>NC_045428.1:208352091-208971050 GCF_902635505.1 Sarcophilus harrisii
AAAAACATCTCTCCTGACAGCAGAAACATTTTCCACACCAAAAAGATAGACCCTCCCAGCTTTTAGCATTTTTGTAAATTATAGTTTAAACTATGGAAAACACAAAGAATCTTAAATAACAGAACAATAAACTATCAGGTTCTCAAAAGAAAATGAAGACAGATATATATAATGAATGTGCTACTTATACTATATGCAAACATATATACTATATGCAATATATTATAGCTACATAAACATTTATAGTGTATACACATATAAAATCCTTATTTTTAAACATACTTACAAATAAAACAATAAACAATATAACAAATAAAATGCCCTTCTCAAGAAGACAAATAAGCAATCAATAAACATTCATTAAAGTTCTACCATAAGAGATTATGCTACATGCAGGTTTAAATAAGCAACTGGCATCCCCCCAAAAACAGGTTTCTATATTACTCAATTAGCTGATTTTTGTTGTTGCTATTGTTTTGTTTTCATATTCTTGGATCTAAACTTGATAGTATTTTTAATTTAAGGAACAGGAAATTTGAAATTAAAGGAATATAACAAATTCTAACAAAAAATAGAACTCGTAATGAGAGTTGTAGTAGAAACTTTTTCTTTGTTGAATGTTTGATACTGTTATGATAAATAATTGCAAAATGGGGAGAACTCAGTATTGCTACGTCACCTCACCAAACTGAAAGGAAACATACTATTTGGTTGGATTGTACCATATTCACATACAATCAATTTTAGTAGTTTAAATTGAGTGTATTTTATTTTCAGTTTAAATACAGGTAATGCATGTTCTTCTTTTCTCCTTTCCTTCTAATTCATTCATTCTCCCTTTTTTTTCCAAGTCCCTATTCCCACCTCACTACAAAGTC
The DNA here is from genome assembly GCF_902635505.1 of Sarcophilus harrisii. Lineage (NCBI taxonomy): Eukaryota > Metazoa > Chordata > Mammalia > Dasyuromorphia > Dasyuridae > Sarcophilus > Sarcophilus harrisii. Next base: position 208,352,970 of record NC_045428.1, read on the forward strand.
CAATAATTTCTTTTTAATTGCAAATGAAAATGAATCTATCACTATTGTATATAGCTCTTTTCATTGATAGTTTGAGTAAAATACTAGAATTAAAACACCTAAGCCCTTAGTTGTTCTACCTTCTCAAAAAAACTCCTTTATGGAAAGCATGTTGTAAATTTGGAATCCAATTTATAATATGAGAAATTTGGTGGTAGGTAATGATTAACAGCATTATTAGTAGGTAATGATTAATAACTAAGCAGTTAATTAGAATTAACCCCCCCCAAAAAAGGGGGAAACTAAGGACTAAATAGTGATAAAGACTAAAAAGAGAAAAGCATAAATAAGACATTTAAAGTATACAGAAAATAAGAAACGAAGACCAACACAAATACTATAAATCTGCTTGTAAGTAAATTAATTGCTTCTAAAGAGTAAATTATACATTAAAAAAAAATCCAAACTAGGTAACAGTAGTTCATGATTTCAGTTGCAATCTTTTTTTGTTCTTTATTTCCTGAAATATTTAGATTTTTTGATTGGTAAGTTTATAAAAATAACAATAAAGAACATTTAAATGAAAAAAAAAAAAGTAGAAAACTTCTACCTCAATAGAATTTAGTAAGTAAATAAATATTTCTAAAAGACATTTCTATGTCACAGTTCATATCCATATAATATAGCAATACAGAAACAGATCAAACTCACCACTTCTAAGGAGACTTTCAGGCAATGTGTCTCCCTAAGATCCACAGACACCTATGTACCTTTGTCTAAGGATCTTGAGGAGCTTTACAAACATAATTATACCTGACAACACCCTAGCCAAAATCTTACCTTGTTATGAATGATCATTTGGTAGCCTAGGAAGCTATAATGGAGTCATCATTAGCAATAAAGTAATCACCTTATAATTGGAGAATCTATCATAAAAAAGTTATTTAACTGAATATATTTTTCCATTTGGTCTTCCCCCATTCTCCACATGTTTCAGATATAAATCAGAGGGAATCTGTATTGCCTAAAAGAGTAATAGCATACATAGCTGAGATTGCATATCTGAATATGTAACTTGAAACTGTATTACATTGTGGAGAACTAAAATCATATAAATCAGGTTTTCCTTCTTAAAGCATTCAATTTGTTTATTTAGCATTTATTCTATATGAATTCAATTTATTTAGCATTTATTCTACATGACAAACTAATATCTATAGTGTTTATGAAGAACATGAATACTATAAGAAATAGAGCTAATCAGCTCATTGGCATATTTACATTTTTATTTAACTTTCAACTAAAATAAATATGATTACATATTAGTGGATAAAGGAGAGAGTAGGAATCTAAAAATCAACTGTGAAGGTTCATGTTCTTGTTACCTTTTTTAAGAGTTGTACCAATAGGTCTTCTGTACCTGTTGATTACCTATGTGTAATTGCCACCCACAAAAGGCCTAAAGGAATTCATTTTGTTTGTCAACACCAAGTGTTTAGAATGATTAACATACTTAGGATACACCTCCTTCAAGGGAACCATTAAGTGTGAAGGGTGGTTTATTATGAATGAGATGATATATAAATCTATATCTAAGAAATACAGTGGTTTAAAAAAAATAGAATGAAATTGGAAAGAAAAGTTTCCTTTTTAGATTTTTGTTTGTATAGATAAATGACAAAAGATCTAGTAACTGATAGGATAGGATAAAAAGATAGGATAGGATAAGATAGGATCTTTTTTATCTGTTGTCTAAGGATCATTATGTATGATAAGAATCATTACTTATAAATGTTGGAAAAATTACCCATGTGTATACTAAATAAATAAATGGATGGATGGATGAATAGACAGATAAATAAATAAAATCATTACTTAGTTGACTACATGGTCATATTTTACCAATGCCACCATTTCATCAACCAAATTAAGTTTTAGAGAGATGTCTGGATGAAGGGAGTACCTGTATCAGAACATCAGAATAAATATCAGAGACTTATAGTGTTGGAAGAGATAAATCATAATAAGATCTGAGTCTCAACGATAATTTTCAGGATTCCTTTAGCATTAATTTATTCAACAAGCATTTATTAGGCATCTAATATGTTCCAGGCATTAGAGATAAAAAGATAAAAACCAGAGAGTGTTTGCCCTGAAGGAATTGATAATTATTTTTTTTGGGGGGGAGGATGAAAAGGGAAAAAAGGATAGTATATACAAATTAAATTAAATATAAACTCTATAGTAATTTTGAGAGGAAGCACTAATAATTGGGTCTGGCTTTCTATAGGAGGGTGATTATTTCAACTAAGCTTTGAAGGAAGCTAAAATATAACACTGCTTAGCTTTTTAAAAATGTAAATTTAGCATTAGGCATGCAGTAAATCATAATCCATTCAGAGAGACCTAATACAACTATAAAAGAATTTTAAATTGGGATCTTTGACCACACACAGAATCTTCATTTCTTACTTCAATTTAAATATTGAATTTGAGTTGCTAACCCAACTACCTGGAACCCTTCAGCACTGAAACACGGTTTAAATCAAGATATTTAAAAAATTATCCAAAAAACCATTATTTTATATGGCAGTTTATGTAACTGTAAACATACTGAAGCAAATGCATTCAAATGAAGAATAGGTAAAAAATAAATAAATAAGACTATTGTGCTGTTTTAAAGATAAAAAGGTGAAATGTAAGAGAAAACTTAAAAGTTATTGGCTGAAATAAGGAATAGACATTTTAATTTGTCATTTTCAATTGTTATGCTTTTGTGACACTTTATCATCAGCAAAATTTACTTTTTACTCAACATATCAAAAACAGCACTTATGTCCTTACTTTTTCCTTTGCAACTTATTTCTAGTCACCCAGGTTTACTGCCTCTGAAGTTAATCTTTTCTCCTTGCTAAATCTTAAAGTTCCTTAACATTTTCACAATTTGTCTTCTTTTATCTTCACAGGACTAGCATTCTAGTTCAGTTCATGATCTCTCTTTCCTATTCTACTGCAGTAGCCACTTAATTGGTCTTCCTACTTCAACTCCTTCCTCTTCCAATTTATGATCCACAAAGCTACAATGATCCCCTTAAAGCACAGGTCTGACCATGTCATTATCCTGCTAAGAAAGCTCCAATTAATTCCTATTACTTCAAGGATAAAATACAAATTCCTTAGTTTGGTATTTAAGGATTTTCATATAACTCAAATTTGGCTAGCTATGCTAGAAATTGGAGTTTAAATCTTTTTTAAAGGAACTTTTTGGAGTTAGAACAATTGTTTTATATTTTGATTATATATGTGAATATATACACATTGCATATGTGTATATAATGCCATATTATAATGTTTCCCAATGTATGGCATATTACTCTTGACATTTTATACAATCTTGCCAAATTGACATATTTGCTATTTCTCAAACACATATTTCATCTCCAGTGTCCAAGCCTTTGTACAGATTGTCATCCATCCTTGGAATGTACTGTACGTCCTCTTCACTTCTGCTCTTAGAATTCCTAGCTTCTTTCAAAGTTCAGTTCATATTTCACCTCCTACTGGAGGCCTTTTCTGATTCTCCCTAGGTACTAATAATGGCTTCTAATCCCTTCTGAAATTATTTTGTATTTATTGGTATATATTTTGTATTGTTATTTACAAATTTGCTATTTACTTATAGTAAAATGTGTGCTCTTTGAGAATAGGAGTTATTTTTTTCAGCCCCAGCTGAATAAATGTGTGTATGTGTGTTTTGAATGTCTGTAGACACACAGGCACATATATATACAATATAATACCTGGTTTCTTTATATAATTTTTGGGGGTAATAATTTATTGCTAAGCTTTATCTACCATATCATAACAGTATTCAATGATTTGAATAGTTTAGGCTTAAGCTACTAGAGATAAGAGGTAATGTTAGGAATTAGAGTTCAAATCTTTTTTAAAGAAATTTTTTGGAGTTAGAACAATTGTGTTGTATTTAATTATATGTGAATAATTGTATATAACAGAATATATAATACACATAGAATACATAACATTATATATGTATGCATATATACATGTATGTTTTTGCATACATATATGTATATATGATTGAAGTTATAGCTTTAATGAGTAGGAAATAGGGAAATGGGGACTAGGCCTATCATTTCATTGGTGCTAGGAAGTCTTGGAAGAGAAAAATCTTTCTACCAATGCAAATAGGAACTTTTTCTACAATTTAAAGACTTAAGAGAAGTACATAGAACAGTAAGAGAAGCAATGAACAGGGGCACAAAGCCAGCAAACATTGGAGGTAGAACTTCAATGAGAGATTGCACTAGATAGTGGGTAGGAATAAAAAAGAATTGGCTTTAAAATCTGCCATAATTACTGCCCATGGAACCCTGAGCAAGTCACTTAATCCCTCTATGTATGTTTCCTAATCTTTGTTAGCTTTATATAAATTCTCTTCCATCTCTAACACCCCGATCCTATGTATTTATGGTTCTGAGACTAGAGCTCTCTTTTATCTCTCTGTCTCTCTCTCTCTCCTCCCACTAAATCACATCTCATTGGAAGGTAGCATGGTGAAGTAGAAAGACCACACAATTTGGAGTCTAAGAGCTCGGGTACAGATCTCAAATCTACCACTTTTTACCTACCTTGCCTTGAAGTATAAAAAATACATTAATTAATAATTTGATACCTTTAACATTAAAAAAATTTAAAAAATCATTAAACTGATTTTGAAAAAAAATATGGTATTATATACTATAACAGGGAATTGACCATGGATGTTGATTAATACCTTTGACTACAAATTAGTTTTTAAGTAGACGTACGCATGTGAGGTATGATATATGTTTTATAATTGTAAGTCATTATAAATAGTTATAATGAAAAAGTATATTTTCAATATCAATATACTCTTTAAAGACAAAGAAAAGCGATTTTGTGTATTTTTTTAGATTACTAATTATACTTAACTTATTATAACATTCTCAAGTCAGCTTATTTGCCTATTAAAAGCATCTCAGAATTAGGAAACTGCAGAACTTTCAATAATCCCAAATTGCTTTATTACATACAACACATGTACCCCCATCCATGCAATACAACTACAGCATGTTTTAAATAAAAAAATTTATCTGGGGATATTATATGACTATGGTTCACTAAACTCATCACCTTGAAGAATCATAGCTGAGGGTGAACCAAAGGGTAAAAAAAAAAAGAGAAACACAGGAGGCATAAACTATTATATGTTCTAATTACTTTGGCGTAATAAATTTATAAAATATATTATTTAGGATATGTGCAATTGAAAATAAAAGAAAGAAATGGGGCCTTCAAGTAAGGTAACATAAGGAAGGGAAAAGTGATGGTGCCATACAAGGGGAAATGGAGAAAAAAAAAAAAAAAAAACCTAAAGGAAACAAAACCTTTTACCCTGGTGGTAAAGTTCCTCTATGAAGTACTCAAATGAAAACATGGACAGAAACTATACAGGATGCATTGACATCTACATTTTCAGAGGGAATAAATATAATGGGACCCACAAAAACATTAAGATTAAATGAAATACTGCATTGTAAATTTAATGTAAAAATGTAATATATAAGGAAAAGCAAGTTCCCAGAGGGCAGACTTTTTTTTTTCCTTGAATGTCTTTTATCACAATGCCTATCTGGCACACAATAGGCAAATAATGCTTAATGAATGCTTGATGCAAACTTTTCTTTCAGCAAATGTTAAAGCATCTAGATATAAATGAATATTAATAATGAATAATCTGATAATTTTTACATTTTCAGTTGTGGGAGTTTTAAGCACTTTCTCAGGGCTGAAGTAATTTTGAGGTCACAAGATTATAGTTTTCTGACAGTGCTTTAATAGTCTATTTACCTCCCTAAGATTTCAAAATTAAAGAGGATATTAGAGACTATTCAAATCATAGCCTTCATTTCATAGATGAGGAAACTGATGCCTACAGGAGTTAAGTGATTGCCCAAAGTCAGTAGTTGTATAAGTTGGAATGAAAACCTCAGATCTTTTAACTGCTGCTCCCATGATTTTTCCAGCACATGATGTGGAATCTTAAGAGTCTTGAAATTAAATGATTTGAAAAAAATGATATATCTTGATCTTTTATCTATTAAAATCTTCATTACTCTTGACTTTTTTTCCTCATAAGATACAAGGTTAATAAATCACAAATCTACTCATCTAAAAGTTATAATCAGACTCTCCCAGGAGGTAAAGTTAATGTTTTAGAAAAACTCTGCAGACAACTGGGGCCTAGAATAAATCATAATATCATAGATTTAGAGCTACAAAAATACCTTTCAAGTTATTTAAGTCATTTAGACCCTATAGAATTTAATCCATTGTTTTACTGATTAGTAGTATCCCTTAAATAATACTCAATATATGTCTCAAGAATAATAGGCTTCATTTGAATCTAAGTTTCCAAATCAGCATGTCTACTATGGTGCCATTATAAAGTCAAAATTTAGATAATAGCAAAATATATCAGCAAATGACATGGTATCTTTATTTGTTTTGTTTAGACTTTTTAAAAATTAAATTTGAATCATAAAAATTCTTTTGTAAAATCATTTTCATATTTATTTTTAGCCTGTTCAAACAGTGAAAAATCCTAAAGAACATAGGGCAATGATTAAATGGCATTACATATGATTATTATAATGAAATGCAGAATCAAATTAAGCCAATCAACTATTAATAACTTTTAGATCTTAGACGAATAACTATTTGAGTACTTACCAGAATACCATAAAGCTCCAGTAATGGATTGCACACAGTTCCAAGGTCTTTCTGATGAAAAGGCAATCAATTAAAAAGAACACTGTGTATTGTAAGATTTATGAACAACCCACCAAGGATACCGTGTGTACTGGAGAATAGATGGACAGCAGAAATAGTGAATATGGAATGTAGATAAAACATTTGTATCAAGCTGATACTGAAAACACTTCATGCCTGATGAATTTCTGTGGGAGTTTTTTTTTTTTTTTTTTTTTTTTTTCAGAGTGCTAAGGAGAGAGACAAGAGGAAGGTAGAGGGAATAGAAAGAGATGAAAAAACAGATGAAGAGAGAAAAAAAGAATAGAAAGAGAGTAGAGAAAAAAGAGACAAAGATTGAGAAAAGAAAAGGGAAAAAAAGGAAAGGGAAGGGTGGATGAATAAGAAGGAAGAAGAAAAAGAAAGCTTTTTTACTATCAGGGTCAGGAATCAGACCACCTAACTTCTATCAAAAACTCTCAGCTGCATTAATTTAGAAACAAAAAAAGACCCAGTGTTCATTTAGTGAGCTCCCCTCACTAAATCTGCCTCTAAGAATTTTTATCCAGCAAGGAAGAAGGTTATTAATTGGGAACTGAAATGCTTCTTCATCAAATGAGCTGCTCCACATAGACCCACGTTCATTGAATAGTTCAGGTACTCAGTGGTCAAAGAATCATGTCATCTTGTGGTGTCCTCGGTCTGAAAAGTTCTAATAGTTGTTAATGTTTATAGACTTCTAAGAGGACTCACTGTAAGCTTCTAACATTGTGAAGTCTGTAAGACCATAGTACAGTTAGAATGGACCTCAGAGCCCATCTACCCAAACCTTTTTTTTTTTTTAACAGATGAGGAAACTATGCTTAAGAAGGATAAGGGACCATAGTCGCACATGTGCTGAGTGTCACTGGCAGGATTTGAACACAAATTTTTGATTCCAGATTTTTCCCACTATATCATACAACCTCTGGACTAAGGGAAAATGCCTGCGGGAAGTAAAGGGTTGATTATTTCTGAGGTGTATTAGATGTGCCAATTACTTTGATGTGAGGATGCCAGTCTGAACCAGGGTTGTGGGTATCTAAAGTAATTGACGAGTCAATTATCTAAAATACAATAGATCTAAACAGACGACAAAGACTATATAGTTGTGTATAAGTTCCACGTGAGTAATAAAGCTATAAGCCATAGAATTTCAGAGGAAGAGAAATCTGTGTCAGGAGGTCTTCACAAAGAAAACAGGCTTTGAGCTGTGTTTTAAAAGATGGATAGGTAAAGTCGGTGTAGATTCTATGGGATGGGACAATAACACAAGTATAAGAAAAGCAAGATGCATATATAGGACATAAAGATTCACATTTATGCAACATTTTCTTAATTTATCTTCATAATCCTGTGATATATAGAAAAGTTCAGTATCCAAGGAAAAACAGTATAAAGAGAATACTTTTTATATACTATACAAGCAAAAAAGAAGAGGTAAGAAAGAGTGGAATAGACTTCAGAGAAACCACAAGATCAGATTTTGAGATGGAAGAGTCTTAGAAGACATTTAGTCCAATACTGTATTTTTACAGATTAAATCAAATGCTCCATGACACAAAAATATAAAGAAAGAGCTAAACTTCAAACTCAATACCTACTTCTGTTTATATTTAGTGTTTTTTTCTCTGTATCACAAATCAAAGATAAAGACTAAAGGGAAAAGGTCTTTGAATTGACAATTAAAACATCATTGGTTACTTTAAGGAAGGAAAAATTGAATTTCTCTGAACATTTATTTTCTGCATGTGTAAAATGAGAGCATTTGACTAAATGTCCTCTAAGGATTCTTCTAATTCAACACCTATGACCCTGATGTCTCTCTGCAGTCTGTGACACTACTTACCACATCTTTTCTTCTGGATTTGCTCTTCTCCCCTTAGATTAGGGTTACTGATTTTTCCTGCTTCTCTCTATAGACCCTTATAACTCCTTCCCAGGTTCATCCTCACCCTCTTGCCCCCCAAAATAAGCTAGAAGAGTATGAAGTCAAATTACCGAGTTTAACAATAAGTGGAAAACATTAGTGTAGATTGCTTTTTCTAAAAGTTTAGCAATGAAGTGAATAATTATAGATGTTAGTTATATCATTTTACAGGATCTTCCACAACCTTGTAAAACAATAAACATTAGGAGCCTCCTATATAGCAGACATTGAAGATACAAAAACCACGAATGTCATAATGTCTGTTTATAAAGAATTTCCATTCTAATGAGGAACTAGCTTAAAAGGACATGAGAACAAAAGTTTTTTTTCTTTGTTTCTGTTCATTTGTTTTTTATTATCCATTGTTTATTTTTGTTTTGAAACTAGAGATCTGAACATGACTGTTGGCAGAAAAAGGACTAGCAGAGAGGCAAAGATTGAAGATCTTTTTTGCAGGAAGTAGGTATGGATCATGTGTGAAATGCCATATGGACCTGAAGGAAACCGAGGTAACAGATTTAGAAAGACAATTGCAGGGTTTCATCTTGGTGTGTAAGAAGGTCATCTCATGCTCTAAGGCTGGGGCAAAGGAAATGATGAGGGAGAACCTCAAGAAGTTTTGAAGTGTACAAGAGGAGTTTTGAGGGATGTCATGATATATAATTTTAATTTCCCTCTCCCCCCAATAAACTAGAAAGCTTGGTAATTCAATGAAAGAAAATGTGTTAAGAGATGCAGTTAGGGGTTCTGAGAAAGGAGAGTTTTGAGGGACACCTGAATTTAAAAGATAGGGAATCAATTTTCATTGTGTGTCTAGTAGCTGTTAGAAAACATGAACTAGTAGTGGACCTATCCAAATATTTTAGAACTTCCTCTGGAAGCATTCTGTATCTTGGGAAGAAGAATAGAAAAGGTGGATGTTTGAGTAACTAAAGAGGAATGAATAAAAACAGTCATCAAGGATTACTGATTCTGTAATAGTAGGATGACAAACTAAAAGTATCTCATCTCTCCAGTGTCTATCTTCGGGCAGTTTGGGGTCTCTTACTCTGGCTCTGGCTCTACATTAAATAGCTTTCAGCAAGCCACTTCATTTCCCTCAATTTCTGTTTAACAATCTTTGCTTCTGTAATTCTGTGGGGGAAAGGATTTAGGGATAAAGAAAGTATAGTTAACATGGTCAAGATTGCAAAGGGAAGAATAAATTCAGAACAAAGATAATACATGAAGAAAATTGGACTGGATAGAGAAGGTAAAGACCCCACCAAGGACAAAGAGCCTGCCCATTAGGAATGAGGAAAGGAATTTAAAAGCCAGAAGGATATTGACTGTATCTTAGTCAGGAAATTCAGGATTTAGGATCTTGGATGTTCCAACAGTTTTGGCTGTTAAAGACTAGGTATGATCACACTATTGAGGTGGGATAGTGATAAGAGTAAGGTTGAAGGTCATAGGATTTGAGGAATATTTCTAAAATTTCTTCTGATCCTATGATTCTCATTCATTTCAAATGCAATTGGCATGGAGACCTTATCATTTCAAGTTATCATTCTTAACTCCCATTATATTCTTAAAATACTATGAACTTTTTGCTCCTTCCCCAAGTGCTACTCATCAAAATGAAGATACAACAATACAGAGGCAAGGGATAATCCACGTGTCTTCTGGCACTATCAAGAATGCCACTTTACTGCAATACATCTGCGCTGTTCCTAGTGGTCCTTGAAATGATATTAAGGATCTGGTAGAAAAAAGCTACAGTAAATCAATCTGTTTTCCTTTCCATATATGTAATCACAATCTGAGCAAACAATAGCACTCAAGCTACAACTGTGGTTTAAAATTTTAGTTCTGGTTATTCTCTGTTCTTTAGAAGGATATGGCTTTTACCTGTTAAATACTGTTGCCATGGAAAACATTACCTGACCTCTATAGGAATGTTTTATGGTTTCAGGAAGATTTTTAATTCAGAATCTTTTAGGATGTTATAGGCATGGAATATCATGATCTCCAAAGAACTGAAAAATAAAGATCATCAGTGAAGACATTTGGTTGGGTGTGAAAAGGATAAAAAGAATTATTTTAAAATTACAAAGATAAACTAAAGTAGAAAATGTCATTAAATAAATACAGGACTAGAAAAAGATGGTCTTGTCATGTAGTTAGGAATGACTGACAAATAGGCTGTGTTTTCCAATGATATGCTTGAGCATTCAAAAGAAAGTGAGGAAGCCACTCAGCATGTTGACATGGTAGAGATGGACAGGAGGAGTGAAACAAGATGGGTAAACATGGGAGCTGTATCACTAGAAGGAAGGCCCACATCAATTAAATCACTATGAATCTGAGTATGCTTAAACCTAAAATGTGCATTTTAATAATTTAATAATACAATATTTTTCAACCATGTCATTTATAATACACTATTGACAAACAGGAACAGTTAGATGGCATGCATCATAAATCTCAACACTTTTTTTTTCATTTACTGCTTTTTAAATGTTTATTGCTCTGATAGAGTCATTTTTCTTTGTTTTTAAAAAGCTTTCCTTCAAGGAATTATCCATGCATACTATTGTCTTGAGTTTTTATTTAAATTCTTCTCACTTATGCATGCTCTCCTCTGAAAAAATGATGTCACAAAAATCCAATCATGATAAACTGCTCTGGTATTAACTACCCAGGTATGTATGTAAAATCCCACTTTAAAAAAATAACACACACAAAACACAAAACAGAAACACACTGCAAGCATATTACTGTATTTTATGGCTAGGCCAACATTGTGCTTTTCATGATACATTAAAAAAAGGTGAAGGGGATGAAATGTGATTAGGGCTTTAAAAGGTAATGCGGTTGTAATAGGCTTTTTTTAATTGCAGCAAAAGATGGCACCACATACAAAATATCTCCCCTGAACACAGAAATTTTGCAGTTCTCTAACATTAAACACTTCATTAGTGTATTTTCTTCCCTTTATCATCTGTTCTGATTTTATTTGATTCCATTTATTTAAAAAATGCACTATGGAAAAAAAAAAAAATGTCAGCCTTACTTGACACTCATGATGAAGCCTGGTACAGAAGACAAGAGTGCGGGAGACTTCAGATCTGTCTTCAATAAATCATACCTAAAATAACCCAGACGTTTCCTTCTTGCCACCCAAACCAGCCCGGATTATGCCCATGCCCCACTGGTTGGCCGCAGAGCACACCATGATTCCAGCTTTAGGCTCCACTTCTGGTTTTAGTAACAGCCGAGAGCCAGGCGGGGTGCCAAAAAAAAAAAAAAAAAAAAAAAAAAAAAAAAAGGAAATAAAGAAAAAGGAAAAAAAAAAGAAAAAAAGAAAAAAGGAAGTGGCCCCCTGAATGTAGCCCTAGGCGATCTGATCTTTCGCTTACGAAGATCAGCTCCTTCCCAGGACTACACTACCAAGAAGGCAAATAACATCAGCCACGAGCTAGTTCTGACGCCGAGTGACCTCCCACCTTCCCTCGGGTAGCTTTCCTCAGCCTCCCATCAGGACCCCTAGCATCTTCTTCTTCTGCCCTTCCCCCCCTCCCTGCAGCTCCAGCCGAGGCAATGAATGGAGCGCTGCGAAAACGTCTCCGTGGGGGCTCGATCTGAGCATGCTCCGTAGCTCCGGGATCTAGGCAGGAAACACAGGCACCGCACACACCCACGTTAACGCGCGCCGGTCTTCTAGCTCGCTCGCCCGAGCCCCTCCCCCATCCAGTCAACCCCTCCCTTCCCCCTCCACCCCAAGGTGCAGAGGAAGGAGGAGGTGGGGGGCGGGGAGGCGGCAAGGGCTTCCTAGGGCGCGTGCGCGTTTAGGGAACCTCTGGAGCCACCTACAGTTTCTCGGGCCCAACCCCCACTCGCTATCCCCCCCCCTCCCCCCCTACTTTCTCCTCCCCCTCCCCCCAACCTTCAGCAACAAACTCAAGCTTCTTAGCCTCTCCGTGCCTCGCTACCGACCGACGCCCCGGGCACCATGGCCTCGCAGGCTCCCGGCCTGGCTCCTACGCCTCTGCTGCAGCCGGTCACCCACCTGCTCTTTGACATGGACGGCCTCCTTCTGGGTGTGTAACTGCGGGCCGTCTCCCGCTAAGGCTGCGGCGCAATGGGCTTTCTCTCTCTTTCTCTTTCCCTCTCTGGCAGCCTTGGAGGGGGAGGGGTGCCGAGACAGGAGCGGGGAGGGGGCCGCGTGGAGGCAGGTCAGGGAATTCCGCCGCCCGGACCCGGACCCAGCCGCGGGCTGCCCGCGCAGCCGCCTTCCTCCGCGCCCATCCAGCTGTCGGTGGGGTGGACTCACTGCAACTTGTCACGGGCTGGGGAGGAGGAGACCCTCTACGTTTCCACCCCTTCGGTGGCCGGGCTAGCCCGCTGTTCCCCCGGGTTCGTTACCAAGCGGGAACCCTAACGTCGAGGAAGCAAACTCCCCTTCCCTCCTCGATGACATCAAGGTCCTGTCCGAGGGGACATTTTTAGGACCCCTCCCCCTCCCAAGCCCAAAAGTACACCTTGTTTCCAGTCACCAGAACTGCCCTGGCTAGGGCTACTATGTGTCAACTCAGTCAAATACGAGGAATATTTAACAATGATAGCAATCCATAGCATTTGCAGAGCACCTATCACATACCCTGGCACTTTGCTTATCGATCAGCAGTTGTTGTTTCATATAGCCACACTGGGAAGGTAGATACTAGTATCCCCATTTTACAGATGCGTAAACTAAGGTAAATAGGTTAAATGACCAATCCAGAGTCATATAGCTAGAAAATAACTGAGACTGAATAGCCCACATTTATACGTGCATCATCATAGCTGACATTTATGTAATGATAATAATAGCTAACCTATAGTGCTTGCTATATACCTGGCACTGCGCTAAATATTGCACAATTATCCGTTTTGAACCTCACAACAATCCAGGGAAGGAAGTGCTTTGGTTAACCCCCCTCATACAGATCCGGAAAAGAAATTAAATGACTTGCTCAGATTGCGCAGCTAGAAGTGTCTGAGGCTAGATTTGAACGCTGGTCTTCCGGATTTTAAGCCTGATATTCTATCTACAAAGTGACTTTTAATGTGGTAAAATTATATAGGGCATCTTAGTAGTCTTAACAGAGTTATAAGCCAAAAAGGTGTCCTAAAAATCTTAGTTCTTTTCAGCTCTTAAAACTACGACAACTTTTAGATAGTTCTCACATACCTGAAAAGAGTCTCCATTGTCTTTTTAAAGCTAGTGACCACATATGCTGAACTGAAGGCTAAGCAGTAGATTTTTGCAGGAATAAAAATGGCTCATTTTCTTAAATTAAACAAGCTTTGCTTACTATGGGCCAGTCAGAGATCATAAGGTGGCAGAAAAAGACTCTATTGATCATAGCTATTCCATGCTGCTAGTGACTCCCCCAGAGTCAAATAGAGCTGTTTCCAGTTCTGCTACAGTTTGTGCCCAAGAGTGGTAAATGTTGAACAACTAGCTCTCTGTTTTAGAAGACAATTCATATCCTGCAGCCTGCTTCCTTTATGCTACTGAACATATCATTTAAACTTTAGATCTTGTTTTCTCTAGAATAACTCAATAAAATTTAAGTTTCTTGAGGACAGGGACTGTCTCTGACTTGAGTACTTTGCCCAAAGGGATAGGGGCTGAACCTATGTTTTCACTGTTGTTGGGAGCTACAAGTAAGGAGCCACTCTATCAATACAGATCAACATTTTCTTAGTAACTGAATCTTGGAATTTTACACAGGATCATACAGCCATTATATATGTCAAGAGGCAAGACTTGTCTTGACAGGTCTTCCTGGTTTCAAGTCTGGGCTCTCTATGCACTATGCCACAATACTTTTCTACTGTCCTCATTGTAGATATTTAGTAAACATCTATTGAATTCATTTGAGTTGGGAAATGAGGTAGTTGGATCCCATGTTCTCTACCCCTTAGAGATAGGCATTTATATATTACCTAATATGGTCCAGATGTATGTTTGTTTTTTTGTTTTTTTTTTGTTTTTTTTTACAAATATATCATTTTATCCTTTATCCAAAAATTCTGGGAGTTAGGTGCCATTATTATCTCCATTTTACAGATCAGAAAATAGAGGCAAACAGAGTTTGTCACTTGCCCAAATTCTCATAGCTAATAAGCATCTGAGGCTGGATTTGATTTCAGGTCTTCCTGATTCTAGCTCCATAATTCTTGCTCCTTTAGGTTTAGCAGCCTCTAGCAGGGGTCCTCAAACTTTTTAAATAGGGGGCCAGTTCACTGTCCCTCAGACTGTTGGAGGGCCAGACTATGGCAAAAACAAATACTTTGTTTTGTGGGTCTTTAAATAAAGAAACTTCATAGCTCTGGGTGACAGGGATAAACATCCTCCAATCTGGCCCATGGGCTATAGTTTGAGGACCCCTACTAGAGTGTGATTTAGCCCAAATCTCTTGTTCAGATGCATCTGCTAGGTTCACATAGCTAATCAACTAATAAATGTCAGAGTTTGCATTAAAATTCAGATTTCCTGAATTCTATATTCTTTCTGATATATTATGGACATACTCTGATAAATTAGAAAATCATCCTTCATAGGAAATCTTTAGAACTTAAACAATTGGACTATTAATTATACATATTCAGCACTATGTTTTCTCTTGCTAGACTAGAAAAATGATTCCTAGCTAAACCATATTTAAAAAAAAAAAAAAGCTAAAGACCAAAGGCGACCTGTAAATGGTGGAAGCTGGCTATCCTATTTTCTTTTCTTGCATCCAGAAAGGACACTTTGTAGATTTGTAAAAAGCATTAAGCCATAAAAATATTAAGAGACAGAAGGAACATTTTGGGTCTTAGAATTACAGAAGCCCAACCAATATCTGAACCACATGCCCCTCTATTACAAAAGTGGTCTACTAGCCATTTCTTGAACACTTATAAAAAGGGAAACCCATTTCATCCTGGTGTGTCAGATTATTTAGTTATGATCTTATAAGGAGGAGAACAAGGTAAAATCTATTAATATAATGTTAATAATATAAGAAAAAAGCCATATTAACATATATATGTGTATAGAGAGAGACAGACAGACATACTTCGTTATATAACCTCTGGCATATCTATATTTGTTTCATTTTTGTCAACAGTAAACTTTACAGTTCTTTGTGACACCATTTGGGTATTGGCAAAGATATTGGTTTGATTTGCCATTTCTTTCTACAAAAGAGTAAACTGAAGCAACAGAATTAAGTAACTTGCCTAAGATCACACAAGTACTAAGTATCTGAAGCCATATACAAATAAGTCTTTTTGACTTCAGGTCTGGCATTCTATCCATTGTGCTACTTAGCAGCCTTTCAGAGAGGCATTTTTGCCTTGTGCTGCTTTTAATCACATTTCAGAGAACTTTTTTCCCCAGATGCCTCTCCATTCACTGCTTAGAGTAAGGGGACTTTGGGTTGCTACTTTAAATGATTAGATCCAGTGGGATTTGCCTATCTGACTCTTGATGAGGAGGGCAGAGCCTGTGAAAGACCTGGGGAATGATTCTCTAACTTTCTAGTAGTCCAGACACACTCTCCGCACTCTGAGGTGAAAACAGATTCTTGGCAGAAAGGAACAGCAATAGTACAGGCTTTTCAGCCTCAGCATACGTGTGTCCTACATCTAAACATCAGATGAGCCACCAAAATAAATAAGCTATTGCCTATATGCCCTTCAGATTTTTTATACAACATGCCCCTCTTACATTTTACCACCCAGCTTATGCTACTTGTAAAGCTCATTTTTCCCTGCTGGTTTCTGGCATATTTGTCAAAGGTTACCAATTTTTGCTTGAAATTTTATTTATTTTTTTTTTTACAAACAAATAAACAAAAGAGAAAACCTAGATTATAACCTGTTAGACACTTAAATTTTGATGACATTTTTTTTCTTTTTTTTTTTTTTCGTGTTTAGTCCACAAAAAAGCTTATTGTATATACTTTCAGGTGTAATTCTGATGAATTTGATTTTTTTTTTTTCCCTAGTCAAGGGGCAAAGTTTATTGTAATTAACACCTTTACAAAGGTGGCTGAATTTATAAAATAAATTAGCAGAGAAGCAGAAGAAAGGAGAATCATTTATCCAGCTTTTTACCACAGATATGCTAATTCTAAGGCTCATGGATAGAATGAAGTGGGTCTCCGGATTTTCCCCAGAATTGATTACTAACTACTAACCAGATTATCAATTAGCAATGAATTGAGGAGTGATCTATTTACTATTGTCTTTGGAGTTTGATCTGTGGGACTATCCCGAGGCCAGAAACTCTCTCTCAGAATCTGACAGATTGGATGTGGGACTTTACTGAGGCGGACTCCAAAGCCAGAAGATCTAGAATCACTGACCTATTGCCAAATTGGAGCCCCCCCCCAAAAAAAAAATCATGTTATATCATACCCTCTCAAGCAGTTTGTACCCCAAAATGACTCTGATTTTTAAATAAATGTTTTTTGTGTTCATTTTAAGATCTCTGTACCTTTCAAATGACTATCCTCTTTCCTTCCCACCCTAAAAACCTCCCTTGTAAAAAATGAGCACAATTAAAGAAAAGATCAATAACATTTATGGAAATGTATACCTCTTTCCTTACTTAAGGTCTTCTACCTGTTTGTTGAGAATATACCTGATTCTCAGAGCATTTATTGAGCTTTTGGTATTCACCTTTTTTGGCTTAAATCTATGTTCAAATAATAAAAGCTAAGATATTATGAAGTCTGAATTCAACTTGAGTTCTCATTCTTTTTAAAAATTAGCTCTGATCCAATGAGGAGAACAAGATAACAGCTATTAAGATAATGTTAATAATATAAGAAAAATGCCATATTGGCATATGTGTGTGTATATATATATATATATAGAGAGAGAGAGAGAGAGAGAGAGAGAGAGAGAATTACATAACCACCTCTGGTATTACTATATTTTTTATTTTTGTCCATAGTAATCCTCTTGTTAAGCCCTGAATAATAAAAAAAAAAAAAATCATATCCATCCCCACCTTTTCTTTGCCATTAGGAAGGGAAACCTTGGAACTCTGATCACCTTTACATACCATTGTGTCATAAACTCCAGGTGCATTATCTCAATCCCTACTGGGATAATTCCCTGTCTGTTTGAGTATTGCCCCTGGCCTTGTGGTCTCCTGTCCTCAACTTTCTTATCTTGACCTCTATACTGTCAGTATTAAGTTATGATCCTTTCCTGGAATTTTGGCTTGTTAATTCTCCTAATGTCATCAACCCCCATATCTGCCTTTATTTCCCTTATAAGATTGTATATTCAGCTTATGTATTCTGTTTGCAAACCCTAGTTAGCTAAAATCCTATATAAATTCTCTGGCTCAGTTTATCTGTGCTGAATACTTTGGACAAGAATCCCATTTGGTCAGCTAACCTAAACTCTCCACATTAAAGTTTAAAAACCAATCTCTGCCTCAGTCTCTCTGGTATTATGCTGTCTTTGGAAAAGTCTCCCCATCTCTAAACGAGATAAAAACAGGCCTTGATAAGGCCTTTCCTGATTCTCCAACAAAAAGTTTTCTATTCTCCAGATAGATCTGGAGATACAAGGACTGGGGTATTTAAGCATTTCATTTTCTCTCTCTTCCAATTTCTCCAACCCCAGTGAATAGGAACAAAAGAAAAATTAAATCCTTGTAACAAATATTCCTACTCAAGTAAAGCCAGTTCTCTCGCTGGCCATGATCAAAATTTGTCAGTTTTTAGTTATTCAGTCCTGCTTTACTCTTTGTGACCCAAAACACCTCTATTTTTTCAAGTCTGTCTAAGTTAATGTTTCCACCATCTGGAACATCCTCTTCCTTTTGCTTTCAATCTTTCCCAGTGGTAGTCTTGTCTTCTCATTATTTGGCCAAAGTAAACTTCAGCTTCAGTATTTGATTGTCTGATATACACTTATAACCCAAAATGGAAGAATAATTATAAAAAATTTTAGCAGTCCAAACACCCCCTTGGCTGAGGTGAAAATAGATTCTTAAGAAAGCATATTGAATCCATTACCTCTCAGTTAGGAGTTATCTTTGAGGCTGATGGCATATCATTGCATTTTCAGACTTCCAATGTCTTTTAAAATTCTTTTTTTTTTTTTTTAAATTACATTGCGTTTATATTCTTCAGGTTCACTTCAGTCTGCATCAGTTCATACAGGTTTTTCCAGTTTTCTTTGAAATTCAGTTATTTGTATTATCTTACCATAATAGATTATTATTATTATTATTATTTCATCTCCTTGAGAATAAGTACTTTCTCACTTCCATCTAGTTTATTATACCCCTAAAGCCTTGAACTAAGTCTTTAACAGAATAAGTGTTTGATAAATGTTTGTTGAAGCCCTAATGAGACAGTGAAAAGATCTCTAAACAAGGAGCCAGGAGATTGTTTTAAATTCTTCTTCCTCTGCTGCTAATTAGCTCTGTGACCTTAAGCAATTCATTTAGTTATTTTGATGATGGTGTTTGTATTGTAGAACTTCTAAGTTCCCCTGTATTCTTGAAATTTTGTGGTCTGTCAACAAAATTTGTTCAATTCAAAGTATTAAATGAATAAAATTAGAAAACTGAGTGACATGGAAGGTGAGGGGAAAAGTGATCTGGACAAAAATAATCTGTTAAAATTTAGCATCAGTGAAATAAAACCTTGTAAATTTGATAAACTTTACTCTTTTGGAGATTGTTTTCAAGTGGCTTATGGTCCTTTTTTGACTAAAGTTGCTTAATGTATGTAGAATAATTACAAATAATTACTAAGGCTTAGAATTTAAAAAATATATATATTTTTAAATAAACTTAAATTTTGTCAAACTAATTAAACTTAAATTGCTATTCAGTAGACCTCCATGTTGTTATTGATTTTCTTTGCAGATTTTTCTTTTTACCTCTGCATATTGTAATTTTATTATTAGGAATTTTTACTAAGTAAACCTGGTATTATCCTGAGGGAACTAAACGCTGATCATCTTTTCTTCCTTCTTGGGTTTTGAGGTATCCAGTTTGGGTTTTGGTGTTGCCTCTGAAAGAATTCAAGCTCAAACAGTCTCCAACCCAAGTAAAGTTATTTTAATGAAATTTATGCACTCCATGGGCAGGGCCAACCTACCAGTAGGAGTCAGCTACACAGCAAAGCAAAACAAGGATTTTTATAGAATAAGTATTGCTGATTACATCACAAGATATGTAAATTCTGAGGGTAAAGGAAGAGTTTGGTAACATGGGAAGGTCCTAAAGCTTTAATGGAACTGTGTCTGCAATTACTCAGAATGTATATAGAAAAGCCCACTTAAGGGAGTATTAGTATGTGGTAATTATATTATAATTAGCCTGACTTCATTATAAGTTCACCCAAAGGAAAGCAAAGAAGCAAAGTGAGTAGGTATCATGTAGGGAAAAGATTAAAGTTTGTGGTCTACATCTTGTTGGTGCTACTTTCTTATTGTTTAATTTCTGTCGTATGTTTTGTGGTAGCTGCCTGGTAAATGACTTGGTAACGTGGTTACTGAATATGCTGGTCTGCTCATTGTTCTAATGAGACCCATGAATAATGATTTCTGTGGGGCTCTGGCTGGGGACAAATTTGGGCTGAGGGCCACAATCAGAATCCCATCATGGGCACCGCTTTCTTTGTTTAACTGATGCCCATTATTTTTCTAAGTATATTTATTTTGGAATCTTTTTCTTTAATTGATTGAAGCAAATCATAATCTTTATTAATACTAATTTTTCTATTTTAGTATTACATTTTTCATAGCAATACTGTTACAAAAAGGAAGAAAGTAACTTTATGAAATATATACTATTCATAGTGATGAGGTGTAAATGATGACACTAGTGGTCGAGAATTGGGGTGGGGTGACCCTCTGGTCACACAGGTCCAATGCAAAAAAATTCACAAACCCTAAAAGTTTGTATGGTAAAAGGGATTTTTATTGGCACTGAGAAGCCAGCTTTGCTAGGAAGACAGACTTCTTAGTGGCAAGGTCCTGTCAGGGAAATGACAAAGGTTAACCCTGAGAAGAGAATATCTTCACAGTGGGCAAGAGTTCTGGCAAGCAACTTTGCCAGGAAGAGAGCTTCCTTGACAAAGCATAATCCTGTTTCAGACTTCTGCAAAGATTTGGGATTCAGAATTGTCTTTTATTAGCAGTCTGAGGTGGGCTTTCATTCAAAATTGAATGAGATTCCTTCAATGTTGTCACTGCCCAAAGCTTAGGTCTCCAGTTGAATAAAATTACTTAACTGGGAGTTTGAAGGCTTTTCCCCAGAGTCTGGGAATTCCCTGAAGGGGATTTGGGGCACCCCCAAAATATCTTCAATGGAGAGTAATTTCACTAAGATCTCTGATTGAATGAAGCCGCTTAACTTGGGAGTTTGAAGGCTTTTCCCAGGGGAGAGTCTGAGACTCTGAATCTCCCTTATTTTAACAGATTAAAGGGGATACAGTTTCAGGGTTCACCCCCATCAATAGTATTATTAGTTATATGCAATGTCCAGGCTGCTTTTCAGCTTTAATTTTTAGACATTTTGGTCAGGTGTTTTGACAGATTACCTAGGAGTAAAATAAATAAACTCCTTATACTATACATAGGATAGGACTTTATACAGGAATTTTAAACTAGTAGGCCTTGGAATTAATTGTAGGAAACATTTTTTTTAAAAGTCAAAAGAGACCATTTTATTGCTTTCCTTTCTGCCTTTGTATCATTGCTGAGTTGTCAGTCCACTGCATCTTGTTTGGTTATAGTCTGGAAGATCTGAGTTCAAATATTTAGTAGCTATGGGACCTTGGACAACTCTGTTAACCTTTCTCAGCCTCAGATTCATCATTTGTAAAAGGGGAATTGGGGCTGGAGAGCAATTTGGAACTATACTCAAAAAGTTATTAAATTGTGCATATCCTTTGATCTAGAGGTATTACTACTGGGCTTATATCCCAAAGAGATCTTAAAGAAGGAAAAGGGACCTGTATGTGCACGAATGTTTGTGGCAGCCCTGTTTGTAGTGGCCAGGAACTGGAAATTGAATGCATGCCCAACAATTGGAGAATGGCTGAGTAAATTGTGGTATATGAATGTTTTGGAATGTTATTGTTCTGTAAGAAATGACCAACAGGATGATTTCAGAGAGGATTGGAGACTTACATGAACGGATGCTAAGTGAAATGAACAGAACTAGGAAATCATTATACACTTCAGCAACAATACTATATGAGGATCAGTTCTGATGGAAGTGGCCATCTTCGGCAATGAGAGGATCCAAATCAGTTTCAGTTGATCAGCGAAAGAACACTGGGAAATGAATGTGGACAACATAGCATTTGCACTCTTTCTGTTGTTGTTTGCTTGCATTTTTGTTTTTCTTCTCATGTTTTTTTTTTTTAACCTTCTTTCTAAATCCTATTTTTCTTGTGCAATAAGATAATTGTATAAATATACGTATATTGTATTTAACATATACTTTAACATGCTTAATATGTATGGGATGCCTGCCATCTAGGGGAGGGGTTGGAGAGAAGAAGGGGAAAAGTTAGAACAGAAGTTTTTGCAAGGGTCAATGTTGAAAAATTACGTATGCATATGTTTTATCAATAAAAAGCTATAATAAAAAAACAAAACAAAGGGGGGGGGGAGAATTGGGGGCAACTTGAGGGCTCAGTAGAATGCTAGGCCTGGCACTCAAAGAAGGCACTTGACTTCAAATATAATCTCAGACATTTACGAGCTATGTGACCCTGGCCAAGACCTTGTTTGTCTCAGTTTTGTCATCTGTAAAAATGAATTGGAGAAGGAAATGTCAAACCAATAATCTTTGCTAAGAAATCCCCAAAAGGAGTCATAAAGAGTCAAACATAACTGAAAAACGATGCAACAATAAAAAAAATTGGAAATAATAGTGCCCAAATCACAGAGTTATTATTTATAATCAAATAATAAAGTATTTTGTAAATCTTAAAGCACTTTATGAGTGCTAGCTATCATTGTCATCATAACTTCTATATTAATTCACCTGTTGATTGACAGCTAACCAGAGATGAAATGTAAGAATACTTTCTAATTTAGTACAAGAACCATTTGCACCTTCAGACTATTGCTGAGCAACATCCCCACTACCACTGGGGGAAAAATTCCACATGTAGTTTTGGTTTTTCTAAATATTTTAGTGTTATTAGAGCTTGGTAAAATACATATGAAATAAATTTTTCCTAATAATTAATGTGGATACTACTTAACAATGATTCCCATGATTGCAAAGAAGGGCTATCAAAAGAGCACTGTATGTGAGGTCAGAGAGCTTGAGTTAAAACCCTCCCTCCATTACTGATGAATTATGTACATCAGACAAAACCCTTTGGCTTACACCTGAGATGGATAGATTAGATGGCCTCTCAAATTCTTTGTAGCTCTAAATTTATCTTTTATTACCTAAATAATGAAAGATTATGGAAAGATACCAAAAGAAATGGAAATGTGATGCTGCTATATTTAATATTTGAGAAATCTTAAAAGGAGAAGAGTTGGGGAGGGGGAAAGTATTTTAAGTTGTAAAAAACAACAACAACAACCTCCAAACCTATAGATGAGTAAACTTGATGTTAATTCCTAGAAATAATCTTTAAAACATCATTAAATAATGGGTTTTGTTCTTGTGGATAAGAATGTCAATATCAAGTGATAGCTCTCTAGGAGATTTGGGAGAGGGATGAATTCAGGGAGAATTTAGGCTTATTTACATATATTTAAGAGATATTAATACAATTATTTAAAAAAGATAATGTCTGGGCCCTGTGTCATGCAGGCTTTTACCAAATTTCTTGTCTTGATTAATTTAGTTAGATTGATAGGCCAGAGAAATGCTGTAAGCAGTGTGTTTCTCCATTTTTAGCAAGAAATATGACATTTTTCTGGATAAGATGGCAAAATGTGGGCTGAATACAGGTAGCCACCAATTTATCATTGAATTGAATTGAATGGTTAATTATAACTATCTTACTACTTATTAACACTTTAAATGGTTTTGGATTTGCTGTCAGAGAATTTGGGTATGAATCTTGACTACCCCTTACTACCTGTGTGACCTAGGAGTAAATCACTTAATCTTCCTGGACCTATTTTCCTCATCTTTAAAGCAAAGAATTTTTTTCCTTTTTATTTATTCATCTATTTACTTTTTTAAAATAATGGCTTTTTATTTTCAAAATATAAGCAAAGATAGATTTCAACATTCATCCTTCCAAAACCCTGTGTTCCAAATTTTTCTCTCCCCTTTCTCTCCCTCCTTCCTCTATGTAGCAAGTAATCCAATATATATTTAACATGTGCAATTCTTCTATACATATTTCCACATTTATGCTGAACAAGAAAATCAGATCAAAAAGAAAAAAAATGAGAAAGAAAACAAAAAACAAGCAAACAACAATAAAAAGGTGAAATACTATGTTGTGATCCATATTCAATCTCCACAATCCTTTTTCTGAATGCAGATGGCTCTCTCCATCACAAGTCTATTAGATTGGTCTGAATAACCCCATTGTTGAAAAGAGCTACATGTATCAGAATTGGTAATCTTATAATCTTATTGGAAAGCAAAGTATTGTGATTAAAGAACTTCAGGAACCCTTTTCAACCCTCAGTCTGTATAGCTCTTTGATTCTATGAAGTAGGAACATGTTTGTCAATATAATTGTTACTATAAATTGTTACTATAAATGTTACTTAGATGTTAAAGATGACCTGGAAAAGTTTTGTCTATTTTTTGTTTTTGTTTTTTACACAAAAGTTTATTTAACTGTGGTTCTAATATATAACTCACTTGCCTTCTTAGTTCTGGGATCAGGAACCACATTCAACAGAAGAGATTAGGAAGAGGAATTTATATTTCTCTCTCATAAGGCATGGGATTTAGTAAAATTTTTAAATCGGTGGTTTCTTTTTCAGTCTTTACTCTTTTCAGCAACCACTTCCTCCTCCCTAGTGCCCCTAAATCCCTAATGGCGCACGTTGCTAACATGAAAATGTTTCAAAATTACCAGTCATTCCTTTAGTCCAAATGGAAGGTTATGGTAATTGATCTATGTACTGAGAAGGATAGAATCTGATTGAAGTCATTTTAATATGTATGTGAGTAATAATCTGTTTCATTGAACCTACTAGATGCATTTGCATTTTTTGAAGCAGAGGCTTGTTAACCCAGGCTGGTTTCTTATTCTTGGAATTTCAAGCAGTGTAAATAATTTTCATTGAGAAAGCATAAGCAATGTTAAGGAAATTATTTCTAGATATAAGGCATATAGGAAGATTATTGATTCCTGGTATTCTGTTGATAGAGTTAGCAATTCTAAACATTTTGGTAAGTCAGTTAACAAATTTTTGTTATGTACTATTCAGAAAAAATGCAAACCTGTCAAACTAGTATCAAAAAACTCCCATTCTAATGGTGAAGATTGGTGCTATTTCTGTTCTTGCTACTTTTTTCCCTTTCATTTCTGAATCTACAATATTCTTTGAAATCTCTGTTTACTTTGTCTTCTTCTTTCTTCCTCCCCAAGTTGATTTCTATGACAGTAGAAGCAGGGTCTCTAGATTAGGAAGTAGGCTTAATTGATCCATTGTGTGAAGTTTCCATTAAATTGGTATTTGCAAGTCACAGTTTTTCAGATCAGTTTACAGGTTATATGGATATCCTCAGTGATGATAATGCTTGGAAGTAGGATTGATAAAGTAAAATAGTTCTATCTGTCTTCAATATTTTTATGTTTTTTTTTCCTTTTTTTTAAGGAGGTCATGCTTATGGAACTTATAATTTGATAACCTATCCAGTTTATAAATTTCTATATTAAAATGTAAACTTGAAATCCTGTACATTTTGTATCTCCCTCATAATTTAGTATGGTTTCCTTGCATTAAAATGGCACTGAATCCATGTGTATTGAATTTAATTGGTAGGGATTTCTGGTATGATGCTAGAATCAAGATTTAAAGTTATCTTAATAGACTTAAGCAGTAAATCTACAGAAAGAAAAAATATTTTTGTTAAGAGTCAAAAGCAGCATAATAGTGAGGGAAAAGGGGGATGTGAAGATATAGATAATCCAGTTTTGAATTCCAGCTCTGTGTACTAGGTTTTTGACCTTCAGCCCAAATCACTTAAATTTAGAGCTAAAGAAGAACTTAGAAGTCATCTAGAACAACTATTTTATTTTATAAATCAAGCAACTGAGGAAATAGATAAAATAATTTGTCCAGCTTCATAGGGTTATCAAGTAGCACAGCAAAAAGTCATACCTAAGTCTTCTGACTCAGATATAGCTCTTTTTCCTCTTTTTTATCACTCCTCTGTATGAGGATATCATTTTATTCATCTGTAAGATCAAGTGGTTGAAATTTCTCAGGTTCTGTCAAATTCAAAATCTTGAAATCTTAGTATACATTTACTAAATGCTTGTTGATTGATCATTTCTATGAAATATAAAATCTTTCATTTAGGTTCAGTTATTTAACATACAATAAATGGTGGAATATGGCCTGCATTTATAGTGATGAGGATGATAGTTGAAATCCACTACATGTATTCTTCTGACCTTCCTTTTGCTTTTATCATTTTTATGGCATAAGGGAACAAGATGAGAGTGATGAGGTTTGGATTTGGGGAACCAAAATGTAATTAGGGTTTTTGGTGGTCAGGAGTTTAAATGAGGTCTAATGACAGATTCGATTTTCAGGGAGCCAAATGGAGGGGTTTGTCTCCCCTGCCACCTTTTAGGATTTGGCGCAAGGGTAGGGAGTTTTGGGGATTCCCTTCTGGTGGCACAAAGACTCTCTGTAAAAGGAATTTACAGACCCCAAAATCTAGATTGATAAAAGAGGTTTATTGTGGGGATTGGAAGTAAGGTTAAAGTCTGGTTAGGGAAATAGGTGAGGGTAAAGAGAGGATGGCACTGGAAAGAGTATTCCAATGGGCAGATCTATGGAAAATAGAGTTTTGTACTGAGAATGCATTTCTCAGTGAACAGAAAGACCTGGTAGTAAAGGGAACTGCCAAGGTCCATCTGCAAAGACCTTAGTTGATGGAAGCTCATTATATTGCTTGTCTTGGTGGGGGTTGGGAAACCTGAGCTGTTCATCAGAAGGGGGGCTAGGAGAGCCCAAGTTGGCTCTGATCTGATGGGGACTGGGACAAGCCCAGATCTCCTATTGGCATTCAAAGGGATGCTTTTAACCAGGATTTGTGAATGAAAGGCTGGGAATCAGAAAGGAATCACAAAATCAATAGGAAATAAGTTTCTTAAAGGGACCACGATCGGCTTCAAAAGGACTTTTAGACTTCCTTTCCTTCTAAATCCATGATCTGAAATATCTACTATACATGTCATTGTGCTAGGTATAGAAAGATTAAAAAAAAAAAAAAAAAAAAATCTCAAGGAGTTTGTTTTACCTACAGGATAAACATTTGTATTAATGAGTAAGTACAATATAATTTGAAGAGGAAGAAAGCACTAATATTTAGAAGAATACAAAAGACCTTCCCCAAATTGGTAGTGTTTCAGCTCTCTTGAAGTTAAGGATTCACAAAATCATAATGGATCCCAAAATGGATTACATATTCCAGGTTTATGGAAGGAATAGCCCATTCAAAGGTAGAGTGACAGGAAATGGAATTCTGAATTTGGGGAAACAGCAAATAGCCTTCTTTGACTGGAATATAGAGCACAAGGAGGGAAGTAGCCTCAAAGTTTGATTGTGAGGGTCTTTAAATTTCAAAGTCAGAAGATTGCTAGTTCCATCCAAAGGGTAACTGGAGGCCACTGAAAATTCTAATGTAAGAAGTAACTTGATCAGCTCTATGATTTAGGAATATAATAAATATTAAAATAATAATAATAATATAATAAATATTAAATATAATCATATTGGCAGTTGTGTGGAAAATGAATGCAGAGGTAAAGTACCACCAGGGTTTTTTGAACTTTTTCCACTTGCAATCCTTTTTCTGTCAAAATATTTTTATGTAACACCAAGTATATAGGAATATAAAAGAGATACACAAATCAAACATTTACTGATAATAAATCATAATTTTGCAATGTCCACATTCAGTTATAAAACTCCATATGGGTATGCAAAATACAGTTTAGGAGGTTGGGGTCTAGATAGATATTAATGAGATGGTGGACAAGAAGGTCAATGACCTTGTGAATTGAGGAAAAGGGGGTAGATTGAACAGATGTTGAGCCTGAATTAACAAAACTTATAAACTGATTAGATACTAAATATGACTGAAGATGATTTTTCAACAAAAATAGGGAATTTTTTATTTTATTTTATTTTTTTTACCAAATGTGGTTTATATAGAAAGATAATTCTGTTTTGTACATATAGCATTAGAAATGCCAATGAGACTTCTAGTTGGAGGAACCAGCAGAGAGCTGGTGATGTGTGACTTTTGTACAAGAAAAGATGAAGATTTCTCTATAGATTTAGAAGTCATTCTAATTAGAGAGGTTAATTGAACTCGTGAGAGCTAATAACCCTGTAGAGAGAGGGCAAAAATAGAGAAGAGAATCCAATACAGAACCTGGAAAGACTTTGGTTAGGAACATGAAAGGAATAATGATTAGGAAAAGGATATAAAAGGAGTGGTGACACTAGAGATCTAGGATATAAAGCACTCATGAAGAGCTTAGGCGCAGTGGTTCTCAAATTTTTGTTTTCAGTATCTTTATCCTATTAAAAATTATTGAGGATCTCTCCAAAGCGTTTTTGTTTTTCTGGATTATATTTATAGACATTTATCATATTGGAAATAAAAACTATTTTTGAATTTGTAGCCCCTCTAAAAGGATTTCAGAGATCCCCAGGATTCTCTAGACCATACTTTGAGAACCACTGGTTAGAGTGAAGAAACTATTCAGGAGTGGGGTGATAAATTGTTAAAAGCTTCATTCAAAGAATGAGGAGAACTGAGGAAATGCTAATCAATTAGGCAATTAAGAGATCCTTTAAGAACTTGGAGAGAGTAGTTTTACTCCAGTGATTGGGGCAGAAGCTAGATCCTGAAGGAATTACAAAATGAGTGGGAGTTGAGGAAATGGAGGTAATGAGTGTAGATAGCTTTTTCTAAGAATATGGCTTGAGAGAGGATATAAAATCTTGAGGATAAAAAATATCTGGGATTTGTAGTGAACAGATGCTCAGTATGAATATACTTTATCATGGCACCCCAAAAAGCTACTATGATTTCAGAATCTGTTGGAATCCTAGTGTCAACTCAACTTGAAACAAGGTGAAAACTCAAGGGTGATGTCAGGGTCCTGGTGTTAACTCAATAGAATTGATACAGTGCTTGTTGGTTCACACCTTAGAGCGAATCTTTGCAGGGTGATGGGTTGCCAATACTGATAAGACAATAATACTTGTGTTCACACCTCCCTTGAAGTTCTTAGGACCAGAGAGCACTCTGGGAGATAACCCATAATCCCTGCCTCCAGAAGGAGGAGTTAACCTTTGGGAGATCATATATATGGAGGAAGCTCTTAGAGGTTAGAAGAACATTGATTAGGATTGGAGAGGAGCACTCTGGGAGGAAGCCCACAACCCCTATCTTCGAGGCAAGAGAGATTCATTGCATCTTCCACTTTGGTTCTGGCTGGAGGCTGAAGAAAGCAGAGGTAGAAGCCAAGGACAAAGCTGCAAGAGCTCTTGGAACCAAGCAGAGAGATAGGCCTGAACTAACTGGGCTATATTGAAGGACACAATAAAAGATCTGAACTTTTATCAGCTGGCTGCATTTTGGAGTAATTATTTACTTCAACTGAAACTAAGGCTGCCTCCAGAAAATCTCCCCGAGAAACCTGCTTTCTCCCAGAGAGAACTATTATTATTATTTTAAAGAAGAGAAAAACACCAACAAGAATCTATTAGGAGAGGGGTATAGTATCTAAAAGGAGGGGAATGGTAGGCCTCTTGTACTCTTAGTCAGCCCATGACTGAATTATTCTATTCTGGTTATTACATTTTACATGGGACATTGTGAAGCTAGAGCATGACTAGAAAAGAGTAACAAAGGAATTGAGACCATATATGGAGATTGGGTGATGGAACTATAAATATAAGAGAAAATTTATTGGGGATCTAATAGCTTTCTATAAATACATAAAGCTCTGTCATGTAGAATAGAAATTAGAGTTCTGCATAGCTTAAAAAGGCAAAATTAAGGACAACGGATAGAAGTTGAAGTGAGGCACATTTAATTTAAAGAAAGAACAACTTTATCAAAGCTGTCTGAAATTGACTTCGGAAATGGTCTAGTCATGGGGCTCTTCAAGTAAAGATTGAATAACTATTTGGTAATGTTATAGATGTATTTCTGATCAATTATTGGGTTGACTAAATAACTTCCATGACCCCTTCACATAGTAAGATTCTATGTTCTTACATGTGAAAATACAATAGGCATTCATGAAACATTTACCTAAATCTTCTAAAAATCAAATTATATCTGATGCCAATGCCATTGTGGGGTTATCAGTTTATATATGTTTATTGTAAGCTATATGAAATAGTATCTCCTTTTATTTTCTTTACAACTCTAAAACTTTTAGAGATGTGCCTGGACTTATATAGGGTTTCATGCTTATAGAAAGTTATCTTAAATTTTCTTAAGGAGCTCAAAGAATGACAAATGTCACATTTGTAATTTTTTATCAGATCTCTGAGGCCTATAGGCTTCATTATAAGAATAAGAACTTCAAAATGAAAAGTGTAGCAGTTCACAAAACATGTATTATCAGTCCTAAGTTGCAGTTGTTGAGGTCACTGATGGATTCAGATGTTACATGAGATTTATGTATGTTTTTGAGGAGAAGAGGTATTTTAAAAGAGTATTTCCTTAGGGTATAGATTCTTATATTTTCTCTATTTGTAATGCTGCCCTAAAGGAACTTTGTATTGAAGACCCTACAATGTTCTTGATTAGAATCTTTTAAAATTGTGTGAATCAAAAACAATGGATATTTAAGTTTGGGCATTCCATGCAGTTTATGGGTTTTGGTGTCTTAAAGAGGTATCTTGAAAAAAAGTTATCTTTTTGAGTCTAAGAATTAATGGATAGACTTGTTCTTTATTTTTTTCTTTTTTAAAAGCAGCATCTAGAGTTCAGCACCTTTCTTGTTAAACCAGTCGTGTTGCCTTCACAGTAAGAGCATCTTGATGATATTCTATCTTTAAAAGTCACCCACTCATTATTTTAGTAATGCAAGTCTCCAGCTTTTAGAAACTTTCAAGATGTTTCAACTGAACTTTCTGTAGCCATATGGCTAAGTCATGCTTGGTTAGATAAATTCATAAGTCACATACTTATAATGGGTTAAGGAGAAAATGAGGAATATTCAGGATAACCTTTTGAAATTGATATTATGGAGAACTACCATGTTTTTTCATAAAATATGTTACTGTTAAAACTAGATAACTGGTCTAGGACAATAGTCTTCAAGATTTTTTGATCAATTACCTATATCAATAATTTTTCCCCCTGAAAAATATGGGGAAAAGGAGAAGTAGATGTCTTTGCTTATTGTTTCCTATGTAGCTACTACCCTTTGGAGGTGATTCAGAAGGGGGAAAATTGAGAGAGCTTCAACTTAGGAGGAAAGGCAGTTGAGTGAAAAAAGTGTTAGACCTAAATAAGTGAAAGGTAATATAGTTCTACTGGGGAAAACTATTATGAGTGGCTAGCATAGAGAGGGTGGGATAGGATTCATCTCTTTTTTGGAGACCATTGCAACTCATTAATCAGACTCCATTGCCTTTCTCATATAGTCAAAAGGAAGATGTAGGAGCATATTCAAGTTGTTAATTGAGGTTTACTAAGCAATGCTAAGAAAATGCTGTTTGAAGAGAAGGCAAGTAGTGTTTAATGTCTTGGAAGATTGTATAGCTAGCTAACCATCATTAAGGCAGGGATAAGTTTAAAATGAGAGATCTTCTCTTTAAAGTTAGATTAGAATATAACAAATATAAGGAATAGCATAATATAATGAATGGGATACTATATTTATAGTTAGAGAACCTATTCTTAGAACTCAGGTATTTAAAAGCTATGTGATTCTAAACAGGTCACTTAATCTCTCTGGGCAGCCACTCTTTTGGGCAGCTAGATAGCATAGTATGTAAAATGGTGGACTTGAATCAAGAAGACCCAGATTCAAATCCTGTCTCAAACTTGCTAGCTTTGTAACTGTGGGCAGGTTAGTAACTTCTCTAGGCTTCACAGATCATAAGTTATAATGATCTGTTGAGATATTTGTAAAGCATTTAGCCAGTATCTGGCACATAGTATATGCTATATAAATGCCTTCTACTTTCTTTTCCCCTTGCCTCATTTCCACATCTGTTAAATAAGTGTTGAACTTAATGATCTCTACGGTTTCTTCCAGTTTAAGATCTATGATCCTATGTAGATTATTTCTTGATGTGTATGTCATATATGTGTTTTCTTCTTTGGAGGCCTTCAATTTCTACATCTAAAAAAATGTTGGTGGTTGACTAGGTGATGTCTAGGACCTCTTAGTTCTAAGTCTTTGAAGCTTGTCCAGCCTCCTCATTTTACAGATGAGGAAAATAAGATTCATTAACTGAAATGACTTGTAAAAATTAATGCAGATAGTTAAAGGTTATACAAATTAAATTTTTTTTTTAAATAAGGAATCATTTTTACCAATAGTTTTTCTAAATTTGAATGTCAAAAATTTTTTTTTATTGAAGAACATGACTTTTGAATTTATTTCTGTTATCCTATTAATTTTAATAAATTGAACTCTCCAAAATGATAATGATAACAATTATGAATTTTAATAAAGAGACAATTTTGAAAAATTGAATTGTCGCTTTTTAGGATACATTATTTATAAAGTTTTGTTTTTTTAAAATATACAGTAAATATTTAATGTGCTGAATTAAACTTATTTAATGAGACTTGCCAGTGTACAGAAAACTTAATCCAGGGAATAATTAAAGACTTTGGAAACTATAGACACTTTTTAACATGAGAATACCATTTATAAAATTACTACTTTAGTGCCTTTAATGGTTACTAAGTAACCTGAAAGAATTTATCAGAGTGCCATTTATATACTTGCAGAGAATGTTTTACAAATTAAGAAGGTATTTAAAGTAACCAGGTTAAGTTCATGAAAATTATATCTTTATAATTATCCCATTTATGTGATTTTATCAGTTGTTTGTGGAAAGTAGGGGGTAATCTGGAAGTCTGTATAACACATCTTAAGTATATCTTCACATCAATCTAATATGTTTATTTTACTTCGAGAGATATATAATATTTTATAAAAAAATTATAAAGTAAATTGCTAATGCAAATCCATCCTCTCAGAGTTTTTATTATTCAACTTAGCCAATTTTAACAATCAAGAATTTAGCTAATTTAAGGAAATAAAATCTACAACACAAACAATATTGGTACAATACATTGGTATTGCCTTGAGATTAATATCAATCCACTTAGTCCTCCATCCTCCTTTGTTGTTAGTTTTTGCAAGTTCTACTGTTCTCTAATAAAAAACAGATCCCAGTTGATGTATAATTGACTTATAAAACCATAAATTAACATTGTTATATTTTCATCTGTTTTATTAAATATTTTCCTATTACATTTTAATCTGTTTATGACACTTTGGGAATTACTTGAACCTGTGAGTCAGAGTTTGACACCCTGGCCAAACTGATTATTCCTCCCTTTTTCCCCTTCCACTTTTTTCTTTTTAATTTTTGAGCCCATGACATAATTGTTAAAATGATCCAGGCATGTAGAAGTGCCTGTGTTCCAAAATCCACCATCTATTTGTATGTACATATTTTAACCATTGCGTATCCATTGAATCAGTGCTTATACACCAGTGTTCTACTTTAGTCAACTGCCCCTTCATATTTTACCATCACTTTTACCACCCAAGATTGTAATTAAAAAAAAAAAAAAAAAAAGATGAAAGGCAGCAAAATATTCTATGCAGATTTTTATTATCTTTAAATAGTAATTTAAATGCCTGGTATATAATAGTTGATAATCAAAGCCTGTTGGTTGATTGATTTCACTGTTGTAATTATATGCATTGAATAGTATAGAACTTAAATACTTAAAGGCAATGTTAATCAAATCATGAAGAGAAATAGATAGCAAAATTGTAATTCTTAAGATTTCTGTGGGTTTCTTTCAGACCTAATCAAATTAGATCAAATCTAACAAAACAAAAACAACCACCACCACCACAAAAGCAAGAAAATTAGAGGAAACAGTCAAAGGAGTTTCCACTCTGCCCTTGAATTTGTCTAAAAGGAAGAAAGGGTTAAAAATAAAAGGCAATTTTTAAAAAGAAAGGAAGGATGAAGAAGAGACCCTTTTCCTTGGACCTCAGCCTTTGTACATGATTCCATCTTTATTGTTTTCTTCCATAATTTGCTAATTGAACTAACTTTTCCTTACTTTTCATTCTATCCTTATCCAACGATAGCTTCTCTACTCCTTACAAACATATCTAAATCTTGCCTATTTTTATCTATCATCAGAAATAGATTTAATCTTAACTATTATCATACTATATTTCTCCTCTTTCCAAACTTTAAATCCATCCAAATCTAAAATCCTTTTAGCCTCAGTCTCATTTTAAAGTCATGTTCCTTTATTTTTTCAAACTCTGGCATCTGACTTCATTATTTAACTAACCTTCCTCCATCAGTCCAGAGCACCTTTTCACTGTGTGATTAAAAGATTGTTATTTTCTCAGTGTCACACAATTGGTGGGGAACACATCTTCCTGATTCCAAGGTAAATCCAGCAAAATATTCTATGCATATTTTTATTATCTACCAAATTCCCTTTAGACAGTAATTTAAGTGTCTACTATATAATAGTTGATAATCAAAGCCTGTTGATTGATTGATTTCAATGTCGTAATTATATGCATTGAATAGCAGTGATTTATACATGGTCAAATTCAATGCATTTTCTCAGGCCTTATCCTTCTTGGCATATCTTCATCACTTTATACTGTTTAATACCTTCTCTTCCTAGAAATCCTCTATGGGTTGTTTTTGTTTGTTTTGTTTTAGGGTTTTGTAGGTTTGTTTGTTTGTGGTGACAGTATTCCATCTTGATAATTTTCTTATCTGTGTGGCTGTTTTTTGGTGTTTTTTGTCAGATCATGATCCTTTTCCTATCCTCCTCTGTGTAGGTATATACTAGAGCTCTCTTCAAGACCCTCTTCTTTCTCTTTCTTTATTATTCTCAATAATAAGAATAATAATTTTTATTATTGAATACAATAATATTCAATATTATTGTAATAATAATAATACAATTATTTGATTAATAATATATGAATCTAGCTTCAGTTTCTTAACTAGGTCCTATTCAACAACTGACTTTTAGACATTTTCACCTGATAGACCCATGGACACCTTAAAGTTCACAGAACTTGTTTTCTTTCTTCCCAAATTCTCCACTTTTTGTTAACTTCCCTATTTTGGTTAAGGGTGTAATCCATCTTTTCAGTTACTCAGATTCCCATCCTCAAGGGTCATTCTTGACTAACTCTTCTCTTGATTCATTTTTTACCCCTCTCATCCAAAATTATGTTTTGCCATTTGGCTCTTTGTTTTCACTCACATTACCCTTCCTTACTTCTCTACTACCATTTATGCCCTCATCACTTCTTTCTAGGACTATTGCCTTCTAAATGGCTCTTTGGCTTCCTTCTTCTTTCCACTTATCTTCAGTGCAGTAGCTAGATTGACATTCCTAAATCAGTCATATAATTCCCATGTTTAGCAAATTCTGTGACTTCCTCTCTTAAATAAAATAGACTCCTCTATTTGACTTCTTAAAGCTCTTCATCATCTAGTTTCATTCTATATTTTCAAGTTTATTTTACACTTCTTAATGTATTATATGTCAAAGTCAGTTACTCTTCCCTGTATATGACGTTACTTTTGCAATCTTCCTGCCTTTACCCAAACTATCTCCCAAGATGGAAATGATGTACTTCTTCAACTCTGTTTAGTAGAATCCCTAGCTTCCTTCAAAACTCAGCTCAAGTTCTCAAATTGTAGTGCTCTTTCACCAGAAATTACATTACCTCAATTTGTATTTCTTCTTTCTGTGTATATATTGTCATACACCTTCCCTCCCATACTGCACCCTCAAGTACTTTACACAGTGTTTAGCACATAGTAGGCACTCAATAAATATTTGTTGAATGAAAATGAATTGACTCTGAACTTGTCATGCCAGACTAACTATATTTGCTTTTTGGTAGGACTAAATAGACTGCTAACTCACAGAAATTCCAGAAAATTCCATCCGTGTAAAAGAGACTTTGTGGATTATTTAATGTCTCATTTAAGTGATCTTCTCCCCAACATCTCTGACAAGTGATCATAAAGCCTACATTGTCAAAGAGTGCATTATTTCACAAAGATGTCTATTTCTATCCATTAATCCTAATTCCTTCTCTTGACCCACACAGAATAAGCCTAATTCCTTTTCTGTATACAATTCTTCAAAATCTGACACCCAAAGTTTTCTTTAGGCTAAATGCTTCCCAATTCCTTCAGACTAAATAACTTCCTAGTTTCCTTCCTATTTCAGCATTTCTATAATTCAGTTATTCTTTGGCAGAAAGATTATATGGCTCATAGTTGCACTGATGCTGCCACCACTCTGGTGCCTTTATTATATCACCTCATGCTTTTATTATAACTATAGCCTTCTGGTATATTTGGCTCCTTCAAGTCTCTTCCCATTTCAATTTTCTATTCAGCCTCACCTCCTTACTCAATAAACTCCTGTGGCTTCCTGTTTTAGATTTTGTTTAATATTTGTTACATACAAGTGGTAATGCCTAATTTGGACAAAGTGATGGTTTAGATTAGTTACACTTTGTGATGCTAATGAGGAACAAGCTCTTTTTCTTTTGTAGTAAAGAAAAAAGGATCTAAGCTACTATGGTCATTTTTTGTTTATTTAATGTAGTCTTACATAATCATCATTTAATGTAATCAATTATTTATAGAGTGGTTTAATGGAATGTTGTTTGATTTCATCAAATGTTTTCCTCCATAGTCCTACCTGTCCTTTTTAATGTGTTATGGCACATTTTAAAAATTATAATAAGTACAAATTCATTTTTGTGGTTTGTTTTTTTTAAGATCATGATGTTAATATAATTAGAGATAACTTTTTAAGAAGAGGAAATTATTACTTCTTACTTTCATTTGTTAGGAATTTGGTTATGATTATATGAAGATTTATGATTGGTTCCGATTTGGTTACAATAATTTGGTTATAATTATACAAAGATTTATGTAAATGCTTTGCTTTTTATACCTCAATCAGGCCTAACAGCCTGAAAACATCTATTTATAAAATGTATTCCACTTATATGTTGTAGTTCATACAGATATTAATAAACTTTTTTGCTTTTTACCATACCATATTCTCAAAGACATTTTTATTTTTAAAAATTTATACAAAATATGTTAGCAAATACTCTTAATTATTTTCATGATCTAACTTAGAATAATGCAGTTAGGTTTGTTATGACTATATTGTAAAGCTTTGGGAATATTTATAGTTGTAGTTTTTATGTAGAGATACTATGGTTATCTTTATTATAATGTGTATTTATTCAAGATGGAATTCAAGGAATAATTTTAAAAACAAAAATTAAAGTATTCTTTGATTTTTTTAAAGCTATTTTCTATGTATGAAATTTCAAGTTAGAATTACCTATCTATTACAAATAGGTTTTAAAATGCTACACACATTTTACAAACTTCTCAGTTTATGTATATGTTTTTAAAATCAGTATGTAAGTATAAGTTATTGATACCTTTATTAACAAATTAATACTATTGAAAGAATGACCTTCCCATCTTCTATCTGTAAAATCACTAGATTATTGCAGGGTTCAATAATCAGTTCTTCTAAGCCCATTGATACCCATTGCTAGAATAGGTGACATACATAGAAAGGAGATATATATGTGTATATGTGTAAATTATAAATAATGTATATGTATACACATACATGCACAATTATACACACATGTATATACATACACCACATACATACATTTTATATCAAAACAACCATATTCTCTTTTTTTTTTTAAAGAATCATCTATTAATGATCCCCCAGAGAATCTTTTCACTTTAAAAATTACTCTGACACAAGAGAGCTGAAAAAGGAAAACATGAAATTAATAGGTAGGAGAAGAAGAAATACATGAGAGACTAAATTTCTATTATTTATATTGGTTAAAAAATGATTTTAAAGACTAACTAATGCAATAAATAGGAATCATCATCCATCCTGGGTCACATGCTTTTTATTCTTTATCTTTTGGGTAAATTCATCAGCATACAAATTTTTAGTCTTTCCATCTTTCCTTACAATTATGTAAGAAATTGTGTATCTTAAATTTAGAAAAATAGACATATTTTCCTTCCTTTCTTTGTACTTCCCTACTTCTAAAAGGTATCATATTAACAGTTGCCTGTTTAAAAACACTTCACAGTCAAGATTGGCCTCATTTATGCTTTAAAACTTACATTAAGTCTTTCTTCCACACAGCCTCTTTGTTAGAACTTTTGGAACTTCTTGTCTTCCACGTTCAGATAAGAGCCTTATTTCACACTCCTCTTTCTCTAGACTGGGCCATATTCTACCCCACATACACAATTTCTCATCTATAAAGTATGCCTTAAATCTCATATCCTTCATAATTAGAAGCATGAGAAGAGTTAAACCTACTTTTAACTGGGAATATGTGGGTGGGTGTAGGATGAAGGCTCCCTTAAATGCTGCAGTAATGGGACAGCTGTCACTTTGGTTGTTAAGGAAGGGTGGGGCTAAGTAGATAAGATTTAGTTATGTTGTCTCTTTAAAAGATAGCCAGAACTCTTCAGAGTATCTATGTGAAAATGCAATATGAGGCATACCACAGTGAAGCATTTCTAATTTTTTTTCATTCTTTTAATTAATATTGAATAGCTGTCTTGTGTACAGCATGATTAAGCATACAAAAAAAAAAAAACTCTATTATCATATATCAGATTTGTTGTATTTTGGTTAGATTGCATGTTTGAATGAAAAAGTTGTTAAATTCTTATAGTGAATGTATCAGGTACTCTGTTATATACTAGGGATTCAAAGATAAAAAGAAGGCTAAGTATAACCCCAAAAAACTTAAATTTATGTGGAAGAGGCAACGTCCATTGTGACCAGGGGAAAGGAATTTTAGTCTAGGAAGTGTTCAGAATAGAGAGAGGCCATAGGTCAGTTGATTATTAAAGTAGAATTGATTAAAGTAAAGTAGTAATTCTTAGAGGAAGATATAGAAGGTAGATGTGGGGAATATACACATGACAGCAGAGAAAATAGCAAGTTATATGGGGTAAGAGAACATGAAGCATGGTCTAAGGCAAGCTAAATATTTGTGGTTTAGGTGAATTACTATTCATTCACCATTAAAGACAGCTCAACTTCAAGGTAGAACTCCAAATTTTAGTGAATTATCTTGGAAAGAGAGCCTTTGTTATTCATTGGAGCTCCATAAATCTAGTGGAGGTTCATAATGTGACATTTAGCCAACTTTGGGGCTTTAATTAAATAATGCCCTGCTTTAGAAGTTAACATGATAGATTGAATAGTTTCTCTTTCATCAGACTATTACACCACCATTTGTTTACAAGACAGAATGTCTTACTGTAATTGAGCCAAGTTGTCGTTTCAAGTCTTGACATGAACCTTTAAATAGCAGCTATCATTAATGTTGGCAGTTTTGTACTAGATAATTCATTTTAAAGTAATGGGTGATGGTCAAAGGAAATTCAGACTTTAATTCTCATTGATTTTTTTTTTTTGTTAATTGCATTTTATATGATTTCCAAACTTTTTTCTATCTTCTATTTATTTCTTCTTCCCTCTAACCTTCCTGCTCCCTTATTTAAAAAGTGTGAAGATAATATTTTTCTTTGACTTTTCCTATTATAAAAATGATTAGATTTTATTATATACTATCCATCCAACAAGGATGAGAAGAGAGTTAGTGATATCGGCAAGGTTAGTCAGTGAACAAGATGCTAATAATAAAAGCTAATATAGGGGAAAGGAAAGAATAAAAGATAAGATTCTTTTAGAGATCATATTCTGATAGGGAAGAAAGAAGATAGTTCTAGTCAACCACAAACTAGCTGTAATGAGTGACTTTGCAACTTCCCTATTATCTTTTAAGTGCTTCAGTTTGAAAAATACTATTTTCAAATCTTAAAATGATAATAAAATCTAAATACGCTCCACATACCTGTAAGTACAAAGTGAGATAGTCATTTAATTTTATTATTCATTTCTTTTGCCCAAATTCAAAGTGGAGTTATGTTGGCACTGGCTCCAAGATTCTGGATCAGTATCAGAAATATTTAGGTCCCATTTATTCAAGAGTTTGGATAGCCATCCTTTCTAGGCACTTTATGAAGACTTTTTTTGTTCTTTGAAAGACATAGAACTTTTACATTAACTTTGAAGCCTCCATTTATAGAGTACTAATCAATCTCTCTCCCTCTCTCAGCCTCTCTAGATTATAGGATTTAGAGCAAGTAAAATTTTAGTCACCACCAAGTCTAAGTTCTTTATTTTACCAATAAATAAACTGAGCCCCAGAGAAGTTAAGAATCTTGCCCTAAAACAAAAAAGAATTTGTTTTAAAAGTCAAGTCTTCTGAGTTGAAATCACAGGCATTCTTGGCTACCTTTTTCTAACACTGAACTGTTTTACTCATGTTTCCTGACTTACTGAATGTGATTGGACAGTCAGAATATTCTATCCCTGCATCACCCCTGCACTGACTAACCTCTTTTTGTTTCCTAGATTTGATCCTTTGGTCAGTCATTTCAACTCCACATTATCCTTGTCTCACCTGGCCCTCAGACTTGGATTATTCTCATTATTCACTTCTTAAACTCCTAGTCATGTTTTTTTGAACATAGTTAGGGAAAAGAACCTCCAAATCATAAAACTGATTCCACCCACCACAAATTTGTGCTATGTAATTGCAACTAGACCCTTACTGCACAAGGCCATCCTTTTACACCTCCCTAAAATCAATTCACTATTCCACTCATCTTTTCCAAATCTTTTCATCCCCCATCAAATAAGCCCATACACCTCAGCTGAAAGTTTTGCCTTATGATTCTTTTTTAATTTTTAAAGCTTTTTTATTTTCAAAACATATGCTTGCCAATGTTTGTGGCAGGTCTCTTTGTAGTGGCCAGAAACTGGAAACTGAGTGGATGCCCATCAATCTCTTATTTAACGTGATCTGAGCTTCTTGAGGGCATACCTTGTTCTGCCTATTTTGGACTCTGTAGTTTTTAGAAGCATAAGTCTGGTACATAGTAAAACTCAATTAATTGCTTACTGATTTGATAGTAATATAGATGTGATATGTGACCAAGGCAGACTACCAGAATATTTTCTAATTTATTTATTTTTGCTATCTGAAAAATGCCTTTCTTAATACAAGTTTAAGATTACATTGGATTTCTTGGCTTGTAAATCACATTGTTGACTTACTGAAGTTGTTAATCACTAAGATACCCTGGTCTATATTTTTGTTTTTCTGATATTTAACTTCTGTCTAACTACACCATTCCCATCCAATTTCTGTGAAGCTAATTGTCAATTCATGTTTAAGATTAGATATCTCTTTTTAACTTAGTCTTATTTGATTTGGCTTCAGATGTTTAGAGGACAAACATAGTTTTTCATCGTTACTGTGTATGTACAAATAAGATAGAAATAATTGAAGAAGAGTAAAAAGTCTCAGTCTGCTTTATTTATTTATAAACTAGTTTAGTGGGCTCATACCTTATATTGAATACATTCCATTCATTTGAACAAACTGAATATGTCAATAGTATAGTAAGATAGGATTTTAAAACTATTTTACAAAAGAATCTTGACTTAAATATGATTTTTCTAAAAGAAAATGAAAATAAATCCTAGACTCAATATCTCTACCTATTAAGCTGAATAACTGATCATTCTGATGAGTTATGTTAAATGATAACAAAATTTTTAATTTGCCAAATGATCATTCAATTAAATTATTAGTAGTAATCTCAATTTTAAGAAATCATATTCATTATTTTTCTTTACAGTTCAGAAATTATAGCTTATCAGCCATATGAAGTCGTTTACCAAATTCTTAAATGATTTGCTCTAATCCCTATGTAACTAGCTTCTAAATTGGAAGCAAATATTACTGAAATGTGATTCATTATAATTTGGTCCTGACTATTTTTGCTCATTATTTAAGTCTTTCAGTACAAAGAAATAGATTTTACAAGTGAGTTCACTATTAAAAGACATAAAATGCCAGAAAAGTACTTTTTAAAAACATCATTCCTGGCAACTGAAAAACTTATTTGGCAGACTTGTTGAGTTCATCTGTAGAAGCACCTGTGAGTAGTGGTGATCTTTTAAAACCTGGAAAAATAAATATGTTCAATTATGTTTTTAGCATACGTGTTTGTGTGTCTCTTTGTTTAATAAATAAGCTGTATGTAAATTCAATGTCTCTTTTACCTCAATCTGCCTTTCACACTAACTCCTTTTTGCTAGAAATGACTTCCAAAAATATACCCTCAACATAGCATGACTATTCCATCTTTCCCTTTTTTTATGACTCACATCCTCTATTTTCCCAAATAGACCTTTCACTGTCATCTGCCCTTCTTCTCATTCTCTAGTACCTATCTAAATGCAGTGTAGAGACAAAGTTGCTTGTGCCTTTGTATGTATGTTGTATGTGCCTGTGTATGTAAACATACAGTTAATTTCTACATAAATACAATTTTCTTCTATATGTTTCTATTTTTGAAACAGATGTCATGATTTAGTAAAGTTGACATTTGTGTTTTTATTATTGACCTAATTATTATTTCCATAAGTCTTTCATTTTTTCCAGCGTCTGATGTTCCCTCTTTGGTTGGAGCATGGTGCTAATGTGTTTTATGAGAGCAATTTCAGCAGCAAATGATGTGTTTGAGATTTACTACTAGATGATGAGATTGAGGTAGATGCCAAATGTTTGGGTTTGGTATTGAATGTTGGGTTCACACTACACACCTGTCAGACTGGCTAGAATGACAGGGAAAGATAATGCGGAATGTTGGAGGGATGTGGGAAAACAGGGACACTAATACATTGTTGGTGGAATTGTGAATACATCCAACCACTCTGAAGAGCAATTTGGAACTATGCTCAAAAAGTTATCAAACTGTGCATATCCTTTGATCCAACAGTGTTACTACTGGGCTTATATCCCAAAGAGATCATAAAGAAGGGAAAGGAACATGTATGTGCACAAATATTTGTGGCTGCCCTCTTTGTAGTGGCCAGAAATTGGAAACTGAGTAGATGCCCATCAATTGGAGAATGGCTGAATAAATTGTGGTGTATGAATATTATGGATATTATTGTTCTGTAAGAAATGACCAACAGGATGATTTCAGAAAGGCCTGCAGAGACTTATACAAACTGATGCTGAGTGAAACAAGCAGGGCCAGGAGATCATAATATACTTCAACAACAATACTATATGATGACCAATTCTGATGGACCTGGCCAACTTCAGCAATGAGATGAACCAAATCAGTTCCAATGGAGCAGTGATGAACTGAACCAGCTACGCCCAGTGAAAGAACTCTGGGAGATGACTAAGAACCATTACATTGAATTCCCAATCCCTATATTTTTGCCCACCTGCATTTTGGATTTCCTTCACAGGCTAATTGTACAATATTTCAGAGTCAGATTCTTTTTGTTACAGCAAAATAACGGTTTGGCCATGTATACTTATTATGTATCTAATTTATACTTTATTATATTTAACATCTACTGGTCATCCTGCCATCTAAGGAGGGGGTAGGGGGAAGGAGGGGAAAAATTGAAACAAAAGGTTTGGCAATTGTCAATGCTGTAAAATTACCCATGCATATAACTTGTAAATAAAAAGCTTATTAAAAAAAAATGTTGGGTTCAGTCATGTGAAGAATTCACAATGGACATTCTCTTTGTCAAAAAGGTAGGTTTATTTAGAAGAGGTTCCAGACAAAATGAAAAGATAATATAGACACTAGGAATGGTAAATATGAAATAAATTTGGGAGAGCATATAGTTAACAAGGAAAGGGATTTTACCAATTGACAATGGAAAGGACAAGTTCCCTAGGGGAATTCACAATTATCAGAGAAAGGGAATACTCCCTGAACTAGGAGCATGCCCTTAACTGTCAGGCTAAGTCCATAGAGGGATTTACCAACTTAAAAGAGTTAGTTAGCTATAAGAAGGATAAAAACACCATGAGA
Source organism: Sarcophilus harrisii (assembly GCF_902635505.1). Classification (NCBI taxonomy): domain Eukaryota; kingdom Metazoa; phylum Chordata; class Mammalia; order Dasyuromorphia; family Dasyuridae; genus Sarcophilus; species Sarcophilus harrisii. Next base: position 208,397,203 of record NC_045428.1, read on the forward strand.
CCTAATGTATAATTGAGAAGAAAGAAACCATAAGGCATGGGGGAAGGGTGAGGGAAAAGACACCAAGAGAGAAAACACAGTGGTAGACTGACCCAGAAGGAATCCAAGATGACATGAGTCATGGACAGATTTATAGGGAAAACTTAACTTCAGAGGTCTGACATAACTTGGATTTCTGGCTGGACACAGTAAGGTGGTGCTAATGGAGGACTTCTGAAGAGAGTGGGACTATAAGATTAAACTGATCCCCATAATTTCCTTTCCCTGCTTGTCACAGGAAGTAAACCTATCAGTTCTTCAGGCTGTCTCTGCCACCCTCCTGTAGTAATCTAAGACCTCACTCAGTATTAATGAAGTAGTCAAGGTTTTATCCTTTGAAGGGTCAGTTTTATTCTTTTCCTTTCCTCCCCCACAGTCATAAGACAATTTCTTCATTATTGTTAGCTACATTACAAATGTGTTCCATTAGTCATTCTACCTACAGACATGCCCAGGTGTGTGTTTGCATGCATATGTATTTGTGTGTGCATGTGCAAATGTATGTCCCAGCGTTTCCCTACCTTCATTTCAAAAACAAACAAAAAGGTCAATTGACCCTGCTGTCCATTCAAACTGTCATCACTTATTTCACCTCCTCTTTTTGTTCAAATTCATAGAGAAAATCATCTCACTTGCTACCTCCATTTCCTCACCACATCATTCTCAATCTCTTGTAATTTGATTTCTAATCTATCTTCTTGAGAACGCCTCTTGTGCAAGATCACCAGTCATCTCTTAACTACTTTTTCTCAATATTCTTTCTTACTTCTCTGCAATTTTTTAAACTATTGAGTACCCCTTGCCCTGTATGTTCTCATTTCTCTTGACTTTTTTGAAATTGTGCTCTCCTACATTTCTTTTTATACATCTCTGGACTAATTTTTTTTAGTCTCCTTTGCTGATTTATTCATACACCAATGACTCCAAAAGTTTATATATTATGCATTACATTACATGTCTATATGTAATCTCTCAAAATTTTATTCCTACATAGTCAACTTTCCTGTAGTCCTCTCCTCCTGGGGAGCCAGAAGCATCTCAAATTCAACATGTCTGAAATGGAGTTTCTTTTCCCCACTACACCTGTCCTTCTACAGACTTCCCTATTTGAGTTGAGAAACACCAAATCATCCAGGTTTATAATTTCAGTATCATCTTTGATGTTTTTTTCCTCATATACTTTTAATATTTAGTTTCCAAGTTTTGTGATTTTTCTTTTATGAAATTCCTAATTTTCTTGCCAATCTCAGTCTGTGTGCTTAAAGGGTCATCTTTCTAATTACTTTTGACTTAGGCTAATATATTTATTGGCTTTTATACCAAATCTATGTTGTGATTGGCTATGATTAATAAGCATTAAATGCCCATTCTATGTTCCCACCTTCCTTTCCAGCTTTTTATTTTATATTACTATACTTCACAAAGTTTATATTTCAGCCAAATTGGACTAAGGGCTGTTTCCTAAATTCACTCCATTTTTCACTTCAGAGTTTTTTATACAAGCTCTCCTCTATGCCTTAATTACAGGTCCTTCAGCCCAAGTGTTACTTCCTGAGTTAAGACTTTCAGGTCCATCCAATTGTTTGTGTCCTCTCCTTCCTTAATTTGTTATTTGATTTCTTTTAGGACATGTATTTCCTCAATAGAATGTAAAATTTCTTGAAGTTAGTTTCATTATAATTTTCATTAAGTTTTATAACTCTTTTATTTTTACATAACATTAATTTCTGAATATACCATTCCCGAACAAATCTGCAAAATGAGCTTCCTTGGTAACGAAGATTTTTCTAAGTTGAACAAAAGAGACATTTTTTTGGTTTTGTTTTGGCTTTTTCCTATTTAAAAATTGTAAAAAATTTAATTTTTAATATACATTGCATTATGAATCATGTTGGGAGAGAAAATTCAGAACAGAAGGGAAAACACCATGGGAGAGAAAAACAAAACAGGAAAAAGAAGTGAACATAGCATCTGGTGATTTACATTCAATCTCCCTAATTCTTTTTCTGGATGCATATGGCATTTTCTATCCAAAGTCTATTGAGCTTGCTTTGGATCACTGAACTATAGAGAAGAACCAAGTCTTTCATAGTTGGTCATCCCACGTTCTTACTGTTATTGTGTACAATATGTTCCAGGTTCTGCTTGTTTTGCTCCTCATTAGTTGGTGTGTAATGTTCTTGTTAGCTTTCTGGAGGTCTATGGACCAGCTGAGGTTTCTACAGAATAATCACCACAAGAATAGTCAGGGATAAAGTCCAAAGTCTTTATTGTCTCCTTCAGTCTCCCAGTCTGTGTTAGCAATCTCAGCCAATCAACCAGTCAGCAGTCTGCACATCTCAATGTAATGTCCTGCTTTCTACAGCCTCCAAGTTGGGGTGACAATACCTACAGTTGCTTTCTAGAGCCCCCACACCAGGGTGGATTAAAATATAGTGCCCAGACTAGCTCTCTGGAGGATCTTGGGACCAGTCCAGGTCCTTGGTCTTAGTGGAGAAGTGATGAAGGCAGGAGAGCCACCATGAGGCTGGTCAAGTCTTCTCTACTGTGGCTGAATTTGTCCATAATCTATATACTCTATTACAATTAGATCAATTCATTATACTGAGTATAAACCAATCATTGTATCACTAGGGAACCATTATTTGTTGTAAGATTAAACCAATCATAATGAACTATGCTAAATTAGATAACCATTTCTTATCAGTTCCACTGAGTTAACACCTTGTTGTAAGAATCTTTGTCTCAAGAATATTTCTCCAGAGTTCTGGCCCATTACATTGGTGCAAATCTTTCCAGGCCTTTCTAAAATCAGTTTGTTTATTATTTTTTACAGAACAATAGTATTCTATTATCTTCATATGCCACAACTTGTCCAGCCATTCCCCAATTGATGGACATCTACTCTTTTCCAGTTCTTTGCTACCATAAAAATTAGCTGCTACATTTTTGCACATGTAGGTCCTTTTCTCTCCTGTATTCTTTCCTTGGGATATAGATCCAGCAGTGTCACTTGTGTTCCCTTTTCCCACATCCCTTCCAATATTTATCATTTTCTTTTCCTGTCATCTTAGCCAATCAGAGAGGCATGAGACTAAGGTACCTGAGAGGTATCTGAGTTGTTTTAATTTGTATTTTTCTAATCAATAGTGATTTAGAGCATTTTTTCATATAACTTTATAAATGTCTTTGATTTCTTCATTTGAAAATTGTTTGTTCATATCCTCATATCCATTTATCAATTGGGAAATGACTTGTATTCTTATAAATTTGACAAGTTCTTTTATATAGTTTAGAAATGAGACTTTTATTAGAGATAATGTCTGTAAAGGTTCCCCCCCTCCCCTGCCCCAGCTTTATACTTCCCTTTTAATCTTATTTCTGTTGGTTTTGTTTGTACAAAAACTTTTAAATTTAACGCAATCAAAAGTTGTGCATTTTGCCTTTCATAATGTTTTCTTGTTCTTTGGTCCTAAATTCCTCCCTTCTCCATGGATCTGATATGTAAATTATTCTTTGATCCCTTAATTTGCTTATAGATTTACTCTTTATGTTCAAATCATTTACCCATTTTGACTTTAATTTGGTATGGGGTGAGAGATATAGGTTTATGCCAAGTTTCTCACCTTTTTTTTCCCCAGTTTTTCCAGCAAATTTGTCAAATAGTGAGTTCTTATTCCAAAAGCTGGAGTTTGAGAGTTTATCAAATACTAGATTACTATAGGCCTTGATTATTATGTTGTATCTAATCCAATCTATTCTATTGATCCAGCACTGTTTCTTAAGCAGTACCAAATGGTTTTGATGACTGCTGCTTTATAATATCTTTGTAGGGGTCCTTAAATTAATGTTTATCCCCCTCACCCAGGGCTATGAAGTTTCTTTATTTAAAGGCCCACAAAACAAAGTTTTTGTTCTTACTGTAGTCCGGTCCTCCAACATTCTGAGGGACAGTGAACTGGCCCCCTATTTAAAAAGTTTGAGGACCCCTACAATGGTTAAAGTTTTAATATTGCTAAGCCACCATCCTTTGTATTTTTTTCATTAATTTTAAAAATATTCTTGATCTTTTGTCTTCCAGATGAATTTTGTTATTATTTTTTCTAGTTCTATAAAATAATGTTTTGGCAGTTTGATTGGTGTGGCATTGAATAAGACCAATTTAGGCAGAATTGTCATTTTTATGATATTAACTTGGCCTACCCATGAGTAATGGATATTTTTCCAGTTGTTTAGCTCTTACTTTATTTATGTGAGAAGTGTTTTGTAATTGTGTTAATATAGTTCCTGGGTCGCAAATGGACATTTTGACTATAGCTGCTCGCTTATGCAACATTTCATATCTAGAATTTCCCACTTTTCAAAGGAAAGAAGTACAATTTTTATTTGTTTGTTTTGGTGTTGTCATTGTTTTTTCTTCTCTTATTGAAGGTCAACCATGCAGTTGATGGAGCAGCCTTGAAACCAGGATATACTTAGGTTCAAGTCTTATGTTTACTACATACTATCTCTGTGACTGTTCAAGTTGCTTAAACTTTAATTGTTTTAGTTGATTTTATTTTATAAGACTATAAATTTCAGAAAAGTTGCCAATATGTAGTCATAAAGGGAATTTCCTCACCTATCAGTATTGTGTTGTAACAAAATCACAGGTTGTTGTTTGTCCTTTGTTCTAGAAGAGGATCAAGACATCAGGGAGATGAAGCCATGGCATACAAGTGAGTTGGATTTATGTGAGGGAGGGCTGTGCAACATCATTTTCCCTTTCAGAGCCACTTGGGTCCAATGGCAAGATAGAAATCAGAATGACTGGAGATGGCCCTGGATACAATGGGAGACATTGGTCTTTTTAAGCTAAGATCTTCAACAGGCCTCAGTTTGCCTGAGGCTACACTCAGTCAGAGAAGAGGGGAAGACCTTTAGGATTTCTGGTCAAAGCAAAAATGACTACTATTTACATTTAATCTGAGTCCATCTGGATCCAAACTATGCCCAAATGGGGCTTGGCCTAGGATCTGTTCTTGGGGGCTAATGAGAATCAGATTGATTTTGGTTTAACTCATTGGTCCTTAGGAAAGAAATCTAGCCAGTAAGTCCCCATATATCTGGAAGTGTTCAGAGTTTCAAAAGAGAAAAAAAGATGTTTTTAAGAACATCTGTAGGTAATAGTATAATATCCTATATGGACAGAGGGAACAAAGGAAGGAAAGAAGAAAGGAAAAAAGAAAAGAAGGAGAAAAAAAATTAAAAATACATAGCAGAGAATAAAAGAAAACTTAGAAGGAAACACAGAAAAACAGGTAGCTTTGAAAACAATGTGTAGTATTTAGCATGCCTTTTTTTTCCTCAATAGTATTTATATATATATAATTTTCAACATTTTGTAATTTTGTAAGATTTTTGAGTTCCAAAAGTTTTTTTCCCCTCTCTCCTTTACCTCAAGACAGTAAGCAATTTGATATAGGTTAAACATATAATTATTTTTAATATATTTCCATATTTGCTATGTTGTAAGAAAAAAAAAATCAGAACAAAAAATGGGGAAAAAAGGCATGAGAAAGAAAAAACAACCCCTCAAAAGGGCAGTTAGGTGGCTCAGTTCAAATGTGGTCTGAGATACTTAACATTCCGTGGCTCTGTGACCTTGGCCACCTCATTTAACCCCAATTGCCTTAGCAAAAAAAAAAAAAAAAAAAAAAAAAAAAGTGAAAATGGAACACTTTTTATCTACTTTCAGTCTCCATAGTTCTTCTTCTGGGTGTAGGGGGCGTTTTCCATCTCAAATCTATTGGAGTTGTCTTGGATCACTGCATTGCTAAGAAAAATTAAGTCTGTCATAGTTGATCATCACAATCTTGCTGTTACTGGGTACAATGTTCTCCTGAGCAGAAGCTCACTTCATTTCAGCCTCATTTCGTGCTAATCTTTCCAGGCTTTTCTGATGCCTAGTCATCATTTCTTATAGAACAACAATATTCCATTATATTCATTTGCCATAACGTATTCATCCATTCTCCATTTGATGGGCATCTACTTAGTTTCCACTTCTTTGCTGCTACAACCATTTTAGCACATAGTTTTTCTTTTTCTTTTTTTTCCTAGTAATTTTATTTATTGTTAATACACATTGCTTTATGAATCATGTTGGGAGAGAAAAGTCAGAATAAAAGGGAAAAAACATAGGAGAGATAAAACAGAAAAAAAAGTAGACATGTTCAAAATCTATTGGTTATTTCTTTGGATCCCTGAACCACTGAGAAGACCCAAATCTTTCCTAGTTGATCATTTCACCTTCTTGCTGTTATTGTGTAGAATGTATTCTTAGTTCTTGTTTTGCTCAGCATCAGTTTGTATGCTTTCTAAAATCAGCTTATTCATCATTTTTTGTAGAACAATAATATTCCATGTACCACAACTTGTTAGCCATTCCCCCAATGATGGACATCTACTCATTATTTTCTAATTTTTTGCCACTACAAAAAGAGCTGCTACACAAATTTTTTAGCATAGTTTTTCAACAAAAACTGAATAGTCTGAAATGGAAATTAATTATTGTATAATGAATCCTGTCCTTATTTTACACTGTCTACTTGGAAATGCTCTATTTGGGGGAGGGGGGAACTTTTGTGTTTATGTTCAAAATAAATAAACTTTTTAAAAGAATTATTAAAATAATTTTGCCAAAGAGGCAAAGTCTCAATTAGAAACATTTTATAAAACTTTCATATTAAGAAAAAGATGCCACATATTTACAGTATGTAAGACTTTATTTTGTTTATTTTTCTTTTCCTTTAGGCACACAAACATATGCCAACTTTTGACTATGCAAGGTTATGATAATAATAAAATATGACAATCCAAACTGATTTATTTCTTCATTGATGTATTTGATGTTTGGCACCATTGGTTTTTTGTTTGTTTTTCCTCTCTAAATTTGATATTCTTTAATGTACATTCTTGGTAGTTTCTTGAACACAGCAAATTTTTTTTGTTTATTACAAGTTTTCGGGTCAGAGAACCTTAACTCTTCAGCTCTACTTGAACTCATTTTTATACTTGAAAGTAAACCAAGCAATGAGATATGTATATTTCTCATGTCTCTTAATCTCTATTTTTAAACCTAAGTCATGTCTTAATTCTCTAACACCAAACCAAATTTGGCTTTTTATATATAAGAAGCATCACTACAGTCAAATTTGAACTGGAGGTTGAAACCAATCAGCTCTCTTGAAATGTATCAACATGGTGAGATATCCATAAAACATGTATTAGAAAGAGAAAAGATTTAAGAAACTAAATGCAGCATTGTGGTATGTATGTATGTGTGTGTCTCTTTCTCCTACTATTTCATATTGTGTGATAATATATGAAGTACAATCAATCCTCAATATTCATTCCTGTGATTTTACTAGTAACTTCATTTTCACTTTCCTCTTGGTAACTGGGAATGTTCTCAGTGAGTGCTCTGCCTTCCATGTTCTGCTTCCCCTGTTTTCTTTTGCTGTTTGCTGTTTGTTGTTTTTTGGTAGTCGCAGGAACCTAACCCTCTATTTCCCATAGGTTTAATGTATAAACAGTCTTGTTTTTTGTTTTCATATTGTTTTCTAGGAACATTACTCCTGGGAAAGTTGAAGATTAATTATATTTTAAATACATTTTTACCCTTTTTTTGGTATATCTATCTCATAATACAATTCTCCCCTCCCTCCTCCCCCATGTTTCTAATGAAGGGAATAGGTGTCTCTCTTTTATGATTTAAGTGGTATAGGTGAATGTCTATTTACCTTCAGTAACAATCAGTGACAATCAGCAGGGACCTTCTCATCAACTTAGTCTTCTAGTTATCTGGACCACCAGGAGTTTAAGTGACTTGCCCAGGGTCACATAGCCAGTATGTGCCATTCCTAATGAAACTGACTTTAATTTTATATTTCATTTGCTATTAAAAAGTATCTTATGCAAGGCAAGCTATTAGGTTATAGACTTTTCTAAATCATTTTGATCACAGACTACTTTGAAATATATTAACAAAAAACAAATACAATAGGTATCAAATATTCCAGGATAGAAATAGGTTAAGTAAATTTTGAACAAAGTGAAATTAGTTCATTTTTATATGAAAAGTTGTACAGTGAACATTTTGTTACCTACATAATTTAATATTTTAGGGGAAATATTGTTAGCATTCAAATTGTCTTATAAAACTTTTGTTCTGTCAAGCATTGCATCAAAGATCCTTAGCCAACTTTTTTAGGAAACTATATATTAAATGATTTTTATTAGAGATACTTCTTTGAAATTGAGGTTATGTGTGTACATTGAAGATTGTTTAAAGGAAATTAGATGTACTTTTTGGTATCAGAAATTTCTTTCGATAAGAGTAAGGTTTTGCTATACAGCTTCCCTACAAGATCAAAATTTTTGGACTTGATTTTTATCAGTAAAAGAGGCATTACTTTACTTAGTCTTTGTAGGTCATAATATTGGATAGAAATTACATTGGCTCTAATATTGTCAGTGGCTGTATATTGGAATTATAAAGTAGCTTTTGTGGTGTGGTAGAAATTTAAATAGATCTAAAATGGAATACTTAGTCTGCCTCTTAGTATCTGTGTGACAGTGGCTAAGTGACTTAAAAATCTTTGGGTCTCAATTTTGTATTGAGATTATATTGTATTGTAATCTATAAAATGAAGACATCAAGCTAGATTACAAGCTAAATTTCCTTCCAATTAGAACAGTCATGATTTTTAACGTATTATGAATGTAAAGGAAAAAAATACAGAATCCATCAAGACCTTTTACATTGCTACATTTCTCTAAGAAAAACAAATGCAAAAACTTTTTGACATATAATCATAGAATTTTAGAATTCACAGGAGTTACAAAAATCTATTTCAGACTATTCCAGGACAAAATTCTTCTACAAACCTGCCAAAGTGATATTCCTATACCTTAGATCTAATTATGTCAAGGTACGTTTCAAGAAGATTTAGTTTTCTGTTGCCTTCAGGATAAAATAAAATGTTTATTTGGCATATAAACCCTTCATAATCTGATTGCCAATCATGTTTCTGGATAGATTTCTCATCTGTACCACTTATTTACTCAATTTCAGCCAAAGTAACCTGCTCTCCCTTCCTTATATATCACCTTTTTTTTTTCTGCCTTCCTGCTTTTGCACAGGAAGGGAAAGTGAGGCAGATGACCTTGCACACCCCTCCCTCGTTTAAAGCTAATCTACTTACATATCATGGCATTATTTCCCTTATGTCATGTCCTTTTTAAGAAAGAAGGACAAATAAGAATAGCAGCTATGTGTTTGAAGTTCTCCTTCCTTGTCTTGTAAGCTTTGCACAATTATTAGTTCTCTTTAAGACTTAGCTTAAGTATCACAAGAGGCCTTTCCTGTTTCTCCCAGTTGTTCATATGCCTTCTTCCAAATTACCTTTTTTTATTTTTCTGTGTTTTTGTATATTTACTAATTTTTATAATTTTTATCTAGTAGAATGTAACCTTAAGAAAATAGAGAATGTTTCATTTTTGTCTTAGCATTCCTAGCATATAGCAAAATTATCTGGCTTTTAGAATTTTTTTTCATGTTTATTTCATGTTTATCAGTAAAAATTGAAATCTCACCTACAATAAATAATCAGCTAACTTTTGCTTGAAGTCTTTCTTCAGAGGAAAAACTTGTTATATTTCAAGTTAGTCTTATTTCTATACAAAATGCTCTAATTATGAGAAAGTATTTTTTCTTCCTTATCCTAAATTCAAATCTTGCTTAAATTCTACCCAATTTTCCTAGTTCTGCTTTCTTGAGCCAAGCAGAGTAAATTAGATTTTTCTTTCACATAATCTTCCACATTCTTGAAGATACATAACTTATCTATCCTTCTCCCCTTAGGCTAAACATAGCTATACTTTCAACAAAACCTTATATGACTTTCTTCCTTTTAATCTTCTCCGTATTATGGCATCCTCTTCTTGACACTTGCCATTGATCTAAAAGTTGCTCTAAGAAATTCACTAAAAGCTCAAGACTCATTGAGTATGTTTCATTTATAGTTCAAAATTGGCAAATCTTCCTATCTTGCCAAAATTGGCAAATCTTCCCTATCACTGTTAGAGCTACATAAGCAAACAGTCTTAATACATGTTTTAGGTAATTTGATGTAACTCAATTTGATGTAACTCAATGTAACAGCAGAATAACTTTTGCTGGCAGAAAAATTGGCGATCTAAAGTTATATTTACATAAATTGAATCTTAGCTTTCCATTAATTTCCCTTATGAAATTGAGATACCTTCTACTTGGGAATAAATTAATCTGAAGGTGAAATAAAAACACAAGATATGCAAAACATTTCTAAAATTATAAGTTTTGTGATGATGTTAATGCTCAAAATAAGTTAGAAAGCTCAAATATGCTATCAAAATTTTAAAAATATTTTGTGAGAAATAATGTATTTGTAGTATTAGATCCATTTGGCTTGGTTGATCCTTTTAAATGTAATTTTTCATCTAATTTCAGTCTCTCTTTCCCAGTGTAAATATTTCCTTTAAAATTCCAAGTCAAAATCTTTTTTTCTGTTGTGAAATGTGTTCCCTTTATCCTATTAATTTTATTTCACAATGCATAATGTTGTGAATTATTCATATATTCCATAATGGGAAATCTTTAAATAGCCAGAAAGCAATTTATCCAAAATCATGATTAACAATTTTTCCCCTGCTCTGAATTTTAGAGGTAAACGTGGTATAGTAGAAACAGCATTAGACTACAAGTTAGCCTACTCATGTTCTTCAGTTTTACAGTGAATTGGCTGTATAATCTTAAACAAGCTCTCTATGAGTCTCATTGCTCAATCTATAAAATTGAATTGAATTGAATTGGATAATATTTAAAGCCGTTTCTAACTACCAAATTCTAAGCCTGTCAAAAAAAGACAAAATCAAAGTATCAAGTTATTTTTAAGAGGGAAAGAGCTGCTTTTCCAAGTATGTCTTCAACTCTGTATATAATCAGTTCAACCTTTTTCTACTAAAGGTTCTTGTTTTTCCTTATGACCACTATGACAGTAGGTTTACCTCTTCTCAGAACAGTGTTTTTAAATACATGAAATATATAGGATTCCATATAAAACCAGTTATGCTGAAATATGTCATTATCAGGCTATTTCTTCTATTCGAGTTTATGGACTCTCTGAAATATCTTCACAGTTCCCAAATTAAGAACTCCTATTCTATGCCATCCACAATCATAGAGTTTAATAACTGAATTATAAGGGAAAAGGAAAAAAAAAATCAAAGATAAAATTAAATGTTTGAGCCCATTAATGAAGATGGACTAAGTGAAAAAGACAATAGTTTTCTGAAAATATGATGAATTTGCTTCTATTTATATTGTTTCATCTGTCAGTTAGATATTCATGGACAGATATCTTGCAGACATTTGGAAATTTAAGACAATCTTGTAGAAGAGGCTGGAGATAGAGATAGAGATACAATAATAATTGATTCCAAGGAATCAGGTGAGATCACCAAAGTAGACAGAGAATAGTGAAACAAGGTGGGATAGGGAGGGTGAGGAGGAGTGAGGAGGAATGCCCAAATTTAGAAACTAAGAAGTCAGATAATAGAAGACCAAGGTCAGAGCCATTTCATGACCTAGAGATAAGAGTGAATTTCACCGAGGGGAGCTGTCAGCAGATTCAGATACTGAAGAATTGTGGAGCATAATATATTATGCACAATAGGTGTTTAAAAGTTTATTGGGTAAATTGAAATTTCATTGAAATAGGGTGACTGAGAAAAAGCCTTTGGATTTGGTGATTTGGAAATTATATGTGTCCTTGGAAAGAAATTCTAATTATGTTCATTTTATACTATTATACTACCAAGTCAAAAAAGGATAAATAATAAGTTTAAGAAGCATTTTTAACTATAAAAAGTATTTTGCTGGTTAATGGGTGATAATGCAGAAAATTCAGTTAGCCAGAACACCTCACTCCTTGTCAGTTCTTGTTAATCAAGTTTTTATTACAAATGTTTGTGAAAAAAAAAAATCACATTTAAAAACTGTTATGATTAAGATGATTTAAGGTTTTATTTACTTTAAGTAGAATTGGATTTTTATTTTTAAAAGGACCCAGCTAAAATTCTTTGCTTCTAGGCTTAAGGGAATTTTTTTTAAAACATCCAACTTCATATGCTATTGACATAATAAAAAGCAATTTCAATATGTTTATGTACTTCTGAAGTGTTCAGACATGAATAGGTGCAAAAGATTTTTGACTATTTTGAAGAAAAGTATACTATGCTTTGAATGAATGCTTAGGAATCCTTTATAGTAGTACTTGCCTTTTAGTTTGTACCAAGACAACAATAAGCAACCCAAAATATTCATCATCATCATACTTTACATTTGAATAACATTTTATGGTTACTGAAAATCTTTCACATATACCATCAATAGAATATCAGCATTTCACGGGGAGTCTTTCTCTGCATTTTCCTGCTTATCTAAAACAGTCTTTTGTTATATGATACAGTGGATAGATAAGTAGAAAATTGAATTAAAAAGAACTTATTCATGTGTGGCATCTCTTCTCAACCAAAGAAACCTTTGAAAAATGAAATGAACTAATATCTCTTCATTTAAACTTGCTATATAGATCCTATCAGCATGGATTGGCAGTTAAAAGACCTGTGTTCCAGTCTTGGTTTTGTCAGCTGTTTTGTAACCTTGGGCAAGATGCTTTAACTTTAAGGGCTTCGATTCCTATAATGTTCTCTCTAAAATATAATGTTCTCTGTTTCAGTTTTCTTGGTGTCTCTGGAGGCAACCTTCATTTCAGTTTAGTAATCACAAGTACAGCCAGGTGTTGAAGTCTAAATCCTTTATTGTCTCTTTCAAGAGCTTGTAGGGGCCGGTTAGCTTTCTTAGAGGCCTATCTTTCTCCTTGGTTCTGAGAGCTTGAGCTCCTGGTGTCAGTCCTTTGTGCTCTCGCCTCTGTCAGCTTGTTGAGGTCTTCCTGAATGTGTCTTGGTTTCTGTGGGGGAGGCAGGAGGACTGCTACCAAGGTCTCTGTCGGGTGTGAATCTTGTGGAACTATATAGTACTAAGTACATGTACTGAACTAGAGAACTGTTAAGCACCATGCTAAATAACCATTGTCTCTATCAATTGCACTGACTTAGCACTTTGTAAGAATCCTTTCAGAGTTCAGAGTTCTGGCCCATAACAAGTTCCATTAATCAGACAAGGAGCTTGAAATAAATGACTTCTCAGGTCTTTTCATCTAGAAGTGTTTACCTGACTCTTTAAAACAAACAAACAAAATATACTGAGAACTTATAAGTTTCCATACCCATTATTAATATTTTCTCTGTTATGTTCTTAAGTTATTGGACAATCAACAAAATAATAGTCAAGTTCTGATTTGTAACATTAAAACAATTTTCAAAGTATAAATGTTCATATTGAAAATTCAGCCATCAGCTAACCAACTGGTCTGAACTGACTCTAACACACCCTGTCCCTACTTCTACAGTGGTATGAGAATATATACATGATTACCTTGTTAGATGTTGAGTGAGATATAAGGAACCATAATGTTATTCCCTCCTAGAGCTTCATTGACTTTATAACCTAATTCAAAATCCAAGAGATAAACATTAATGATTAAGCATTCTTGAAATTATGGTAATAAATACAGAATCATAAACCATTACATGGTAGTCTGGGATTAAAAGCAGACAAGTCTGTTTTAAGAATGGTATTTATTCCAAATATATTTATTCAGAAAGATAACATGGTAAACTTTACTGGATTAGCCAAGAAACCTGACACCAAGAAAACCTGGGTTTAAGTCCCATTCACACGTGCAAGATGTGTGGCAAATCATTTAACCTCTTAGTGCTCTAGAAAACTTTCTAAAACTGCATCTTGCAAAGAAAATGCTGACCTCCCTTGGTAGAGTTTCCTTCTGATGGTTTTTCCAATACCAAAGAAATCATAGGTCTAATACATAGTCCTGTATTTCTGTATATATTTATATGTACATGTTTCCCCTGATAGTGTTTGGGTTTTTTGTTTGACTTGTTTTGTTTTGTCCCTGATACACTCAGCATGTATGTCTTGGACATGATAGGCCCTGTTTAAGTAATTCTTGGATTGGATTTCAAATGAAGCATGCTGGCTATAGTGTAACAGCAAAACAAAAATGTTTCGGGCAGCAATTAGAAATGGAATGAGTAAAGGTTTGAGTAGAATTAGTTTCACTCAGCTAAGCCAGCAAGAACAAAGCTAGAACACCAAGCCCTACCAGTAATAATGAGAAATGCAAAACATAATTTTATTTCTCTAAGGCTACATAACATAAAAAAGAGCTATTTACAGTTGTTGTGTTAAAACAATCCTCCAGGAGCTATATCTGTTTTTTTTTTCTTTGAAAATGTTTAAGGAACATAAACATGCTTTAGAAACCTAGTTTAAATTTTAAAGTTCTTACGTTTGCTTTATGTCTTGGGACCATAGGATTAGTTAGTTAAAGGACTTTCCCATATCATGTAATCTAGTCCATTCATTTTATAGATGAGAAAACTAAGTCCAAGGAAGTTCCACACCTTGAAATCCCTTGAAATTTAAGGGCCATCTCCTGTATGAAATCTTTCCTGAATCCCAATCTGCTTTCTCTCCCAATTGGCTTTTCTCTGCCAATTTACCTTATATTTATTTTCTAGATGTGTATATATATATATATATATATATATATATATGCTCTCCTCATGTATGTCCTTTGAGAGCAAGTGCTTTTTCACTTGTCTTTATATCCCTAGACCCTAGCTTTTAGTATTCGAGATAAAGGAGGTGCTTGATAGATGCTTGCTTGCTTGATTAAAATTGTCCTAAGATCACCCAGGTACCTAGCCAGTCCTGGGACTCTAAACCCAGTTCTCTTTTCACTATATTAACTTTTTTATTTTATAGAAAATCTTGATTTGTGTCCTGAGGATATATGACACCTCAAAGGAAAAAAAAAAATTAATGATTGGTTTGTGCTTATTTGCTCTTAAATGTGGGGTTAGAAAGTTTTTATGAAGGAGTTAGACTTGATGGATAGTTATTTATTTTTAATGCAGTTTGAAATTTAGTGCTTGGCACTCCATGAAAACATTGCTTCATTTGCAGAGTACAAAAAATATGCTTTCTTTTATCACTTGTCAAGTGTCCTGATTTTATCTTAAAAGTATTTTACTTTGCATTGAATTGTCAAAACTGCAACACAAAATACTGT
Organism: Sarcophilus harrisii; assembly: GCF_902635505.1. Taxonomy (NCBI): domain Eukaryota; kingdom Metazoa; phylum Chordata; class Mammalia; order Dasyuromorphia; family Dasyuridae; genus Sarcophilus; species Sarcophilus harrisii. The sequence continues at coordinate 208,412,544 of NC_045428.1, forward strand.
GTCTTTAGAGCATTGATTTTGTGTTATTTAAAATAATAAATTAATAAGAATACAAAAATGGTCTAAACTTTTAAAGATTGGTTTTGGAGTAAGTATTCAGAGAATATATATATAAGCTGAAGCTTATTCATAGAATTTGTTCATAAAATGTAAGGATTGAATGTTGCTTAGAGAACATTTGGTCTAATCCTGCTATTTTACAAATGAGAAAAATCAGATTGACAGAAGTTAAAAAACTTAATCAGAGTATAATAAATACAGGTCCCAGTTCTTTTGATATAACCATATAGTGGTTATTAAAATGAAAAAGGAAAGTAATTTATCATTAACTATAAGTTTTAATAAATATTTCCTGTTTCTTATATCACTATGCTATCCCTTATTTTTCTCCCTACTACTTGCCACCAGAAAGCCATGTAACAAATAGTATTTTTTGGAAGAGGAAAAAACACACAACAAAACCTAGCACTACTGATCGATATATTGAAAAAGTCCAAGGACATGTGCAACATGGGTAGTAATGTAAAGGGCAAATTGAGGATGTTTTTTCACATCTCTTCAAATCCTACTTGTATTTTTGCTTTTTAGTGTTTCATTCTTTCCATTTACATTGTTGTAGTTACTATGTATATTTGTTTTCTTGGCTCTGCTCACTTCATTCTGCATCGTTTCATATAAATCTTTCTATGCCACTAACTATTTAGTTGCACTCATTTCTTATAGCACAGTATTATTTCATAACATTGACTATTGCATTTTTGTCTCTCCCCCTAATTTGTAGGGTGTGAGGTAAAACTTCAGGGTTTCCAAAAGGCTATCAAACTGTGCATACCCTTTGATCTAGCAATGTCTCTACTGGGCCTGTATCCCCAAGAGATCATAAAAAGGGAAAAGGACCCGCGGGTACAAAAATGTTTGCAGCAGCTCTTTTTATAGTGGGAAGAAACTGGAAATTGAGTAGATGTCCATCAGTTGGAGAATGGCTGAACAAGTAATGGTATATGAATATTTTGGAATATTACTGTTCTATAAGAAATAATTAGAAGGCTGATTTCAAAAAAGCCTAGAGAGGCTTACATAAATTGATGCTAAGTGAAGTAAGTAGAACCCAGAGAAATTGTACATGGCAACAATAAGATTATGTGATTATAAACTTGGATGGACATGGCTCTTTTCAGCAATGAGGTGATTCAGGCCAATTCCAATAGACTTGTGATAGAGAGAGACATCTGCATCCAGAGAGAGGACTATGGGAACTGAGTGTATATCACAACATTATATTTTCACTTTTGTTTGCTTTCACATCCCAGCTCTCTCCACCCAAAGATCCCTCCCTTTTCTTCTTCCTTCCTTTGCTTCTCCCTTCACTTATCCCTTTCCCCTTACTTCTTTATAGATTTGGAAGGTGCTGCATCCTTTATGGTATATGTGTTTCTTCTTCTGCACCTCATTTGCATAACATTATTATTTTTACCTTTTCTTAGAGAGTGGTGGTTTTTTTAAGAATCAGATCATATTCCATTCCCTCTCAATTTTTCTTTTGAGCTATCTAATTACTGATATCAGTCTTAGACATTGTTTTACATTTCCATGTAAAAAATACATACAATTTGGCCATTAAGTTCCTCAAAATTGATCTTTGATATTGGCTCTTATGTGTTAAATTTTTTTATTGAGTTATATTTGATTTAAACTATGTCCTAAAAATCTGCAAGTTCATCAAATGTCCATTTTTTCCATTCATTATTATGGATAATTTTACTGAATACGATATTTTTGGTTACAGGCCTAATTCTTTGATTGCTGGTATATATAATTTCAGGATTTACAGTCTTTTATTGTGGCTGCTGATAAATCTTGTACAATTCTAATTGTATCTCCATTGTATTTTTTTTTCTTATTTCTTGTAAAATTTTGTCTTTGATTTAGGGGTTTCAAAATTTGGCAATAATATTCCTATGTGTTTTGAACTCTTTGAGGTGGTGATCTGAGATTTTTTTTTCTATTTCTACTTGTCCCTCATATTCTATCATTCCAGGACAATTTTCTTAGATAATTTCTTGTATTATTGTTTCAAGGTTCTTTTTTTTTTTTTTTTTTTTTTTTTTTTTTTTTTTTTTTTTTTTTTTTTTTTTTTTTTTTTTTGGTCATAGCTTTCAGGTAGTAATAACAGAAAACTAAAGAATTCACCAATAATTTTTTTTTTTTTTAGTATATCTGTTTTTTAGTAATTTCTGTGCTTTTTAAACACTTGAAAAAGTTAGGTATATGACATTTAGGCTATGGAAGGTACATTTGTTAAATAAGGATTAAAAATGACTATGATTCAGGGAACTACGGATCCCAGATCTAAGCCAACCCCTTCAAATAACATTTGAGGTGACTGGGATTGTGGGCTCTGGTCCTGTTACCACCTGAAGAAATAAGTCAACATCAATGAAATTAGTTTCAAAGTGCTTATAATTGGATGGGAGTCAACAACATTTAAATGATCAAGTTTAAATAAATTATTAGTCAGTATATTTGGCTCTTTGAGAGTTCATTTTGAAGCTAACTCAACCAACCTTGTAAGGAAGAAGGGGTTTGTTTTCTGTTTTTTAAATTAAAGCTTTTTATTTTCAAAACATATACATGGATAATTTTTTAACAAGACCCTTGCAAAACCTTGTATTCCAAATTTATCCCCCTTTTCCCATCCTCTCCCCTAGATGGCAGGTAATCCAATACATGTTAAACATGTTAAAATATATATATTTTCTTTTGGGGATGGGGTGGGAGAAAGGAGGGGAAAATTTGGAACAGAAAATTTTGCAAGGGTCAATGTTGAAAAATTACCCATGCTTATGTTTTGTAAATAAAAAGTAATAATATATATATATATATAGATGTATATTAAATCCAATGTATGTATACATATTTATAGTTATTAAATGCTGAATAAGAAAAATTAGATCAAAAAGGAAAAAAGGGAGAAAAAACAAAATGTAAGCAAACAATAACAAAAAGAGTGAAAATGCTGTATTGTGCTCTACTCCCATAAATTCAGTATGCTGTAATAATGTAACTGTACTAAGGTATATATAAGGGCTGAGAAGGACTGGAAATGAGACATTCCATCTTTGAGCAGCTTCATGGTGGCTGTCCTGCCTTCATCACTTCTCCACTAAGATCAAAGACTCAGACTGATTCCGGGGACTTCCAGAAAGCTAGCCCTATCACTACAATATAAATCTCTCCAGGTCTCTCTGAAATTGTCCTGTTGATCATTTCTTATGTAATAAATAATTTTGAAATAAGCAGTATTTCATTACATTCATATACCACAACTTATTCAACTCCAACTTATTCTCCAACTGATGGGCATCCAGTTTCTAGTTTCTTGCTTCTAGAAAAAGGGCTGCCACAAACATTTTGTACTTGTGGGTTCCTTTCCCTCCTTTATGATCTCTTTGGGATATAAACCCAGTAGAAACACTGCTAGATCCAAAGGGTATGCACAGTTTGATAGAAGGGAGTTTTTAAAATGAAACATTTTATTGGAAATATAGTGAGGTTCTTAAATGAGTGAAGCTATGGCAGGTTCAGAAATGATGTAATTATCACATTTATATTGTATTCCTTGAAAACTAAGAAGAAACAAAATAAGTTTAGAAAGAATGAATTCTCTGACCATTGGACCATTAAATGAAAAATCATTTGATCCTGACTTGTGGACCTTACTTTATGTTGGTTTCTTAGAATTGTAGAATTATAGAATGTGAGAGCTGGAAGAACCTTTAGAAACTGTCTAGTCTCATTTTATACATAATATCACTGCTATTGAAAATGGCATTGAAAATTTGTCCAATATCATACAACTAAAACAGTATCATAATAAGGAGTAGAAAAAACCCAGGTCACCAAATTTCTAGTTCAGTAATCATGTTACTGCCCATTTTTTCTTCCCAGAAACTAAAATGAAATGTTCTTACTGAATATAACATATTTTTCCCCCTCAGATACTGAGCGACTCTATTCAGTGATATTCCAGGAGATTTGTGACTGCTTTGGAAAGAAATATACTTGGGATGTGAAAGCCATGGTTATGGGTAAAAAAGCGCTGGATGCAGCGCAGGTTATTGTAGAAGTCTTGGATCTTCCATTAACCAAGGAGGAGCTGTTGATTGAAAGCAAAAAGAAGCAAGAACAAATATTTCCAACCGCTACATTTATGCCAGGTATTTTTTCATATAAATAAATTCATGCAAAAATGTTAATGGTTGCTTTGATCTAGAAAAATGTCCTTTTATGTACTGTCACTTGATAATAATTTTCCTTTGCCTGAATGCTCCCCATATTCCTCTTCACCCAATACATATATGCATATATACATGTGTGTATATATATATATATATATATATATATATATAGTAAATAATTTCTTTGTTAGAGTATATTTCAGAGCTGCTGAAGGAGTTTCCTATTTGAATAAATAATGGAAAATCTTTCCTATTTTCTTGTTTGTATGCACCTTTGCTTTTTCTTACTAGAATTTAGTGTTCTATTGAAAAGGAAAGATTACTTTGTTTCCATGGGACTTGCTAACTAAAGATAGATGAAAACAAGATTGCTAGTCTTTGTTGCTAGAAAGGAGGTCAGAAGTGTTCTGTATTATATGGGACTACAAGTGCTTTAAAATTGAGAACTATTTTCAGATTCTTCCAAGATAGTGGGACAAAAATTCAATCTTTAAAGTTATTGGTATAAGAAAAAGATCCTTATGAGCAATTTAGATTTAAAACCACATTAATATTAATCAAATATATAATATTATAATTAATCAAATCTGCCACCAAACCAAATATTTCCATGAATCAGAAATTGGTTCTTTACACAGTACAATTGATAACAATGCTTGTATTATCTTGTGAGAAATTAACTTGATGTTTAGTGTCAACATCCTACATTTTGAGAATTCATAGAAAAAAAAAACTCTTAAAGTTCATTCCATTTCTAAATTTTATAATATCACAACATAGGGAAGTTACTTTATAGGACATAATTGGGTTAGGAAAGATGTACTTTGTCCCTTATAGATAATATCAGGACAATATAAAAATATAAGTAGTTAATATAATGACTCAAAGTTATTTATCTTGCTTTTAAAGGTTAATGAAGAATGAAAAGATTTTTATCTATTATTAGAGATTGGTTTTTAAAGAAAATGTTTACTTTTCTGTTTGTCTCTGGCATTTTTCATTTGGTCTATATCTATTTGCCAAGCTTGGAAAGACAAAAATGGTCTTTGCCCTAAAGAAGCTTACTTTCTAATAGTGAAGACAATGTAAATAAATACTTTGGTATATATAAGATATATAGATATCGATATCTTGAGTCTTTTAGGCAGTTCAGGAAACCAGGAGACTAAAGTGAGTATTGCAAACATTAAGAACAACGTACTGCAGAAAGGGCAAGAAAGAGAAGGATTGAAGGATGGCCCATAGCTTTAATAGTTAAGTGTATAATTTGAATGCTGAGGTCAGAAGTCAGATTGCAAAAAATTTAGAAGAGAGAAAGAAGAGGAATTGGAGGTTGCAAATGTAAATTATTTTCTCAAGTTCCACCTGGAAGAAGAGAGATACAATGATATTTAGCATGTATGATTTGAGTGAAGTGAAAAATTTTTAATAATAGCTTTTTATTTTGAAAATACATTTTCAAAGTAGTTTCCAACTATTCACTCTTGCAAAACCTTGTATTCCAAATTTTTCTCCCTCCCTCCCCCTCACTCCTTCCCCAGATAACAAGCAATCCAATATATGTTAATCATGTGCAATTCCTCTCTACATATTTCCACATTTATCATGCTGCGTAAGAAAAATTAGGTAGAAAGGAAGGAAGGAAGGGAAGAAGGGAGGGAGGGAGGGAGGAAGGAAGGAAAGAAATAATAACAATAAAGGTGAAAATACTATGTTGTGATCCAATTTCAGTCTCCATAAGTCTTTCTGAATGCAGATGCCTCTCTCCATCACAAGTCTGTTGGAATTGTCCTGAATCACCTCATTGTTGAAAAGAGCCATATACCTCACAGTTGATCATCACATGATCTTGTTCCTGCTGTGTACAGTGTTCTCTTGGTTCTACTCATTTCATTTAGCTTCAGTTTATGCAAGACCCTCCAGGCTTTTCTGAAATCAACCTGCTGATCTTTTTGTATAGAACAATACTATTCCATAATGCGCGCGCACACACACACACACACACACACACACACCCCATAACTTATTTAACCACTTCCCAGCTGTTAGGTATCCATTTAGTTTCCAGTTCCCTGTCACTACAAAAAAGGTTTCTACAAACATTTTTGCACATGTGAGTCCTTTTCCCTTTTTTATGGTTTCTTTGGGATACAGACTTAATAGAGACACTGCTGGATCAAAGTCCTTTGGTCCTAGTTCTAAATTGCTTTCCAGAATGGTTGGATCATTTCGTACTTCTATCAGCAATGTATTAATGTTCCAGTTTTCCCACATCCCCTCTAACATTTGTCAATATCTTTTCCTGTCATCTTAGCCAATCTGAGAGGTGTATAGTGATACCTCAGAGTTTTCTTAATTTGCATTTCTCTAATCAATAGTGATTTAGAGCATTTTTTTCATATGACTAAAAATGACTAATTTCTTTGTCTGAAAATTATATCCTTTGACCATTTATCAATTGGAGAGTGGCTTGTATTTTTATAAATTGAGTCAATTCTCTACCTATTTTAGAAATGAGGCCTTTATCAGAATCCTTGGATGTAAAATTTTTTCCCCTGTTTTCTGTTTCACTTCTGATCTCAAAATGAAGATTTTTTTAAGGACACAATGTTTGTAGAGAAAAGGCTAGTTAATAAAGATTGAAAATAAGAAAATATGTGAAATGGAAGAGTCAGGAATATATAACATCAAGGGTTCTTATAGAAAGGTGGTCTTTGATAAGAAGTATTTCATTTTATTTGAGACCAGACTGGAGAAAATTTCTGAAGCTAGAAAAGGAGATGAAGGCACTATTAAAAAGAAGCTAGAGATCTATAGAGTTTCTTTAATTTCTTAGGACATTAAAACAAACAAGAATAAGATTATCTGCTTTTAGGTACATTTGTATACACTGAGATAATGTGTAAAAAGCAATTTGCAAGTTTTAATTTTTTTATTTAACAGTTTGTTGTTTTGATGATCATTTTTTTAAATATAAAAATGTACATTTCCTATTCTGTAGTTTTAATATGAGATTTCTTTTGACTATTTCTAAGAAAATATTGTAGTTTTGTAGTTATTCTAATCTAGCATTTTCATAACATAAGTGAAAGTAAATTGTACCTCTATTACTTAAATAATGCTTTTCTGAGATTCATGCTATGGAGCTGTCTTTTAATTGCTTCATTCAGTTAAATATTTTATGTATGTAATAAACATAGTACTGAAAATAGTAGACTCCATAAATCCAAATGCCAGGAATTGGTCCTTTTTGTGTTTGTTTTGTGGGGTTTTTTGGCTTGTTTGTTTGCTTTGTTTAGACAATTGAGGTTAAGTGACTAGCCCAGAGTCACTCAGCTAGTAAAGTATTAAGTGTCTGTGGTTATCTTGGAACTCGGGTTCTCCTGACTCCATGGCTGGTACTCTGTTTAGCTGGTGTGCTATCTAACTGCCCCGAGGAGTTCATTTTGTGAATTTTTTTTGCCCTAACCTCCATTGTTTTTTGGCTTTCCCAAATGACAAAGTAATAAGTGTAGCTAAGCAAAAATGGCAAGTTAAGAGAAGTGAGTAACCTATTTATTTTTCTTTAAAACACATACATACTCTGGGGCAGCTAGTTGGTGTAGTGGATAGAGCACCAGCCCTGAAGTCAGGAGTTCAAATCTGGCCTCAGACAACACTTCCTAGCTGTGCAACCTTTGGCAAGTCACTTACCTCTAATTGCCTCAGCAAACACACACACACATGCACACACACACACACACACACATGCACACACACATATACACACACAGAGTTATGCATATTAGGTCATTCTAAAAATGATTTTATTACTTATTAATTGTAATAATAACTCTCATTTTTATACAGTTTTAAGATTTACAAAATCATTTACTCACAATAATCAGCTGAAGGGGAGACAGAATCAAGATGATGGAGAGTAGACAGGACATTGCTTGAGCTTGAGCTCTCCCCACCTTCCCTCAGAATCAATGCTAGATCAAGCCTCTGAATGGATTTTGGAATGACAGAATCTACAGACATTTTGAGTGTAACAATTTTCTGCCTTAAGATATCTTAGAAGAACTTAAGAAGAGTTCTCTCATTTGGGGAGGGGGTAATGAAACCCAGCACAGAGAGGCACAGGGAATGTAGAAGGAGATCTTAGAAGTAGAGGAACACTGGCTACTCTGTCCTGGTTCAGAAGGACAGTGGAATAATAGGCCAGCTATGAGACATCCAACACAACCGTAGAAGTCAAATTGGGAGCCTTCAGACTCCAGCATAACAGGTCAGATGATCTCCAGGGCCAGATGGATTTACACATGAATTCTGGCAAACATTTAAAGAACAATTAATTTCAATACTATATAAACTATTTGGAAAAAATAGAGGGAGAAGTAGTCTTAACCAGATTCTTTTTATGACACAGACAAGGAGCTGATCCCTAAACCAAGAAGAGCCAAAACTGAGAAAGAAAAATTACAGACCAATCTCCCTAATGAATATTAATGCAAAGTTTCAAATAAAATATTATATTATAACAATTTGTCAGTAGCACTGTGAGCAAATGGGATTTATACCAAGAATGCAGAGCTTGTTCAATATTATGAGAACTATCAGTGTAACTGACCATATCAATAATAAAACCACAAAAATTATAAGATTATCTCAGTAGATATAGCAAAATCATTTGACAAAATATGACACCCCTTTCTAATAAAAAGACTAGAGAGCATAGTAATAAATGAAGTTTTCTAAAACCATCAGCAAGCATTATTTGTAATGGGGATGAGCTAGAAACATTTTAGTAAGATCAGGGTTGAAGCAAGGTTGCCTGTTATCACCACTATTATTAAATTTCATACTAGAAATATTAGCTTTAGCAAAAAGAGAAGAAAAAGAAATTCAAAGAATTAGAGTGCGTAACAAGAAAACAAAACTACAGCTGTACAGATCATGTATGATGGTATATTTAGAGAATCCTAGAGAATCAACTAAAAAACTACTAGAAACAATAAGCAAGTTTAACAGAGTTGCAGGATATAAAATAAATCCATACAAATCATCAGCATTTATATCTGTAACCAACAAACTCAGCAGCAAGAAATAGAGAAATTCTATTTAAAATAACTGTAGAAAATATAACCCACATGTGCAAAAATGTTTGCAGCAAACATTTTTTTGTAGTAGCAAGGACCCAGAAATTGAATGGATGCCTATCTGTTGGGGATTGGCTGAATAGTTATGCTATTTAAATGTGATGGAATATTATTGTTCTGTAAGAAATGATGAGCAAGGCTGATTTCAAAAAAGCCTGGAAATACTTACATGAACTGATGCTGGGTGAAATGAGCAGAACTAAGATAATAGTATACATAGTAAAAAACAAGATTATGTGATTAGGTCAACTGTGATCGACTTGACACAAAGTTTTTCAAAGATGAATGTTGAAAAGTATTTTTTTCATGGATTTGGGAAATTAATATTGAAAAAATTTAATAACTAGCTGAGGTTAGGCATTACTTAATGTAACTACTAACTTAAGAGCTTGAAGTAATATTACTCATTGATAGCAGTAAACTAAACATCTGACTTTTTTTTCTGAATTAAATAACATTAGTTTATATATTTTTCTTTATGAAATATTTCTAAAGCAATGGAATTGATTTCACAAACCAAAATCTTAGTTATCTGTCATGATCAGGATACTGAGAAGCATTGAATCTACAGGGAAATTGTAAGTTAGTAATACAGAAACTATGAAATTCTATAGCTAGAGTAGTTAAGCTACAGTATGAGTGGAAGAAAAAGAAAATGAACTCAGGGAAGGGAAATAATTCCTCATTGAAGAGGCTTAGAGCATTAAGAAGAAATTAAGAAATTTCATGAAATGATCATGAAAGTTCTGTTTAATAATAAAAAAGATAAATGCAAAAAATAGGTATGAATTCTAAGAGTTGACATTTTAAAAATAAAAATGCTATTTTTGGTATGCAAAAATTTTGATAATCAAATCATAAACCAAAATCAAAAGAATTAAAAAATGGAAAAGAAAGTGCAACATCTTATCAGAAAAACAACTGATCAGAAGAACAGGAAGAGAAATAATACAAAAATATTTGGACTGAAAATAATAAGTAAAAAACAATCTTGATACAATATTACAGGAATGTATCAAGGAAAATTTCCTCGAAGTTCTAGAACAAGAAAGCACACATCATGATCCCACAGATCACTACCTAAAAGAGATCCCAGGAGAAAGTCTTAATAAGGAATGTTATAGCCAAGTTTCTGAGCTCCCATGTTAAATATTGGAAGCAACAATAAGGACTACATAAAACCTTTCAACAACTATATTGAAGTACCCTTGGTCTTAAGAATACTATATTCTAAAGAGCAAAAGTGCTGGGGTTACAACCAAGGGTAACATACCTAGCAAAGTTTAAGTATAATCCTGAAATTTAAAAAGAAAAAAATAAGGACATTTAAATTCAAAGACTTAATGTTTTTGTGTGAAAAACCCAAAACCTAAAGGAAAATTCAACATGATATCCAAGAGAATATAAGGTAAACCTTAAAGACCAAAATTAAGAGACTCAATAAAGTCAAATTTTTTATTTTTTAAATGTGAAAATTTTAGCAATACTCTTTTGATTATCATTATTTGGATAGTTTGAAAGAACAGTATTGGCTGAACTGAGTATGATAGTATGATTCTAAAAAAAAGCTTTAGCAAGAGGTAAAAAAGGAATAATTATCTCATGCAAATGAGACATAAAAGGAAAAATTGATACAGAAGAAACTAGTACTATAGAGGGGGGATAGTTATAGAACTTTATTCATTGAGAATGTATTAAAGAGGGAACAGTATATGCCTACAAAGGCATAAAAAAGTCTTCCACATTCAGAAAGAAAAGGCCAATGGGAGTAGGAGTAGGTGGAAAAGATAAGGGAGGAACTCTTAGAGGAATGGGTAGGATTAGGAGAAGAAGGTAGTGGGTAGAAGTAAAGCAGATGAGTCAGGAGGGATAGGATAAATAGGGTAAGAATAGAGAAACTATTTGTTTATATCTTCCTTCTAACTATACCTTACATTTCAATATCACTTTAGGATTTATCAAATGATATCCTCACAACAACCCTGTAAAATAGTACTTTATATACATTACTATATTCTATGTACCATACATTATTATAACCACATGAATTCCTATTTCACATATGAATAAATTGTAACTCACAGAAGTAAAGTGATTTGTCTAGGGTGATACAGCTGTTAAACATCAAAAATGTGGTATGTCTTGACACTGTGTACACCCTTATGCTACTGCTAACATTAATGAAACACTGAATTTGAAAGTTTTCTCATCCAAATTTAGTTTTTATAAATGTTTTCTTTTATTTTTTTTAAAAAGTTAATAGGGCAAATCAATTTATATTTGTAAAGTATAGTTATCTTCTAAAACTGCAGCTATTTTATAAGAATGTTGATTAATGATGTTAGCTTTTCTTTGATTAAAAAAGGACAGTGAAGACTTGAAGAACCCTAATATGGCCTTATATTAGAGTCAGTGTAGCAGATGGAAGCCATCTGGAAGCCAAGAGATAATCTGTTCATAAAAATGATATGTTTATCCTCAGGGTTCCTATTCATTAAGAGTACGTGAATCATAAAAGATAAAAGTAATACACATTAAATTGTTTTCCAGTACTAAAAAAGAAATTCAGTGTGTTTCTTATTTCTGCTCAGTCCCTATACTTTTTTCATCTTTTTGATCTGAGATAAATTATAATTAAATTAAATAAGAAAGAGATTACTTCCTATAGGGAAAAAAAATGTTTAAGGATGTAAATTAAAAAGAAATTGGAAATTTTTCTTTCTTAAGTGTTCTGAATTATACTAATGGTTCAATTTATAACTTCACTGTCTAGTTACTTATACTTAAGTTGCAACTGATAATATTCACTTCTATAAATCATTGGCTGTGTATCCATTAGCATCATTATGGGAATAATGATATGTATCTTTATAAATGACCTTGTCAATAAGATAATTTTCAATAATCCATTCAATTGTGGACTCTTCATTTGTGGAATCATGTTAAAAGATACTGAGTAATATCTAACAGAATTACTAAGTAAAGTCAGAATGATCTTGGGACGCTGGAGTTTCTTAGATCATGTGTCAAACAATTAGCAAGTATATCATGATGAAAGAATTGACAAAATATAAAAATAAACCTATATTCACATTCTGAGCTTCAAAATGTAACCTTGAGGATCTGGTACACAGAAAAATAGGAAATAAATACCTTCAGCAAAAAGACTCTGAATAGCTTAATATCCTTAATATCTTTGTGGCCTGCATTATGTATTTGCCATCAGTGATTGATGATTTGAGTTAAACAGTGACTCTGAGGTCAGATAAAAGTAAATGTAATTATAGTTTAAAAGACTAAAAAATACAATAAGGAACAAAAGTGGAAAAGACTCTTTAGTTTCTGGTTAATAACTCCCAATACATGTGACTTTTTTATTGGTATATTTTATTGATAAAAGAAACTTCTTTTGGTAAGAAAATTCTACTAGTACAGATGGACATCTGTTCTGTAATTCATTATTTTAGGAGTTGTTTGGGACTTTTAGAGGTTAAGTGCCTTTTCTAGTTAGGGTCACACAGCCAGTAAGTGTAAGAGGTGGAAAGTCTACTTTGAATACTATGATTTTTTTTTTTTTAATCTCAAAACTCTTCCCTATTACATCTAGTCCAATTATTACATCCATGGGTCATAGCCAAATTCAGTGGTCTTTGCAAAAGAATAGAAAACAGAACAAAATAATAGAAGAGCTTTTATAAGATTAAGATAAGAGAATGATGCATCCTCCCTCTACACACACACATATACACACACCCTTTTTTAAAAACTTTAATAGATTATTTTATTTAACTCACAGAATCCCTTTTTTTAATTTTTAAAAATTTTAATAGTACATTATTTTTCCAATTACATGTAAAGATGATTTTCAACATTCATTTTTTGGGTAAGAATTTGAATTCCAATTTTTTTTTCCTTCCCTTTCTTTCCTCTCTCTCTTCTCTGTGCTAGCAAGCAATCTGTCTTTTTAAAAAGTTTTTTTTTTTTTTAATTATCATTTTTATTAAAGCTTTTTATTTACCAAATATATGCATTGGTAATTTTTCAACATTGACCCTTGCACAACTTTTTGTTTCAAATTTTCCCCTCCTTACCCCCACCCCTTCTCCCCTAGATTGCAGATAGTACAATACATGTTAAATATGTTAAACTATATGTTATATCCAATGTATGTATACATATTTATAAAGTTATCTTGCTGCACAAGAAAAATCAGATCAAGAAGGAAGGAAAAAGAAAGTGAAAAAGAAAACAAAAATGCAAGCAAACAACAACAGAGAGAATGAGAATGCTATGTTGTGGTCTATATTCAGTTCCCACTGTTCTTGCACTGGGTGTAGATGGCTCTCTTTATCACTGAATAAGTAGAACTAGTTTGAATCATCTCATTGTTGAAGAGAGCCACATCTATCAGAATTTATCGTCATATAGTCTTGTTCACAGTATCTCTTAAATAAGTTTTATTAATGTGTTTTTAAAATTACAATACTTAAAGATTATCCCTCATATTCTGAGATCCTTGTAATAAAATAAAATTAAGTAAAACTAATACAGTGATCTCATCTGATAGGATATGTAACATTTTTATTCCTCATTTTCTGAGATCCTTGTAATAAATTAAAACTAAAACTAATACAGTGACCTCATGCAACATTTCACATCTGTAACACTTCCCCGTTCTCTATTGTTCTTTAGTTTTCTGAAATATTTTTTCTCTTTCCTACCTCTCAGCCCACCAAGAAAGGAAAAACAATAAATTTCTTGTAAAAATATGCATTGTCAAACAAAACAAATTTCCTCAATGACTTACAAATGACATACAAAATTATACTCAATGACATACAAAATTATGTATGTCTCATTTTGTACCCTAAATCCTTTACTTCTCTGTAATAGATTGTATGTTTCATATTTTTCAAAAGAGGGAAGAGAACAGACTCTTAAAGCTATTATTCTATTAATGTGATTTCAATTCCTAGGAAAAGTCTAAAAAAGTCATTAAAGAGATGGTTGGTGAATATCTAGACAAAGAAGCAATTATTACAACGAGTCTCATTTCCTTTTTTGACAGGATTATTAAACTGATAGATTTAGGAAATATTATAGATGTAATTTACCTAGACTTTAACAGGTCTTTTGATTTTTACCATTTCACAGAGAAGATGGAGAAATGGATTTGGTGACAATACAACCAGATAGATTGTGTAGTTTCAAAAATTAGTTGGTGATTCAGAATTATTGTTGCAGGAAGTCTCCAGGAGAGTAGCACTAAGTGATCTAGACTTAGTCTTGCAGTTTTCAATATTTTTTTTTAACATTGATTTGTATACAGGTGTAGATGGCATGTTAATTTCATTTACAAGTGATATAAAACTGGGAGCGATAGTTAACCAAGTTGGTGGCAACATCCCAAAGGATTTGAGAAAGCTAGAGTATTTTGCCAAATATTTTAAGACGGAATTAAATAGTATAACAGTAGAATAGTACACTTCACAAGCATAGAATAGAGGAGGCATGAATAGATATCAACTGCTCTGAAAAAAAAATCTAGAGATTGTAGTAGATTTAGAAGTCCACTATTGAATTAGTATTATGATCACTATTGAATCAGTATTATGATGTGACAGCCAGAAAAGCTGATTTAATCTTGAGTTATATTGAGAGTCATAGCTTCTAGAAGTCAGTGAGTGATAGTTTTTTTCCTGCACTCAAGAGTTGTCTTAATTTGCATTTCTCTGATCAGTAGTGATTTGGAACATTCTTTCATATGAGTGGTAATGAGTGATTCTTATTGTGGCTCCTCGGTATTTGAATTTTTCTGGCTGCTTGTAATATTTTTTCCTTAATCTGATAGTTCTGAAATTTTCCCACAATATTCCTTGGAGTTTTTATTTTAGAATCTTTTTCAGAAGGTGTTTGATGAATTCAATGCCTATTTTACCTTATGATTCTATTACCTCTGGGCAATTCTCTTTGATGATTTCCTGTAAAATAGTGTCTAGGCTTTTTTTTTTTTTTTAATTCTAATTTTCAGGAAATCCAATAATCTTCAGATTGTCTCTCCTAGATCTGTTTTCCAGGTTTGTTGTTTTTCCAAGTCGATATTTAACATTTTTTCTAATTTTTCTTTTCTTTTTTTTTTTTTTTTATTTTTTTGCTTGATTGATTCTTGGTGTCTCAATAAATCAATTGTTTCTATTTGTTCAGTTCTGATTTTTAATGAGTTATTTTCTTCATTAGCTTTTTTTGCTTCTTTTTGTATATGTCCAATTGAGTTTTTAAATGAGTTGTTTTGCTCTATGGAATTTTTTTCCATTTCACTATTTTTTTTTTTTTTACTGAGTTACTTTCTTTTTTCATTTCACAAATCCTGTTTTCTTGGGAGTTCTTTATCTTTTCCAATTCACAAATTCTATTTCCCTGTACTCCCTGGGAATTCTTTACCTTTTCCAATTCACAGTTCAGGAAGTCTTTTTCTTTTTCCACTTTATCAAATTTTTCTTTAAGTGAGTTATATGCCTTTTTTGTACTCTCTTGCAGAGCTTCTCTTTCCTTTCCCCATTTTTCTTCTAGCTCTCTTTTAAGATCTGTTATAATTTCTTCTAGGTGAGCCTTGTGTGATGGGGACCAGATTACATCCCCTTTTGGGGTTTTGTTTGGAGATTGTCTTTTATTAGTCTCCTCCTGCTCTCTTTCTGTATAGAAACTGTCAGTGATTAGCCTTCACTGGGTCTTCTTACTCATTTTTTTTAAAGCCCTTAGGGTCTGCCTTCAGGGAAAGGGGGTTACCAGCTTCCTCTGCAGAGCAGGAATAGATTGAAGGACAGTAGCTGTATTGCAAATGGGCTGCTAAGAGCTGCCAAGCTGGGGAAGTGTTCTGGGAAGATCCCTGCACCGGAAGTGTCTCTGCCCTGGGTAGCACTGGCCGAGCTGCCAAAGTGCCTTGTAAGAGCCCCACTGTGTCGCTGTGGGGATTAGCAGTTGCCCAGGGAAGATCCCCAAACCAGAAGTGTCTCTGCTCTCTGTCCTGGGGAGCACAGTCGCACAGAAGTTCTATTGCCCTGGCAGAGCCCTCTTGCTGTGCAGATTTGTGGTTGCCCTAGGTAGAGTCCCCCTCCCCCACTGTGCATATTAGAGCCTGCCTCGGGCTTAGCTCCCCTGCCTTGCAGAAATATGACTGCCCCCAGGCAAAAGTTGCATGCTGCAGTATGCAGCTATACAGCTGTGCTGTGGTCTGTGCTAAATCACTTCTGGTTTTGGGTGGGTGTAGCCAGATCCTGTTAGATTCTGGCGTTTTTTGGAGTATACTCTACCTTTGGCTTTACCTTCTCTGCTGATCTACTGCTTTGCAACCAAAGCAGAGCAGCCAATCTGTGGTAGTGTCCTCCTTGCAAATTTTCCAGCCATAGAGACTGCCCCTGCCCCATCCACTCAGTATGCTAGCCTCTGGTACTATCTTCCTGCATTCACTGGCCTGCTCCCACCGATCAGCACAAACCTCTTCTGGTGATCTTCCAGATTATCTTCTGTTGGTATGTTGTTGTACTTCCAATATTCATGGATTTTACCATTCAAGCACTATTTTTGAGGCTAAATTTGGTAATTAGTAGTGAGGGTATGAGAGGAGCTTAGAATGTTACGTGTGTCTTCTCCACCATCTTGGCTCCGCATCCCCCCCACCCCACCCCACACACAAGAGTAAATTTCAAAATCATCTATGTACACATGTTTTATAGGCATTTGGAATATAGGAAATGAATGTGGGCTAACATAATTGAGGAAGGATTCATGAAGGGAGTAGGAGTTGAGTCAGAGAGGTAGGATTTAGATAAAGAGTTTTTTAGAGGTTTTTAACCATATGAACAAATGATTAGAGGCATGTAACTACCAACACTAAGCATTGTTAAGCACCTAGTATGCCAAGTACTGTGTTATGTGCTGGGAATACAAAGAAAAATAACTGCCCCTATTCTTGGGCACCTTTCCTTCTACTAGGAAGAAAGAGATGTATATATATGGATAGTTACAGAATGAAGAAAATAAATTCAATCACACAGGAAATACAGAAATACCTAGCAAAGCTAAGCTTTTATTTATATTTTAATTACTTCATCCTCAATATCACTTGAATCAAGTCATCTTAATCAGAGCTTCTTAAGCTTTTCCTACTCATGACCCCTTTTTCACCTGAGAAATTTTTACACAATTCTACACAGGAATATAAAACAAGTATACAAATCAAACATTTACTGATAAATGTTTCATTGAGGACAGGAATTCCTTCATTATTATAAATGGAGTCATGGAAGTATTTTCTGAGAACTCTTTTAATTGAGTCACTTATCACACTTCAGAAATGTCCCATGCTTTTTCTTCATTTTGAAGTGACAACATTGCCTAGCAGAATTGTTCTGATAGATTCCTTTGAATATAGTACACAAGAATAGAAAAATGACTGTACTGAATATGTGAGGTTCTGAACTTACCAAATTTTCAGCTAAATTTACAAATCAGTAGTGTTAAGTGGCTAGCAGATACAACTGAGACTAAGAAGGAATGTTTTGTTTTCATTTAGCACTCATTTACTAGGACACTTTTAAAGAATAACTTTTCTGACAGGTTTCTGTCAGAATAATAGAACTCTTATGTCATGAGGTTTAATTTGCCTGTAAATATTTAAGAAACTAGAATAAGAAGGACTATGGGTGGTGGTATTATTACTATTATCCTGCTAGGGACTGACATTTTCTAGTTAGTTACACTTTTGTATTTGACTATAGAATAGTGAAACTCATGAACCATCTGGTTTATAGAAACCTCAATTAATAGCTTTTTCTCTTTAATATATGCTGACTTTTATAGCATACTATAAAATAAATGTAAATATGTTAAAATTGTTAGTGAATCAAAGCTAATTAGTTTATATACATCTGGCTTTTGTTGTGTATATTTTATATAAATATGAATATTTGTGAATTTTTTTTAATCTACTCTTGCCCATTAAGGATTCATTTGAGTGGACTACAATTCTCAATACCATTAAATATTTTAAAAATTACAACTTGTATACTTTTTTATAGGTTTATATAGGTTATAATTAGTATATGAATTTAGTGCTTTGTAAACTAACAAACATATATAATAGAATTAAGTAAAAGCAAAAAAATAGGCAAACACAACTGAACAGGGGTGAATTAATTAACTATGTATAAACCCTATGACATCTTTTTAAAAATTCTGTACTATTTTGAATTTCCAACTTTAGTTTTCTCTCTCCATTTTTGTACTTTGTGACCTTTAATTATTTTGCTTTTGTATAAAAATGACCCTGAATATATTCAAAAGAAATCGTTGTCACTTAATGGCAGTTCCTTCATAATAATATCCAACGTATCTCTGTTGTCAGAACAAAATTGGTTGTTTGGCCAGTGTGCATATTGCAACTTCATTTATGATATTTCATGGAAAATTCAATTTTTCTTAGAATACTTTACCAATATAACAGTAGGAACTTTTTTTTTTTTTTTTAATTTTTGGTGACATAGAATTTCAAGTCTTTCTAGGTCTCTCATATTTAATCAAAGAATCACAGGATCTTAAGAACTGGATGGGACTCAGAGATCTAGTCTTGTTGAAATACAAGGTTCTGAGAGTGGTTTGCAATGTGAAAAACTCACAAAGGCTTTCAAAGGATCCTTGGGGCTGATCAAGGTCATTTAGCACGGAATTGTCCTTGGAGGGAACGCAATTTAAAGATTGGAGGCCTGGAGGGAAAGGGGAATGAGGGCAGGATATAGAGAGTTGTAGAAATTAGGGAAGGTCCTTGTTGAAAAGAAACTGGCTACATCAATTGGAGAATGGTTGGGTAAATTGTGGTATATGAATGTTATGGAATATTATTGTTCTGTAAGAAATGACCAACAGGATGAATACAGAGATGCTTGTAGAGACTTATATGAACTGATGCTAAGTGAAATGAGCAGAACAAAGAGACCATTATATACGTCAACGATACTGTATGAAGATGTAATCTGATGGAAGTGGATTTCTTTGACAAAGAGACCTAATTCAGTTTCAATTGATCAGTGATGGACAGAAGCAGCTACAGTGCCAAAGAAAAAAACACTGGGAAATGAATGTAAACTGTTTGCATTTTTGTTTTTCTTCCCGGGTTATTTTTACCTTCTGAATCCAATTCTCCCTGTGCAACAAGAAAACTGTTTGGATCTGCACACATACATTGTATCTACGATATACTACGACATATTCAACATATATAGGACTGCTTGCCATCTAGGGGAGGAGGTGGAGGGTGGGAGGGAAAAAACGGAACAGAAGTGAGTGCAAGGGATAATGTAAAAAAAATTACCCTGGCATGGGTTCTGTCAATAAAAAGTTACTATAATAAAAAAGAAAAGAAACTGGATAATGTCTACCTCAGTAACTGCATGAGGGCTATGCTAATGCAGAGTAATGATGGTACTTTATTCATAAGTTACTTATTGGTCAAGAGTATGCTATAATGCACATGCTCTAGTAAAGGAAAGTTCCCTTATTTGCAGAGTCCTTACTGATTTGGTGAGTTGGGCAAGCCTTGGTCATGCTGACAAGATGTAACCATACAGCCTGGGTTTATGTAAGATAAGGTTCACAATGGGAATAGGGTGGGCTTTGTTAAAGTTCACATAATTCTCAAGAGCTGCACCCACATGAATCTAGTGTATATTGGTGTCTCCCATTTCTGCCATCTTGATTATATGTTCTTATTATTTCTTTGAATCACTGTTGCCCTCTCTGCCAAAAATTCCTTAAGATCATGGACAGCACCATGATTTATCTTTAGCCATGTGTCATAGACTTAAAACATAATAGGCATTAAATATTGTGTGAAACTGTGGCAGTTACTGATTTTTACTAATTACTTTGATTTGCTTAAGCTCCTATACCATTAAGAGGAGACCAGAATGACCTGGGAATCAAAAGCAGGAGACAAAATGAGCATTCCCTACTGGGCACATTAGGAATTCCTTACAGTATCATACTTAACCTGGAATTTCTCCTCCTATGCTATAGAACCAATTCAGACTAGCTCATTTCTACCTCCATCCCAGTGACCAAAATTGATAAGACCACCATTCTCCTTCTAAAAATTGATCCAGCCCAGGGATAAACTGATAAGACCACTATGCCATTACCCCTACTCTGTGACCTGTGCTTTTTGTCTTGATAACTTGATTATATCCCTCCACTCTTTTGATTTTTGTCTATGTAATTCCTACTGCCTATGCCCATCCTGAGCTCAGTTCTAACTGTGTTCCCATGTGTACATGTATACATGTCTGCCTTCTTGGGAGGAATAGACCCATGGATCCAATGTAATTCTCTTTGTCTTTAGAAACTCTGAAAAAGTTTTACTATTGTTACAAAACATCAAGTAACAAGAGATAACACATTGGATGACAGAATCAGAATTGATAAAGGTCCCAAAAAGCCAAGTCTGATAAGATATAAAGCTCTTCACTTGAATTCTTAAACCCTAATTTACAAATATAGGTTGGAAAAGAAAGAATTAGAAAATAGCTAGTCTACCTCACTGACTGATGTAAGAATAAAATGAAACTGGAGATGGTATGGGATAGTGATAAAAGTGTTCAACTTAATATTTATTTAACTTGAAGTAAAAAGGATTTGTTCAAATATTGATTATGCTACTTACTGTCTGGATAAACTTGGGCTAGTACTTTATTTTTTAAATACCTTTTTATTTACAAGTTATATACATGGGTAATTTTACAGCATTGACAATTGCCAAACCTTTTGTTCCAATTTTTCCCCTCCTTCCCCCCACCCCTCTCCCCTAGATGGCAGGATGACCAATACATGTTAAATATATTAGAGTATAAATTGAATACGAAATACATGTCCAAACCATTATTTTGCTGTACAAAAAGAATTGGACACCGAAATATTGTACAATTAGCCTGTGAAGGAAATCAGAAATGCAGGCAGGCAAAAATATAGGGATTGGGAATTCGATGTAATGGTTCTTAGTCATCTCCCAGAGTTCTTTCGTTGGGTGTAGCTGGTTCAGTTCATTACTGCTCCATTGGAACTGATTTGGTTCATCTTATTGCTGAAGATAGCCAGGTCCATCAGAACTGGTCATCATATAGTATTGTTGTTGAAGTATATAATGATCTCCTGCTCCTGCTCATTTCACTCAGCATCATTTCATGTAAGTCTCTCCAGGCCTTTCTGAAATCATCCTATTGGTCGTTTTTTCCTGAACAATAATATTCCATATACCACAATTTATTCAGCCATTCTCCAGTTGATGGGCATCTACTCAGTTTCCTATTTCTGGCCACTACAAAGAGGGCTATTGGACTAGTACTTTAAAGTAAATTTCTTTTCTTTAAAATTAAGGAATTAAGATTGGTGACTTTTCAGGTGTCTTTCATTTCAAGAGCCATAATCCTATGAATTAAATAATTTGAAAATATTTTTAAAACTATAAATAATTCATAATGCAAGGCTTCAAAAAATTAAGCTGTGCCTGCTTATTTTTGTTCTGCTATTACCCATGACAGGGAATCATCTATACTGAACACTGAAAAATAGCATAAACCAATACTCCATAGGATCCATCTACTAACACTGTTAGGTAGTAAGATCGTTCTATTTTCTTTTTACTTTATAATGACCCTAGACTTGGAGTCATGAAATCTGAGTTGTAAAAAGGGAGTGATAATATTTGAGTTATTGTAAGAAAAATGCTTTGCAAACTTTAAAGGCTTATAGAAATGGAAGTAGGAATTGTTATTCTTATTAGCAATGTATATTTAAATAGGTTTTTGATCATTTTAGGTAATTTATTTGGTAAAAGCTGTAATGATGTTTTAGGAGATCAACCCCTTAAACCCATGTCCTTTTAATTGAAGAATTATTCTTCATATGTATTGTGTGGCTCAAAATGGTGAGTGATCACCATATAATAATTTAAAAAAAAAGCTGGAGATATCTATAGGAGTAAAACAAAGGTTTATCATACTGTCTAGAGAGAAAGGGGTATCCCTCCAGTGGAACAAGCAATCGAAAGAAGGAGGCACCTTTTGGGACAGATTTGACACTTTAAATAGTTACCAACTAATCCTCATCCTCACTGGCTGCAGGTCTTAACATTCTAAATGCAGGAACTTCCCAGAAAATTGAATTTTTGGCCAATAGGTACATAGCTGCCCATATCTGATGGAGGTAGAAAGAAAATAATGTCATAGGAGAATAGCAGGAATGCCCAGAGACTACCTTCAGGCCTACTCCAACTCTGGGGTAGATAAAGCCTTACTAGATTTTCATAAATGTCTCACCCATCGTTCAATATAAGGAGGTTTAAGGTTTCCAAACTTTCTACTAGGTAACTCACCATCTAGAAGATAATGTTATTTTGTAATATTTCAAAGTATTCTGAACATTTTGATTTGCTTCTAAAATGTGATCAATGAGTAAGGATTTATTTTCTGAAAGAATAATTTTTTAGCCTGTTAAGAATATTCATCAAATCTTAATTAGTATCTTTTGATGTTGAAAAACTAAAACTTATATTAATCTTCTTTAGTAGTAGGGGAAATATAAATGTGATTGATGAGGTGCAAATGAGATTAGTGGTAGTGAAGAAGTTTGAGAATTAGGGTGGAGAATCCCCTCTGGTTGGAGCAGGTCCAATGTGAAAGGATTTGCAAAACCTGAAATTTGAATGGCAGAAAAGGGAATTTTATTGTTCACTAAGAAGGAAACTTTCTTAGTGGGCAAAACTCCTCATTAGGAATTTGGCAAAGGTGGATTAACAGACCCTGATCATATGGGTAAATGTTGGCCTGGATTGTAATGGGCTAGAATTCTGGAGAAATGTACTTGAAACAAGGATTCTTACAAGAAGGTGTTAACTAAGTAGAATTGATGACAGTGTTTATCTAGTTTAGCAAATGAGTTCTCTAGTTCAATATGATTGATTTAATCTTACAACAAATAACAGTTCCCTAGTGATACAATGATTGGTTTATACTCAGTATACTGTAATGATGTAATTGTAATAGAGTATATAAACTAGGGACAAATTCAGCCAGAGACAGAGAAGACTTGATTAGCCTCCTGGTGGCTCTCCTGCCTCCTGCACTTTGAGAGAGAAGACATTGCATTTTGGACCAGCTTTTGGTGGCTCTCTTGCCTCCTGCATTTCCTCCACTGAAACCAAGACCCATTCTGAAGGGCCTCCAGAAAACTAGCAGGATCCCATATGAAGGAGACAGACTATAAAGGAGATAATAAAGACTTTGGACTTCATCCCTAACTATTCTCTGGTGATTATTCTTCTGAGACCAAGGTTGCTCTGAAGGCTCTCCAGAAAGCTAACTAGGACATTACACTGGGGTTGGAAGCTGTCTGGGTTAATCATTAGAAAACTATCAGGCAGAGTTCTCCAATTAAATAAAATCACTTAACTGGGAGTTTGCAGGCTTTTCCCAGAGTCTGGGAACTTCTTGAAGGGGATCCAGGCCATCCCCCAAAAGATCTCAGTTTCAAAGGAGGGTGACTTGAATGAAACCATTTAACTTGGAATGGGCTTGTCTGGGAAAGGTGTAATGCCAGTCTCACATCTTGGTGGAACCTCCAAAACGTAATGCCAGAGAAACTGAGGCAAGATAGAGATCAAAGAGTTTTTAATATTTTGTGGTGTTCTCTTCTTTTTCTAAAATATAATGGTTCTCTCTGGGAGCAGGTTTCTTGAGGAGGTTTTCTGAGGGCAGCCTTAGTTTCGGTTCAAAGTAATAATCACCCTAAATACAGCCAGGAGTTAAAATTCAGTCCTTTACTGTGTCCTTCAAAAGCTTGAGCTTTAGCCCCTAACTCCCTCCGAATGTCTCCAGCCAGCACAAAGGTGGAATATGGAATGAATCTGTCTCCACCTCCAAGAGTGGGCTTCTGTCCCTGGCCCTGAGAGTTTCTTGCTTATATGCAGTACACTGAGTACACACCAATCATTATATCACTGGGAAACCATTATTTGTTGTGGGATTAAATTAATTCTAAACTAGATTTAAACATTGTCTTCTCAATTCCACTTAGTACCTTGTTTCAAGTTCTGGCTCATAACATCTCCTTATAGGATCAGATCAATCATACTGAACCATGCTAAATTAGGCAACTGACATCACTTTGTAAGGATTCTAACAATATTTGATTTGGGTTTCTGACAGAGAGAGATAGTCTGGAGGCAGAGCAGAATCCATTCAGCCTCCAGGATTGAATTGAACTTTCTTCTCAAAGAATCCAGCATTAAATGTGAGATTCCAACGAGTTATATATAGCTCCAAGTGATCAGGGAAGATAAAGGAAAGGGGTGGAGTCTGAACAATTCTGAGTGTGGGAATTTCCATGAATAGACTATCAATTTGACTCTGACAGGTTGGGGGTAGGACCATGAATTCTCATGAACTGGGAGTGAAGGGGGTAGTCACTAGAGACAGAAAGTTTGGAACTTAGAGATACATAAGCATATCTCTTAGTAACTTATCTGCCTATGGAATGCTATTGGTCAGCTCTTCCAGCCCTAATTATCTCAGTTCTAATGGTTAGGAAGGGGGGTTGTTGCAAGTAGGGGGATTGAGGCAGAACAATTCAAAGAACTCAGGCAGAACAATTTAGGGAAATTGAGGTAATAAAAGTAAACTGTGGCACAACAAAGGTATGCTTTTCCCAGGGTCTGAGAGTCTCCCCAAAGGGAACACATTTTATATCCGGGCCCTCCCCAAAGGTTACATTATTTTTCCCAAAAAGATCTCATTTTACATTATAATCACTATACATTTTGAAGAATATCTTCATTTTGAGATTGATTTAAGTATAACATGATATGGTATATGTTAGATGCTGTATTTGTGTTAATCATTATAGGTTTTAAAGTATTTTAAATACTACAGATGCTTTTGACCAGTTTGTTTTTTTAGTAATGGTATAATAGCTCACATTTATCACATCTAGGATTTGCAAAGCACTTTATAGATATTATTTCATCTCAGTAGTAAATCATTTGAATAGTAAATTTACTATTAATTATTTTTATTATTTTATTATATTATATTTATTATATTATATTATTATTTACTATTAATAGTAAATAGTAAAAAGCAGTCTTTTAATTAGGTAGACAAATGGCCATATCAATCTTTATTCCCTATAGTTAATAGATATATAGTTGGGAATACATGGAAAATGTGTCTTTTTAAAAATTGATTGCTATCCCCCCCTTTTTTTTTCCTGAGGCAGTTGGGGTTAAGTGACTTGTCCAGGGCCACACACTAGGAAGTGTTAAGTGTCTAAGGCCAAATTTGAACTCGGGCCCTCCTGACTTAAGAGCTGATACTCTACTGCACCACCTAGCTGTTCAGGTATTCCCTATTTTTCATAGTTCAGTAGACATAATTAGTGTTTATTTTACTTATGATAACTTAACACATGGATTCACTGCTTTTTTCTCTAGTTAGTTATTTGATCTTGCAGGTAATAGGGATTTATTTTCTCTTTTGCTCCCTTTTACTGGTCTAATGAATTGTGGAATCATTTTCAGTAGACCACATCTTATAATTATAAAAATGATAAGCTAACCCTTACCTATTGATTTTTATAGAAAAAGCAGAGGCTATCAGGGCTGCCCAGGTCTTCTAAATACTGGTATTCTCTTTTCTTTCCCTAGTATCAATATGGGCCCACATATTTAGAATATACTTAACAGTTTTCAATATTTTAGTTACATTTTCACATAACTGTAAAGTAAGCAACATTTCATTCAAATTAAATCATCTTTTGTTACCTTGGGAAATTGTGTGGATAAATACTGAATAGTGGTTTTTCAAGTTTTGTTTTGAGAATGGATTTTTCAAAGTTGATAACTCTTAGTAAGACATCTATCTCAGATCAGATAATTCCTTAGAAGATCAGCAAAAACTACTGCTATTGTGCTTGAAATACTATCTCTTAAAAAATATTAATAAACTGCTTTATCTCTTGTCCACCCCACTTAAGAACTTTTCTCTTTTTAGGTGTTGAGAAGCTGATCAACCACCTACATAGACACAACATTCCTATTGCTGTTGCTACTAGTTCAGCTGGATTGTCTTTTGAATTGAAAACAAAAAGACACAAAGAATTCTTTAGTTTGTTTAATCATCTAGTTATGGGTGATGACTCTGAGGTGAAGAATGGCAAACCGGAGCCTGATTTGTTTCTAACTTGTGCAAAGAGATTTTCCCCTTCTCCTCCTGTGGAAAAGGTAATCTGGATATGTTGATTGAGCAGATGGTTTGTTTTGCCCATTGATATTAACATTTCAGAGCAGAGTTTGGGGAAAAAAAAAAATTAGTTCTAATGATCTTTAGAACTACCTAACCTAAATGATTGTTTTAAAAGTTTTGGGTATTTTGTTTTGTTTTATTATCCCCTGGGCTTTTGTTATCTCTATTGTCTTGGGAAATGCAAATTAAAACCTTTTAGTCTTTTCGTCTTTAGAGTTTAGCTTACTAGCAAGTGCTTATTCAAACCTTATTTAATTATTTACAATTTTTAATTTTCTAATTTTAATTCTCTACTCTTTGTTAAAGCTTATTGTTTGTAGAGACAGCTAAATGGCACAGTGGCTAGAATGTTATACCTGGAATTAGAGAGGCCTGAGTTCAGGTACATTCTGGGATGTTTACTAAATATGTGATGCTAGGCAAATCATTTAACTTCCTTATGCCTCAATTTGCTTAGCTGTAAAATGGAGAGAATAGCATCTACCTTTTAGAGTTGTGAGGATCAAAAGAATTTTGATATTTGTCCATTGTTTTATAGGGTACCTGACACATAGTACACTAAATAGTAAATGCTTGTTTCCTTCCTTCTGTCAAAGGAAAGAATGTTTGAAATTGGAAAATAACTCTTAGGTTTGTTGCATATAAAATATATAAAAGATAAAGGACTTACTATTGAAAGTTTTTAAAATTTCCTTTTTAGTTTAGAACTATTTAACTTTGAAATCAGATATGCACTCTCTCTGATCTATTTGATAAAATGTTGACAATTTGAAATGATTGATATTAGTAGTTATACTCTTGCCAATTATTATTGGCTGTCATTTGTATTCTAAGATGATATGTTTACTGACCCATAATCAGTAGGATGTACCATTTGTTTATTTAATAATAATGTTGAATCATACTTTTCTAAGCTTCTGTTTGCCTATCTTCTCATCTAAATTATGTCACATATTTTGTAAGATAGATGGGTAGGGTTAAGGATAGACTAAATTTGGGGAGTATAATGAAGCAAGATCTTAATAGAATGGAATAAATGTAGAATTGAAAGTGATCTTATGGACTATCTAATTTAACCTCTCATCTTATAGATAAGGAAACTAAAAGGAGGTAGAATTACATACTTAAGATCATGCAGATAATAAATATGTCAAAAATAAGTATTGAGCTCTGGTCCTCTGATGCCAGAGCCAATGTTGTGAAACCAAGAGGGATTAGTCCTTTTTTTGTTGTTGTTGTTAATGTTATCTTAATTTATATTTAAAAGAAAATATACTTTTGTTAATGAATTTAAATGCATTCATTAAGTATTTCATATGTTTGAGATACTAGGCTAATTAATCGCATGAACATTAATGCGTCCCTATTCCAAATCTCAAATATACATAAACTCATGATCCTAACATCCAAAGCCCTCCATGATCCTACTTTTCCAGCCTTTTATACTGCTTGCCTTCATGTTTCAGTAGCCTATTCTTTGTCCCTTGTTCTAATAATAGGATCAGAGATTTAGAGAAGCATTAGAAGACATCTGCTCCAAAACCCTTTATTTTACAAATTGGGAAACTGAGGCCAAGAAAGCTTTTGACTCTGAAAACCATAAACTAGGTAGTGTCTGAAACTTCTTATTGCTTTAAATGATATGATAAGACCAGGAGAATGCAGAAGAAAGTTGAATACAAAAGGAAAGAACATGATAATTTGCTTGGATTGTGGATGAAAAGTTTGATTTTTCATTAGAGGAATCATGAGCAGAGGTCATCCAAACAGCTATGTGAAGGATTCCTTGAAGAAGGAATAAATTGGAATACTGCAATATTAGAATAATATTGGAATAATGAATACTTCCCAATGTTAATTCATTAGTTAATTATTTCAACTCTACTTTGATCTCAAATCTTTTTCCTCCTAATCCTCTAACCGTTCTTCTTTTGACAACTTTAGCCCTGGATTACTCACCAGTTGCCTCCAGTTCATGAGCCCCTGAATACAGTTGGAGAAAATCTCACAATCTTGGCGAGTTCATTATAATCCATATTATCCATTATCAGTTAACCTTCAGTACAGTAAGGAAGTCCTTTTATTCTTTTTTTTAAACTGCCTGTCACTTCCCATAGGAGTTATTCCAAACTCCTTCCTAAGATTCACATATTTCTCTAAAACATTTCTCTTTTAGCTCTGAATTTTGCCTTCTCTTTTATTTATAAAAATAGAGGTTTTTTGGTTGCAAAAATTTGGTCCCTTATTCTCTTCATCTCCTACTCATCCCTTTTTTATACAAGTTTCTGTTAAAGAAGTGACTCTTCCCCTTTCTCAAATATTTTACTTCTTATTAGTGGTTCCTTTCCAATTTCCTTCCAAATTGGGGTTAAATGTCTTGCCTAGGATCACACAGCTAAAAATGTCAAGTGTCTGAGAGTAGGTTTGTTCTCAGGTCCTCCTGACTTCAGGACCAGTATTTTATTCATTTTGCCATCTAACTGCCCTTTCCTTGTGTCCATTATGACCTCTCAAGTTATCATCCTGGAGTTCTCAACCAAAGAAGATCTTGGTAAATAATGTATTTAACATATACTTTAGCATGTTTAACATGTATGGGACTACCTGACATCTAGGGGAGAGTGTGGAGGGGGAAGGAGGGAAAAAGTTGGAACAGAAGTTTTTGCAAGGATCAATGTTGAAAAATTACCTATGCATATGTTTTGTCAATAAAAAGCTACAATAAAAAAATGTGTAAATAGGGAAAACTCTGTTACACTAAAAGGATTCAAAGATAAATTAATTTCAATACTTCAAATATATATAGTAACTGATACTAGCAGATTACTTTAAAGACATTTAAAGTGGAAAAACAGCAAGATTTTAATAAATATCACCTTTCAGCATTTAGACAAATCCATAAACACTAAAGAAGTTAAATATCTGGCTAGAACTTTAGAAAAAAATAGATGCTATAAAATTTTGATAGAATAATATCTATATTTCTTGTACATTTTCTCTCTTTTTTTTTTTATTTAATAGCCTTTTATTTACAGGTTATATGTATGGGTAATTTTATGCCAAACCTCTTGTTCCAATTTTTCACCTCTTAACCCCCACCCACTCGCCCAGATGGCAGGATGACCAGTAGATGTTAAATATATTAAAATATAAATTAGATACATAATTAAGTATACATGACCAAGCCGTTATTTTGCTGTACAAAAAGAATCAGACTCTGAAATATTGTACAATTAGCTTGTGAAGGAAATCAAAAATGCAGGTGGGCATAAATATAGGGATTGGGAATTCAATGTAATGGTTTTTAGTCATCAGCCAGAGTTCTTTATCTTGGCGTAGCAGGTTCAGTTCATTACTGCTCCATTGGAAATGATTTAGTTGATCTTGTTGCTGAGGATGGCCAGGTCCATCAGAACTGGTCATCATATACTATTGTTGTTGAAGTATATAATGATCATTTGCTCATTTCTGCTCATTTCACTCAGCATCAGTTCGTGTAAGTCTCTCCAGGCCTTTCTGAAATCATCCTGTTGGTCATTTCTTACAGAACAATAATATTCCATAATATTCATATACCACAAAATCATCCTGTTGGTCCCAACTGATGGACATCCATTCAGTTTCCAGTTTCTAGCCACTACAAAAAGGGCTGCCACAAACATTCGTGCACATACAGGTCCCTTTCCCTTCTTTATAATCTCTTTGGGATATAAACCCAGTAGTAACACTGCTGGATTAAAGGGTATGCACAGTTTGATAACTTTTTGAGCATAGTTCCAAACTAGTCTCCAGAATGGTTAGATTCGTTCACAACTCCACCAACAATGCATCAATGTCCCAGTTTTCCCGCTTCCCCTCCAACAATCATCATTATTTTTTCCTGTCATCTTAGCCAATCTGACAGGTGTATAGTGGTATCTTAGAGTTGTCTTAATTTGCATTTCTCTGATTAATAATGACTTGGAGCATCTTTTCATATGACTAGAAATAGTTTCAATTTCTTCATCTGAGAATTGTCTGTTCATATCCTTTGACCATTTTTCAATTGGAGAATGGCTTGATTTTTTATAAATTAGAGTTAATTCTCTATATATTGGAAATGAGGCCTTTATCAGAACCTTTGACTGTAAAAATATTTTCCCAGTTTATTGCTTCCCTTCTAATCTTGTCTGCATTAGTTTTGTTTGTTCTTGTACATTTTCTCCACAAAAATTGTCTATGTGGTATAATCATAACCTTAGGTGCAGAAAAACAAAATACAAAACATTGTTATTGACAAAAGAATAAAAATATAATCATTAAAAGACCTTCAAATAAAAAAATCATCCTTAAATAATTTAATCTGAAAGAATCAGAGGATTAAAGAACAAATCATAGAAATGATAGATTATTTCTTGCAAAATAAGATGACATACCAAAATTTTTTAAATGTAGCAAATACTTGCAAACAGGAGAAGGAACAACAAGTAATTTGGGCACACAACTAGAAAATCAGTATTAAAAAAGCAACAAATAAAAAAACTTCCACTAAATAGAGAAATAAAATTTCAGAAACTCAAAATTTAACAAAATTCAAAACTAAACTAAAAAAAAAACATAATGATAAAATTAGGAACCAATTAAATAAACAACTAATGAAATAGATATAATCTAATTTATTTTAGAGGAGACACTAAATTAGTATTGTCAAAAATGAAAAAGGATAATTCACAGCAAAGTTAGAGGAAACACAGGAAATTATTAGAATCTAATTTACCTAATAATGTATCTACAAAAATGAATACAAATAAAATTAATTAAGGTTTAAAATATATCCAAATATATAGATATAAATACATAGACATATACAGTTATAGACATTTAAAGATATGCCCTGCCCATATTAACAAAACAAAAGTAAGAAATTTAAATAAGTAAATCTTAGGGAAATTAATTCAGAGGTAGGGGAGAGCAGAAAAAAAAAAACAGGCCCACATGAATTCAAAGAAATTCTACCAGATGTCCACAAAATTCCCAATTAATTTCAATGTTTTGTAAATTATTTACAAATAAAAAATATATATCATGCTAAACTTTTCAGTGTTACCTATATAGTCTTAATTTCTTAAATAGGGAAATACAAGATTGAGAAAGAAAACCATATACCCATATGTTTGATGAATATTAATATAATTGTTGACTAATTAATCCTCAAGATGCTATAGCAATACCCTTCAAAAGCTAAACAGCCAGGCTAGATATATAGTAGGATTGCTGTATTGAGTCACTTTTAAGAAACTATGAACATAATTGACCATATTAGTGACAAAAAACAATGTAAATCTTTTGATGATGGCTCAGTGCCAAAAAACTTTTAACAAAACTGTTTCTGCTAAATATTAAAAAGATGTCATTAAATGAACTTATATTATAAATAGTTGCTAAAGCCAAGAGTCAGCATTATATGTAATGAAGAATAAAAAGCAAGGATGTCTATTAAATCAATATTAGCTATCTCTGACACTTGCCTCCTTCCTGACTATTCTCCACTTCATTCTCTCCACTTCATTCATCTCTCCATTGCAGGCTTTTTCTTTGGCTGTTCCCCATCTAATGTACTTCCTCTTCATCTCTTCCTCCTTACTTCCTGAATTCACAATTAAAAGCCCCCATCTTTTACAGGAAGCCTTTTCCAAACCCTTTTAATTTTAGTGAATCTCATTAATTGTGTGTGTGTGTGTGTGTGTGTGTGTGCCTGTACACATGTTTATGTTCAGCTTATTTGCACATATTTGTTTATTCATCTCTCCCCTCCCCTCATAAAATTGTGAGCTCCTTGAGGATTTTTTTTTTTTGCCTTTTTTTTATCCCCTCTACTAAGTATAGTACCTGGCAATTAACAAATTGATAATAGTTGTTTATTGACTAAGTAATTATTTCATTTACCTCTTAAATGCTAACTATAGCAATAAGGCAAAATAATTACAGGCAAAAGGGGAAAAGAATGATCACTTTTTACAAATGATAAGGTAAAATAATTAGAAAATCCTAGAGATTCTACTAAAATTAATTAAAGTCATTAATAATTTCAACAAAATATCACAATATAAAATAAATACACACCTAGTATTATTTGTCCTGTGTATTACCAACAAAACCCAGCAGCAACAGATAGAAAGTGATGTTTTGTTCAGAATAATTAAGGAATGGGTAAAATATATGGTAGTCAACCTAAAGTGATACCCACAGGAATGATATTAGTACCATTACAGATACAATAAAAACATAAATATAGAGCAGAATAATTGGGGAGATATTATTTGTGGTTGGGCTATGCAAATATAATTAAAATGAAATGACAGTACTACCATAATTTACATATTCAATTCAGATTGTCAAAGGATTTACTTTGTGTTAAATAAAATTACAAAATTCCTCTGGAGAAAATAGAATATAAAGTGACATTATGAAGAAAATTGGGAAAGAAATGAGTAAAAAATCACCAGATCTCAAAATTTGCTGCAAAGTGTAGTTAGTATTAATCAGTAGTACTGATTAAAAATAAAGAAATTGATTAGTGGGATTATTTAGAAACACAAGATCCAAAAGCAAACAAATATATTATGATAGAGTGTTTGATAAACCCAGAGAATACTGGTGTGTTTATTCACTATTCAACAAAAACCTAGGAAAACTGGAAAACATTTTTGTAGAAGTTGAGTTATGACCTATATCTAATGCCATATATATCACTATAGTCTCCAAATGACTGCATGACCAAGATATAAAAAGTCACATAATAAACAAACTAGAGAATGAATTATTGAATTATTGAAAAGGAAAGCCTTCTTCAACATACTGTAGTTAGAGAGGATCAAAGAAAATAAAATGGACAATTTTGACTAGATAAAATTGAAACACTTTTATACAATCCAGTTAAAAATCAGAAGGGAATTGGTTATCTGAAAAAAATCTTTTTTAGCAAGATGCTTTTTTTTTTCCCTGAGAAATATATTATATCTAAGATGTAAGGAATTGATTCAGATTTATGAAAATGAATCATTTCCATTTGATAGGTAGATGAAAGATATGAACAACAGGCAGTACTTACTGTGACTGAGGATTAATTATGAAAAGAGATGATGAACTGGACCACGTATTCCGAATGAAACAATTTTTGAATATGGATCTGTTTTACATGAGTATGCTATCTTGTTAGCAAACACATTTTGCCATTTACTAACTAGTTAACAGTGGATTTTAATTTTTAAAATATTCTTTTATCATTATATCTTTTCATTTACAAAACATAAAGGGAACTTTCCATAACATAATAAGCAGTATCTATCTAAAACTAACAGCAAGAATTATTTGTGGTGGAGAAAAGCTGGATGCATTCCCACTAAGACCAGTGGCGAACCAAGGATGCCCATTATCCTCACTATTATTCAACACTACTAGAAATTTTGGCTTTAGCAATAAATAAAGAAAAAAAAATAAAAGGAATTAGTATAGGCAGTGAAGAAATAAAACTACCACTCTGGAGAATCCTAGAACATCATCCAAAAAGCTACTCGAAAAAATTCATTGCTTAAGCAGAGTTGCAGTATATAAAATCTACACAACCCAAATCATTAGCATGTTTATGTATTACTGACAAAGTCCATCAGCAAGAGATGGAAAGAGAAATTCCATTTAAAATAACTGCAGACCAATTAAAATATTTGGATGTCTTTAATGTAATCAAAATTTGTTTAGTACAAACAAAACTATCAGAAACAAAATTAAAAGGCAAGTACAAAGCTGGAAAAAAAAATTTACAGCCAGTGTTTCTGATAAAAGTCTCATTTCTATATTATATAAATACCTCTGTCAAGTTTATAAGAGTACAGTCATTCCCCAATTGATGAATGGTCAAAGAAAATGAACAATTTTCAGATTAAGTAATTAATGCCATCAATATTCATATGAAGAAATGCTCTAAATCACTTTTGTTTAGAAAATTGCAAGTTAAAACAACTCTGAGGTACCACCTCACACCTCTCAGACTGGCTAAGATGATAGGAAAAGGAAATGATACATGTTAGAGAGAATGTGGGAAAAGTAGGCTATTAATGCATTGTTGGTGGAGTTGTGAAATCATTCAGCTATTCTGGACAGAAATTTGGAACTGTGCCTAAAGGGTTATTAAATTGTGAATATCTTTGACCTAGCAGTCGCACTACTGGGTCTGTTTCCTTAGGAAATCACAAAAGAGGAAAGAGAACCCTTTTTTTGTTATCAGAGGATTGGAAAATGAGTACATATCCATCAATTAGGAGATGGATGAATAAGTTGTGTTATATGAAGATAATGTAATATTATTGTCCTATAAAAATGATAAGCTGAATTTAGAAAGGCCTGGAATGAACTTAGTTACATGAACTAAAACTGAATTAAACAAGCAGAACCAGGAATACATTGCACACAATAACAGCAAGAAAGTGCTGAAATACTTGGTTCTTAGTGGTTCAACAATACAAGGCTATTCCAATAGTTTGAACAGGACAAAAAGTGCCATCTGCTTCTAAAAAAAAAAAAAGAACTATAGAGATTAAATGTAAAAAAAAAAAAAAAACCCAAAAACAACACATGCTGTGTTCATTCCTTTTTTTCTGTTTTTTCCTTTCCCATGGTTTTTCCTTTTGTTTTGCTTTTAATCTCCCAATATAAAGCAATATATATTATAATTAATGATTAATAAAAAGAATTAGGGCTTAAAGCAGAAGTTGGCATTTTTCTTGTTGTGGCAATATCATTTATTCCTTCTAAGAAAAAATAGAAGAAAATCATTAGAGGACTGGGACTGGCATCTCATGAGTACGTATAGTTAAATTTTCCTTATATGAGGAAACCTAGGGCCCAGGAAGATGGTCACAAATACTAGTGACAGATCCGGGATTCAAAACTGGAATTCAAAAATTGTTCCATCTCCATTATGCCATGTTTTAAAAGACACAGTTAAAGGTTAGAAAGTTTTTAATTTTTTAATTCAAATAAAATGGAATGTTATAGATGATGATAAGATTTAAAGTAATGAGACCTTGAATCTTTGTTGTTCAAGTTTTCAGTTGTAGCCGACTCTTCAAGATCTTATTTGTGGTTTTCTTGCCAAAGATACTGTAGTGATTTACTCTTTCCTTTTACAATTCATTTTACAAATGAGGAACTGAGGCAAACAGGATTAAGTGATTTACTGGGGTCACACAGCTAGTAAGTATTTGAGGCCAGATTTTAATTCAGGGAGATGAGTTTTCCTCATTTAAAGCCCAGCACACTATTCACTGTTCCAGATACCTGCTGACCTTGAAACAAAGTGATATAATTGGGGGTAGATAAAAATATTAAAATATATATTTGAAGGATTTTAAGATTAGGAATTTATGTTCATATATTTAGGAGTACATAAAAGAGTAAATAATGAATCTAAGTTCCTAGCCAGAGAACTTGATGAATGGTGGTCCAATAAAAAAAAATAGAATAATTTGGAAAGAAGCTTAGTTAGGAGGAGAAAATTGTTAGATTAGTTTGGGATTTATTGCATTTGAATTTGTCCTATAGTCACCTAAAAAAAAAAAAAAAAGAAAATAAGACTCAATTGCCAGTGAGAAGTGAAGGCTAGGATAATATGTACATAAGTAATAATGGATAATAAATAACTTAGCTCATTAAGAGAGTATGTGCAGAAAGTGATGGAAAGAAAATGAGTAGATAAGACATTCAAGGAATGAGCATAGACTGCATTTGAGGAATTTGACAGTGAAACTGATGTATATCAAATTCACTTAGAGAATATTTGAAATATCCATTGACAGTATTTGAGTAAATAATCAAAGGTGTATAGATTAGATTTATAAACATAATTGCCAAGCTTTGCTATTAGTTTGTATGCTACTCAGCAGTATTACTCAAGTATGTATCTGTCAGTCAAATCAGGAAACATTTAAGTGCTTACCAGGTGTCAGGCACTATGCTAAGCACTGAGAATTCCGAAAGAATCAAACAGTTTGCTTTCAAGAAGCTTGCAATGTAATGTAAGAGGCTACATGCCAGACATATATTGAAAGTAACCTATATATTAGATATGTAGGAACTACTAGTAGAGGGAATTTTCTGGTAAAAGATCAGGGTTGGGTTTTTTTGTTTTGTTTTGTTTTGTTTTGAACTTTAGCAAAGTCAGGAAGTTAAATAGTCATAATATTCCAGGCTTTGGGGACAGATAGAGAAAATACTTGGAGTCCAGAGACGTTTTTGTTCATGGCACAGCTAGGAGGCCAGTGTCACTGGATTGAACAATATAGAACACAAGAATGGTGGGAGAACCCTAAGTTATAAAACGATTTTAATGCTAAAAGGGAACATTTTAAAATGTATTTGATTTTGGAGGTACTAGGCAGCCACTGGAGTTTATTGACTATAGGAGGGTGACATTTTAGTATCTTCATGTAAGGAAAATCACTTCAGTTTCTGAATGCAGGATGGATTGAAGTGAGGAGAGACTTGAATGGGGCAGACCCAGCAATAAGCTCTTCAGTAATAGGTCATAAGTATGGATTTGTTAGTGTCAGAGGAGAGAATGGCATGATAATTGAGAGAGATTACAAAGGTGAGATCAATAGTCAACGACAATCATTTAGTTATAGGGAACAAGGGAGAGCAAATAGCATCTCTTTGGTTGTGAGCCTAAGAAACTGGAATGGTGTTACCCTCTATAATAGTAGGAAAGGTAGGAAAAAAGAGAGGGTTTGGGGGAATGATAATGAAAGATGGTTATGTGAAATGATGAGAGCATTTGGAACAGGATAGTTAGATTTGAAAATCATCATCATCATAGACATTAATTAAATCCATAGCAGGTAAAGAGATCACTAATTGAAGTAGTATAGAGGGAGAAGAGACGAGAATGTAGGACAGATCCCTGTGGTTAGAGGATGTCATCAGGAAGAGGATGTAGCTACCTTCTGAATCCAATCCAATTCTCCCTGTGCAACAAGAAAACTGTTTGGATCTGCACACATACATTGTATCTAGGATATACTAGGATATATTCAACATATATAGGACTGCTTGCCATCTAGGAGAGGGGGTGGAGGGTGGGAAGGAAAAATCGGAACAGAAGTGAGTGCAAAGGATAATGTTGTAAAAAAAATTACCCTGGCATGGATTCTGTCAATAAAAAGTTACTATAATAAAAAAAATTTTAAAAAAAGGAAGAGGATGTAGCAAAGGACTTAATTTAGTCCACTAGACAAATACTTAGAAGAATTTACTTGATTTTTTCTTTCTAAAATAATTTTTCAGCACCTACTTCATACAAGGTTTCATACTAAACTAAATGAAAATGATGAAGAAGTGTGAAAATCCCAACTCCCAAGGAATATGCCATCTAATTGGGGTTGATGAGGCATTCCTTTTTTAAAAAATGCAAACTTTTAGCATGTGCTGTATAATAACAAAATGATTTATACCAACATAGTCAAGAGGGAGGAATATATCATTTTTAATTAGAGTAAACAGAAAAGATTTCATGAAGTATTCAATATATCATTTCTAATTAGTATAAGTAGGAAGGATGTCACAGATTTAATGGAAAATTTAAGTTTTCAACTTAGAACCTGGAGTTCTTTCCATTCTTATCTTCACTTCCTGGCTTCCTTGAGGCTACTTCCTCCAAGTTGCACCTAAAATCCCACCTTCTGCAAGAAGCCTTTCCCTGTCCTCCTCTAAGGTTAATGCTTTTGACCTCTCAGATTAATTTCAGTTTGTTTTATTTATATTTTGTTTGCATATAGTTATTTATAATGTCCCTCCTTTAGAATCTGAGTTCGTCACGGTTTGACAAAAATTGCTGGGAAAATTGGAAATTAGTATGGCAGAAACTAGGCATTGACCCACACTTAACACTGTATACCAAGATAAAGTCAAAATGGATTCATGACCTAGGCATAAAGAATGAGATTATAAATAAATAGTTTACCTCTCAGACTTGTGGAAGAGGAAAGAATTTATGACCAAAGAAGAACTAGAGATCATTACTGATCACAAAATAGAAAATTTTGATTATATCGAATTGACAAGTTTTTGTACCAACAAAACTAATGAAGACAAGATTAGAAGGGAAGCAATAAACTGGGAAAACATTTTTACAGTCAGAGGTTCTGATAAAAGCCTCATCTCCAAAATATATAGAGAATTGACTCTAATTTATAAGAAATAAAGCCATTCTCCAATTGATAAATGGTCAAAGGATATGAACAGACAACTAATTCTCAGACGAAGAAATTGAAACTATTTCTAGCCATATGAAAAGATGCCCCAAGTCATTATTAATCAGAGAAATGCAAATTAAGATAACTCTGAGATTACCACTACACACCTGTCAGATAGGCTAGAATGACAGGGAAAGATAATGCGGAATGTTGGAGGGGATGTGGGAAAACAAGGACACTAATACAATTGTTAATGGAATTGTGAATACATCCAACCATTCTGGAGAGCAATTTGGAACTATGCTCAAAAAATTATCAAACTGTGCATATACCCTTTGATCCAGCAGTGTTACTACTGGGCTTATATTCCAAAGAGATCATAAAGAAGGGAAAGGGATCTGTATGTGCACAAATGTTTGTGGCAGCCCTCTTTGTAGTGGCGAGAAACTGGAAATTGAGTAGATGCCCATCAATTGGAGAATGGCTGAATAAACTGTGGTATATGAATATTATGGAATATTATTGTTTTGTAAGAAATGACCAGCAGGGTGATTTCAGAAAGGCCTGGAGAGACTTACATGAACTGATGCTGAGTGAAACGAGCAGGACCAGAGGATCATTATATACTTCAACAACAATACTATATGATCAATTCTGATGGACGTGGCCCCCCTCAACAATGAAGATGAACCAAATCAGTTCCAATAGAGCAGTAATGAACTGAACCAACTACACCCAGGGAAAGAACTCTGGGAGATGGCTATTAACCACTACATAGAATTCCCAATCCCTCTATTTTTGTCTGCCTGCATCTCTCATTTCTTTCACAGGCTAACTGTATACTATTTCAAAGTCCAACTCTTTTTATACAGCAAATTAACTGTTTGGACATGTGCCATCTGGGGGAAGGGGTGGGGGAAAGGAGAAAAAAAATTGGAACAAAAGGATTTGCAACTGTCAATGCTGAAAAATTACCTATGTATATATCTTGTAAATAAAAAGCTATAATTTTAAAAAAAATTTTTAAAAAAATGAGATGAACCAAAAAAAAAAAAAAAAAAGAATCTGAGTTCCTTGAGAGCAGAGACCACTTAGTTTATTTTGTTTTTGTTTTTTTATGTATCTTTGTATCATCAGTGTTTAACACAGTGTCCAGCACATAATGGATAATTAATAATTGTTTGTTGACTGGTTAGATTTAGTGTTGAAAGAAAAGAAAGACTTAAGTACTGAGAAAAGGATGGAATTGAGCAAAGGATGAGCATTAGCAAAAGGGGGACACAAAAATAAAATTTGTGCATTACTTTTACAAAAATGCAGTTTGTATTAGAGATAACACTTTTTAAAGTGAAGGAATAGTGGTAGTATCTACATTTATAGTCATCATTACATCTAATACACTGGCTGTGATAAAAGGGAGTTTATAAAAGAAACTGATTCTAATTTATAAAAATAAGAGCTATTCTCTAATTGATAAATAAATGATTAAGAATGTGAATAGACAGTTCTCAAGAAAAGAAATCCAACATGTATCTGTTTAAAAAAAATGCTTGTAAAACTTGAATAATGAAAACAAGGCAAAATTTCGAGATTCTCCTTCGTACTTAAGAGATTGACAAAGATGGCCCTTCTGAAGGAAAGAAAGAAAGAGAGAGGAAGGAAGGAAGGAATAAATTATTTTTTTTCTTTTTAAAGCTTTTTATTTTCAAAACATATGCACAAATAATTTTTCAGTATTCACCCTTATTGTATAGGCTTGATTTTCCCCTTCTTCCCCCTACCTCCTCCCTTAGATGGCAAGCAATCCAATATATGTTATACATGTTAAAACGTTGGTTCTCAAAGTATGGTCTAGAGAATCTTGGGGATTTCTGAAACCCTTTTAGAGGGTCTACAAATTCAAAAATAGTTTTTATTTCCAATATGGTAAATGTCTATAAATATAACCCAGATAAACAAAAACGCTTTAGAGAGATTCTCAATAATTTTTAATAGGATAAAGATACTGAAAACAAAAGTTTGAGAACCACTGTGTTAAAATATACATTAAATACAATAGCAAAAAAGTAAATGAGTAAGAAAATAAAATCCAAGCAAACAACAAGAGTGAGAATAGTATGTTGTCAATCACACTTGGTTCCCACAGTTCTTTGTCTAGGTGTAGATGGCTCTCTTCATCACAAATCATCTGGCATCACAATATCATCACTGGCATCAGTCATCTCATTGTTGGAAAGAGTCACATTCATCAGAATTGATCATTGTATAATATTGATACTGCTATGTACATTGAATTCCTGGTTCTGCTCATTTCACTTAACATAAGGTCATGTAAGTCTCTCCAGGCCTCTTCTAAAATCATCCTCCTGATCATTTCTTACAGAACAGTATTTTATAACATTCATATACCATAACTTATTCAGCCATTCTCCATCTGATGGGCATCCAATCAGTTTCCAGTTTCTTGCCACTATGAAAGGAACTGCTACAAACATTTTTGCACATGTGAGTCTCTTTCCCTCTCTTAAGATCTCTGTGGGATATACGCCCAATAGAAATACTGCTGGATGAAAGGGTATGCAGTTTGATAACTTTTTGAACATAGTTCCAAATTGCTCTCCAGAATGACTGGATCCATTCATAGTTCCATCAATAATGTATTAGTGTCCCAGTTTTCCCACATCCCCTCCAACATTCATCATTATCTTTTCCTGCCATCTTAGCCAATCTGAGAAGTGTGTAGTGGTGTCTCAGAGTTGTCTTAATTTGCATTTCACTGATCAATAGTGATTGAAAGTACCTTTTCATATGATTAGAAATGGTTTTAATTTCTATATCTGAAAATTGTCTTTTCTTATCCTTTGACCATTTATCAATTGGAGAATAGCTTGAATTTTTTTTATAAATTTGAGTCAATTATATATTTTGGAAATGAGGCCTTTATCAGAACCCTTGACTGTAAAAACGTTTTCCCAATTTATTATAGTAACTCATTGTGGACTGACAAAAACTTTGGAAACTAGAGGCTTGTCAATTAATTGATGAATAACCGAAAAAATTGTGCTATACAAATGTTGCAAAGACTCACAACCCAATTACAGATAGAACAATTTATGCTATGATATTAATAACATAAAAACAAATAGTTTTGAAAACTTTCATTAGCAGATGAGAAATGAAACTAATAGAACCAGGAGAACGATTAATGCAATGACAACTGCATTGTAAATACAAACAATTTTGAAAATTATAGAACTGTATTCAGTACAAAGACCATCTCTGATTCCTGAGAAACAACATCAAAACCTATTATCTACTATCCGACCAAGAGATCATGGATTTAAGGTGTAGAGTGTGATATATAGATAGATACAAAGGCAATGATGGAATTTATTTTGCTTATCAATGCATATTTTTAACAAAAAAAAAATGTTTTTCTCCCTTTTTTCCTAGGGATCTGGGAGATTCGGAGAGAAAATAGATACCTTTTAGATATTGTGATGCTACAAAAGTCTCATTGAATTGTTAATAATTTGTTACAAAAGAACTCTGGGTGGAAGTAGGAGGGGATAATCTAGAAATATTTGTGAACATGTCAAACATGTCAAATCTTTTTTGAAGTGGAGGTTACAAAGGAAATGGGTATGCAGAATATGAAGTAAAGACTTTTAGCATAATTCACACATTTCTGAAAGTTGTGTTATTTAAAGAAAACCATCTGCTAAGAAATTTTTATCTTACCACAGTCATGTTCAAAATCCATTATTATTTAAATTAGGTGAATGAATAAAAAAATAATCAGTTGCTTTTTATATGCCAAATATTGTGCTAAGCATTGGGAATGTAAATAGAAAATGTGAAACAGATCAAGTACTCAAAGAATTTACACTTTAATTGGAGAAGATAAACATAAAAGAAGTAAAAGGAACTATGAGTCAGAGATCCTTGGATTACATGGAGAAATCAAACTATAGGGCTAAGACTCTGGCGAGTTTAGTGACAAGAAAAATAGGGGAAGCTTAGGAAACAGAGGTAGGGCAGATGCAGAAGGATAGCAGTTCTCCAGAGATGGAATAGAGTTGTTTAGTCCCATCTTATTATTCAGGTCTCATGAGCTTTCAAGCAGCCCACATGGATTCTGAGTAGTTCAAAGATTAGGTTTTGAGAAGATAGAAGATAATCCCACATTTAAGTGAAACATAAATGAGAAATGATTAAGTATATTTTCAATCCTTAAAAAAAAATAAATTAAGCTAAATGATAGAATCCCTACAATTTTTTGAGAAAACTTTAATCTACATAATTATTTAAAGTTCACTGGGGACAATTTTATATAGTAACAAAATTTAGCACATATCATGAACTTCAGTGATTAATTGATTAATGACTAATTAGTCATTAATGTTGAATTGAAAAGATTATCTTGGAATGATGATAAACTTTTCAACTGTTGTGTAAATTTAAAATTTCTTAAATGAATAAAGACGAGTATTAAACACATTTTTTCACAATTTCTGAATGATTAAATGGAACTTTGTGTTCTCTTAAATTATGATATTGGAATCTCGTTTTACTTGTATTTTTCTTAGCTTCCAAGGCATAATATTTCTGACAGCATCTGTTTTCCCACTAGGGCTACAAATTAGATCTCCTTTAGCTGCAAGGTAAAAAGCTCAATATTTTTCTGTGTGTAT
This sequence comes from Sarcophilus harrisii, assembly GCF_902635505.1. Classification (NCBI taxonomy): domain Eukaryota; kingdom Metazoa; phylum Chordata; class Mammalia; order Dasyuromorphia; family Dasyuridae; genus Sarcophilus; species Sarcophilus harrisii. The sequence continues at coordinate 208,456,189 of NC_045428.1, forward strand.
ATTTGTGGGTATCGGTGTGACTTTTGGGGGTGGATGGAGAGACTTGGCTTGAGAAATTATACTTTTATACAGTGATCATTTAAAGTTAATTATTTTGTAAAACCATGTTGTGTGGAAAAGATGTATTTGACAACTGCTTAAACTTCTAGTGAAAGCATATGTGATCCCTAGATGTTGAGCATAATTGTCAGTATGCTTACTAGCATTTCAGACTTTTGTTTGTTTCTTTTTGGTTGTTAATTATTTTATTCTTTATTTCTTTCAAGGGTAGGAGGTAGAAAAGAGACATACTCCAACATAATATGCTTATTAGATTTTAAATTTATACTCACTGATTGGTATTGCATTAAAGCTATTATTAAATTTGAGGGTTTTTTTTTTTAATAATGCAGTTAGTTATTTCTTTGTTTGCATTATTCATTTCTAAATGTTAGTTTTTACTTTGAGGAGGGGACTTCACAGAGTGAAGTTATTGCCCTATTTTGGCAATCTGTTTTATATATAATTTGCAAAGAGCTTTGCTTGTTTGTTATCATTCTAGGAGTAAACAAATAAGTCTTCCAAAATGCTGGATGAAAGAAGGGAGCTAATAAGATCTGCAAGTACACTCACTAAGAGTTGGACTGGTCAAAGGAGGGAGAGAGATGTTTGCTTTTAATAGGCCTTATCTTAATGAAGTACATAGAAAAATAAGACTAGATAATGAAACTGAGGGCAAACAAGATAAGTGGAAATCCTAGCCAAATTACAAGAATTGAGAAAGACAAGATAATTGGGAGGAACAAGAGTAGTCTATATGATCAAATCAGATTAGTTAAAGGAAAGAAAATGGTAAAGATTCAGTGTTAAATTTAAAAAGGCAGAAGATGGGAAGATCCCTATAGTGGATGAGTTATTTTAAATGGTCCTTGAGATATCTTTTAATTCTCCTATATTAAAGGAGGCATCATTTTAAAGAATAGCAATAATCGTTCTGCTCTTCTTTCATCAGACTTTGTCCATAATACTATATTAAGTTCTGGGCTGGACAATTTTAAAATATTGAAAAGTTAGAGAATGTTAGAGATAATTAACCATTTTGGTCAGAGGTTGAGTTCACATCAAATAAGAATTTCTTGAAAGAGTCATGTTCTGTTTGTCCACAGAGGGTATAATTTAAGGAACTCAGGATATTCATATTACTGTCAAAAAAGAAGCCAAAAACTAAACACACACACACACACACACACACACACACACGGAATACCAAAGAGAAGAGGGAGGCCAATCTCTATATTAAAAGTATAATGGTAGGATCAAATATTCAATCTTGATCAGAAATTTATTGACCTTTGTAAATCAAACTAACAAAAATATGTTATCAGAGTTAAATATAAATGGAAGGAATGATTTGATAATGTTCTGACTAAAACACATTAAATTTTATTGGTAAAGATAGATAGTCCATTTGTGTGAATAGAAGGAAATTCCATAGTTGAAAGAAAGTGAAAAGACAGGTTGCTCAAGACTCATAATTAAACTAATTTTCATTATTTATATGCCTTTTTAATTTTCAGGAAATACCTCTTTTTTAGTAAGACCTAATGGGGAATATAATATTTGAAATAAAAATTAGAAAAATATGGTCTGCAAATATAAAGGAAAGTAGTTATTGGAAAGGGTTTAAGTAATACAGAAATGCCTCCTTTCTTTGTGTGGCATGGATAGCACAAATATTGAACTACTCTCCTAACTCATGTCCTTATATAGTAGGTCAATTCCCCAGAACTAATCTCCCTAGGAACCACTGAGGGACTTGAAAGGGGAGAAGGATGCTAATGCTCTGCTATAGCTCCAAAGACTCCACTGGTATTATTTGTTGATGTCATTTAGTTAAATTTCATTAACTTTTCGAAAGGAGGTATTTTTTTTATAAAGCTTTTTGTTTTCAAAACATATGCATGGATAATTTGACAACATTGACTCTTGTATAGCCTTGTGTTTCAGATTTTCTCCTTCCCCCATCCCTTTCCCTAGATGGCAAGCAATTCAATATAAGTTAAACATGTTAAATCCAATATGCATAAACATATTTATACAATCTCTTGCTGCACAAGAGAAATCAGATCAAAAAAAAAAGAAAGTAAATGAGTAAGAAAACAAAATGCAAGCAAACAACAACAAAAAGAGTGAGAATGTTATGTTGTGATCCACATTCAGTTCCTACAGTCCTCTCTCTGGGTATATGTGGCTCTCTTCATCGCAAGATCATTGGAACTAGTATCAGTCATCTCTTTTTTGGAAAGAGTCACATTCATCAAAATTGGTCTCATATAATATTGATGTTGTCGTGTACAATGATCTCCTGGTTCTGCTCATTTCACTTAGCAAAAAGAAGTATTTTTTAAGCTAATATAAGAACAGATGGTATAAAACATTCCTCCATCTTAACACCCAGTCCCCCCTCCCGCCAGTGTATCACATCCTCCAACAAGTACAAAGAGAGTTCAGGGAAGAGGGAACACAAAACTAGAGAGACTGTAGAAAAGGGCTAACTCAAAGCTCCAATTCATGAACTACTCTTGATTTTCCTGTTAGTCTGGTACATCCTTTGATAGGCTCCTTATTGTCTGAAAGCTGACTTTTCTATTTTGTCTTTTGCTCCCAATGTGTTGTCCAGAATTGCATAAGACACACTGTCATAGACACACTGATGCAATTGGGACATTTTTGGAATCTCAAAATCACTAGCTCTATCAGACAGGATCTAGTCCTTCAACTAACAATCTTCTTACTGCACCTGTCTAGAGTACCTTTGATTCATAGAGATTTCTTGTATGTTTTAGGCTCTGCCTGAATCACTTAATTTAATGTCTGTGTAGTTTATATTTTATATTGAAACTTATAGGTTATTCCGAAATTAACAAAGGACATTTAGTTAGCCATAGAAGAAGGATATACAATAAAGCTATCATTGAAGACCTCTGAGTTGATTCAACTGAGAAAAACTCTCCCACCTAAGAACCCTTCTTGCTCTGTCAAAAATCAGAGGGACACCAGGAACTTCATATAGCTTTCCTTTTTTCCATAATCTGCTGTAAATGTGTGTGTGTGTGTGTGTATACATATATATGATATTGTAGCTCTTAATAATATTGTGTGGTGTGTGTGTGTTTCTCTAGCTAGTCAACTTTCTCATTTCCATGAATACTAGGTGGCAGTATTCCAGATTGCTTGTGCTTCTGCTAGTGTTACATGCTTTTTTTTTTTTTTTTATGAATGCATTTTAAATTATTTCATTAAAAATTTTCCAGTTACATATAAAAGTAGCAATTCTTATAAATTTTGAATTCCAAATCCTTTCCCTTCCTTCCAGCCCTTTTCCCCATAGAAAGCAAGATATTTGATATTGATTATACCTGTGAAGTCATGCAAAACATATTTCCATATTATTATGTTGCAAAAGAAAACAAAGACTAAATTTTTTAAAAAAGGAAAAGAAAATAAAAAAAAATAGTGCTTTCATATTAGTTCTCTCTGGAAGTGGACAGCATTTCCTTGTGAGTCCTTTGGAAATGGCTTGATAGAGTAGATCAGTTTTCAAAGTTGATCATCCTTACAATATTGCTGTTACAATAAACAGTGTTCTGTTTCTGCTCAGTTCACTTTGCATCAGTTCTTGTGAGTTTTCCTAGATTTTTCTGAACTTATCATGTTCATCATTTATTATAGCCCAGTACTGTCCCATCACAGTCATAAACCATAACTTGTTTAGCCATTCCCCAATATATGGACATTCCCTCAATTTCCAATTCTTTGTCACCACAAAAAGAACTACTGTACAGTACTTTTATACAAATAGATCATTTCCCCTTTTCTTTAATCTCTTTGGGAAACAGACTTTGTAACAGTGTCCTGGATCAGAGGGTGTGCACAAGTTTATAGCTTTGTGGGTACAATTCCAAATTATTCTTCACAATGGTTAGATGGGTTCACAACTGCATCAGAAAATAATGTCCCAAATTTTTTTTCATTTTCCTTTTCTGTCATGTTAGTTAATCTAATAGATGTGAGATGGTACCTCAGAGTTGTTTCAATTTACATTTCTCTAATCACTAATGATTTAGAGCATTTTTTATATGATTAGTGGTAGCTTTGATTCCAAATTCTAACAACTGTCTTTTTATATCCTTTGACCATTTACTAACTGGGGAATAGTTTATATTTTTATAAATTGGTTCAGTTTCATATATATATGAAATCTAAAACCATTATCAGAAAAATTTGTAAAATAATTCCCCCAGATTCCTGTTTTCATTCTAATTTTGGCTGCATTATTTTCATTTGTGCAAAAGCCTTTTAATTTCATACAAACCAGTTATGTATTGAACATATTCTAATGATTTTCATTTCTTGTTTGATCATAAACTCTTCCCTTATCCATAAATCTGACAAATTTTTCAGTAATCCCCAAATTTGCTTATGATATCACACTTTATATTTGCATCATCAATTCATTTTTGGCATATGGTGTCCAAGCCTAATTTCTACCAAATTGCTGTCCAATATTCCCAGCTGTTTTTATCAAATAATGAGTTCTCTCTAATGCTGGAATCTCTGTATTTATCAAACACTATATTACTGTGGTCATTTACTACACTGTATTTTGTATCTAATTTATTCCATTGATCCATGATTCCATTTGTTAGCCAATACCAGATAGTTTTGATTATTGTCACTTTATAATATATAGTGATCAACTTTGAAAATTGATCCTACTCTATCAAGCCATTTCCAAAGGTCTCATAAGGAAAAATGCTGTCCACCTCCAGAGAGAGAACTAATATGAAAGCACTATTTTTTTTTTTACTTTCTTTTCCTTTTTAAAAAAAAATTTAGTCTTTGCTTTCTTTTGCAACATAATAATATGGAAATATGTTTTGCATGACTTCACATGTATAATGTGAAGACCTGGTTGTCGTAGGCCAGTTTCTTTTACATTTTTTCCCCATTAATTGCCCTGATAGTCTTGGCCTTTTGTTTTTTGTTCTTCCAGATGAATTTTATTATTATTTTTTCTAGCTCTATAAAATGATTTTTAGTTGTATGATTGGTATGGTACTGAATAAATAAGTTGATTTAAGTAGAATTATCATTTTTTATTATATTGGCTCAGCTTTCCTATGAGAAATTAATATTTTTCTAGTTGTTCAGAAATGACTATTAATATGAAAAAAATATTTTGTAATTGAATTCATTAAGTCAAGTGAGTCTTAGTAGACATTGCTGACAATAAGGTAAATTCGCGCGCTGTTAAAGTGCTGCACTCAATGTCCTAGCGAATTTGGAATACTCAATCACTGATTTAGAATAGATCATTTTGCATTCCAGTCTTAAAGAAGGACAGTATGAAGGAATGTTCAATTTAGCAAACAGTTGTGCTCATTTCACATGCCAGCAAGGTGTTATACTTAAGATTTTGTAAATTAGGCTTTAGCAATATGTAAACTGAGAATTACCAAAAGAGCAGGCTGATTTTCAAAGAGGCAGAAGAACTAGAGATCAATTTGCTAATATTTGCTGGATTAAGGCAAAGGAGTTCCAGAAAACAAAAACATTTCTTTGTCTTCAGTGACTACATTAAACTCTTTAACTGTGTAGATCACAACAAAATGTGGCTAGTCCTCAAAGAGATGGAAGTACCAGATCATCTTCCTTTTCTTCTGAGGAATCTGTATGCAGGCCAAGAAACAACAGTTAGAATGGGACTTGCAACAACTGATTAGTTTAAGGTTGAAAAAACAACATGATATGGCTGAATATCATCACCTTATTTATCTAACTTATATGCAAAGTGCATCATGTGAAACATCAGGCTGAATCAATCAAAACCTGGAATTAAAGTTGCCAAGAAAAATGTAAACAGTCTCAGATATGCATATTACAGCATTCTGATGGCAGAAAGTGAAGAGAAATTAAGATGCCTTTTGATGAGGGTGAAAGTTGAGAGTGAAAAAACCTGATCTGAAGCTTAACTTCAAAAGTTCTAAGATTTGGCAATTGGTACAGGAGAAGAAATGGAAACTGTCATATTTAAATATTCATGAGCTCAAATATCTTTGTAGATGATGACTGCAGTCATGAATTTAAAGGACACTAGATCCTTGGAAGGAAATATAGGACAAATCTGAACATGATGTTAAAAAACAGAAATATCACCTTACTGACAAAGGTCCATATAGCCAAAGCTTTGATTTTTTTCCAGTATCAGTGTATGAATGTGAGAATTGGACTACAAGGAAAGTGAGTGCCACAGAATCAACACTCTTGAGTTGTAATGCTGTAGAAGACTGAAGATATTTACCTCACTAGTTCTCAAGGGAGTCCTTTCTATCTTTCAACAGTTTCTTATCATCAGGAAAATTGTCCTTAGAGCCTAAATTTGCCTTTTTTGCAACTTCTTTTGTTGTTGCTAAGTCTTCCCTCTAGAATAAACTGAGTACTTTTCTGCATGGCATTCTTCAAATATTTAGTATAGTAAGATTTAGAACTGGAAGATATATGTTTAAGTCCATATTTCAGTTCCCTTGTGTTGCAGATGAGGAAAAGTTCGTACTTAATACTTTTATTTCCATATTTCTAATATTTTCTCTAAATTTATAATGCTTATATTTCCAACACTATTCTAAAATTGCCTTCTAAATGTCAGAAGGGTCTTCTGTTTCCAGTGTTAGTTTTTTTTTTAATTCTCATAATCCTTTGCCTCTATAAAACTTGTTATATGATACAATTCTATACTTCCCATTCCAATACTCATAGGTTGGATGGATGACTTTTTGTGGCAGATACTATTTCGTTTTTCTCTTTGTCTCCCTAGCACTTAGCATAACATATGTTACATAATAAGCTGCTCAATAAATGATTGCTCATAGCTTCATTAGTCTAGAGTTAGAAGAGATCACAAAGACTATCAAGGCTTTACCTTCCATTGTAAAAACTGATGCTCAAGAATGTTGTGATTTTCCTAAGATCCCACTGATTGGTTCAAATTGTGGGAAAATTTGAACCAATCAATAAATGTTTATTAAGCTTCTACCATGTTCCAGACACTGTTATAAGTACAAAGGATACAGAAAAGAGGTAAAACAAAGTCCCTGCTCTCAAAGAGCTTATGATCTAATTGGGGAGACAACATACAAAAAAATATAAACAAAGAAAACAATATACAGAATAAATAGGAAGTAACAGAGAAAAGGCACTGGAATGAATTGAGTTTGGAGAAGAATTCTTATAGGAAATGAGATTTTGGTTGGGCCTTAAAGGAAACCAAGGAAGTCAATAGTGGGAATAGAGGCAGGGATAGGTATTCCAAGCATTCCAGGGATAGGAGACAAACAGAAAGAATGCCCAGAAGCAAAAGATGTCTTTTTCATGGAACAGCCAAGTAGACAGTTTGGCTGGTCAGTGTACAGTGACAAGCAGTAAGGTATAAGAATACTGCAAAGATAGGGGAACGCCTGGATTTAAGAAAAGAAAGGTAGAAGAACCTTAGATTATGAAGGACTTTAAATGTCAAACATTCTTTTCTATTTGATCTTGCAGGAGATGAAGAGCCATTGTAGTTTATTAAGTGGAGGATGGGGGTGACATGGTATGATACACTATTTAAGAAGAAATTTCTGAAAAGAAGATGAAGATAGGAGATTGAAGGTCAGCAGAGGAGTTGAGATAGAATACATAGAATTTGTTAGAGGATGTGATCTCTAGGATCTTGCAAAGAAGACTAAAAAGGAATTGTCAGATAGATATGAACCCACTTCCTTTTTCCACTGTATCGTACTGCTTTCTCTTCCTCTTATTTCCCCTTCCTAGTTTTAGAGACATCCCACTTTATTGAATCTCTACTTAACTTATAGAATCATTTCTCTGCCTCCTTTCCTAGCTTCTTATATTCTTTCTGACTTATTATAAAAGTGGGCATATCTCAGATTTTAACTTTCTTTTATCTTTCATAAGCACTCCTTTGGAAAATTCTTCTACTCCTACTTCAGGCAATTCTTCTGTGCCATTCTGCAATTAACTTCCAAATCTGTTTTCTAGCACTACCTCTCATATCTTAGCTCTTTGCCAGTCCCTTCAATTTCACCTTCTGTAGTATCTTTCTCATCTGTTTATTTGTTTTTCTTCTACTATGAAGCATTGAAATAACCCACTCAAAGGATTTTCTGCCTTCACTCTTTTTTCTTCTTAAAATTTTCCCCTACAGCATTGCCATATTTCTTAATGACCTTGTAGTAAGGAATAATAAGACTTCTTTGCCTGTTATTCAAAGTCCTCTACAGTTATATACTACCACATCTTATTCCTTTCCAACCTCTTCCATTAACTGTTTTCCTCTGTCAGTTCTAGGCTATAAGTAAATTAGTAAGTAAGTAAAGTAAGTAAGTAAAATTATTTCCTCTACTTGTAATTAGTACTTTCCCTCTTCTATCTATTGAATTACTCTTACTCTTAAAATCCAATTTATCACCTCTTCCCTGAAGTCTTCTCAGATCCTTCCTCTCTCCCAATCAGTAATCATCTCCTTCCCCAGGATCTCAAAGAGCATTGTGTTTTGTATTGTTCTTATATTGTTCTGTGTTAAGTACTCTATTAGTTTGTCTTATATTTGTTTATGTGTTTAACATCCATATGAGCCAGCTAACGTAAATATTCTCATTCTCCATTTTGCAGGTGAGAAAATAGTGGCTGAAAAAAAAATTAAGGGATTTGACTAAGATAAAATAGGTAGTAGGTGACTGAAAAAGGATGTCAGATCTAGGACTCAAATTTAGTGTTCCTTTTGTCATATTTTGCTACTCCCCAAGTGTCATCACTGCATTGAACTCTTTTAAGATCCATGCAGGTCTAACCTAGCCCTAGCATATTTCCTTTTTTTTTCTGCAAAGCACAGTATATAAAAAATGTGTTATAATGACTCACTAAGAGATTTTACATCATTGGAACCCAACACAAATCAGTGTATAGGAAAGAAATAGGGAAGTAAGGTAACAGAAGAACAGTAAAATGACGAATCAAAAGACTTTAAAAGCTATAATCAGAAGCTTTGATTTTAAGAGAAAGATACCGTGGAATAATTATAGAATTGTCCAGGGGGAATGACATGATCAACATAATAAGAGGAAAATGGTTGAATAGAAATTTAAGACTGGAAAAAGGAGAAAAACAAAATTAAGCTATTCCTGTCTTAACTGTTCTATACAAGTATAGGTTGCATTGAGGTGGAATTAATATTTTAATTCCAATAAAGAAACAGATGGAAAATTAAATATTCGGATAAAAGTGTTAAGTACAGATTAAATTGTTTCATTACCAGAATTTCTAAGTTATAAATACTCATTAAACACTTTTGATGAAGGTTGCTCCATTTTTTTCTGTCTTGGTCAATATTAATACAATGCCATTTTGTTTTTATTTTTCAATTATGCAAAAGTACTACATAAAATTCTTATCTGCAGGAGGTCATGTTCCTTTAATGCCATGAAATATTATAATGGATATAATGACTAATTTGTTAATCTGAAAAAGTATGGTGAAGAATACATGTTATAGTTTCATTAAAGTTCACATTTGGGAAATCAGCTTGATATTGTGAAAAAAGAATCACATTTGGAATTCTAAGATCTGCATCGTGGTCCTGTATTTCTCACTTAAAAGTTTTGTGACCTTAGACAAATAACTGATCGTTTTCCCTCAGTCATAATAAAGATCTACTGAGAATTTGTGCAAAATATTTTGTGACCATTGTGAACAATACAAATGTAAACTCATTTTAGCTCTTATAGAAAGCATTATAAAATTTCCCTCAACCCCAGATAATCACAGAAACTCTGAAAATAAGTATGTTTGAATCAGACAACAGAACACTTAAGGCTAATTACCTATTTGATATGAGACAATGACTATTAGCATCTGTTTGGAAAAATGGCTCTTCTCACAGTTGATGCTGGCTCAATGTTTGATGTTAAGATAATCATAGGCAAGGATAAGAGAGTGGGGTGAGTCAGGCCAGAGTCACTTTGTGGCAGGATGAGGAGCAGAGAAGTTGGTGACTTTGGACTTGAGAATCCAGGAGCCTTGTGGCAGTTTGTCCGTTTCCTTCACTTCTCCCCCGAAAGACCAAGTACTTTAATTTATAATTGTAGAAAGCTTTAAGATTACAAGATATTTTTACATATATCATTACAAGTGAGAATAAGACTATATGGAGAACCTCATAATCGGTAGAAAAGGGATTAGAAGTATTCCTTATGGTTCCAAAGGACAGAACTAGGTAAATCTATTGAAATGTAAATTGAAACACCTTTGCCACTTCACATTTACCAGATTGGTTGACTTGACAGAAAAGGAAACGAAAAATCTTGTAGGGGATATGATAAAATTAGTGGAGTTGTAAACTGGTCTAATTAAAAAAAAACAAAAAAATACTATCAATAGTTTTTTTTTTTAATTGAACTAAATACAAAATAAAAAATAGAATAGAAAAAGAAAATTAAAACATTAAAAACTTTAAAAATTAATAAAAAATGAAAGCATTGTCATGCTCAGCAGAATAACAGGGAAGATTTAAAATAAATAACAAGTTTCAATTTCAAGAAAGCATATGTAATAAGAGAGAAAATTATATTCTTGTGCATAAAACTTTTCTTTGCTTCCTTGTAGGTCATTCTTTTGTTCTTTACTGCGTATTTTTTACTATATTCTTTTTTTCCTCTTTCAATACCTCCTATCTTTCCTAAGCAGGCTACAGTTAAGTAGATATATTTATATATATTCACATTCACCCTTATATATGTCTGTATCCAGATACACACATACACTTACAAGCATATATTCAGAAATGTATATACATCTTTGTATATATGTTTGTGTGTATATATCTGTATCTATATCTATCTATCTACATATATATATATATATACACACATATATATACATATATATATACGTATATATTTGACCATATGTAAACAAACATCTAAAACAATATCAATATGCTGGCATATAATATAGATTTCTCTCTTGATTGAATTTTTAATTTTGACTTTGTCTAAGATCAATAATTACTAACTCTACTTTTTTTTTCTAATAAATTCTACTTCTGATCTTTCTTGTAGAGTTTATGTATAGCTCTTACTTCCTGTCCCTATTAACTCTTCCACTTTAATTCTGTTTCTTATCTTGCCTTGCTATTACTTAACCTCCCCCTACCTATGGATCCCTCCCTTATCTTCTCCCTCAATCTTTTCCTTCTCTCTTGATCCCTTACTCATTAATCTACACATCTTGTCCCACTACCGTAAATCTACACATCTTTCTGTACCCCACCTTATCCCACTCTCTTCTTCCTTATTTCTTTATAGATTTTGAAGGATGCTGTATCCTTCATCAGATGTGTGTGTGTGTGTGTGTGTGTGTGTGTGTGTGTGTGCGTTAGTTACCTATTTAATCCATTCACGATGTGACTACGTTTTCAGAACTAACAACCTTACTCCCCCTTCTAATACCTCTGTGTCAGTTCTTCCTCTATATCTGCATAAGTATTTGCATAAGTATGCAAATCAAATTTGCATAAGTATTACTTTTACCCTTTTCTAGATAGTATTGTTTTTTAGAATCAGATTATACTCAAATCTGCCCCAATTTTTCTTTTGAGCTATCCAATTACTGATATCAGTCTTAAACATATGGTATACATTTCCATGTTAAAAAAGAAGGAAAGAAAGAAAGTTGTCCATATTGAGTTCCCCGAAATTAATCTTTAATAGTGGCTCTTCTTATATGTTAAATTTTCTATTAAATGCAGGTTTAAAGTCCTGAAAATCTGCAAATTTGTTGGATGTCCTTTTTTTCATTCAATATTATGGATAATTTTTCTGATTATGATATTTTTGGCTGTAGGTCTAGTTCTTGTGACTGCCCATATACATATATATATATTATTTCAGCACTTGTGATCTTTTATTGTGGCTGATGATAAATCCTATACAATTCTAATTGTAACTCCACTATATTTGTTGTTGGTTGTTTCTTGCAAAATTTCCTCTTTGATCTGGGAGTTTCAAAATTTGGCAATAATATTTAAATGCATTTTCCACAGAGGATCTCTTTGAGGTGGTGATCAGTAGATTTTTTTTTATTTTTAGTTTCCCCTCATGTTCTCTCACTCCAGGACATTTTTTTTTTTTTTCATTATTCTGGCAAGGTTCCTATTTTGCTTATAGCTTTGGGGTAATCTAGTTATTCTTGTATTTTCTCTTCTGATCTATTCTCCAAATTTGTTGTTTTCTTATATTTCATATTCTCTTCAATTTTTTCATTTTTTTATATTTTGTTTTATTATTTCTTCATCACCTACAGCTTCACTAGCTTCCCCTTCCCAATTCTAATTTTCAAATAATTATTTTCTTCTTTAAGACTCTATATCTCCTTTTCTAGTTGATAAAATTCTCCTCCCCTTTTCTATCCCCCAGCTCAATCTTCTTGGATGGTCTTTATTTATTCATTTGTTTGTTTGTTTCTTTACTTTTTCTTCAATTTCATTTGATATTTGGAGTCTTTTGAATTCTACAAATTCTTTCTGAGCAGATAGTCTTTTAATGTTATTCTTTGGGGTAGAAAAGGTTTTTTGTTTTTTTTGTTTTTTTTAATTTCACTGTCCTACTCTTGACAATGAACACTGGCTTGCCCTAGTCCCTTAGTAAGTTTCTACGGCTGGATTCTTTTTCTGTTTATTTTTTTTTAAATAACTATTAGTATAATTAGTGTAATTAATCTATAATCTTGTGTTTTGGGGGGGATGGTGCTGCTAGCTTCACTTCAGCTCATTCCTCTGACTCAGAACTCTAACCCAAAAGCTTCCTCCTCCTTCAGGTACCACAGCTAGCAGCATTGCTGTTCTACTGCTGCTGCAGTCATTACATGTGCTGATTCCTTCTCGCCTAGTGCCATGTCTCAGTAGGACAGCTGGGCCTGGCATTCCTAATCAGTAGAGGTTCCCTCAGTCTTCCTGAACTCAGATTCTCCCCCTACCTCCATTCTCATACTGTCTGAGAGGTAAAAGTTCTGATTCTATGTGAGGCTGCAGCTGAACCCAGCTATCCCCAAGGTACCTCATTTGCTATTTTTGTGGAGCTAGTTTGGAGGTGTTTGTACTAAACATTGCTTAAACCCTGTACTGAAATCTTTCTTCAGATTTTTTCCAGGGAGACCCCTATTCTTCCCCAAGTCTTCTGTTTTTCACTGTTCTAGTGTTCACCCTGAGGCACAATTTTTTTCTTTTTGTGAGGAAAATCTGGAAAACTTGAAATTTTCTGACCTGATCTACCATCTTCCCCTCCAGCAGTTATTGAGAACAATTTGAAACTATGCCTTTTCACTTTCTTTAACCCATCTAACAGACCTAACTAAGTGACTTGCCCATGGTCTTATAGTTAGTATCTTAGACCAGATTTTAAGTGAGGACTTTTTGAATATGGAACATTGCTTATCCACTGTACTACATATTTGTAAAGATGACTGATCATGATTGTAATAATGGCATGAACAATTGGTTGCAAATATCTATACATGATCAAATTCAACCATGTAAAGTGATACTTATATATTTAAATAAAACATAGTGAATGAAAATGATGCTGAAATTTTAGTATCTTTGCCAAGAAAACCCCAGTGGAGTCACAAAGAGTCAGAAACAACTAAAAAACAAGCAACAAAAACAATTTTTGATTTTTTCTTTGCATTTAGATTCCCAAATGTTTTATATTGTTTGTAGTTCTTTTAATTGGAATTTCTGTCTTTTGCTGCTGGTTTTATTAGTAGTATATAGAAATGCTGATGATTTATGTGGATTATAACTAAGAATAACCACCTCAGCAAAACCAAGTATAATTTTTCAAGGGAAAAAATGAAACAGAGGACTTTTAATCATTCCTGAAGAAAAGACCAGCACTAAAGAGAAAATATGACTTTCAAATATGAGGCATTCAAGAAGGATAGAAAGGTAAACATCAAAAAGGAAATCATAAGAGACTCAGTAAGGTTAATAGTTTACATTTTTATTTGGAAAGTTGATATATGCAACTCCCAAGAACTTCATCATTATTTTAGGGTAGTTAGGAGTCTACATAGAGAAAGGGCACAAATGCAAGTTGACTATTTATGTGATAATATCCAAAAAAAGAAAATTAAGGGGTGAGGAAGAGGGATAAATTAGAAGAAGGGAGAAGTAGAAGATAGAGTAGGGTAAATTATTTTACATAATAAAAGCACGAGTTTTTACAGTGAAAAAAAGATGGGATGGGGAAGTTGAATGCTTATTTCATAGGCAATAATTTTCCCCATTCTACCTTTCCCTTCTCCCAGTGATTCCCTCTTTCTCAACCCTTCATTTTTTCAGGGGGAGGAGAGAAGAAGAGCATTCCAACTCACACCTTTACCCTCTGTCTCTGTAAACTCCTTCTACTTAACCCAGTAATGCTAAGATTCTTATATGGAAATTCATATTCTGGAATGTAAATATTTCAACTTGATTGAGTTTTATAATTACTCTTTCATGTTTACCTTTTTATGCTTTTTTTGAATCTTGTGTTTTAATATAAAAGTTTCTATTTAGCTCTGCTATCTTCATTAGGAATCCTTGAAAGACATCCATGTCATTAAATATCTATTCTCTCCCCCCCCCCCCCCCCCCCCCCCCCCCCCGCCAATTCTAGCTCTTTAGCCTGGCTGAGTATAATATTCTGAGCCCCTCTGCTCCTTTAACATGGTAACTGTTTTAAGTCTGTGTAATCCTGACTTTGGCTTCATGGTATTTGAATGGTTTATTTCTGGCTGCTTGCTGTATTTTCTGTGACCTAGAAGAATATATATATTTACTCATATGGCATAATAACAACAGTAACCTCAAAACTTCAAAAAAATTCTCCCTACAAATTTGAGATCCCATAAATACATATAGTATCCATGACAAGAGTAGATACAAACTTATAGTACACTTGTGTCCAAGGCAACTCGTTTCTAGCACTACAGAGCCCCTATATTATTTCTGTTTGGGGAATTTCTCTTAGGCTGTTTGCTCAGATGAGCCATCTGGGCCTGCAGCTAAACTTAAAATTGCCCACATTAGTTTTCTTTTGAATCCATATTTGCTTTCTTTTTAATCTGTAGCTCTATTTTTTGAAGTTGCCTTTTCTGACTTTTTTTCTCTCTCTCTGTCTCTTTGTGTATCTCTATTTCTTCCTCTATTTTTCTATTGCCAACCTAGTTGGAGAATGCCCAGGCTTTGACCAACAATGTCAATCTGCCATCCATTCCGCATGGGGATACTTTGACAAGAGAGAATAGAAAGGTCATTGCATTGCATTTGACATATTAACATGTCATTGATTATTCCTTTCTGATTTTATTAACTACAGTATAGAGAATGAAAAATCAATTGGCAAGGGCTATCCCAAGCAAGGACCCACTTTATCTCCTCTCCACATAATTCATCTGGCAATCTCTTTCCCTGATAGAGGAACCATAGCCGGCATGATTTGAGGGAAACAATATTTGTTTTCTTTATTGTCATCCACAAGGCTTAGAGGACATACCTCAATTCTTAGATTATTGACCCATAAATTCATCTATACCTTCATAATAACTAGAAGAGAAAATAATGTTTTGGGGCTAAGTGCTGGACCTAGGACAGTAGGTTTTCAATCCTGCCTCAGATCTTTAAAAGCTTTGGACTCTTGGTAAGTCACTCAGTTCTCAAAGCCTCAGTAAAATGTAAGTAAATATGTTTAGATCCTAAATGACATTGTTATGAGATGTGAATGAAATAATGTGTAAAATTATTTACAAGCCTTATTATACATAGAAATTGCCCACTATTATTAGATTTTTTGAGGGGAGGTATCCTTACAATCATTGTGGTAAAAAGCCAGAGAAGTATACTAACTTTCACTTGGTCTGTTATTACTACCTTTCAACTTAAAATGATACTTTTTTGAAAGCATGATGCCATTATCCTTTTTTATTTAATACAACTTAGGATTGTTAATGTTTTTAGGATTTTTTTCATGATCATAAGGATGGAAACACATTCTTATTGCTTTTTATATAGTGTCTCTATTTTTATCTTTAGCTTACCCTCTGATAATGTTTCTTATTTTGGGTCAGTTGTTAAATTATCTTTGTTACAGCCAGAAAGGCCCTTTAACTAGATCATATATCCACGTATACTCTGTGATCATGACATACCTGCAGCAGTCTAGACTATCTCAGGAATTCTGATTTTTTAAGCTTCCAAGTTGGAAGTAAAAAACTGCCTCCATACCGGAGAATAGCTTTTCTATTTATCAGCATCTAGGCTTCTACATTATCTATTCAGGAAAACCTGTTTCAGGTTTTCCATGAGATAATGACAAAAAAGGCTTATATTTCATATAAAGTGATGTATACTAACGTGTAGAATTAGGCAAGTGCTTTCTTGGGCGTTAAATGTACTTGTGTCACCAATGGATGAAGGAAAAAAGAAAGGAAAATCACTTATTCTAAATCTAGAAGTATGCTTCATCTATAAAAATAGCTATATAGCCATCATTACATGAGCAATAAAACACCTAAATTTAAAAGAAAGGAATTGGGTATATCTTATAATAAAAGGGATTAGATCCTGTTATGATTGTCACTCAGTTCATTTTATGTTATTTCAAATGTTATTTTAATTTTCAAATATAGAAAAATCCATTATGACATCATTTGCTTGTGCATCAGCATTATATATTTTGAAGTAACTCAGTTTTGTAAAAAGATAATTTTACTGTTACACCTATACCACAGTAAGGAAACTATGACAGAAAGGTCTAGTCTCTTTCCCATTCTGAAATTGTCAGCTTGTAGGCAGCATGTTAAATCGGGAAAATGTACATAAGGTGGCAAAATGAAGAGCACACTGGTTTAGGCATAAATGGAATTGGATTTAAATCCTACTTTAGATGCTTAAGTACTTGTGTGCTTTTGAACAAGTCACAGAATTTTTGCTTCCTTGTTTGCAAAATAAAGGAGTTGAACTAAATGGCTTTTGACATCTCTTCAGCTGTATTTTCTAATCCTGTAACTTAAAAAGCCTTAGGCTTGATCCAGTATACTATAATTGAAGAGTGGTATATGTTGGAATCTTATATTCAAGAGCTGAAAAAGATCCAGTTCCAATAATGCAAAAGTCAAAGCCCGTATTTTATAGATAAGTAAATGACTTGACCAAGGTTCCACAGCTAATCAGAGCAAAGTCAGGATTCAAACCTGGCCGGGGGGGGGGGGGGGGGGGGGAGAGGGGTTGTTTATTTTTTTGTTTTGGTTTTTTTAATGCTATGTTTTTTCTTCTTCTTCTTTTTTTATTTCACTATTTCCTTCAGAAACAAAAGAGCCAGGTTAAACTTCTCTATATCCTATTGTGTGTGTGTGTGTGTGTGTGTGTGTGTGTGTGTGTGTGTGTGTGTGTGTGTTAGTCCCCATTCTTAGGAAAAGCATCCAAATGTTGAAGGCTCAGAAAATATCTAAGGGTCATCAGAGTCCTGTGTCAAAAGGTTATTTAGCAACAGCTGAATTCTGGAACAGCTTCAAAGCTGTTCTTTGGTCCATGTATTACAGTTTACAGGCAGCAACCTGACAATGATTAAGACATCATTGTTAAATCATTTTTCAGACCAAAAAAAGATATTGTTTAAAAATGTTTAAATAGCAGTGTTCTACAAATATTTTAATCATGCCTAGATTTTTTCCCTCTGTTTTTTTTTAATTAAAATCTTTTATTCACAAAGCATGTGCATGAGTAATTTTTCCAACACTGACCATTGCATAACCCTCTGCTGCAAATTTTCCCCTTCTTCCCTCCATCCCCTCCCTCACATAGCAGGCAGTCCAATACATGCCAAATATGCTGAAATACATGCCAGATCTAATATGTGTATACATATTCACACAGCTGTCCAGTTGTGTAAGAAAAATCAGATCAAGAAGGAAGAAAAAGAAAAACTGAGAAAAAAAAGAAACAAAATGCAAGGAAATAATAACAGAGAGAGTGAGAATGCTATGCTGTGTTCCACCCTTTGTTCCCATGGTTCTCTCTCTGGATGTAGGTAGTTCACTTCATCACTGCACAATTGGAATTGGTCCAAATCGTCTTGGAGAGAGCCATGTCCATCAGAATTGATCATCACACATAGTCTTGTTGTTGCTGTTCTGCTACTGGTTCTGCTCATTTCACTTTACATCAGTTTATGTAGTTCTCTCCAATCCTCTCTGAAATCATCCTGGTGATCATTTCCTACAGAACAATAGTATTCCATAACATTCATATACCATATTTTATTCAGCCATTCTCCATTGATGGGCATCCACTCAGTTTCCAGTTCCTTCTGATTTTTAGGTAAGATGGATTGGTAAATGCTTAACAGCTATCTCAGTGGAGAAAAGTTCAGTCTATACAAATGTTTCATTGCATCATTTTAAATTTTTAAACTTTTATTTTTCTTCTTTTAGTAGCAAGTTTCCTATTCAGTCACTGCCAAAGCCAGTAACCACAATCAAATGGCAATATCTTTTCCTTGACACTATTGACAGTTGACTATTTCCTAGAATATTTTCAGTTATTTTATATATGCTTAATTTTATTATTGTCATCATCTTCGATTATAAGCTAATGTAAGGTGGGGACCTTTTTATGCTGTTAGCAAATAAATAAATTTATCAGATTGGTTTTTTTTTTCTGGTTGTTTGTTTTGGAAGCACTTGATATTCTTGACTTTCTTTTTCTTCAGATGAATTTTTATTTTTTTCTAGGTTTATCAAATAATTCTTTGATCATTTGATTGACTTGGCACGAAAGAGTAAATTTAGTTGGATCTGCCTTTTTTGTTATATTAATTACCTCCCATAAGCAAGGAATGTTTCTCCAATTGTTTAGATCTATATTTCTTTGAAAAGCATTTTTAAATTATATTTATATAATTCCTGGGTTTGTCCTGGCTGCTAGATTCCCACAACATTTATTATTTTAAATGGAATTTTCTTTCTGTCTCTTTCCTATTATTGGTAATATATAGAAATGGTAATGATTTGTATGAGTTTATTTTATTCTACAACTTTGCTAAAGTTGTTTATTATTTCACCTGGTTTTAAAGTGGTATTTTTGTTTCTTTATTGCCTTTTTTATTCCTTCAATTTCTCATTTTTTTCCTGTTGCTTTAGCATTTCTTTTTTTTTTTTTTTTTTTAGTTTTCAATACTTTTAAAAATTTTAATTTCCCTTTTTTTCCTGCCTCCCTCTTCTCCCCTCTTCTTTCCCTTTTCATCCCAACACAGCAAGAAATCTAAAATGTTATGTGTTCAATCATATAAAAAATATTTTCACATTACTCATGTTATGAAAGGAGAATTGGGCAAAAGGAAAAAAGGTGAAAATAGTATGCTTTGGTCTACATTTAGACATGGTAATGCTTTCTCTGCATATATTATATTTTATATCATGAGTTTCTTAGAATTGTCTTAGATAATTGTATTGTTGTGAAGAGTTAAATCTATCAAAGTTGATCATCACACAGTATTGCTGTTACTGTGTACATATTTCTGCTGGTTCTGCTTGCTTCACTTAGTATCAGTTCATGTAAGTCTTTCTAGGTTTATCTTAAATCTACCTGGTCATTTTTTTTTTTAATGGAACAATAATAGTATTCCATTGCATTAACATACCACAGTTTGTTCAGTCATTTTTCCATTGGTGGGCATCCCTCAATTTTCAATTCTTTGCCACCACATAGAAAGTTGTTATAAACATTTTTGAATATATGGATCATTTTCTCTTTTTTATGATCTCTTTAGTATACATACCTAGTAATGTTATTGCTTGATCAAAGTGTATGCACACATTGGGCATAGTTCCAAGTTACTCTCCAGAATGGTTGGAGTCATTCAAAAATCCACCAACAATTTGTTAATGTTCCTCTCCAACATTATCATTTTACTTTTCTGTCATATTAACCAATATGATGGGTATGAGGTGATATCAGAGAATTATTTTAATTTTCATTTTTCTAATTGATAGTGATTTATAACCTTTTTTTTCATATTATTATAGTTAGGTTTAATTTCTTCATCTGAAAACTGCCTTTGACCATTTTTCAATTGGGGTAATGGTTTGTATTCTTATAAATTTGAGTCATTTCTCTCTATATTTAAAATTGAGGTCTTTATTAGAAACACTGGCCATAAAAATAATTTCCCATCTTTCTGCTTCACTTTTCTTGGTTTTATTGACTTTGTGCAAAAATGTTTTAATTTAATGTAATAAAAATTATCCATTTTGCACTTAATTTATTTGATTATAAGTTCTCTCTCCTTTCCCCTAGATCTAATATATAAACTATTTCTTGCTTTTCTAAATTGCTTATGGTATCCCTTTATATTTATATCTTGTACCCATTTTGACCTTATCTTGGTATACACAGTGTGAGATTTGATCAATGCCCAGTTTCTACCATACTGTTTTCCAGTTTTCCTAGTAGTTTTTGTCAGATATGAGATCTTATCCCAGAAGATCGAGTCTGAGTTTATCAAACAATAGATTACTGTAGATTACTATAATCATTGACTATTGTATCTTTTGTACCTAATCTTTTTTTTTTTTTTTTAATAGCCTTTTATTTACAGGATATATGCATGGGTAACTTTACAGCATTAACAATTGCCAAACCTCTTGTTCCAATTTTTCATCTCTTACCCCCCCACCCTCTCCCCTAGATGGCAGGATGACCAGTAGATGTTAAATATATTAAAATATAAATTAGATACACAATAAGTATACATGACCAAAACGTTATTTTGCTGTTTTTGTACCTAATCTATTCTAGTGATCTACCATTCTATTTCTTGGCCAATACCAGTTAGTTTTGATGATTGCCTCTTTATAACAGAGTTTTAAATCTAGTATTGCTAGATCCCTTTTGTTTGCATTTTTTCTATTACTTCCTTTAATATTCTTGATCATTTGTTATTCCAGATAAATTTTATTAATTTTTTTCTTGCTTATAGCTTACATTTCTGAAAAAAGATTGGATAAAAATAATAATGGTTGTAGAGAGTACGGGCTTGCGCTCTAGAGGCCTTGGGATCAGCCAGAGTCAGGATGAATTAAAGTCCTTGGTCTTTAGGGGGAGAAGTGAAGGAGGCAGGCAAACTGCCCACAAGGCTTGACAAAGATGTATCCTGGAGCCTAGAGTCCAGAGTCACCAGCCTCTCTCCTCCTTGTCCTGCCTCCAAGTGACGCTGGCCTCTCTCCCTTTGCCCTCCACTCCTTGCCTATCATTATCTTAACACCAAACATTCAGCAAGGACCAATGGTGAAAAGAGCCATTTATCCAAATGTATGCTAATAGAGTTATTATCTCACACTGAATAGGTAATTAGCCTTAAGTGCTCAGTTGTCTGATTCAAGCATATCTTTTTGGAGTTTCAGCCCTCTACAAATGGTCATCCTTGTTTTACTACCAATATTATTAAGAAGAATTCTAGTTTATTCATATTATAGATAATGCCAAAAAGCTTAGTTAAACTTTAATTAGAAAAACTCCATTGATTCCTATGTTTTCTAATGTTTTTGATAGGAATGGCTGTTTGTATTTTGTCCAAAGTTTTTTCTGTCTTTTTAAGATTATTTAATCAAATGATTTTTTTATTGTTTTTTTTTTTCATTGCTATGGTCAATTATGCTTATAGTTTTCCTATTATTCAATAAGCCCTGTATTCTTGGCATAAATCCCCCCTGTTCTGGAATGCGGTAGGACTCATTCTTGATCTGCAACAAGGTGTCCCAGTGGATAAGAGTTCCAGGACCAGAATCAGAAAGACTCATTTCTTGAATTTAAATCTAGCCCCAGACATTTACTAAGCAAACATTTCACCTTCTTTGTCTCAGTTTTTTCTTCTATATTGATCTAAATTAAATAGATAAAAAAATCTATATAAATATGAATTATCCATATTAACAGAACAAAAAAATTAATATTTATATAACCCTCTTTTAAAAAAAGAAATTCATCAAGCCTTAAACAAATGCCATAAGGAAAATAACAATAACAACGACATCTCTAGGACTAGATGGTTTTATAAGATAATTCATTTAATTATTTAAGGATCAATATGAATATTGGGATATAAATA
Organism: Sarcophilus harrisii; assembly: GCF_902635505.1. Lineage (NCBI taxonomy): Eukaryota > Metazoa > Chordata > Mammalia > Dasyuromorphia > Dasyuridae > Sarcophilus > Sarcophilus harrisii. The sequence continues at coordinate 208,478,430 of NC_045428.1, forward strand.
TGAATATTCCAATAGTCAAAGAACTATTTGAAAAATAGGAGTCACATTTTTTCTGTGACACAAATTCAGTCTTGATACCTAAATGAGGAAGAGCCAAAAGAGAAAGAAAACTATACATTAATTTCTCTAATGAATATTGATGCAAAAATTATAATTAACTTGCTAGCAAGCAGTTTATAGCAATGTATCATGAAGATTGCACACTATGATCAGATTGGATTTATATGAACATGTTTTGTAGTGGCCAGGAAATTATTTTCTTTACTAATAGTATTTGAGAAGTTTTCATGTGATGAATATTTAAATTTTATAGCAGTGAAACTTTGGGCAAGCTATTTAACCCTCATTTCCTCATCTCTAAAGTGGGGACAGTAGTGTTCCTTTTTATCTCAGAGTTTTGAGGAACAAAGGAGATAATTTACATAAAGTATTTTGGGAACCTTAAAATGCTACAATACAACATCCACACGTGTAATATGTTATCTAGTCTCTTTTTGACTAGAAGTACCAGTCAGTCCATTTTGTTTACCATTGTTCTACTTGTTAGAACATATTCTTGTATATAATGGATACATGAGACCCTATAACTTAGTAATCTGTTCTGAAACATAGCAGAACAAGTTCTCTCTCTGTTCCACATAATTATTTTACTATTCCAAGATAGTTACTATATACTTAGCTCTTCTCTTTAAATCTAGGCTAAATTACAATTTTAAATTCATCATCTTTTTACCAAGGTTCTGATCAAAATGATCTTAAACAATGAAGACTATGACTTTCTTTTAAGGGCTCTTTGAAAACACTGTTAATGAGGATTATAGCCTATTTATTTTTTTCCTGTCATTTCTATTGTTGTGATTATTAGTGTCATTAAATTGAAATGCTATTTGAGTACATTGCTTATTTCTCCTTTTATGTTGTAAGTTTATTGAAAGTAGAAAAATGCATATAACATACACTTGTGATATATATTACATATATATTACATACAGATAGATATAGATATATGTTATATACTCATAGCAGCTAGTAGCTTCCTTAATGTGTGAAAATTAATGATGAAATGTTGGCTTCATATTCATTATAACAGCTGGTATTTATATTTTGTTTTAAAATTTACAAAGTACTTTACAAAGATCTCACTTTGTCTTGCAATTACTCTTAAGTATGGTGCCCTAGGAAATATGTACTATTATTATCATTTTTCACATATGAAGAAACTAAGAGTGACTTATCCAGGTCAGAGAGCTAAGTGTCTAAGATTAGATTTGAGACCAAGTTATTCCTGACTCTAGATCCATAGTTCTTATATTATACCACCTGTCTCAACATCCTGAGGTATAGCTTTTAGGGATTACTCCTCCTAAAAATCACTTCAAAACAACAACAATTAAGACTTATCTCTTTTGTGGGGAATCCTCAGTGAGAAAAATAGAAGCATATTACCAAATCAACAACTTGTCTGGGTTATTGAGATGTTAAGTGACTTGTCCAAAGTCACACATGTCTTAGATTTAAATATAAGTTTTGCAGGCTCTCAAACTGTTTTCCTATCTATTTTTTACACCATCTCTTAAAATTTACTTAGAATGTGGAAATTGCTCTTGTGAAGAAATTTCTTAAATATAAATACTTAGAGATGTTAAAAATACTTGGAGGATTATGCTAAAAAACAAACCCCAATATTACAGAAAGGGATGCAATGATTCAGAGAGACAACCAGATAAGTGCATAATGTATCCTTGTGGTTGATTGTAGGTGTAGAGAAGCTATTAAATAAAAATTATTATATGTAACCTATAATTTGATTATGCATCCTTTCTGAGTCTCCTGAATTCTCTCTCATTGTTTGTATCAGTGTGCTGAATATTAGATGATTGACTAAATTATATCCTCTTCAGTCATTGGATAGAAATAACTTTCAGAAATAAGTTATTTTTTCTTTTTTTGTTCTTTTTTAATTGAAGCTCTTTTTTTCAAAACATATGCAAGGATAATTTTTCAACACTGACCCTTTCAAAATCTTGTGATCCAATTTTCCTCCCTTATATGGTAAGTAATTCAATATATGTTAAACATGGTAAAAATATTTGTAAATTAAATATAGCTATACATATTTATACAAATATCTTGCTGCACAAGAAAAATCTGATCAAAAAAGAAGAAAAATGAAAATAAAGAAAATAAAATTCAAGCAAACAACAACAAAAAAAGTGAAAATTGTATGTTGTGATCAACCCTCAGTTCCTACAATTCTCTCTGCGTGTAAATGGCTCTCATCACAAGATCATTGGAACTGGCCTGAGTCATCTCATTGTTGAGAAGATCCATATTCATCAGAATGATCATTTATAATCTTGCTTTTGCCATGTACAATGATCTCTGGTTCTGCTCATTTCACTTAGTATCAGTTCTCGCTATCTCTCCAGGCCTCTCAGAAATAATTAAAAAAAAAAAAACCTGCTTGATTTCTCCAGTCTTTGAGTGCAGGTTTCAAAGTTGAAGGATGGTACTAATTTTAATAAAATTCATAAATTATTATTACATTATAAACAGAAGCAAAAAATTATATTATTATTTCTCAGCAAATCTCTGAAAATTCTCTAATAATTTACTAGTTAACATGATTTGCCCCACCCCATTCAAATAAAATAGTTCATAATTGCAGAGGATAAAATAACTTTTTGCATATCATAAGTAGAGATTTAAAATAACCAGCAAATTTGAATGTTGTTTTTCAAAATACAGATGTCCTTTGTGAGAAGAAACAGGAAGGTGAAAAATTAAGCTTCATTATTTGGTATTTTATTTTTGTACAGATTGATGAAATTTTCATTAGGTTAAGGATGTGACTTTAAGTATATATTAAATAAGAATAATTACTGACTGCTTTGTAAAATGAGTAATTTTAATAACTAAGGAAGAGAAATATAGTAGACTTGGCCCTAAGTTGTGAATATGAAGGTAACATCTTGGTTTAGTAGGAAGAATATTAGTGTGCAAAGGACCTGACTCATAAAAAAATACTTATGTGGCTTTGATTGATTATTGCTCTTATTTCCTTCAACAGTACAATATTTTATCTAAATGATGTGCAAAATTTAGAGGCAGTAGTAGTTAGAGCTCTTGAGTTTGATCAAGAAGATGTGAATTCATGCCACTTTTCTAGATTCATTTTCCTGGATTAGTCAGGTAAAATCATTAGAGCAAACCACTTATTTTACAGGTAGGGAAACTAAGTTCTCGGAAGTATGTCTTTTTTATGGAGATTCTAAGAGAGATGTTTAATAAGTACATCTGATGATGACTCTGGGCAGAATACTTAATTGTTGTCTTCAGTTTCTTCATTCATAAAATGAATAAGATTGTATTCCATGACCTCTAAGACTCTTTGCTTCATGTAACTTCTAAAGCATATCTGCATAGATAAATTTTTATCTTGTTAGAAATTTCAACATCAGATAGTTCTCCATTTGTGTGAAATCACAGGTTGTTTGTATATTAATATATTTAACATAATGTATTTTAAATATCTTATGATATAAAAATGACTCCTTAAATATCTGTGATTCATTTATTTAGAGGAAACTGCTATCATATATCAGTAAATTAAAGTGTACCACAATAGCAATAGAGTTGCTTTTTTTTTCTTCTTCTTAAAACAAAATGTCCAGGTAACTGTTTCTCAAATTATTGCTCTTTTCATGGAAGCATAGATTCAATAGGTGATAGGAATTTTAAGACTATTAAATGCCAGTCCCTCATTTTACATATAAGACCACAAAGGATCAGAGGGGTTACATGACTTGTGTAAAGTCACACAGGTTATAAATGTCTAAGGCAGGTTTTGAACTCAGATACACTTTGCTGCCAAATTGTTTTGTTGGATAGAAATAGACTTGTAATTTAAAAAAGTGATTTTTCTGACACTTTTAATTTGTAATTAAACTAAGATAAAAGGTAGAAGTCTTAAATTCTAATATAGATTCTACCACCAATGTGGCCTTTGGAAAAGGCTCATAATTAATTTGAGTTTCCATAAAGTGAGGAAAGCAAACTAAACGTTCTCTAAGGCCCTTTGTATCTTAACTACAGTACTACGAATAAATTCGTACTGTTTGAGAATCTTTCAATGGAATTTTGGAAATGGAAAATTATTGCATAAAAAAGTTATCATAAGCGCTTCAGTTTTTAACCTGAGCTTTTAAATTTTAAGTAGATACCATATGACTAGGTGTGATTGAGAAAGAAATTGAATTTTCAGGGTCTGTCTTCTCTAAAGATAATTCTGTCTAATTTAGCTAAGGTTTAGCCTGCTAAATATAGAGAAGGCACCTTCATCACTTAAGTATATAATTTTTTAAAAGAAAATTCCAACAAAAACTGTACTCATTTGACATTTCTCATTAAAGCAGATTTTAGTTCTGACTTTTCAAAATTAGCTTTACAGTAAATTCCCAATTATTTGGAAATCAGAGAATGAGTTGTACTTGATAACTGAATTTTGGGGATTGCTTATTTTTATTACTTATAGCACTAGAACTTAGGGTAATATAATTATTTTATCTGGAAATACTTCTTAAGCATGTTAACTATTTCCGTATTGTTTAAACAGAGCAAACTGATTGTAACTTTAATTATGTATGATGAAAATGCATTACTATATTTTTATTTCCATTCTATTAGCATATTACCAAGATACCTTTAAAATATTTTTGATCATACACTAGATATTCACCCATTAAGTCTGCCGAGGATGTCAGTTCTCATGTGTTACTGCTTCAAGCAGAAATCCTTTCTTCCTACATAATTATAGATAAAATATTCAAAAATTTTAGTGACTTTTAGGTCAGAACATTAACTTAAACTTTTAAATATTGCTGGTATAATTTATTTCATCCAATTTTCAGTATGATTTTTGGGTTAAAATAAATGTTTTATTTCTCAAAGTTTTCATTTTTTGGCCATTTAATCATTAACAATGAATCAGTTCCTTTAGATTGTACTATAGATTTACTGTATGTAGCCATGAAGAAAAGAGAATATGTGCCTCAAAATAGCTTTTGTACTTTCATAAGCTTGTTCATTCATTTTCCAACTTTTCTTGATTTCAATCATTGCTATAAATTCAAGGAACATGCTATTTGGTGTTCAAGTTTGTTTTATGATATTGCTTTTCAAACCTCTCAACATTTTAAATCCTAATGAGAGGTTGTTATTTATATGGAATATATTTCAAAAGACATTTTCCTCCATACTTTTAATAGTAACTTACATTATATTTTGATACCCTGCAGTTATACTGAGTGCCCAAGTATATTATTCAGTAATCTATATTATCTCATTTAAACAAATTAGAACTCATAAATCTTGGAATATTGGCAATTCTCAAATAAAATTAACAGTAATTTTGCCATAGAGTTAATTTTATGTGATAAAAATATTGAAAATAAAAATAAAATGTACTATTGGCATTTATGTTCTCAACTTATTGCTCAGTCTATGGACAGTAACAAATCTCAAAGCTTTGCTTCTCATTAGCCACAAAAAGGACATTTATATTTACAGTCAAGGAAGGTATTTTTCTTTTTGTAAATTTAATAGACTTTTTCACATGTTTTTTTCCCCCCACAGAGCCAGATGGCTCAATGGATAGAGCTCTGGACCTAGAATCGGGAAGTTCAAATCCTGCTTTGTATATCTGAGTAAAACCCTAAAACACCTTATGCCTCCTTTAATTTTAGAATGCTGATGATAATAATATCTACACAGGGTTTTTGGAAGAATCAAATGAGATATTTGTAAAGCTTTTAGCAAAATGCTTGGGACATTATGGGTGCTTGGTAAATACTTATTTCCTTCACCCAATATTATTTGCACAGGTAATAGAAAGAATCAAGAGGACTGACTTGTTCATTCATTCATCAAGTATTTGTAGTACTTGTATTTAGCATTTACTATGGAAAAGGCTTACGTAATATGTAGTCCCTTTCCTCTTGAAATTGATAGCTTGGGAATAAGACAAAGGCAGATAACTAAAAGATATATTATGGGATGATTTCAGAAGAGAATTATAAATTAAACCCAAGTGAATGAGGCTTTGTCCTCTGCATGATATATTTTAGTTTTTATCTCGCTAAGTTCATCCAGGTTGCCAAATTAAAGGGGAACAGAAGAAGCAGTAAGTAATCTGTAAAGAATCCCCCAAACTTCTATTTTCATCCCTATTAAACCTGTTATCATGTTACAGAAGCTGATAGATTTTATTTTAGCTTCTTTTTATTTTTCCCTTTCATGGGATTAAACTAGGGGAAATAAAAAAAATGAGGAAAAAAGTGATTTTAGGAAAGCAACAAACTTATGATGAAAAAATGAGCATAATATTTTATATAAGATTCAAGTAGTATCCTTAGAGATCACTTAGTTTGACCTCTTCATTTTTCAGATGAAGAAACTGAGGCCCCAGCAGTAACATTACTTGCACAAAGGTATAAGGCCTCCTAAAGCTCAGTCTGTTGTTCATTCCAAGGTGCCAACAATTTACAAAGTGTTAGAAGACATACTGAATAAACATTATAAATGATACCTATGTTCATATTATCTCAAAATTTGAAGTGACCATAGATGATCTAATATAACCATCCCTGAACAAACATTTTTAGGGAAAACTTATTTTAGGATAGCTGCAATTATTAATTTTTCCTCTTATATCAACTTTCTCTGTAGTTTCTACCAATAAGTCCTAATTCTGCCCTCTGAGGCACATTGTTCTATTTTATATGACCTTTTAAATACTTAAGGCAATTATTAAATACTGATATTCTCATGGAATTCACCATCCTGGATATTTTCATTTCCAAGTTATCCATGACCTTAAAAAATAGTATCTAAAACTGAATATAATACCACAAAATGCATTCTGATCAGAGTATACTAAAAATGCTGTCTCCACATATTTTTTTTTTTTAAATGATGACTAATTGTAAAGGGCAGGAACTTTGGAGAAATATACTTAAAGTTCAGTATGATTGATTTAATCCTACAACAAGGTGTTAACTTAGTGGAATTAATAAGACAATGGTTATCTAATTTAAGCATGTGAGTTCTCTAGTTCAGTATGATTGATTTAATCTTACAACAAATAATGGTTCCCTAGTGATATAATGATTGGTTTATACTCAGTATACTATAATGATGTAATTGTAATAGAATATATAAACTCTAGTCTAGGGACAAACTTAGCCAAGGACAGGCTTCAAGATAAGAGACGGTCCTGGTGGCTCTCCTGCCTTCTGCACTGAAACCAAGACCCATTCTGGAGGGCCTCCAGAAATCTGGGCGGGGCCCAGGTGAAGGAGATAATAAAGATTTTTGGACTTTAATCTGTGACTATTCTCTGATGATTATTCTGCTGAGACCAAGGTTGGTCCCAAGACCTCCAGAAAGCTAACCAGGACATTACAACTAATTAATTTGTTAAGGGTTATTGTTGTTGTTTGGCTTTCAAGTTACTTTATTGACTTGTTTAGTTCACTACATTCACCACACCCTTTTATTTTTGTTTTCTAAAGAATCACTGGGATTACCTTTCCATTACTCTCACAAAGCTGCTCCCCAAATATAATACAAATATATTTCCTTGGCCTTTTAATTTCCTTCATTCTTTGCCCATAATTTATCTTTCCAGTTTTGTCTTTCTTTACTGTCTTTTCCATATGCTGTGTTCCACCTAAAAAGAACTATTTACTTTTCCTTCAAATGACTTGTGCTTGAGTTTTTTTGTTCTTCCTCATCAAAATAATTAATTTCATTTTTAAGAGTTTCTAATCCGTTTTGTGTAAACTTTTATTAGAAACTGTAAATCTTGGAATTCTAACTATCCTTTCTTTAAACTCTGAAATCAAAAGTCACCTCAAAGAACTTAAAATCTCATGGTGGACAGACAGGAAATATGCATCTGAAACAGATAAATATGGAGAAAGCTATACTATAATCTGGCTTTAAAATTTTACTCAGATTATGGAAAATTATTCAAAAAATTAAAAGTTTGTCATCCATACAAGGCAAATTCAGTAAACAAGTTTTCTCTTGCAGTAGGCTGCTAAGACTATAAGGTCATTTGAACTCTTGTATTCTTAGTTAAATGACCTTTATAATTTTTGAACTGCAGAGATGGGAAGAAAGGAGAAGAATGATGAAAAGAGGGAGTAGAAAATTTTACACACTTTAACCTGTAAAGGATTAAAAGAAACAAGGAAGTTGGCAAACCTGACAGGGGAAAAGAACAAATCACAGGAACTAGAACTGGTTGAATAGTCAACTGTTTTCTCATTTTTCAGTTCAGTTTGTAGTTGTATTCTGTGCAGAGCTATCCAAGAACAATTTAGCTTTATTAAGACTAATAACATGAATAGCCCTTAATTCCAGAAGGATATTACTTTAAGGTCAGAGAGTAATTAATAAAGTGAATTGTTGACATTTAAATAGCTTTCCTGAAACCTCTGATGCCCCAAACTGAAGCTATTCCAAATCTCTAACTAACAAGAGCAGTAGAGCCTAAAGTGAAAAGCTCACTGTTTCTTAAGTACCCAGGTGTTAGCATATCCAGATGCGAGTATTTCCTGGTTTTCCATATTAGAGGGGACTGATAAATAAAGGCTAGCCAACCCAAATCTAAACAAATAGTATACCACTTGATTGGTAGTATGTTTAGAAAATCAAAGTATCATGAGGTACAAAGATAGTTGCTAAAAACCTTGCTTCATAATATATTATTTATTTATATCTATATGGTATTTATTGTAACAAGTTTAGTACCTTTTTTTGTTGCTTCTGGCTAGACTTTTGATTTCACTGATTTAGGAAACTTCAAATGAGGAAACTCTCCTACCCTCTCCACCAATGCATCCCAATAAATGGTCTACAATTTACAGTAAGTAAATTATAACTTTGAATAATTCTGTGTCCCATATACAGTAATCCAGATTGGTCTGTGAAAGCTGTAGAAATATCTTCCATCTAGTAGTGATCCATTCACTTTGCATTTCTAGGGTGATAAAATTATGAGATATGCCTCCTTTTAAAGTCTCCCTGTTTCATTGATAGGAAAGAAAAAAATCATAGATTTTGATTCAGAAATAATACTAAAAGGGACTACTTAAAAATAGTTCAACCCCACCTTATTCCTCTTTCACCACTCCAAGAAAGTTCCCCTAGAGAGGCTAAGTAACTTTGCCAAAGACATATAGATAGTTAGTGGCAAAACTGAGACTTAAACCTAGAAGCTCGGACTAAAAATGTAGTAATTAAAAGCAATAAAGAAGTATTATACTTAGTAAATATTATAGGATTCATATGAAAGAGATTGTAACATCTCTCACATCCAGTCCTTTCTCTCAACTCACACACCTTTACAACATATATTATCCCAGCCTTGAGTTTCTCACCACTGTAGTCCATCCTACATACTGCTGCCAGATTACTTTCCTTTAAGCGCAGATCTGACCACTTTTCTATTCTACCAATTCTAGTGCCTTACTCTTGTCCCTAGGATAAAATATAAGCTCCTCTATTTAGCTTTTAAAGCCCTAAACAATATGGCCCCACTTCTTTTAAATCATTTTTTTCTTCCAAATCTTTTCAGCCTTCGCCAGAAATGTACTTTCTCCTTGCCTCCATCTTATAGTTTTCAAGATTCGTCTTTGGCAATATTTTCTACAGGAAGCCTTGTCCTGATCACACTAATTGCTAGTTCCCTTCCTCCCATTTAACTACTATATGTACATTGATTTACATATGTATGTATGCATATATATTTTATGTATATTTCACCATTAAAATGGTAAGATAAGTTTATTATTAGCAGATATTTAACTTTGTACTTGTATATATAGGACCTAGCACCTTTACTGGCGTGTAGTAAAAAGCTTCCTTAATAAATATATGCTGATTGATAGAGTGAGAATCCTTGGAGGAAATTTCATGGGGCAGGAAGGAGTTGAGGTGATTCTTGAGCAAGAAATGAAAACTCTTATTCAAAGAGAGGATTCCAAGGAATAGGAGAAATATGAGTTAAAAGTACAAAGGTAAAAATGAACCTGTTAAATTTAGAAAACAGAATTTGGGTGAAGATGATCTGTTTGAAATGTGTGAAATGCAATTGATGGGGATTTAATAATCAAAATCTTCAAACTTTTTATTTCATTATTGGTTTTGACCATCTTTTGGTTTGTACATGGTAGTACCTTGCTAATGTCTGAAATACAGATCAGTAAATAGGTATTGAGACTATGTTGATGATCTGTTTACAAATTAATGGTTTGCTTTATTATTTTACTGAAGATGTGTATATGTTGTAACTTTGGGGCTAGTTATCAATTAGTTAAGATCTCAGTGCCTGAAGTAACAGTCCAAGAACAAATTGAAAAGGCGATATCCTTCATTGGGAGAACTTTCCTCATCTAGAAGTTTCTTATAACAATAGATCCAATCCTAGTTCCAATAGACTTATGATGGAAAATGACATCCACATCCAGAAAAGAAATATGGAGACTGAATGGAGATTTAAGCATACTATTTTCACTCTGTTGTTGTTCTGTTTTTCTTTCTCATGGTTTTTCCTTTTTGTTCTAGTTTTTCTTTCACAACATGACTAATATGGAAATATGTTTTACATGATTGTACATGTATAACCTATATCAGATTGCTGTCTTAGGGAAGAAGAAGCAAGGGAGAAAAATTTAGAACTCAAAATCTTACAAAAATGAATGTTAAAATTATCTTTTCATGTAATTGGAAAATATAAAATGCTATAAAGTAGGATTAAAAAGGATTGAATTGTTTAAATTTCCATTTCAGTTTTGATCTGTTTCAAAAGCCCTTGATAGAATGTAGTTTTTATTACAAAATGGCACAAGAAGAGATACAATTGCTATTTCTTTTTTTCTGCATTTATTTGTGAAGCTTTTAATGCCCTAGGATAGTCAGGTTTTTGTAAAGTACCATGTGCAGGTGAGAGACAGTAATTTGCTGTTTGCTGATTCCATTAAATATTCTCCAAACAAATAGAACAAAACAAAAACAAACAAGCAAACAAAAAATATTAGGTATCTTTCTCATGATAAATTCTAATATCGGTGAGAAAACAATTTATCTAAAATTATTTACTTTCAGTAATTGATTACCGCAGATGCAAAGAAAACTTTTGTGTTCATAACATTATTATTAACATTTTTATTTTTCTTTTGGATATCAGATTTTAAAGAATAAGTTACATATTTTATAAATAATAATTGGTCATAAATAATAATATTGATGGGTAAATAATAATTGGTCATCAATATTGGATTTCTCTGATAAAATAAGACAGCTGAAAGGACCCCAAATTATTTTTTGAAAAAAAAAAAAAGGATTAATTTCCAAGAAAAATCCAAAGGTGCAGGTTCTATGTGAAAATGTATTAGTGTTATATATGTATTTTATAAATCAAATAAAATTATCTCTGTAACCTATATCTATCCCAGATTATCTTACTCAGTGATTCCAAAAACATATACTGCATGAAAGAGTAATCCTTTTCTATTTATATTCCATAGAACTATTGATTGAATTAATTTTTTGCTATTCATATAATCAAATGCCGTCTCAGGAATGCCTGGGGATTTGTTGAGACTTATGACTCAAGATTCCTCAGAAGTTCTTAGTGTGTTATCCTTCAGACTTACACAACTGTATAAAAAGAAAGCTTCAACTATCCAGAATGATCAGAGTAACCTTGCATGTAAATGGGACCTCCTCATTACTTCACAGAGTCACAGTGTCTATGTCCAACTGTCAGTTACAGAAGCACATTCTTTCACTTGATTGAATCCTGAATAGGAGCAAAGAATTTAAAATTCATTTTCTCTCTTCTTGTCCTCCCTGTCTCTTCCTCTTCAGGCCCTCTACTTCCCCTTTTCACTTTCAAGTAACCTTGTCTCAATTGTAAGCTACTTTTAAAAAATCACTACTGGGTCTCATCTTAATTAAAACATTGTTTATATAACTGCAGAGAATTCTGAATATTCTAACTAATGCATTGAAGGGAATTTGAGATTTGCAAATGGGCTCATTGCCCTTCTAGTTACTGTCTAAAATACTCTGGTAAATTATTTTTACTTTAACGTTGCACCTGTTCCAGAGGAAATCACACTACACTCTTCCATCTGTCCTAGTCATCACTCCATTTTGTATATAAAAAGTAACAAATGGGTACTAGTTTATGGAAGGGTGAAGGAAGGAATTTCTTGTTTATATATATAGTTGGCTGAAGTTTATATTATGCAGATACTTGAAATTAATTCTCCAAGGCATGATATTCATAGTTATGGAATGAGCTGTGTACTCATTCATAGATTTTTGCACTCATCATCATAGAATGATCCATTCAGGGATTTATGAATACATTTTTAGTGGTACTATTCATCTTACTGTAACAAAAAAAAAAAAAAAAAAAAAAAAAAAAAAAACATGAGTATTCTCTATAGCTAATAGAATGAAGGGGGAAGATTTGATCTCCTCAGAAAGCAAATTTAATATTTCCTATATAGCTGTCCATCTAGTTCAGCCAAATGGGTATATACTCTAATTTTAAAAATTAAGTATGATTAATGATTGCTATTGATACTTTTCTAGATACTTAAGACAAATTTAATTGGATATAATCTCTCCCCTCCCCCGAAGTAAAACCCTAACATTTTTCTTTAAATTTGCAAAGATATTTAACACAGCAGGAATTCAAACCTGCAAATACTGTAGCTGTTTAAGATGCATTTATTCAATTCTATTTTGATAAGACTGCTGGTAAATGGGTCACTCTGCAACTCATTTTCTATCATTTTTAAAGAATTTTTTATATCTAATATCAAAAAGAAAAATGCAAATTGCCTAAGCAATAACCCAGAAGTTATTTTATAGTGATATGTTAGTAAAGCTGCGATGGGGTTGCTTTAAAATTTATTTATATAATTTGGTTCTATGAACATAAATGGTAAATAGCTTTTTTAGTTCTCTATTATTTATGTTGTGTGTGTGTGTGTGTGTGTGTGTGTGTGTGTGTGTGTGTGTGTGTCTGATATTTCCCATGTAACAGAAATAAGCCAATGAGATAATATGGTTTATAATATCAAAATAGTACATTATATATATATATATATATATATATATATATATATATATATATATATATGTTTAATATAATGAAATGCAATAGAACTTAATTTAACTATCTAGAATAGTATCAGTTTGGGAGGAATGCCATCAGTGAACCTCATTAGAAAAAAACAGACTTTCTCCCATATATGGCAACAATTTTACACACACACACACACACACACACACACACACACACACACATATATATATTCTTTTTTTCCCCAGAGGCAATTGAGTTAAGTGACTTGCCCAGGATCACACAGGTAGGAAGAGTTAAGTATCCGAGATCATATTTGAATTCAGGTCCTTCTGACTTCAGGGCTAGTGCTCTATCCACTACACCACCTAGCTGTTCCCCCAAATATTTTTTAAAACATTTAATTACTAAAGGAATTAGAGTAGGTAATGAGGAAACCATAATTCAGAAGAAATAAGGATATTGAAGGAAATTATTAGATTAGCTTGATTTCCCCTCTTTTGTACTGGATAAAAAACTTAAAGTTTTGTATCTTATTTCAAAAAGTTTTGCTAGGTGATTTTTAAATACCAGTTTGGGGATAATTCATATTATTTTAGATCTGAATTCTATGGGGAAGTATATTTAAGTAGGAAAAACTTGACAAAAATTTTTTTTAAGTTTTCCTTTGCCCTTAAATCATTACTTAAGATTAAAGAAACAGAATGTGTGTGTGTGTGTGTGTGTGTGTGTGTGTGTGTGTGTGTGTGTGTGTAGCCAAAAAACATGAACAAATGGCATGATAGGTGATGCAGTGAATAAAGTGAATAAGCTTAGGTCAGGAAGACAGGAAGAGCTGAGTTTTAATTTAACCTTAGACATTTTTATTCACTTGCCCTGTGGATAAATCATTTAAACTCTATTTGCCACAATTTACTTATCTGTAAAATAGGGTTAGTAATAGCATCTAACTCCTGGGGTTGTTGTGAAAAATAAATGTTGTAATTATAAAAAGCACTTAGCAACCCACCTGGCACAATTAATTAATGTTAGCTATTATTATGATATATTTTAAGTTGAAAACTTAAGCAAACAAGTCTAAGTATATAATAGTCATAAAATAACATTTCTTATCAAACCAAATATCCCCATTTTCTTCAAACTGGTTACATATAACAAGGTTTCCAGTCTCCTGATGTATAAATGCAACAGAATTTTTCAGTATTCCTAGATGATGGTGTTCAGAAGTGAACACAATATTCAAGCAGTGATCCCAGCAGAGAAGAATGCAATGAAATTTTCAATTCTTTCATTTTATAGCTTCTCTTCTCTTAATGCAACCTAAGACCATAATTTTTTTTGCTTGTCATACTGAACTTGCTGCCCACTAAAACCCCCAGATCTTTTCATATAGACTGTTGCTAGCCACATATCAGTCATTCTTTATTTCTGCAGTTATTTGTTTTTCATTTAAGTATGAGACCTTAAAAAAAAATTAGGTATTTATGCCATTGTTTAAAACATTAAATAGCTTCATAAGAACAGCGATAGATTCTCTAAGACATTTGATTGACTCAAAGTTGAGTAAATATATTATCAACTTTTTTTCTTGTCCATTTACTAATAATAAATCCCTGTCATCTAGTCTACAGTCCTTTATATTGTCCATATTACTTTCTGAAATCTAAATATGCTTTCACAGGATTACATAGTATCAAAATTGGACTATAAATCAGAAGTCTAACTGGATTTCCTACATGAATAAGAAACTTATTTACATTCTTCTTAACAAAGGGTTATCCTTGCCTATTTGTATAAATATGAAGTGATGGTGAATCTTCTCTCTCCTAAGACACCACATTCCACTTTTGGACAGGTCATATTATTAGTGTATACTTATGTTTAGCCAAAATTTACCTCTCTGCATTGCAGAGAGGTACTAATTCTGCCATGGGACCAAACTAAACAAGTAAAACTGCTTTTCCTCTTTATCATCCTTCACTAGTTATTTATACAAAATTTATGTCCACCATAGAATTTTTCTGAATGTTTATTGTCTTTCATGCCCTTATTAAATATAAAGTAGTGGTAGTGGTAGTGGTAGTGGTAGTGGTAGTGGTAGTGGTAGTGGTGGGATGGTTGTTTTTCCCAGTCCCCTCACTATCTTTTATTTCCTTCCTCTGGACATGCTTCTATTTCTTTCTTTGGCATAGCTCAACAAGAACCAATAATATGATACTGCTGCCAAAAAATCAAATTATGTAACAGGATATATTAAAGGCATGGTTTCCAGAAATAGGAAAATATACTTTGTCCTGGTCAGATCACTGATTCTAGGTATCACATTTTTGGAAAAGAAAGCTTCCAGAGGAAGACAACAAGAATGAAAAAATTTAATGAATCCATGTCATCTGCAGATCAGTTAAAGAAAATGGAGATATGTAGCCTGCAGAATACTCAGGAAAAAAATGTTCTTGAATGATAGTCATGTAGAAAATGAGGGGTGGAAAAGAAGCAGAAAAGGGGCAGTGTTCTTTTTGCCCAGAAAACAGAATTATATACAGTGGCTAGAAGTTATCAATAGATAAATTTAGATGTGATAATAAGAAAAGTTTACTAATAAGTAGAGCTATTGTAAAGTAGAATAGGCTGCCTTGGGAGGTTGTGGATTCCCTCTCTTTAATTTTTTTAAATTAAATACTTGTAAATTTAAAGTACATGTAAAAATAATTTTAATGTGGTTTTTATTTTAAGTTCCATATTATTTCCTTCCCTAACAGTCCTCTCCCTCACTAAGGAGGCAAACGTTTTTATATGGTTTATACATGTACAATCATGTAAAACATATTTCCATATCATCTCATGATAGACAATTTGCACCATTGCCTTCTGTCTAGGTACAGTTGTTCTAAATACCATAACAAAGATAAAGTTCTTAGAAGTTACAAGTATCATCTTCCCATGTAGGATTGTTAAACCGTTTATTATGGTTGAATACCTTGTGATTTCTCTTTTATCTTTTTTATGCTTCTCTTGAATCTTGTTCTTGAAAATCAGATTTTTTGTTGAATTCTTATCTTTTTATCAGGAGTGTTTAAAAGTCTTTTATTTTATACTTCCCCCCCCCCCCCAAAGGGTAATATTAAATTTTACTTGGCAATTACGTTGTCTTCTGGAATATCATTCCAGTCCCTTTCATCCTTTTAATGTAGGAGCTATTAAATCCTTTCTTACCTGGTGACTCCACAATATTTGGATTATTTCTTTCTAGCTGCTTGTAGTATTTTCTCCTTGACCCAGAAATTTGGCTTTAATATTCCTTGAAGTTTTCATTTTGGGATCTCTTTCAGGAGGTGAGCCATGAAATCTTTAAATTTCTTTTCTTTCCCCCCCCCCCCCCCCCCCCCAGTTCTAGGATATCAGGGCAGTTTTCCTTAATAATTTCCTGGAATATCATGCCAGGATTTTTTTTTTTTTATCATGGCATTCAGGTAGTCTAATAATTTTTAAATTTTTGCTCCTTTTGTTTTCCAGGTCAGTTCTTTTTCCAAGGAGACATTTCACATTTTTTTCTATTTTTTTTTTCATTCTTTTGGTTTTATTGTTTTTTGATGTCTCATAGTCATTTAGCTTCTACTTGCCAATTCTGATTTTTAGGGAACTATTTTCTTCTTTTCCATTTGAACAATTCTACTTACGTTTTTTTTTCTTCAGTGAATTTTTTTTTACTTTTTTTTTTTTTTAGCAAGTTGTTGACTTTTTTCTTGATTCTCTTGCATCATCCTTATTTCTTTTCCCAATTTTTTTCTCCATCTCTCTTATTTGAAATTAATTTATGAAAGGATATTCTTAACTGCGTTGGTTCAGGAGGGACCAATGTGATGATCTAACTTAATCATATGTTTAAAATATGTCTTATGGTAAAGGTCTGAACTTTGGTAAATTTAAGTAAATAAGTTTATAGCTTTTGTCAAAATAGTCCAGTTAAGACAGGATCAATCAGAGCAATTCAAGATCAAGAGATCAGAGATGAACAAGAAACCACTAAGGTATTTTTTTCTTTTTTCAACAAAAACCTTTATCATAAAATATATATTCTCTCTATCACTCTTTTCTTCTGTGAATCTCCAGTTCTTTGTCTCTGTAGAGACCAGAAAGCAGCATTATTGAATTATGAAAGTTAGAATAATATGTGCATGTGTACATGTATTCTTTTCAATAAATATCCTTGTTCTTTCTAAGGAAAATGAGCTCCTTTTTTATAAAATGAAAGGAATTAGTCCCTCTTAATGACTTTGCTGAACCATGGAATGGACCATTGATAATTACTTCCTTAACTGATTGTCTTTGAGAACAAAAAAGCTTATGTCAGCCACTCTTTTAGGATGATTAGGTTAAACATTTGAAAAGGTAATGTTAAAAAAAAAAAAAGGAAAAAAAAAAAAGCCATGATACAAGCTATTTACTGCTGTTTTTAAGAAAGACCAGATGGAAGTGAAGAGAGAGCATTATTTTGAGAACAAATCTGATAGCTTAAATATATCATTGTTCCCTTAGAGGGAAAATATCAACTTCTTAGGCATAAGAATTTAGAGTCATGTAGGATAATTCATTCAAAACTTTTTCATATATTATGCTCCCTGCACTGAAATGTCCAGCATACAGGAGAATCAGCAGAAAAGTTTTGTTGCTGTTTTTATAAAATACCAATGAACCCAAAGTGTCGAGGAACTTAGGTCAATAGGAAAATCTTTAGTTTTGCTTCTTTGCTTTTTAGCTGAAAAACTTTGAAACCTTGTTCAATTTCCCCTTATCCTTTTGTTTTGTAGTCTTCAATCTATCTTTTACTTATTTATAACTGTAATCACAATTCCACTCTGTTGGCTAGGAATTTTCTTCTTCCTCAGATTTTTTAACATTCTAAAACAATGACCTTAAATTTATTTCTTTTGCTCTTTTTAAAAGTTTTCCCCATCATTCTTTGCAAGCTGTAGTCACTGTATTCAGCAGTATTATCGACTTAAGTTATCTACCTCACCATTTGCCTAAGTTTATCTGTCTCCTTTCTAAATTTCAAAGTAATGCTAACTTACATTTTCCCCCTAAATTTCTTTATCTAGAAGGGATTGTCAGATATTACTTAATTAAAATCCCTCATTTTAAAGATAATCATTATATACCTACCTTTTACCTTTTAGGCATGACAAGAAACATTTGCTAATTATTTAATAAGTATGAGGCATTGTGCTAAGTCCTGTACTTGAGATTACAAGTAGAAGCAGAAAGAAAAATAGTCCTTACTATTAAGGAGCTGATTTTCTATATATATATAGAATCTAATTTTCTAAATATAGAAATCTAATTATTCTAATATAGAATCTAAATTTTCTAAATATAGAAAATTCTCTCTCTCTCTCTCTCTCTCTCTCTCTCTCTATATATATATATATATATATAAAATTAACTAACTAACTGCCCTGGGAAAAGTGCTTTTTGAAAATGCTGAATTTGAAATGTCTCTGAAACACCCAGGTTAAAATATTCATTTACATTGTTATGTTCTGAAGCTCAGAAAAAAGTAGTTCTAAATTTTTGGATATGGGAATCATGATGAATAAATGATAAGATCAAAAACTGTACTAAGACTTAGGGATATAAATACAAGCAATCAATACATTTCCTACCCTCATGGAGCTTAAATTCTAATAGGGAAGGCAACATATAAGAGGGATCTAGAGAAAGGGTTTATTGATAAATTATATAAAAGGTCTGGTTCTGAACAAAACTCATCTATCAGAGCCAAGGGCAGCTTTGAGAAAAGAATCCCAGATCTCATGGTTTGGGGACAAAAATGGTGCTCATAATGCAGGAAGTATAATCTGAAAATGGTAGCTTGGACACCAGGTAGAGACCTAATTCTTGGCAAAATATACATTTTTCTAGAAATTTGAGGGCAAAAATGTGGCTTAAGGGAAAGTTAGGTTTTAGTGGATTTTTTTTTTTTTTTACAGGATATAGACAAGTATCGTTGAAGGTTATAGGGAAAGAGCATATGTATATACGTATTTACACATCTATAAGTATATCTTTTGAATTCCACTAAAAGCTCATAGGATTTACAGTAGTGTTTTCAAGGAACAATGAGATTGTTATAACATGGGAAGAAATTGTTCCCTGCCCAGGAAGTATTATATAGTGATTTTTTTTTATATTTGTATTCCTACCACCTAGCTCAGTGCCTTGTACATGGTTTAATGTTTGTTGAATTAAATTGGATAGAAAGTCCGTCATTCTGAATTTCTCAGTTTAACCAATAAAGAGTTGGTTTGGTTCACTTTTAAGTCAGAGGAGATTGGATTTTATTGATCACATTCGGAAAATTGCCCAGTATTTTCAGTGAACAGATGTTAGTCACTTTTTCCACCATAGCAGACTCAAGGTGTTTTCTTATGGAGCTGTAAGACTTAATGTCATGGAATGCTATGAATTCAAAAGAATTAAGATTAGAAATAGCCCAGTGGGCCAGTAGAAAGACAATGATATGTGTAATGTATGAGTAAACTGTCACATGTTATTGGTGAGAAATATATTATAAAAGATATGAATGACGGCAAAGGTAAGCCACAAATTATGTAACCAGAATGAGAGACAACATATGAATAACTTGGGTGTGGTACATTTGGATACCTGAACTACTGAAAGACTTCTAACTTGTTAAGAAGATCCTCTGTGGAACATATATGATAAAATATAGCATACAGGGTTAGAAGTAGTAGAAAAGGTTTTATTTATATAAATGGAAAAGTGAAATCAGAGATGGGCCAAAGGAGAAATGAGGATAATAATACTTAGAATATTTACATCCACGAGATAAGAAGTTTTGTGGTTCAAGATACATGGTATGTTAGAAAGAGTACTTAATTAAAAATCAAAACACTTGAATTTGAAATTGTACCTCTGCCATTTATCTGTCTAATCCTAAGCAGGTAACTTCAACTTTGTTTTGTTGCATTCAGTTTTCTCTTACATAAAATTAGTATTAACTAAGATGAACTTGTAAGATCCCTTTCAGTTTTTACATCTTAATATAATTTATATGATGGAATACCTAACTATACAGCACTAGGTATGTGTGTATATGAATGTATATAAAATATATTTTCATGTGGCTTAGTTTAATTAAATATAAGGTTAATCCTTGATTTCATCAGCTGCTTACATCTGTTTTCTAGTAATGCTAGACTATCCAAACAATTCCAAAGCCCTGTTTTGTCACATTATTTAACACATCATATGAAATTTTGTTTGTACTTTTAGAATTAAATCTAAAAGTTATGTAGACAACATATGATTAGCAGCTTACTGAAATTAGTTATTTGTATTAGAAAATGAGGCTTGTCATTTTTATGTTGTAAATGGGAATCCCCATTTGTTTCTTTTAATTATTTTTAATTAAAATTAGCATTTACACTTAAGATTCATATTGCTTTTTGAAATTATGTAAATTGCATTTTGTTCAGATTTTTCTGATTTATTGCTTGTCTCAAATATATAAATAGATATAGATACATATAGACATACATTTATATGTATACATACATATGTTTATATTAGAATAACCCTGAAAATAATAGCATCCTTAAAGTAAGAAATATTCAACTTAATACTTTAAATATTTCATTGCAGGAACATTGACTTAAAATGACATAGGAAGTATTGTGCTTTATTTTTATGTATCAGACTTGAAGGAATAGTTATAATATCCTTATGTGAATAAGGAAATAAACTCATTTTGTTTGTGACCCTTTAAGTCATCATCTGTTAAATATATTGCTGTGTACCATATTCAATAGGTTTCTATAGCAAGAAAGACTGAAAGAAGTCTTCATGCATCTTGCTGTCATGTTAAATCTCACATAATTATGGGTCATTTGCCTGGCTTCTTTGGTAATTAACAGTTTTAATTGCCTCTAGTTCCAGTGAATTGGTTTAAGTTTTTCATTATGAGGTATTTTCTTCTACAATAATTATCAGCTTCCCTTATACAGTGAATTTTGAGTCAATATGGAAGTCACTTAGGGTCTCTTTGCGTAAATCACTGAAGGCCATTTCAAGATGCCATGATAATACTGTCCTGTCAATTCTTTTAATTAGACTCCTGTAAAAAGTAGCATATATTACAAAGATATTCTTGCTGCCCCACAAAAAGTGTAGGATTTTGCCACACAGTGTATAAGTGTTCTCATTAAATTCCATAAACCACTTTGACTTTAGATTTCAAGATTATTATTCTGGTGTAAAATTTTTTGAGAATTAAAATGCAACTTATATTTCTACTCAGTGATATATAAAAAAGATCAGATGATGCAAAGAATCTAATCTTTATGTATTAAAATCAGTCATTAAATGGGAAGTATAATTCTTCCCATCTCCAACCCTCACTCATAACAGCAGTGTTATGAAGGAATCCAATCTATAAACAAGGTTATACATATGTAATGCAGCTAATTTAAAGTGATAACAGATGTAAAATGACATTTTTTTCTAATAGTACAAAGAAACGTGAAAATAGAATTATGTTGGCCCACTAGCAGCAAATTATTAAGATTTGCCTTATTAGATAGACCACCAAAGACAGAAGATCTTTTTGTCGTTTTACTTGATTGGTTTTAAATGGCTGCTGACAGATTGATGAACATAGAATCAGGATTTTTAAAAGATAAAGAAAAAAAAGCTTTTTGTCCTGTATTGAAGTTCTTTGCTGCATATAAATAAAACATACACTATAATATGAAAACGCTATCTCACAATAAAATTTTCTTGAATGAAAGATACAGGAGACTCTTTGAGGTTCTTAATGTCTCTTTCAGGGTTGCTAAATTGTGGAATTTCAAACACTGGATATTTCCCAAAGAAAAAGGAAGCAATGCACTCTGGTATAGTTGACTCATTCATTTGGCTTTCAACCCCAATGAATGTAATTGTAAGTCTGTTTGTGTCAATGTTGATTTTTACTATTTAGTAAATCAAAATCAAATCACCAGATAATCACTGAGGGCCTGCTTTAGACAAAAGCACTGTAACATTTCTGTGACCTTGCTGATCTACATTAAAACTGCTCCTGACAAAATGATTAGAATAATATTGGCTTGTTTTCATAATGTTTTACTTGGGGTATGTAGATATTATCTTATTTCATCATCATAACAATAGTGCTATTAGTATTCATATTTTAGGCTCAATATTGAAAAATTATCCATGCATATGTTTTGAAAAGAAAAAACTTTAATAAAATAAAAGTATCAAAATTTTAGGGTTGAAAAAATGGAAATTACAAAGGGTTAAGTGATTTGCCAGGGTCAAAAGAAAGAGAATGTTTATAGCCTTACTATCTAGTTTTTGGCTCTGAAGTGATTTTCATTCAGGGACTCTACTGGTGACTGCTTCTCAAGAAGCACTATTTCAGAAAGGGCTTAATAAGCATATTTTATTTCACTTCTTACTCTCCAGTCATTTCCTCCATAGCCTTGCCAGCTGTTTTATCTAAGTGTGGGTACCTTTTCCTCCCCAACCTTCTACTGTGAAGATCGCATATTTTAAAATCAGCCAGAGTCAGGAATTCAGGTTAGGGGAAAATCGTCAGTCTTTATTCTCAGTGAAGAAGGATCAGAAGTGGAAGAGAATGGGCAATAGCAATGTGTGTAGCTGAGTCAAGAAGCTAGCTAGAGCAGCAGCCACGCGACCAGCAGCTAGGAGTATTGGACCCAGGCCCAATCTCTCCCAGCTTCTCTTCCTGTCTCTCTCTGCCTCCACCCACCAAAATCGTCATTTCCTATACAACACATCTGGACTTGCATGGAGAGTGGGCAGGGACCATTCTTTATCCAATCATGTATATTAATAGAGTATAGCCCAATTACTATTTAGCCTCATGTACTTGGGACCTCAGTGCATCAACTCAAACCTCAGCCCATTACATTCTACCTTAGTTAAAAAAAAAAATCAGATCAATTCTGCCATTGTTCCTGGATGGTGTATGTCAGTATATCCCTCCCTTAAAATCCCATTCACTACCTTAGATAACTTGCAGTACCAGAGTGTCCTGCTGGATTCCTAACTCTCTTACTGTGTTGTTCTCACCATTAGAATGCAAGCTTTTTGAGGACAGGTATTGTGCTTTCTTTATGTCTCTATCCCCACTGTTAGCACCGTACTTAACTCATAGCAAATACTGTATAAATGCTTTTTCATTCAGTTGTCTAAGGCTATATTCGAACTCAGGTTTCCCGACTCCCAAGTCTGTCCCTATAGCTAATGTACCATCTCACTATATCCGTTTTGATGATTATTTCTAAAATTAAGCAATCAAAAGTGACTTTTGCAGATTCTTTTAATGACAGAATTTAATGTTAGGATAAATACAAATAATAAAAGAAACATTTTCCTAATAATAACTCTCATGGATCAATTATCCTTTCTTTGTTGATTGTTAGGATGTTCATCCTAATCTCTTTCCTAATCTCCAATACCTCTAATTTATTATTGTACTTTCTTTTGTATCTTAGACAATTGGGGTTAAGTGACTTGCAGATGGCCACACAGCTAGGAAGTGTTAAATGTCTGAGGCCAGATTTGAATTTAGATCCTCCTGACTTCAGGGCTGATGCTCTATCCACTGTGCTACCTAGTTGCCCCAATAGCAGTCTTTAAAAAATATATATTTTTAGTCATAGGCAACCCAGTTTCATTAACTGTTGTGCCATTAATAATTTCCTTAAATGTAACACACTTCACATAGAAATTAGTTTTTTCATTATGATCAGATTATTATACTCTAAAATTTTCCACTTGCATGGAAAATCCTATGCTAGTCTCATCCTAGTAGATTGTTAACCATTCCCTGCTCTTGATATTCCAGATCATGCCTCTTAGCATTTCTGAAGTCTTTCTCTGTTCATTTAACTTCACTTCAAAGAAACATTCAAATAGTAAGCACTGTGAAAATGTTAGCTGTGTTTATTATTGTTGTTGTTACTCCTATTATTCTGTCATGGTCCAACTCATAAGTCATTTTCTCAGTGGTACTTCCTCATTTCTTCACTCCCCTCCATAAATTACTTTGTATTTACTGATCTTTGTACAGTCTATCTTCTCCCATAGACTTAATTTTTGTCTTGGTAGCAAAGTCCTTTTTTTACCCATTAGGTTCCTGATCAATTTTAGTAAAATTAGCTTTTATTGTGCTAGCTACTAAGATTAGAAAACTGCAATAAGAAACAATCAGTACTATTTGGAAGTAAATTACAATGACTGTATTTTATCATATAGTATACTTAGTACTATACATAAGAATTGTCTATTCTGAAAATTACATAGAGTGACTATTTAAAGCCAGAAAGTTTCACTCAGCAATTCAGTAAATGCCCGTGTTGCCTCCTACTTGCCCAAGCAGGTTTCTGAATTACTTAAGAAAATTTAAAATAGGGAAATATATTAAAACAAATTATATTTTTGCATGTAAGTATGTTAAGGCAAATGAATCCAAAATAGTCAATACTAATAATAAGGAAGAACAAATAATATTTGGAAGTTCAATAATTTGAAAAAAATAAAACAAAACATCAAATTTCTTTTATGTGTAATGCACTGTGCTAAGCAGTGGACACACAAAGCAGTAAGCATTTATTTTGTCTATAGTGTTCCATGCATTGGCCAAGTAAAAGGTACCAAAAAAAAGCAACATCATCAAATCTTGCCTTAAAGAGCTTAATCTACTGAGGAGAACTAGAGAGATAGATAAATACATACAAGAAATTTGTAGAGTAGATGAAATGTTAAGTCAGAGAGAAGGTGCTAGCATCTGGGGATACTTGGGAAGGCCTGCTGTAGAAGGTGACATTTTCCCTGGCTTATTGAAGCAAGAAAGAGATTCTTAAAAGTTGGAAGTGAGTGTGAAACACATTCTAAGTCTAGGGAAGTAGCCAACCAGTGCAGAGACACTGAGATGGAAGGTAGAGCATCCTGTATGAGGAACTACAGGTAGACCTTTCAACTATAATATAGAACGTATAGAGTGAAGTAATATATAAGAAGATCAGGAAGATAGAAAGGGATCATGTTATAAAGCGCTTTGAGTAAATAAAAGATAAGGCTTTTACTTTGTGCCAGTTATGGTACTAAAGGCTAGGAATACAAATACAGAGAGGCTATCCTTGCTCTCAGAGAACTTACATTCTAGATTTGTTGTAGAAAAGAGATGCTATATAGATAGAAACGACAAGCAACTAATTGGATATGTGAGATAAGTGAGAGTAAGGCATGGAGGATGATACAAAATTGTAGGTATGGATAATTGAGAAGATAGTGTTGCCTTTGGCAGTTTTATTGATAAATTCAAAAGAGGAGAACAGATAATGAAATTGTGATACCCTTTCAAAATAAGGTCTACAGTAATGGTCTAAAACCTCTTCTGGCCATTCTTCCCTCTCCCTTCTACTGCAGGACCAGAGTTTGAATATCAATTAGTCATCAATTCTCCCCAGTGTGAATCTGCACCAGTTCTCAGAGTAATCTTCAAAAATTCCTCCCCTTTCCCAATACCTGGCCCTGTTTGATACAAACAGTAATCCTGAATCTATCAGGTTTACTAGTTTTGGTACCCTTTTCACAGGACCAGAGCATACCTGACCATTTTCCAAACACCTTGACTGCTTCTTTTTGTAAGCTTTTTTCCTCAATAAATCTAATTTATTTAATTTATATCTCTTCTGACTATATTCTTTTGTCTTTTATGATTCCTTACACTGAAACTTGGAATTCCAAACATGTTTAAACTGCAATTCAAACTATGTTGAATTGATTTAGAGCTTTATGTTTTTAAAAGCACTTTGATATTGCCTCCTTTTGAACTTGCATTATGCATTAACTGTTTCATACTCCTTGACTTTGAAGTTTTAAGAATTTAAAACAGACCCATATAAACTTATGTACATAATATATATATATATATGACATGAGAAAAAAGTGGAAATTCTCAAAGAATAACAACCAATTAAAATGTTTTGATCGTGTCTTTTGTATATGTTTTGATACTTTTTTTGAGTATTTTAAATTGTTTGATACTTTCTACTTACGACCTTTTAACAGAATTAATTAGAAGTAAGGAAAATCCCCCATGTAATAATTATGATTAAGGAATAACTTTTTTAATTAGAAATCTAGGTAACATAATATATTTATAACTCTGGGCTTGGAATCAGGAAAACCCGAGTTTGAATCCTGCTTCAGACATATTAGCAATGTGATTCTGGCCAAATCAAGTAACTTTTCACTATCTCAATTTGCTCATCTATAAAATAGAGGTAATAGCGCTTTTGTTGTGAAAAATGAGATAATATAACTCTGCAACCTTAAGTTATATATAAATTGCTAGCTATTATTATTATTTACATTATCCACTTAACTAATTTGACCCATTTATGGATGTGCTGTACAATATATAAGCATCATTTCCAGAGATATAATTGTATAGCTGATTTTTTTGGTTTTATTTTTAGAAAACTAACTGCCTAGCAACCACAAATCTTCAAAAGACTGAAAGAGGATTTATTTTTTTTAGTTAAATTAGGTAACTAATTTTTAGGGTTGTTTTAATTAAACTTGTCTCTGATAACTTAGCAAATCAGAATAAACATGTAAGAGAAAAATAAAATCTTTTCAAAAACTGTCACAGGTAAAAATCAGAATACTTCAGTAGGCTATGAGAAATAGCTGGTTTTTCAAAAATAAAGTTTGATAAAATGTAAGAACCAAGAGACACCTTTGACAAACACTGGAAATAATTAGGAAAACTTATTAAAACCAGTCTGCTTTAAGGACATCATGATTTCAAAGGGCTGATATCCCTTTTTTTTTTCAGATTTACATTCTATCCTTGAATGTACATCTCATCCTCTCCATTAATTTCATATCCAGTGTGATTTTGTTTTCCTATAAATCTCTAATAGAGTCTATTCAAATGTTCCAGAAGACTTAACTCTAACTTTGAAAGCCCTTTATAACCTGACCCCTTCCAACTTTTCCAGTCTTTTTACACCTTGTTTCTTTCCTTGTTCACTATCCAGTAGCAAGCACAATACTCCATCTCCAAGCTCCATGAATTTTCACTGTAGTTTCTTCTTCATTTTTTCCTGTTGGGTTACCTGACTTCCTTCAGACTCCAGTTAAATTACCACCTTCTGAAAAAATATTTTTCTGATTGATCTCCCTTAATAAAATACTGGTACTTTCCCTCTAAGAATATTTCTAATTCATCTGTATATATGTATCTTGTTTCTAAGGTGCCATCTTCAATATTAGATTATGAGCTCCTTAAGAGCAGGGACTGACTTTTGCTTTTCTTTGAATCCCTAAAGCTTAACACAGTGCCTAGCTCATATTAGGCATTTAATAAAAGCTAGTGAATTTGACTTCCTTCAGCATCTAGTGACACCAATGTACTATTCGGCCTGTAATATAAATTATATCAGTCCTTGATAAATGACACTTTATTCTATTTATATTTACAGTTTTTTTTTTAACAGTAATATTATATAGCCTACTTAGGATCATAGATTTTGACCGGAAGGATTTTAGATCCACCTAACATAGTGTCCTCATTTTACAAAGAAAAAACTGAAACACTGGTGGTTAAGTACTCCATAATCCCCTACCTAGAATTAGGTCATAATCACATGCCTTTTCACTACCCTTGCAGGTATGATATATATATTCCATTTTTAAATCTATTTTTTTTTCTGAGGCAATTGGGGTTGCAGATGGTCACACAGCTAGGAAGTGTTAAGTGTCTGAGACCAAATTTGAACTCAGGTCCTCCTGACTTCAGGGCTGGTGCTCTATTCATTGCCCTGCCTAGATTCCCCTATTCCTTTTGTTTTTAACTACAATGGTCTCAGGATAATTTGGTTTCATTGTATATAGAAGCCAAAACTCAGAGAGTATTAAATAGAATGTCCAAGGGTCATACACCTTATTGACAGTGCTGGGATTAGAATTTCATTCTTTTAATGCAATTCTGGTGTTCCTTTCACCTCCTCACCATTAATTCCAAGTCAGCCAGTATACTTACAGGACTATACAGATCCTGTGTTAAGTGATAGGGTTACAGAGGAAGACAATAGTTTCTTCTTTTAAGGAGATCACAGTCTTATAGGGGAGATAATACATTGGCAAATTCGGATAAATTGGATATAATCAGTAGAAGGAAAACATGGGCATTAAGGGGAATTGGGGATGAAAGGAGACAAGGAGGTCAGGAAACAGATAAGGAGAGAGAGAATGCAGAGTTACACTAAGGATTTGGTGAGCAGGATCTAGAGAAGGGCAGGGAAAGGGGTAAGTTATAAAGGATCAAAAGGATAGGAGGAAGCTAAGTAATGAAAAGCAATGAACTCCAAAGAAGAGGACTTTATATTTGATATTAAAGATCATAAGGGAACCCTTGGAATTTAAAAGGGGGGAAAGGGAAGACCAGTGTAACATGGTTAGACCTGTGCTTCAGTTTGATGTCTGAATGAAAGATAGACTGAAATGGGGAAAAACTTGAAGCAAGAAGACCAACAGGCTAATGTCATAGTCCATAGATGATGATGGCCTGTACTAGAGTGGTAGCAGTGTTGAGGAATAAAAGGCTACACACACACACACACACACACCAGAGATATTAGGAAGGTAAAGTAAATAAGACTTGGAAACCATGCAGGCATTCAAGATGATACCTAGACTTCACAGTAAGTTTATTTATATATTTCTTGAGATGCTTATTAGAGGACATTTGGGTAAATGGTAGCTAATAGGAAGGAGTAGTGAGAAGTATGATTTTACAAATTTTCAGTCACTAAATATGTGGGTAGAAATGGAGAGACAAGAAGAGATAAAGATGGAAAAAACCTTACCACTAACATCAATCAAGAATTCTCTTTTATTTAAAAGGATTTGGTCAAATCTAGGCACCATCCAGGTGTCTCAGTCAGAAGAGCATTGGGCCTAGAGTCTGGAAATTCTGAGTTCAAATCTAACCTCAAATACTTAGTAGCTGTGTGATCTTTGGCATGTCACTTAATCTCAATTTGCCTTAATCTACTGGAAAGGGAAATGACAAAACTTATCTTTACTTAAAAAAAAAAAAAAAAAAAAACATAGACTAAATGAATGAACAACAAAAGTCAATCTGCCTCATATTTATATCATGCTTTTAGATTTAGAAAAAATTTTCCTTTACCATATCCTTTTGAGACAGCTTAATATGATGTCTATTTTATTTATAAAGTACACTACATTTACTTTCTAGCTTTAACTTTTCACAAGCTTTGCTGGAAATATTAAAAAAACAGATTTATAGAATAGAAATATAATTAGAAGTGCACATGTGTAACCTATATTGGGTTGCTTGCTGTTTTAAGAGGTGGGTAGAGAGGGAGAACAATTTGGAATAAAAATCTTTGCAAAGGTGAATGTTGAAAACTATCTTTGCATGTATTGGAAAAATAAAATGATATTTTTAAAAAAGAAAACTAGATTTCATTGTAAACCATTTGTGTTGCCTATAAAGTCATAGACAGTAGCCAGTTTCCTATTTTAAGTATATCTTAATCAGAAATTCACAGAAACATTTACAGCAGAACATTTACTAGCTTGATGATGAAAATCATTTTAAATGTGAATTTCTAAATGAAAAGAGGACAGGAACTTTTAAATTCCTTTGTGTCAGTAATCCCGATAATAAAATGGATATACGTGATAAACCAAAACAGATGCTGCACATGGGCACTGAATTTTTGTGCTAATGAGATTTTTGTTGCATAACCCTGGCAGGACAAGCAACTCAATTTTTAAACAAAAAACACCCTAACCATTTAATTTTCATACTATAGTGCATAAAACATTAACAACCCTGAAAATATTCTATATTTTTGACATATGAAATTTTCATCACTTCCTCCCATGCCTGTAATGTTCAATTATTGATGAACAGATTTTTGTTTTTTTAATATAATAGATTTCTGACTGAGAATTACTGATATGACCTAAAACCAGCTAAACAGAATTTCAGACTGGTCAGACAACAATATATATTAATTCTTAAGAACATTGCCAGTTGTTTTAACTGTCTATTTTTGTACAATAATGATTATGATGATGATGCGGGTAATTATGATGATGTTGGTGATGATTATAAAGATGGTGGTGGTGTTAATGTTAATGATGATGATGATAAAAACTGAGTTTAAATGTCCCATCACATAAAAAGACTTAGTAACTTGTCTTTCTGTTTTGATTCTTTTCACTACAGTGCCTTGTATTTGAAGATGCTCCAAATGGAGTTGAAGCAGCACTTGCCGCTGGTATGCAAGTGGTTATGGTTCCAGATGAACAATTAAACCCAGAACTTACAAGAAAGGCAACCTTGGTGCTGAAATCACTGGAGGACTTTAAGCCAGAATTGTTTGGTTTGCCACCATATGATTGACAGATAATCTAATGATAGTCTGTTTTGTGCCATTACTCTTCTATTTTTATCTTGGATTTTTTTTTCCATTTTAATTGTGAATTGTAAAGAAAATTAACATATAATCAAAAAATTTCTTCGCCAAAAATTTAGATATTCTTCCCACCATGTCATGTATTGTAATTTCCAAGTAATTCATTGAATTTATTTTGTTCTGACTTTTAGTTTGAGAAGGAATAAACAATGGCAATAGCCAAGATGATTCCACGAGCAAATCATAATTAACATTTTAATAATAAGTAGTTGATTATACTAAAATGAAAAATACCCAGTTATCTGTGATTTATGTTTCTCTACCAAAGAAAGATCATGTTTTTGCTCAGAAAATATTCAATAAAATTGATGAGGATGATTTATTTTAGTAAATGCCAAATTGTTATTAAAAATAAACTTTAAAAAATGCTATGTGTGTCTTGATAGTTTTATTATCAATAAAATTCATAACTTGCCTTGATAATCCTCTACCTGAAGTTTTATTCTTGTCCACTTTACTGAATATTTTCTACCTCAATATTTCCCACCTTATCAGAGTGAAAATGTTTTATTTCTTGTCTTGGATTTAGAGTCCAGAAAACCTGACTTCCCACCCCAGGCCCTTAATAGTTGTGTAACCCAGGGCAAGTCATTTAAGTTAAATGTTAGACACCTCATTAAGACATTTCCTAATTGGGAGAATGTTCTCTATGCTTATGCTATGTAGTTCATTGCCAAGGACGCTAGCTCTCTGAAACTACATAACAAAGTTTAAATTTAATCTACATTATTAACATTTTATCCATTACTTTCTTGAGTCTAATAATCAACAAAACAAGAGGATTCGTTTTTACATTAGCCAATTTCAAAAATAAATGCTCTTACTAAAAATTTAATAATTGGTTCTCTACATTGTTGAAGCTGTCTCCAGCATATCCCTGGATCATCCTTCCCATATTTCCCATATTCAGTGTATAAAATCATGGTCATCTTTCAGGCCAACTTAATATTCTTAATGTGCTTTATTTTTACAGATTTTTTTTCACAGGACACATGGACATAGATCTCATGATGTAACACACAGGGTGATTATAATTTCACAGATTTTACAAGAGAAGCTTTGCTTCTCAATAAATAATGTTCCCTTTTAAAATGTTTTAAGAGATGGAAGACTCATTAAGATAAATGTGTATCTTCTTGAGTTAAGTATTTTGACAAGGATACCATTCACATGGACAGATAAGATGTCACCTTTTAAAATAGATATCATCTTTGCTAAGAAATTAATAAAATATAGTTAAGATCTCAAAAGGACAGGATTTCCATGAGTAACTGGAAAATAACAGTGCTATGTCTAGCAGCATAGGGATGCAAAGAAGTAGGGCACTGTACTCTCCTTTTCTCTTCTAAGGATCCTATTGTCTCTGGATGATTCCATATAGTTAAGATGAGGTTCCATCCTAATCACCTAAAAAAAGAGTCAGTTGAAATATTTTTTTTCCTTTATTCTTTAGCTCATTGCTTTCAGAGCCTCAGATTCCTGAAGATGAGACTTCCTTGCCTTATATGCTTTACTACAGGAAGAGAGTAACTCACTTTTTTTTTTCCTGAGGCAATTGGGGTTAAATAACTTGCCCAGGGTCACACAGCTAGGATATATTGAGTGTCTGAAGGCAGATTGGAACTCAGATCCTCTTGACTTCAGGGCCAGCATTCTATCCACTGTGCCATCTAGCTGCCCTGAGTAACTCAGTTTTAAAGAAAAATTTGAGTTATCAACTATTTCTGATCAAAAAGAAAATATCTTCTTTGTCTCAAAGAGCATGTCCTTTATATTCATATAAGTCACCCATGTCTCTGTAGTCCCCAGAAGTTCTCAGGGAAATTCCCTGATCTACCATAAATAAACTCATTCCCATCAATATTTCCCAAGGATATATACACACATTCAACCCCATTTCATATGGGAAATAAGTAGAAATGTCATATTCTACAATGACCAATCTCACATTTGAATTTGCCCACCATTTGATTTAAAAGCAAATTGAGACAAATCCAAACAATGAGTTGTGCATGTAAATCCTGCCAAAATAAATTAAATTGTTCTGCATAAAATGATGAATTCACTTCTAAATAATTTAGAGCAGACCAACTGTTTCTCTACCTTAGATGGCGTCTCTTGGTTTTTTTGTTTTGTTTTTTAGCAAAAGTTGCACCTAAATTCTAGATGCTCTATTTTTGTTATGTTGCTGTTGTTCAGTTGTTTTAATCATTTTTCAGATGAGGAAATTGAGACAAATAGACTGAAGTGACCTGCTTAGAATTACACAGCTAAAAAAATGTGTCAGAAGTCACATTTGAACTTGCGAATCATTAGAAAGAAAGCCTTGTCTGGAGTCAGGAAGACCTGAGTTCAAGTGTGGACTCATTTACTGGCTATGTATCTTTGCATAAATCACTTAATCCTGTTTGCCTCAGTTTTTTTTTTTTTTTAATCAAAATGAACTGGATAAAGAAATAACAAACTTTGTCAAGAAAATCCCAAATGGGGTCACAAAGGGTCTTTTTACAACTGAAAAACTATCAATAAATAATTTCCTGACTCCAGGCCCAGCACTCTGTCTACTATGCCACCTATTGCCCAGGTGTTATCTACATAAGACATAAGATTCTTACAATCACCAAATGCAAGCAAGTGAAACACCCTTTATTCCTGTCATCTAGAAGCCCTTTTGGCGATCTAGTATAGTTTATAGTTCCTTCTCACATAATGTATTTAAATGCACAAATTAAAATGCACTAATTACAAAAATAGTTATGTTTTCTTATTAATCAAGTTCACAGATCTCAGTTTAATAACTCTTTGCTTTATTGACTAACATGACAAAAAATATTAGAGGGAGTGTAAAAAATAGGTATACTATTTTAAAATTTTAATGTTTAATAATGGCTAAAATTCTTTTAAATTACTTTTGTAAATTTATTACATATCAATAAGAACTTATAAAACTTGCTATATACTATTTACATTTAATAAATTCATTTCAACTTTTTTTAGAGAGCCCCTTAGTCCAAACCAACTAGACTGAACAAGATTTTAGTGAGTCATGTAATAACTCATATTTTACATAGCAGTTTAAGTTTGGCAAAAAACTTAAGACATATGTCACATCTAAAGAACCTGAAAAGTTTGGTGCTATAAATAGCCCCACTTTTGGGGTGAAGAAAATTGAAGCTTAGAGAAGTTAAGTTAATTGTCCAGGGTCATACAGTTACTAATTTACAGAGGTGGAATTCAAAACCAGGTCTTCAAAATCCAAGTTCAGCTCATTGGTTCTGCTATAGTAGAAGTGTTAAACTCACAGGCCTTAGAGACATACTGGGGCAAAACTCTACGTTAAAATGTAATTGAAAAATATTTAAGCAAACCAAAAATACAATAAAACTGTTAGTTCATGATTTCTAAGACAATATGTGGTCACAGAGATCCATTTCCATTTGAGTTTGACACCATTGCCCTTTTTCTCAGTCGTGCATGATGCTTTGTGTCTACCACCACTGCATTATATCGTGCTATTTCTATCCTGTTATTATTTATTCTTAATAATGAATAACTTAATGTTTGTTTTGTAAAAGACTCCATGATGAAATATTAGCCCTTTGTCAGGCTTATTTTGTGAGAAGTTATTTATCCCATTTATTACAATATGTTCTGTTCAGGGTAAGTGAGTATTTAATAGTAATTATATTCTTTGTGTCTTATAATTAGTATCTACTGATATGACATTCCACAGCCCTAAGAAGGATTTGCCCCACTGATGACAGTCCCCATGGAACAGCATTATAAATGAGATATGTGTTTTGTATATCTTTTCTTAATCCCACCTAAATGAAATATACACAGCACTTTGAAGAAGTTATTAATTACAACTTATTAGTATGTACCACCTAATACATCCTCAGTCGGAGTTCAGTAATTATGAAAGAAAAATGATCCCCAAAGGCACCTGTTTTATACTTGAAAGCACAAGGTTGTTAGTGAATTGCAGTGCTTCCTGCTATGAAACAGTCAAAAGATAGACAAAACAGTATACCTTAACAATTTGGGATCAGAATTAGAACATTTGGGGCAATGCAAATTTTTTTTTTTTTAATTAAAGCTTTTTTTTTTTTTTTTTTTTTTTTTTTACAAAATATATGCATGGGTAATTTTTCAACATTGACCCTTGCAAAGCCTTCTGTTTCAAATTATCCCCTCCTTCTCCCCACCCCCTCCCCTAGATGGCAGGTAGTCCAATACATGTTAAATGTGTTAAAATATATATTAAATCCAATATATTTATACATATTTATACAGTTATCTTGCTGCATAAGAAAAATCGGATCAATAAGAAAAAAAACTGGGAAAGAAAACAAAATGCAAGCAAACAACAACAGAAAGAGTGACAATGCTATGTTGTGGTCCACGCTCAGCTCCCATGGTCCTCTCTTTGGGTGTAGATGGCTCTCTTCATCACTGAACAATTGGAACTGGTTTGAATCATCTTATTGTTGAAGAGAGCCGCGTCCATCAGAACTGATCATCGTATAGTCTTAACAAAGGGACCCCCAAACTCTCTAAAACTCTTTGAAGGGCAGATTCTCCTTGAATCCTGCCTCTGTAAAGACCCCACCTGAGGACAAACAGCTTCATTCTGTTATCTAAGTGGAGCTAACCGAGTCCAGAGTTGGGGATTCTAACCTCATTGAACTGAAGAAACACCCATTTAATTCTAAGATTTTTCTATTCAATTACAGCTCAAGCTGAAACCCAGCTTGTAGATAAAAAGAGCTAACTTGGAACTCACTCTTTGCAGAGGAGCTAACATGACATGCTTAGGAAATATTTCTCTTCCTGACCTATGTCAGGAAGCCCTCTGGAATAATATTTCTTTCAGCATTACCCTCTCTCCCTCACCTATTTCCCTAATGAGACTTTATATCTCTCTGTCAGGATTTCTCTATTAGAAACTGTATTCCCCTGTTGGGACCTTAGCACTAAGTAATTCAGCCTTTCTATTCATGCATAGCAAAGGCTGACTTCCCAATGGCTATAAGATACTTCTTTTTATCAGTCTGGCTTTTCGGGTTCATAAATTCTTTACAAAGGATCTCTGCTCCACCAGAAGGGGGTTCACCAAAACTCCCTACCCTGCGCCAATCCTAAGGGGATCTAGGGGAGCCAAATCTCTTCATTTGGTTCCCTGAGCCCCGAACCTGCCAATAACCTCATCATTTAACTCCCTGACCACCAGGAACCCTAATCTTATCATTTTGGTTCCCTGACTGA
Source organism: Sarcophilus harrisii (assembly GCF_902635505.1). Classification (NCBI taxonomy): domain Eukaryota; kingdom Metazoa; phylum Chordata; class Mammalia; order Dasyuromorphia; family Dasyuridae; genus Sarcophilus; species Sarcophilus harrisii. Next base: position 208,514,445 of record NC_045428.1, read on the forward strand.
ACAGGATCCCTGAAATCTAGATCTCATCAGTTTTCTTATTGCAGTGTACACTAATCTCCTGGTTCTGCTCATTTCACTTACTATCATCAGTTCATGTAAGGTTTCTCCAGGTCTCTCTGAAATCAACTTGGTGATCATTTATTATAGAAAGATAATATTCCATTAACATTCATATGTCATAATTTATTTAGTTATTCTCCAACTGATGGGCATCCACTCAGTTTCCAGTTGCTTGCCACTACAAATAGGGCTACTACAAACATTTTTGCACATATGGGTCGCTTTCCCTCCTTTAAGATCTCTTTGGGATATAGGCCCAATAGAACACTGCTGGGTCAAAGGGTATGCACAGTTTGATAGCTTTTAGAGTATAGTTCCAGATTTCTCTCCAGAATGGTTGGCTCTATTAACAGTTCCACCAGCAATGTATCACAGTGTCCCAGTTCAATGCAGGTAATTTTTAAAATGCTTCTATGTATATTTCAAGGAGTATAGATGATAGCATAGTAAACTCTACAGCAGGGGTCCTCAAACTTTTTAAATAGGGGGCCAGTTTACTGTCCCTCAGACTGTTGGAGGGCCGTACTATAGTTAAAAACAAAAACTATGAACAAATTCCTATGCACGCTGCCTATATCTTATTTTGAAGTGAAGAAACAAAACGGGAACAAATCCAATATTTAAAATGAAGTAAAGTTAAATCAACAAACTTACCAGTATTTCAATGGGAACTATGGGCCTGCTTTTGGCCAATGAGATGGCCAATGTCTGGTTCCATATTTGTCACTGCTAGTTGTAACAAGTGATGCAAGTGTGCATCCATTAGTCTTGATTTGCTTGGAGATTTTAAATGTTTCATTTTAGAAAAAGTCTGTCCACAGACGTAAGTGCTGCCAAATATGGTTGCCATTGTGAGTGCATGGTTCCTGAGATGAGGATATGTCTCAGAGGAGAGAGATGCATAGAAATTATTAAGGCTGTTTGACTTGAATGCGTCTTTCAGAGAGTCACAATTCTGCAGTTCAGCCAGTTTCATTTGGTAAATTGTATCCACATTTTCAATGTTAATAGAAAATGGGTTACGGAAAAGCTATATGTCCTGTTCATGGAGATGAAGCTCTTTAAATCTAAATTGGAACTCCTTTTGCAGTTTTTCCAGTGAATCATACATGTTTTGTTTGGGAATGTAATCAGCAGTTTTTCTACTAACAGATTTTGAGTTGTGGGGAGATGGCAGAAGTTTTCGTCCTTCACTTGTTTGATGAGGAGGCCTAATTTTATTTCAAATGCTTTGACATGTGATTGCATATCACAGATGAGCTTCCCCTTTCCTTGAAGTTGCATATTGAAATTGTTGAGTAGCTCTGTTATATCTGTCAGAAAGGCAAGGTGCCATTTCCATTCTGCCTCATTGAGCTGTGGTACTTCTTTGCTTTTTGAAAGCAGAAAAGTTGTAATCTGTGGAAGTAAGTCATAGAAATGTTTCAAAACTCTCCCTCGACTCGGCCAATGGACTTCTGTGTGATATAGAATATCTCATACTCAACAGAAGTTGAGTATGCTCAGACAGAAATTCCTGAAATTGTCTGTGATTTAGTGCATTAGCTCTAATGAAGTTAACACAAGATACCACAATTTTCATAACAGAGTCCCACTTCAGTGATTTACTACACAGCACTTATTGGTGGATGAGGCAGTGTATGGCTATTGGATGAGAATGGTTATGTTTGTCCATCTCTTGGTTTATGCGAGCAATTACTCCTTTCTTAGACCCCACCATGCTAGGAACACCATCAGTTGTCATGCTGGCTAGTTTAGCCCAGTCCAGCTCCAAACCAATCATAGTTTGGCAAACCTTTTCATAGATATCCCCTCCTGTAGTTGTTCCTTTGATGCTTTGCAGTGCAGCAAGCTCTTCTATGACTTCAAAATAATCATTCATTCCCACAAATAGAAATTAAAAGTTGTGAAGAATCACGAGCATCATTGCTTTCGTCAAGTGCCAAGGAAAAATATGAAATTTTTTGTATGGAGTTTTGCAAATGCTGATGCATATTGTCTGCCATTTCTTCAATCCTCCATGCAATTGTAGGTCCTGAAAGACTCACTGTACTAAATAAATAGGCCTTCTCTCTTTGGCAACAGAAAGAAGGCATTCTTTAACAAATTCTCCCTACACAAATGGTCTGCCAGTGCGTGCTATTAGCTTGACAACTTGAAAACTTGCTCGCAATGTTGAAATATTTAGCTGCTTTTGCTTCACAAAAGTATTTTGCTGAGTTGTCAATGTATTTTTCAGTTTTAATATTTTAAACGATATTTATATTTATGTTGAGTTTCATAGTGTCGACACAAATTATCTTCTTTGAACACAGAATATAGTGTATGGTATATCAGACATACAGCTCTTTCCTTGTACTGCATGAAAAAGTAATCATAAGTCCATTGTTCTTTGAATATCCTACACTCCGGGTCAATTTTTCTTTTTCTTGATATCATTATTTCCTAAGGATTCCAAATTGCTATTAGTAAAATACCAAATATGTATGTATATACAGTACTACAAAAACAATATACTAGCAATAACTTTGCCTACACAGAGACATACAGACTGCAATGCCCAACTTCCTCCAAGCTGCCTCTGTGCTGTGATGCCTCATTTCCCAGACTCACTCCTGCTCTTCATGCTCCCGCTTCCGACCTTCACTGCTGCAGTAAATTCCCCCTGCAGCGGCCATGACATGCACAGCATGCATTGTACATCCCCCGTGCCTGTCTGTTGTGGTGGCTGCCATTACTGTACAAGGACGTGGGCCATCAGTTCTCCGTCTTCTGCATCTCTCTCCCTTCCCCACACCACACACCCCGGCCTGGGAACTCACCTTACCTCAGAATCACCTCACACTCTTGTCTCTGTCACCTCAGCCCAGTGCCAGAAGTGTGCATTGCTAACGCGAGTTTAGTTGAACATCACTTCCGGTCTGATTTTGCTATAACCCGGCAGGTCGCATAAACATCCTCAGTGGGCCGCATCTGGCCCACAGGTCATAGATTTTGAGGACCTCTGCTTTACAGGATACAAGTCAGGCATTCAGATGGTATAGGATGTAGGTGCACTTTTAAGTTTTCATTTAATACTTTGATTCTCTAGCACCAAATTAAAATCTGCCAATGAAGTAGTGCCATTTTATTATTCTGGTCAATTTACCTATAATGGTTAGGCTATACACAAAAGTTTTTTCACAAATGCTAATAAGCAGCTTACATTAATGTAATTGCAGTTAGTTATAGGATCATAGATTTAGAGTGTAATATTCTCTTTATAATGCAATGTTGTCTGTTGAGATTTTCTTGGGGTCTCTGGAGGCAGCCTTCCTTTCAGTTCAGTAATCACCACAAGTGCAGCCAGGGATTAAAGTCCAAATCCTTTACTGTCTCCTTCAAAGTTCTATCTCCTTCACTTGGGGCTCACCTAGTTTTCTTAGAGGCCTATGTCCCTCCTTGGTTCAGAGAACTTGAGCTCCTGCCTCCTTCTCTGCCCTCTGAATTTCTCCAAATCCAAAGGTTTGTGCTTCAGCCTCCAGCCACCACAAAAGTGGACGATGGAATGAATCTGTCTCAGCCTCTAAGAGCTTCTAGTGTGCTTGTCTTTTTTGGCCCCCAGAGCTTCTTATATGCCCCACACTGAGTATACACTAATCATTATGTCACAAGGAAGCCAATATTTGTTGTAGGATTAAATCAATGCTAAACTAGATTTAACCATTGTCTCCTCAATTCCACTTAGTACCTGGTTTCAAGTCCTGGCCCATAACATCTCCTTATAGGATTAAATCAATCATACTGAACCATGCTAAATTAGATAACTATTGTCTCTATCAATTCCACTGACTTAGTACCTTTGTAAGAATCCTTTGTTTCAAGTTCAGAGTTCTGGCCCATAACATTAGAAAGTGAAGGAACTTCTAGAAGTTATCCATAGTATCCTATTTCTTTCCCCATTGTCTGTGAATAAAATCTTTTCTACCTTACTGATGGAAAAATGAGGTCCAAAATGGCTGAGTGACTTTGGCCAGGATAACACATGAGTTATTATGCAAAACACAGTTTTGACTCCAAACTTAAATCTCTTTCCATGTCACCACTTTTAATGCAAAAGTATTCCATTAGGACACATACTAAAATATGTTTTTCATTGTCATTTTTTCACTACATATTTATCCTAAATTCCAATTGAATAAAGGTTTTTATAGAATAGAGACAGATTATTTCCATTTTGTTTTTGAATCTCCATGACCTAGTACAATGCCTTACCCAATAATAAGTTTTTAGTAAGCAAGTCAATAAGTATTCATTAAGCATCAACTCTATGCCAGGCAGTGTATTGACCACTGGAGTAGGGATCATTATTGATCATTTATTAATATTGTTGGAACCTAGCTTTATGCAGCTAGAAAATTGTCAAAACCCAAAAAGCTTAGTGTAAAAGATAGATTGATACTCAGAGATACTCCAAGGAAGCTAGATGGCTGTAAAGAATGCTTATATCTCACCCCGTACTTGTTTTGGGTCCATGACCAAAACTTGTGTTTTGGGTTTCACAAAATATATCGACTTACCTGCTGATATATATCTCAAATTGTCCTTCTTTTAGAGACTACCTACTGTCTACATGAGGTCAATCAGGCAAATATCCTTATGCCCTTGTCTGATTTCTATATGATGAAACCTCACAAAGACTTGTGGAAGGAATTACTTCTTACTTCTGGCTTGCACTCTATGACAAATAGCCTTAATAAATTTGGTTTTGTTCTCCCAAGCAATAGAAGTTACAAAGAAAATCAAAAACATTCCCTGCCCTTAGGGAGCTTATTATCTAATGAGTTAGAGGAAAGAGAAACAACCATGTAAAACAGGATATAAACAAGGTATTTTAAGAAATACTCTTAGAGCATTAATCTTAAGGGAGAATATAGAATGTGAAGAGGCTTCTTGCAGATGGTGGGATTTAAGCTGAGAGTTAGAGGAAGCCAAGTTTAATTAATGAATTTTAGCTCCAAAACATGGTTAATATGTTTCCAGTTTTCTAGGCCAATTCTGCTGACATAACACTACCAACTTGAAAAGTGAAAAATGTAATCTAAAAGTTGTTTTGTCAAACTCTGTTTGCCTATTCCTCCCACCAAATTCACAGATGTTTTACTATCACACAGACTATCATTTTCCTAATTTCTAATTAGGTTATGCAATTCAGAGCTTGAAATAGATTGAGAAAACTCATAAATGAAGTTTGAAGAAATCTAGGTATATAGGTTATCTAGTAGTAATTTTTAAAAACTGTATAGCTACCATCAAAAGTATCTTTCCTCTATGGAATGTCTCCACATAAAACTCAGGAAATACTAATAGATTAAATCTATGTCTTTATTTTATTAAAGACTAAAGAATTAACCTTTTTGCCAGTTTTAACCCCAAAAAAGTCTGTCTCAAAATTATTTTAATTTTTCTATGAATTAAAATCTTGTTTTGAAGGCAATGAGTTGACTTCACAAATAATAGATGTCCCTTAAAAAAAAAGTGTGAAGTGCAATTTTATATTTATTTTGTATCACATGGTACCAATAATTTGCAGTAAAATGTCCAAGTTACGTTCCTGGTGGTGAATGGCCCAACTTTGTAATAGCAATAATGCTGACATTCACTGTAAGGGGAATTAAGCTTTTGTCAGTAAATGAATAATTTTATGTATTTAATTTTCTCATCCATATCCCACAACACTTTCATTCTTTCTTGAAACTGCATGAGTGGAATTCTATAGTAAACAAGCATTATTTGTATCTTTATGAAGATTATTTGGTACTATGCTGCATGTGGTTTACTATTCTTTCTGAGCTAACCAAAAGCAGCTGCATGTTTGCAAAATCTACATCTCCAAAATTATCTTTCACTAATTGGATGAATATTTTAACATTTAAATATTATGAGAAAGGGTTTTTAGGACAAAATAATTACCCTCAGCCACTTAACAAATTATTTGTGAGTTACGGCATTAATCAGTCTGTCACACTATTTTGCATGTAATGTATTTTATATAACTGATTACAGAGCACTATTAAGAATGTTTTCCCATGCATTAATAAAGATAAGTTTAGATTTCTCTCCATTTAGATCTATAACTTTTTAATATCAAGAGGAAATTTCATTGTTGTTTTGGACCCTTCATTTTCTAACATTACTGATATTATTTTCTGCCCATGTATTGTAGGATACTACTATCCCACAACCCAGTGGCATGTCATCCTTCCAATAGGGCTCAAGAAATATTAGTTCTTTACTTAACTTCCATCTTCATTGTAAAATTTATTTAACTATACCTCTGATATTAAGTGAACATTTAATAAGACTCACAATAAACTTATCAGGATTATGCCATATAACCAAAGGAAGCAGAGTACTTTTTCTCCTTGCTCTATTACATTCTACATTTACTTTTTTGTATATTTCTAATTCATGCTAAATTAACAGCTACATGTGGGAAAAGACAATGCCTGCCACGATGCCTTACACATACTAGTTATTCTATAAAAATTGGTTAAAGGAATGATTGAATGTCCTAGATAAATATATAACCTAGCAGGGAGTAGAGAGAAAAATAATATAACAACAATAATAACATTTAGATAGCATTTTGAGATTGTCAAAGCCTTTTATACATAGATTATTTTATCTTTGCAATAATCAGGGAGGTGGGTATTATTTTTTATTATATCTTTTTATTGACAAAACATATGCATGGGTAATTTTTCAACACTGACCCTTGCAAAAACTTCTGTTCCAACTTTTCCCTTCTTTCCCTCCACCATCTCCCCTAGATGGCAGGTAGTCCCATATATGTGAAATATGTTAAAGTATATGTTAAATACAATATATGTATACATATTTATACAGTTGTCTTGCTGCACAAGAAAAATCAGATTTAGAAAGAAGGTAAAATAACCTGGGAAGAAAAACAAAAATGCAAGCAAACAATAACAGAAAGAGTGTAAATACTATGTTGTGGTCCACACTTATTTCCCAGTATTCTTTTACTGGTGTAGCTGGTTGTGTTCTTTGAAGACTGAGGTAGCACCCTGGATGCCTTAGAATCAGCCAGAGTCAGGATAAACAAAAGTCCTTGGTCTTTATTCTTGGTCTTTAGGGGTAGAAGTGAACAGGATCGACACAGGATCTTCACAACCTTTCTTCTCTTCATCAACCCCCAAAGTGACTTTGGCTTGTCTTATTCCACTCCCTAATCCTTCCCACAATTCTCTATATAAACCAAAAGATTGAACCAGCACAGAATAGTGGGAAGGGCCATTTTCCAAGCATATGCTAATAGAGTATTGTCCAATCGGTAATTAGCCTTAAGTGCTTGGTTATCCGACCTCAGTGCATCAACTCAGATTTTCAGACCCTTACCCTGTCCATTACTGATCAATTGGAACTTATTTGGATTATCTCATTGTTGAAGAGAGCCATGTCCATCAGAATTGATCATCATGTAGTACTGTTGTTAAGTGTATAATGATCTCCTGGTTCTATGTATTTCATTTAGCATCAGTTCATGTAAGTCTCTCCAACCCTTCCAATCTTCTCTGCATTAGTTTTGTTTGTACAAAAGCTTTTTAATTTGATATAATCAAAATTTTCTATTTTGTGATCAGTAATGATCTCTAGTTCTTCTTTGGTCACAAATTCCTTCCTCCTCCACAGGTCTGAGAGGTAAACTATCCTATGTTCCTCTAATTTGTTTATAATCTCATTCTTTATGCCTAGGTCATGAACCCATTTTGCCCTTATCTTGGTGTACAGTGTTAAGTCTGAGTCAATACCTTGTTTCTACCATACTAATTTCCAGTTATCCCAGCAGTTTTTGTCAAACAGTGAATTCTTATCCCAAAAGTTGGGGCCTTTGGGTTTGTCAAATACTAGATTTCTATAGTTATTGACTATTTTGTCCTGTAAACCTAACCTATTCCACTGATCAACTAGTCTATTTCTTAGTCAATACCAATGCTTTTGGTGACCACTGCTTATTAATATAGTTTTAGATCAGATACAACTAGGCCACCTTCATTTGCTTTTTTTTTCATTAGTTCCCTTGAAATTCTTGACCTTCATGTATACTTATTGTGTATCTAATTTATATTTTAATATATTTAACATCTACTGGTCATCCTGCCATCTGGGGGAGGGGTGAGGGGTAAGAGGTGAAAAATCGGAACAAGAGGTTTGGCAATTGTTAATGCTGTAAAGTTACCCATACATATAACCTGTAAATAAAAGGCTATTAAATAAAAAAATAAAATAAAATAAATTCTTGACCTTTTGTTCTTCCAGATGAATTTTGTTGCAATTTTTTTTCTAGGTTATTAAAATAGTTTCTTGAGAGTCTGATTATAATGGCACTAAATAAATACATTAGTTTAGGGAGTATTGTCATCTTTATTATATTTTTTCAAACTATCCAAGAGCAATTTTTCCAATTGTTTAGATCTGACTTTATTTATGTGGAAAGTGTTTTGTAGTTTTGCTCATTATAGTTCCTGACTTTCCCTTGGCAGATAGATTCCCAAATATTTTATACTAATAACAGTTATTTTGAATGGTCAAAGGATATGAACAGACAATTCTCAGATGAAGAAATTGAAACTATTTCTAGTCATATGAAAAGATGTTCCAAGTCATTATTAATCAGAGAAATGCAAATTCAGACAACTCTAAGATACCACTACACATCTGTCAGATTGGCTAAAATGACAGGAAAAAATAATGATGATTGTTGGAGGGGATGCGGGAAAACTGGGACATTGATGCATTGTTGGTGGAGTTGTGAATGAATCCAACCATTCTGGAGAGTAGTTTGGAACTATGCTCAAAAAGTTATCAAACCATGCATACCCTTTGATCCAGCAGTGTTACTACTGGGCTTATATCCCAAAGAGATACTAAAGAAGGGAAAGGGACCTGTATGTGCATGAATGTTTGTGGCAGCCCTTTTTGTAGTAGCTAGAAACTGGAAACTGAATGGATGCCCATCAGTTGGAGAATGGCTGAATAAATTGTGGTATATGAATATTATGGAATATTATTGTTCTGTAAGAAATGACCAACAGGATGATTTCAGAAAGGCCTGGAGAGACTTACACGAACTGATGCTGAGTGAAATGAGCAGGACCAGGAGATCATTATATACTTCAACAACAATACTATATGATGACCAGTTCTGATGGACCAGGCCATCCTCAGCAACGAGATCAACCAAATCATTTCCAATGGAGCAGTAATGAACTGAACCAGCTATGCCCAGAAAAAGAACTCTGGGAGATGACTAAAAACCATTACATTGAATTCCCAATCCCTATATTTATGCACACCTGCATTTTTGATTTCCTTCACAAGCTAATTGTACAATATTTCAGAGTCTGATTCTTTTTGTACAGCAAAATAACGTTTTGGTCATGTATACTTATTGTGTATCTAATTTATATTTTAATATATTTAACATCTACTGGTCATCCTGCCATTTAGGGGGGGTGGGGGTGGGGGGTAAGAGGTGAAAAATTGGAACAAGAGGTTTGGCAATTGTTAATGCTGTAAAGTTACCCATGCATATAACCTGTAAATAAAAGGCTATTTAAAAAAAAAAAAACCAGTTATTTTGAATGAAATTTCTCTTTGTATCTCTTGCTATTGGATAGCACCCTACTATGTAAAATATCTCTTTATTGTAAGTATTCCTTGCTTCAAGTAGATCATAGGTGGTCACACCTTCTTTGACTTCTCAGGAAAAGGTGGGAACACCAAAGGGAGGTGATCATTCTCAGGAAGGGAGGTGGGCACCAAAGGGAAATGGGGAGCCAAACCAGATATTGTCACCAGGTTTCCTCTGGGCTAAAGGGTCTTATACCTTACCCAGAGTTCCTCCACTCTCTGTGGCCCTCTACATGAATGGACAAGGGAGATAAGAGACCTGTCTCTCCTGAATCTCTATCTACTGCTTTCTCCATTATACTTTACTACCCATGCTTTATTTGATCATTATATCCTTTAGACTGTAAAGGACTAGCATCATGCCTATCTTAATAAAAAAGCAAATTCTATTTCCTCCCCCCCCCACTTCTCCCCACAATACCCACAAATTTAAAAATATGCATGTAATGTATATTTTTGGTCCAGATCTGTGATTTCATTAGTGAGGGAATTCTAAATGGAGAATGACACTTGCTGTGCAACTTATGATCCTAGAATTGCCAAAAAACACAGAGAGTAAATGTTTTATCCAGAGTCACACAACCATTATGTATTAGATATGAAACCTGAATCTAAGTTTTCTGATTTCAAGGACAGTTAACTCCATGATGCCTTTCTACCTTAAGAAAGTGAAGGAAGGCAATTTCCACCTATGAGGAATAATAGAGAAGTTTGATTTTAGAGAGAGAATTATATTTATTTTACTAATTTACTTGGCAGTTGTCAAGTCATCAACAAGTATGAATTAAGCACCTATTATGTGCTGAGCACTAAAAACACAAAGACAGCCCCACCTTCCCCCAAATAGGCACAATCTAAGGCAATTCTTTTCCAATTAGGTCTTTTAGCATGTAATTACATTTCTGGAATTGGTCTTCACTAACACACACACACACACACACACCCCTACCTCTGTCCTTTTTAGGCAATTTAATTTCAGCTATATTAAGAAAAGTTCATTTCTTGAAATTTGAGATTTTTGATATTACTTAGAGACTTAGCTAACTGAATAATATTAATATTTTGTTTACAAATTAGTTCTTTGACTTTTCTCTACATAAACATGTGCCAAAAAGTTCTTTGCATATAATTGCTATGCGTGTATGAAAACTATGTATTCCCTGATGTTTTATGAACTAATGCATATAATCATGCTTCTGAATCACATGAGCAGAGGAACTCTGGAATCTTGGAAGACATTTTGTAACCATTACTCTGTGCACTCAAAAATTCATCTTTAAACTTAGAAAATATTTGTAGGTTCCTACTCCCCAAAGAATAGCATTTTTACCATTGAGAAATAGAATTCATTAAGTGCTTAATGTGCTAAAATTTGAGGCTTACCATCAATTCCATTACTCCCCCTGACCTCCCAACCTCATCTCATGATTCCCTAATTCATCTTCTTCTATAGAAAAGGCATTCTCTGGATTATCATCTCATAGCCACAAAGACACCCATACACACAACAGAGATTTGTTGTTTTGTCTTGCTTTAATTTTATGCCATTATTCACGTTTTCTCTTCTGCTTACAATAATTCCATCTTCTTCTTTGAGACCTTCTCAAAATTAACCTCTAGATTTCCTCTCCCACCTGTACCCCATTACTCCATGAGATTAGTTCTAGATATTAATATTTTGTTCCCTCTGTGAACTTTTATTGTATGAAATTTTTACTTAAAATATTACATTTTTGAATGATGTTTAGTAATTCATTTATTTGTTAAATGTAAGGCATATAATATTTTCTCAGTGCTCTGTTAGGGACTCAAGGCATTGATGTGAAAGCAATTAGCAAAGCCCTAGTCCTCAGGGAGCTTTCAACTAAATACATTGTAGGTACTATGTACATTGTAATAGAAATGTGCGATTTGTCCACCTAATAATGAATCAATGATTTGAATGATTTGTCAAAGTGTGAGCACCATAGACACAGTATTATTTCATGTATATGAACATATGTTTAACCTTTCCAGATAGATTTTTGCTCTTTCACAGCAAAGACAAACTTTATTTCCTATACTTTGTAACAGAGGTATGATTAAGGACACCCATTGGGTAAAAGGCCCAAATTAATTAAATTTAATGAAAAATTTCAACAAATGAAGAGGAAATATAGATTAGAAATTACTTCACTTAATTATGCTAATTAAATTGATAGCTGAAATAGCTATTTTTTTACAAAAATATAAAATATTTGTACCAAAAGAATAAGAAAAAAAATTTATCGCAACCAATTTATCCCAACTTATACCCAACTCTAGATAAAAGAAGCTGAACAACTTTAAATGAACTCTCAAAAAAGAAAACAAGACTAGATGGATTTACTAGTGAATTGTATCAAACACACTCAGTAAATGATTAGTTCTAATGATATTTCTAATAATAATAATTCTAACTATTGGCAAAAATGAAGAATGAAATAATCTTACCATAATTCTTCTACTAATAAACTGGTCTAAATATCTTAATTGAAGAGAGACAAAGCAAAGGAAGAAAACTATAGATCAATAACCTTAATGCATATGGAAGTAAAAAACTGAATAAAATATTAGCAAAATATAATAAAAAGAATACACATTATTACCAAGTTGGATTTATGCTAAGAGTGCAAAGTTGGTTCACTATTAGGAAAATTATTAACATAATAGGCCATATGCTGAAGTGGAAAAGCAGCCCAGATGGGACTGTGAGAAACACAATCTTGAAACTCTGTAGTTAGAAGTTTGTTACTAGCTCTTCATGACCTAACGTAGATGGTATTTTTACACCCCAGATGTGCTGCCCTTTAAAACCTAAGATCTTGACAACTTGATAAACATAAAGCAATACTGTCTTATTGCCGTCTGGGAATGGCACCCTTAGTGTGATAATCTTTGCCTTCTGTCTAGAATAGAAATTTCTTTTATTATGACAAATGTATCAAGAAACACTTTGATATCTCTCTTCTTTCTATAAATATGTGGCCCTGAGACTACTCATTTGCTGACTCCCTTGTTCTCGTGGGGTTCAATCACTAGTTAGCAATAAACGCTCTTAAATTTTCATTATGTTGGCTGTCCTGTATTTTCTTCCGTGTGGGCGTTTCAATGTATAACCAAAACAAAACAAAAAAAAATCAATAAAAAAATCACAAATGGTTTTATTACTGTCACTCTTGAGCTCCCAACAAACTTCTCGTTAACAACTGAACATCCATGTTTAACTAGTTTTTAGATAATGTTTTTGCCAAGAAGATATTGTAAGAATAGTTGGTAGGAAACATCTCCCTAAGACTTTGGACACTTGTCACAAATACATAAAGGTATATATGATGAGTGGGTTCAAAATTAGACTAGAATTTTCAGTCTCTACAAAAATAAGTTTAATTGACAGTAGGGCTCTCTGCTTTTACAAAAAGTGATTTCCATGTCAGGGAACTGGTTCTACTCTTGACTCTTAAACTGGAAGCTAAACTGTTCTATTGCTGAACTAGTTTCTCTTTCTGTACACAGGCCCAGAGTGAAATCTGATTGAAGTAGGGATAGATTTTGGGAAAAATATAATGGATTCCATTTTGGAGAATATTAGTGTGAAATCCTTGTGGAAATGTTCAATAGATTGAAATAATGCAGGACAGGTATTAAGAAAAAAGATTAGAGATAGATGGATGGACATATTTCTAAGGGAACACATTTGTTCTGCCATTATTATGCCAAATGTAGGATGGGTAGTAGGATGGGTATACCCTCTAAGAGAATAGTAGGATATCAAAAAATGGTCTCATATCAACTTGGTTATTAATAAGTTTTATTAGGGTTAAGTAGATTAATTGGGATAGTTTACTCTGAAAAGACTATTGTCCTGGGTGGCAGCAGGAAGAAGTACCATCGCGGTTCTGTGCACTGAGGTAAAAATCAGGTATTATATAGAAACAAAATGAAAAAAGCATAGTGTCAGGGGTAGCCTAGGATGTTGTTTTTTTTTTTTTTCCCATGGGATAGTTATAATTTCTTTTTTTCAGTTTACATTTATTCAAGGTAGTACTCTCTATAGAGTCATAGGCTACATTTCCAGGTTTTGGTTGTCATCATACAAGATGACAGATAGCTAGTTAGATAAATAGGCAGATAGATAGATGTGTATGATATAGGCATGAAAGAATATATATATATATATATATATATATATGTATGTATGTATATATATAAATCCATAATAAAATTGGTTTCCTTCATAATTCTATATATTTCATTTTATGTGTTTCAAGATATTATTCTGAGAAGTCCATAGGCTTCACAAGATGGTCAGAGGTTTTCATGACACTCACAAAAAAGGTTAAGAATCCCTGTTGGAATCTAAGTTTCCTAAAACTCTGAGAAATTAGAGATTTCTCCAGGATCATACAAACTTGTCCAAGGCAAGATTTAAACCCAGATATTTCTGGCTTCTAGGCCAGTTCTACCCAACTGCACTATGTTGCTTCTATAGAGAAGAATATGATGCTCAGTCGTGGGTACCACAATTTAAGATGGACATTAACAAACTGGGAAAAATAGTGTCTGAAGCAATGTAGACCTGACCACTCAGAGAGTATATCCTGGCAATGACTTCAGGAAGTTCCAGGGACAATGTAATTACATTGGTACTAGAATCTGGCAGACTATATTTCCGGTCTTAGCACATTTCACCAAATAACAAAGATTCCTTCTTTGTTTTTTCACTTTTCCTCATTTAATGGAAATGAATGAGGCCTTTTTTGTAATAATAAATAATATTTAGAAAGCTCTGTAGTGTTTCTGAATTTGATTTTCAGAACCCTGCTCAGGTAATGTAAGGAATCATAGTGATTAAGGAATCTTAAGTAAGTCTTAGCCATGTGTTTTGGGTAATTTCTTTTTGCTGAGAACATGAGAATGTGCTTGTAGTTATTTGATAGAATGCCAGGAAAGCATAAAAAAAGGAAAGCCATCCTTTCTTGTGCATTAATCAATGAGCATCTTTTATTGCAGTCCTATGTTTACCCCAGAAACCTTGCCAGTTCTTTGAGTAAACATAATCCCCCTAAAGGAATGAACAAATACTTTTGTTGGTGGGCCTCTTGTGATGAAGCATCCTGTATCTGGGAGGCTGCTACATCTCAGGAGTCACATATCAAATGAGAATACTTAGCGTAGTGCCTTCTTTGTTCTCAGCCTATAAAAAACCCTTAGTGGAAAGGGACTTTGAGGATTCAGGCTAGGAAGTTTTTTACAGCTTGCCCAGGAATGCCTCCCACTCGAGACTCTGAATAGCTGTGTTCATAAGCCACAACTCCCAGCCAAGGAATTCAGATGTTGATACTTTCTCTGAGTGGTGATGATGTATGTTATATGTTGCTTATTTGTTACAGTAGCTATTGTGTTTGTTAATTATGTATTACTTTTGTGCTGAGTTTCCTTTTCTTTATATCTTACTTAAATCAAGGTTCTGAGCAATTAAACACATCCTCTTTGAGTTTCCTTTTCCCTTATATCTTATTTAAATCAAGGTTCTGAGCAATAATAAACTTAAACACATCCTCTTTGAGTTTCCTTTTCCCTTATATCTTATTTAAATCAAGGTTCTGAGCAATAATAAACTTAAACACATCCTCTTTGAGTTTCCTCTTCCTTATATCTTATTTAAATCAAGGTTCTGAGCAATAATAAACTTGGGACTATACTTGATAGAGTAAGGCCCTGAAGTCGGGAGCACCTGAGTTCAAATCCGGCCTCAGACATGTAACACTTTCTAGCTTGTGACTCTGGGCAAATCACTGAACCCCAATTGCCTCAGCCAAAAAAAAATAAAAAAAAAATAAAAAAGCTATTCTTGTTGAAATGCAAATTCCAAACCTAGATTGATCTTACAGATAGGTGTATCATTATCTGATATTATCTATGAGAAAACTGAGGTTTGAAGAACTCATGTGACTTGGCTCTTGTTATGTAGACATTTAAATGACAAGAAAGATTTGAATCTCTGTCTCTTCTGCCTCTGAGGGTTTTTTTTTACCTTCCTCCTGCACTAGATTATGTCTCTGAATTTGGAGGAAGTTTTATAGATGAAAGAAGGATAAAGACATTGATGTTGGCTTACAGCATGCCCATAAGTTGATGGACTCAATCCAGTTCCTTATAGACAAATATTTGCATTATTATATTTCTGTGTCAATTATGACACTTTTGTTAGATGCTTTGCAAAAAAGCTGAAGAATTGAGTAACAATAGAGACATAACTCATACCAATTTATATTACCTAATTAACAATATGGTTTAAGATTCTATATTATTCATCTCTGTAAACATTGAAGATGCACAGGTTACTAAGGTTGCAATAAAATCAAATGTTAATAATTTGGAATATGAATGAGATAAAGTATGGTTGGGAGAATATGTAATACTGCTTACTATTGAAAACTTTTAAATTAAATGTGGAAGAAGAAGCCATTGTACCCATATTGAAGGGCTCCTAATTATTGGCAGAATATTTGAACCTTTCAATCAGGCACAAAGGAACAACAACCCACTGTATCTGATGATCTAAGGGATGAGACAGCTAGATAGCTTAAAATAATACTCTGATGTTGACCAGCCAATAATGTTTAAAGCTGGTGGGTTGAAGATCTACTAAGATTTCAGTCCAGAGGGGAATGTTAAAAGGTCAAAGAGCTATTCTTCTCATTTCAGTGGAAACCAGAAATTCAGAGGGTCAGAGATAGGGGTAGCAAGGAAGTAATGGTATTTCTTGAAGTGAATGAAAAGCAAAAAAGAAGTTCAAATCTTCAAAGAGTAAACATTTATCTAGTCTGAATTGGATTTGTGATTCTATGCACTATTGATATACTAAGACAGATAAATTCATGAAGACAATGAACTTATTCACCTGAGACAAATCTTTTTCATAAGACTTTTATGTAAATCTTGTATCTATATTTTGGGGATACAATTCTATGTTTCACTATCTAGCTCAAGAATTCTTTTTTTTTTTCTAATGTGAACTCCTTTGTTAAACTGGCAAAGCCTAAAAATCCCTTCACAGATTAAGGTTTTTAAAAATGGATTATTGAATGAAGTGCTGAATTTTAGTTAGACATTACTACAATAAAAGGTGTAAAACAAAGACCTGTCTTCATAAAATATACAGTTTAGGGTAGGAAGTAGCTGAACACAGGAAACTTTAATAGAAGATATATATTTACTGGAATAAAAATAAAATGCTCTGTAAGATGTGGAGAGAAAGAGGGTTCTAATTTTCAAAGATAAGGTTGGTTGGTTAACTGTTATCCTTAGTTCTTGAAGAAGATTAAAATGACATCACTATGTTGGGGCCAAAGTATAGTGTGTCCAACTGTGGTTGATCAGACCAATATGAATTCAGAATGCTCTACCAAAGTTCAGACACAAATAGTCCATATAGACAACAATGCAGAAAACTCCATCCTAAAAAGCATGAGAATACACAGCATTGCTTTGCTCCACTGGGAAAGTGAGGGAGCATCATCCATTATCTAGAACTGTGTGAGCATGCCAGGAAACTGGTGTACAATACTGATAAACTTCTCAGGACAACTAAATTTTGCTATGATCTCCTCAAACCCTCACAGCTGACAATATCAAAGGCTTAGGACAGATCAATAAACATTGTGTACAGACCTCTGTTGTGCTCCTGATATTTCTCCTTGAGTTGTTAGGCAGCAAATACCATATCAATCATTCTTCAACCCTTTCTGAAACCACACCGATTCTTGGATAGATGACCATCTTCCAGGTAAAGGATCAATCTGTTAAGAAGACTCTGTAAAAATTTTGTGAGGACTTGTTATGCCACAGTCTCCTTGAACTGTTCTATCTGTTTCCCTGCATTAGTTTCCCTGAATTATATCTCATTGTCCTGAGTCAGCATGCAACCCCCACCTTTTTTCCTGTCCATTAGGGCTGAACTACCCCTTCTAAACATACCAAAAGATAAGACTATCTTGGATACCTAATTGACATCTTTACTTCTTTTTATTCAGACATCCTGACTCTGGCTTCCTAGTAAGAATTTATAGTTTTCCTCCCATCTTGCTAGAACCAAATTAATGGTCCTGAAACTTCCTGCTCTTTTCTTCCTGTCTTTATTTTTCTTCTTATCAGAGTCCTATTAAAACAAACAAACAAACAAACAAACATCCCTAGGATTCTCATATTCACCACAGGATACTTTGAGACAAGAGTCCTGTCTAGTCAATCAATTAAATTCTCTGATGAATAAAATATTAAAACTCTCTAATCTCTATCTTGCTTCAATTTTTGTGGCATTACACAATGACTAAAAGAAACACTCTCCCTTTACCCCCTGTGATTGCCACAGGACAATGTATTTCCTTTTCCTTAAAAGAGATGTTTAATGGAGGTATCCTTCTTCTCTTGGGAGACAACCTCTTCTTGTCATATAACCTGGAAGATTTCAGTAAGTTTTTATATAAGCAGTGGACCCCCTGCTTACAGGTGGAATTTAAGCTGCTGGCTGCACTCCAACTATTAAATTCTTTGGCATGTTAATAAGCTTTTTTGGTCTTATGAAAATAGTAAATATCTTAGAAATATCTTAAGGACCCCTGGGGTCCTTTGAGAACCACTGGTTTATTTTCCCAATGAGTAAACTTCCTCTTTTAAGCCTAGGGGAAGTTCTTATAATAAATATGCAGTTTATAATAATAGTTGGCATTTATACAGTGCTTGAAAATTTGCTAAAAATTTTACTTCATTATGTCATTAATTTTAAAGAATTCCCTGGGGAAACTCAGAGGTTAAACAACCTGATCAGTCACAAATCTGATATATAGCAAAGGTGGGATCATGATTAATTGAAGATATTTTCAGTGTTTCTTTATATCTGAGACCATAAGTGCACTGTAGAATTTGGAGTCTTTGCCTCATATCTACCTATGTAACAGCTGGACTTTCTCTCCCACATCTTCTTAGTCACTTACATTTTACAGGGTCCATACCTTATCAATATCCTTAAACTATTGAATGAACTAGAAAAATTAATACCCAAGTTAGTAGTCAAGACATGAAAAGGATGTGGAGTGGGTACAACAGATGCATGAATAGTCCAAGGTAACAAAGATTGATCCCATAGTTTCAACATAGGGGGCACAGTGCAGGTGCATGCTTTCTCACTAATACTGTTTTCTACACTGCCACCTCATTTCTTCACCCATTTACAGGCTTCCATACTTCAGAGTTCTTTCTGGGGACCTATCTCCTTCCACCTTCCCTCTCAACTGAATTTGTTCCAGGCAAAAGACTTAATGGCTCTGAAAATATCCATCTCATCCTCCAATTACTTTCCTTGTTAGTTCCTTAGAGAGGTTATATACATCATCTTGATAGAACCCTAAAAAATCTAAGATTGAGAACAATAATTTCTAGAAATGTGTTCATTAAAACACAATTCTTTTTTAGGCATACATATTTATACAATTATCTTGCTGCACGAGAAAAATCAGATCAAAAAAGAAAAAAAGAGAAAAAATAAAACTCAAGCAAACAACAAAAGAAGGGAAAATCATATGTTGTGATCCACATTCAGTTTCCACAATCCTCTTTTTGGGTGTAGATGGCTCTCATCATCACAAGATCATTGGAACTGACCTGGATCTTATCATTGTTGAAAAGAGCCACTTAATAACTGTGCTACTATTGACAAGTCACTTAACCTTGTTTGTCTCAGTTTCCTCTCCTGGAGAAGGAAATGGCAAACCATTCCAGTATCTCTGCCAAAAAACCCCAAATGGGCTCAAGAAGAGTCAGAAATGACTGAAACAACTCAACAACAACAATGCTTGTTAGTTGATTAATTCAGATTCTAATTTTTCAGAATTTCTTTCAGTGGTTACAAATCTCAAGTTATATTAAAAAGAATCTGATTAAATTAATTTTAGCCTGAGGCATAAATGAGAACATATTTGTTAGTTAAGACCAATCAAATCAGTAAACATTTATTAAACATTTACTACTCAGTAGGCTACTCTGATAAATAATTCATGGGGATACAAATAGAAGCAAAAAGAGACTTTATCTGCCCTGGTTTAGCTTACATTCTAATTGAGAAACACAGAAAATGAAGCTGAAGAGTTGGAAGAAAGATAGAAGTTAGAGCCAGAGAATATTTAAGCAATGAACATGTCTGTCCTGAGAGTCCCTTCTTAAAATGAAGGCTCCAAGAGGAACTGACTAATCTATGAATGGGAGGGACCTTAGAGGGGAGAGGGATATAGAATATAGTGCTAATGAATGAAATTTCAAAATTTCTTGTCAGTGGTCAATATATCCTTTAAATATCACCTGTTGTTTAGTCATGTCTGACTCTTCATGATTTTGTGGATGGTTTTGTCTATCCATTTCCTTCACAATGGGTTAAAGCAGAGGTTTAAGTAACTTGCCTCAAGTCATTAGTTTGTAGGTGTATAAAACCAGATTTGAATTTAGGTCTTCCCGATTCTAGAACCAGTGCTCTATTCATTAAGCCACCTAGCTACCTCTTAAATCATGCCTAACAAATTATGTGTATTTTTAAAGCCTTTTTTTGAGCCTATTTGCAATTAGAGGTTTCGATTTTTTCTTTTAATACTACTACAATTAGGAAAGACTTTAGATCTAGATTGACTGTGAATTGTATCTTTACTCATATATCCAGTTGATATTGACTTCAAGGACTGAAATAATGTAAGGAGAAAATGAGGATAAACTCTGCAAATTTTCATTCTAAAGGAAAGTAGGACAAAAGCTGAATGAAAGAGAGAAAGAAAAAGAGAAGAATCTGTATTAATGTACTACATGGGCATAAGTATCATTTTGAAAATTTAATTACTTCAAATTTATGGTGTATTATCTCACCTGGGCCCTCATAAGTACTCAACATTCTTCCTACTGTGATGTTATTAATTCTCTCTCACTCCTAATAGCAACTGTTCCAAACCTTTTCCACCCTCCCTTTAAACTCCCAACCATATTGCAGACTCACTTCCTTGCTTCAGATGATAGTCTCTTACTTCACTGAGAAAACATATAAGCTCTTCCTATTTCATTCAAATCAAGATATTCAGAATCTCTAAGCACCAACTTTCACTCTCTTCCTGTAATGCCAGAGAAACTGAGCAAGACAGAGATTAGAGACCAATTTAATAGTTTATTAAATGGAGAGATATACTGGGACCAAATGGATCCATGTGGTACCAGGGCTGGACGAGACTATCGTCTCAAAGAATACAGCACTAAGTATTAGACAGCAAGATTTTTTATAGGATAACAATAACAATGACATAATGGGGAGGTACCTGGATGGGGATAACCTAATGGGAGGAGGCACCTAGAATGACACAATGGAGGGAGGTACTGGAGAGGTTACTGATATTCTAATGATGTCTAAAATTGATAGACCTTTATCCTGTCAAACATTAAGAAGGAATGATTATAACCTAAAGATGTAAAACCTTTATCTCATCAAACATTAAGAGGGAAAGGTCATAACTTGAGGCAGACTAACTAAATAGGACAATGGAGAAACTGGGTCAGGACATTAAAAGGCAACTGTGGCATAACATTGCTTGTCTTAAATCCCATGGAAAAATGGCTAACTTTAATCCTGAATAAGACTAATAACTCTGCCTCAGGTATTCTTAACTATTTTTAAAGTCATAGACCCCTTTGGCAGTGTGATGAAACCTAAGGATTCCTTCTCAGAAAGTTTTTTAAATGCATGAAATAAAATACAGAGTATTTCAAAAGAAATGAATTATATTAAGATAAATATATATTAGTTTTCCTACCCAAATTCATGGACTTTCTGAAATCTATCTATGGACTTCCAAGAGGTCTTTGGACTCTATCTTAAGAATGACTGCTCTGAACCAGGAGATCAACAGCAGGATTGTTCAATGATCAATTCTGATGGACAGGGCTCTCATCAACAATGAGGTGACTCAGATCAGTTCTAATGATCTTGTAATGAAGAAAGCCATCTGCATCCAGAGAGAGAACAGTGGGAATTAAATGTCGACTACAACATAGTATTTTCACTCTTTTTGTTGTTGTTTGCTTGCATTTTGTTTTCTTTCTCATTTTTTCCCCCTTTTAATCAGATTTTTCTTGTGCAACATGATATTTGTGGAAATATGTATAGAGGAATTGCAGGTGTTTAACATATATTGGATTACTTGACAACTAAGGAAGGGGGTAGAGAGAAAAGAGGGAAAAATTAGAACACAAGGTTTTGTAAAGGTAAATGTGGAAAATTATTTATATATATTTTTAAAATAAAAAGCTATAATTTATTTAAAAAGATAAAAATTTTAGAAAAGAATGACTACTCTATCCAAAGCTCCATTTCCATGGCAGAAAATAAATATGATCTCTTTCTTAGAACCTTTAAAAAAAAACAACCTTTCATGCTTCTTCAATCTATCTTTCCACTGGCTCCTTCCCACTTGCCTATAAATATCTTCATGTCTCTACAATACATGTAAAGTTATTTTGAAATTTATTTTTATTCCTTCATTCACATTTGAGATTGAGTCACCCTGCTTGGCAGTAGACAATCCCTAACTGATCAATACAGAATTAATGCTGATCAATAGAGAAGTTTTAATTTGCTTTTTTTCTGACCTGGACTTGTTTCTCCCTTAAAATGATGAGGGGAGCCCTAAAACTCTCTCTTGGACTTTGGGGGGAAAGCTTGGGAAACTCCCTCAGAGAAGATCTCCCCTGAGGGATCCACCCCAGGGAATCAAGATAAAGTGGTTTCATTCTGTTATCTGGGTGGGACTAGTTGAGTCCAGGACCATTCCTACTTAGCCCCAGCTGTAGATCTAGATTTCTATCAGCCTCTATTGAGTTGGAGATTAGTCCAGGGATACTCATTCAATTTCAAGATTCTCTATTCTGATTCCAACTCAAACTGCTCCCAGCCCCCACCAAGAGCTGCCCATATCACAAGCTTCCTTCAGCCCAACTCCTTGCAGAGGGCCAAGCAATTTGCAAGGAACCTCTCTCTCCTTGGCATAACTGTGACCATCTGCCTGCTGAAAAAGACATTCTCTTTCAGCGTTACTCCCTCTTTATTTCTCTCACTTATTTCCCTAACAGGACCTTATTCACCTCTCTGTCAGGATTTCTCTGCTAGAAACTTTCCCTGCTAGAGGATCTCTGCTAGTTCTTTACTTCTCTGTCTGGACCTCACTACTAAGGAAGTCAGCCTGCAAAAACTGACTTCTCAGTTCTAATAATAAACTTCTTTTGCCAGTTTAACTTTTTGTGTTTGTAAATTCATTTACAAAAGACCTGCGCCGACCAGAAGGGTTCCTGAGTTGAACCTCATTATTTTTGGCTCCCTGACTGGGAATCGAGGGGAGCTGAACCTCATCATAAGGCAACCTGGTAAACCTCTGCTCCCAATTTAGTGTGGACACCAATGAAATTTAGACCAAGTACAGCTGAAAATTCCTGAAATTTAGTGATCCACCATCCTCAGTCTTCCTCAGGAGCAGAGACTATAGTTTAGTCACTGCATCAGCTGCATGCCTACTCCAGATATACAATCCTAAAAGTTGGGAGAGGGCTTTCCTTTGCATCCCCCATACACCTACTGTCCTATATTTCTTCTTACCATCCCTAATAGAGTGTGATGAAGTGAACTCAAAACAGTCTCCAGAGTCTATATATGGGCATCTATACCTTGAAAATCAAGGCTACTAACCAGTACCTGATTATTTTGTTGATTGTTTAGACATAAGAAAATGTGAATAATGCAAATTAAACTTTAAATGTGTGCTTTTTCTCCCCCTCTCCCTTTAAGGTTGATAAACATATACCAGTACACTACTGTTTTAAAAGTGTTCTATATTTTTTCCATATAGAGAATCTATATTCTTATTTTCTTCTTGTAAAAGAATTCTATATTTTCTTTCTTTTCCTCCTCACCATACATTTTCTCAACTGCTGGCAATCTGCCTCTTGTCTTTACCACTCTACTAAAAATGCTCTAAAGTCACCCAGGAAATTAGGAGGCCAAATTTCCAAACTCAGTGATTCTTCTCAGTTCTCATCTTCATGGACCTTTTTTTTTTGTAGAATCTGACACTTACTACCATCTCTACTTTCAGCTTATCCCTTTTCACATAGATTCAGAAACTGCTCAGGTTTCTAATTACTCCTTTGCCTCAATCATTGTGTATTATTCTCTTCCAAATACCTTAAATTGTGGATTCTGCCATTGTTGCTTTTTATTCCCCACTTTACATTTACTCCTATAGGTGTAGCTGTCATCTCAGTAAAGATGATTCTTAGATCTATATTTTTAGCTCATTTCTTAGATCTAGGCACCTTTCCAAAAGTCTGTATTATTTTTCTCCCTAGACACTACCCTGGAAACTTAAACTCGACATGTTCCAAACTGATATTATTATCTTTACTCCTAGAATTGTTCTTCTTTCTGTGTACACTGTCAGGAAAGCATTTGTCCAATCTCTCTTGTTAAAATATTTGATATTTTGTTTATTCTTTTCTTTTCCTTTCATTCCTTTTCATTTCCAAAAATTTTACAAGTCTTATACATTCTGCCTCTGGAAAATATCTCCCATTAATACATTCCTTTCAATTTCCACTTTCAACACCATAACACAGGTTCCCATTAGCACTTACCCCAAGTATTGTATTGATTTCTTGATAGATTTTTCTCACTTCTCCTCTCTGTCTTTTATTTATGTGCAAAATCAGCCTTGGGATCCAATCATTTTAATGACTCCCAAATTTTAACCCTGACCAACCTTTAAATACAGTGTTTAACCAGACTACCTAAAAGGCATGGTCACTTGAGGACTAATCCTATCACTGAGGTCTCCTTCCATCTCCAGTCTACTAATGACATCTATTTAGGCTAATCTTATCTCCCAGAGCAGTGATGGGGAGGAACTGGGGTGACACTAATGTTTTCTCCTCATTAAAAAGTGTACCAATAAGGATAATATATGTAAATTGTTTTGTTGTTGTTGAGTTGTGCTGACTCTCTGTGATTCCATTTAAGGTCTTCTCAGCAAAAATACTGAAATGATTTGCCATTTCCTTCTCCAATTCATTTTACAAATGAGGAAACTGGGGCAAACAAGGTTAAGTGACTTCTTCAGGGTAACACAGCTCCTAAGGTCTGAGAGCACATTTGAATTCAGGAATATGAGTCTTCTTAACTTTCCCAGATTTCTATGCACTGTGCCACCTAGCTGCCCCATAGATTTTTTTACTCTTGTCTATAAAAGCAGCTCCCAGTTGGAATTTGAACAGCTCTTCATCTGCTTGATACCTTGATATGTTAATAAACTCTATTTCTTATTTCCCCTAGTGTGCCTTTAATTGACCTAGGTCTTGCCTGAACCAGGATTTTCTTTTAACAGCATAGTCAATATTTTTATTAGGATAAAGGGGGCCTGAGATCAAAAAACTTTTGAGGACCAAGTGGTCTAATTGAATGAAATCGCTAGTCTGGAACAAAGACAAAATAAAACAAAAATAAAATAAGACCATTTTTCTTCTCCTAAAGAATTTTAATACAACCCTTCTAATCTTTCATAGTACTTGAATATGAAAAACTAAATATTCCCTTCTCCATTTATTTTTGTCTTTTAAAGTTTGAATATTCTTTTTTTAAAGCTTTTTTATTTTCAAAACATATGCAGTTAATTTTTCCACATTGACCCTTGTATAACCTTATGTTTCAGATTTTGCCCTCCTTCCCCCCATTCCTTCCCCTAGATGGCAAGCAATCTAATATATGTTATATTTGTTAAAATATATGTTAATTCCAACATGTGTTAACATATTTATACAATCCTCTTGTTGCACAAGAAAAATCAGGTCAAAAAGGAAAGAAAATGAGTAAGAAAACAAAAAGCAAGTGAACAACAACAAAAAGAGTAAGAATGCTATGTTGTAATCCACATTCAGTTCTCACAGTCCTCTCTTTGGATGTAGATGACTCTTTTCATCACAAGATCATTGGAACTGGCATTACTTATCTCATTGTTGGAAACAGTCATGTTCATCTGAAATGAGTGACATATAATATTGATGTTCCTGTGTACAATGATCTCCTGGTTCTGCTCATTTCAGTTTGCATCAGTTCATAGAAATCTTTCCAGGTCTCTCTAAAATCATCCTCCTGATCATTTCTTTCTTTCTTTTTTTTTTTTTTTTTTTTTCTTTAATAGCCTTTTATTTACAGGATATATACATGGGTAACTTTACAGCATTAACAATTGCCAAACCTCTTGTTCCAATTTTTCACCTCTTACCCCCACCCCCTAAATGGCAGGATGACCAGTAGATGTTAAATATATTAAAATATAACTTAGATACACAATAAGTATACATGACCAAAACATTATTTTGCTGTACAAAAGAATCAGACTCTGAATTATTGTACAATTAGCTTGTGAAGGAAATCAAAAATGCATGTGTGCATAAATATAGGGATTAGAATTCAGTGTAATGGTTTTAGTCATCTCCCAGAGTTCTTTTTCTGGGTATAGCTAGTTCAGTTCATTACTGCTCCATTAGAAATGATTTGGTTGATCTCGTTGCTGAGGATGGCCTGATCCATCAGAACTGGTCATCGTCTAGTATTGTTGTTGAAGTATATAATGATCTCCTGGTCCTGCTCATTTCACTCAGCATCAGTTCGTGTAAGTCTCTCCAGGCCTTTCTGAAATCATCCTGTTGGTCATTTCTTACAGAACAGTAATATTCCATAATTTTCATATACCACAATTTATTCAACCATTCTCCAACTGATGGACATCCATTCAGTTTCCAGTTTCTACACACTACAAAAGGGC
This sequence comes from Sarcophilus harrisii, assembly GCF_902635505.1. Lineage (NCBI taxonomy): Eukaryota > Metazoa > Chordata > Mammalia > Dasyuromorphia > Dasyuridae > Sarcophilus > Sarcophilus harrisii. Next base: position 208,541,117 of record NC_045428.1, read on the forward strand.
TGCCACAAACATTCATGCACATACAGGTCCTTTCCTTCTTCATAATCTCTTTGGGATATAATCCCAGTAGTAACACTGCTGGATCAAAGGGTATGCACAGTTTGATAACTTTTTGAGCATAGTTCCAAACTACTCTCCAAAATGGTTGGATTCGTTCACAACTCCACCAACAATGAATCGATGTCCCAGTTTTCCCACATCCCCTCCAACAATCATCATTATTTTTTCCTGTCATCTTAGCCAATCTGACGGGTCTGTAGTGGTATCTTAGAGTTGTCTTAATTTGCATTTCTCTGATTAATAATGACCTGGAGCATCTTTTCATATGACTAGAAATAGTTTCAATTTCTTCATCTGAGAATTGTCTGTTCATATCCTTTGACCATTTTTCAATTGGAGAATGGCTTGATTTTTTATAAATTAGAGTTAATTCTCTATATATTTTGGAAATGAGGCCTTTATCAGAACCTTTGACTGTAAAATATTTTCCCAGTTTATTGCTTCCTTCTAATCTTGTCTGCATTAGTTTTGTTTGTACAAAAACTTTTCAGTTTGGTATAATCGAAATTTTCTATTTTGTGATCAGTAATGATCTCTAGTTCTGCTTTGGTCATAAGACCTTCCCTTCCACAAGTCTGAGAGGTAAACTATCCTATGTTCCTCTAATTTATTAATAATTTCATTCTTTATGCCTAGGTCATGAACCCATTTTGACCTTATCTTGGTATCTGCGTTAAGTATGGATCAATGCCTAGTTTCTGCCATATTAGTTTCCAATTTTCCCAGTAATTTTTATCAAACAGTAAGTTCTTATCCCAAAAGCTGGGATCTTTGGGTTTGTCAAAGACTAGGTTGCTATATTTGTTGACTGTTTTATCCCTTGAACCTAATCTATTCCACTGATCAACTAATCTATTCCTTAGCCAATACCAAATAGTTTTGGTAACTGCTGCTCTATAATATAATTTTAGATCTGGTACAGCTAAGCCACCATCATTTGATTTTTTTCATTAATTCCCTTGAAATTCTTGACCTTTTGTTTTCCATATGAACTTTGTTGTTATTTTTCTAGGTCATTAAAATAGTTTTTGGGAGTCTGATTGGTATGAGCTAAAGGAATAGATTAGTTTAGGTAATATTGTCATCTTTATTATATTTGCTCGCCCTATCCAAGAGCATTTAATATTTTCAATTGGTTAGATCAGACTTAATTTGTGTGAAAAGTGGTCTGTAATTTTGCTCATAAAGTTTCTGATTTTCCCTTGGCAGATAGATTCCTAAATATTTTATATTATCAGTAGTTACTTTAAATGGAATTTCTCTTTGTAACTCTGACTGTTGGATTTTGTTAGTGATATATAAGAATGCTGATGACTTATGTGGGTTTATTTTATAACCAGCAACTTTGCTGAAGTTGTGGATTATTTCTAATAACTTTTTAGCAGAATCTCTGGGGTTCTCTAAGTATACCATCATGTCATCGGCAAAGAGTGATAATTTGGCTTCCTCATTGCCTATTCTTATTCCTTTAATCTCTTTCTCAGCTCTTATTGCTATAGCTAGCGTTTCTAATACAATATTAAATAGTAACGGTGATAGTGGGCAACCTTGTTTCACTACAGATTTTATTGGGAATGGTTGCAGTTTGTCTCCATTACATATGATGCTTACTGATGGTTTTAAATAGATGCTGCTGATTATTTTAAGGAAAAGTCCATTTATTCCTATACTCTCAAGCTCCTGATCATTTCTTATAGAACAATTTATATTCCATATTCCATAACATTCATATACCATAAAATGCCATCACTATTCTTTCCAAAATCAAATAAAAAGTCAATTCTAAGAAACTTCTCTGATACCTGTTCCCCATCCTCTCAAACAAGTGAAAGCAACTTCCCTAGCTCTGGTTTCTTGTAGCTGACATTTCACGTGTGTTTTACTTACCTTGGTAACACAGTAATCTCTCTACTTTTTACATTATTGTAAGGTCCTCGAGTTTTGGACTTGGGTTACAAGTTTCCTTTGTATCTCCAGCACCTGCACCTCAATCTTTGCTTTGTATATACCAACTGCTTAATATATTTGTTGATTTGAATTGAATGATGGGGGAAATTGGAAAAATGCCTTAAAATGTTCAGCTAATAGGTAGACAAAGAATCAAATTTAGGAAGCATCATGCAGTAATACCCAATATTTCCTTCTTTAACTTAAAACAGTCATTCACTTCTCAACCTGGGTGACTTTCTATTTAACTCCAAAGCTCTTGGGGTTCCCTAGCCCTTGTTTTGAAACAGTAAGAGGACAGTCTCGGCATGCAAGCCTAAAAATGAAAATTCTAGAAGATATTATCTTAAAAAATAAACTAGTCAATAGGTTACCATGAACCTAAGTCTAAGGAATATAGTGGCCTCTCTGATCTGATAAATGAAGAAAGTCTCCAGGAAACTTACAAAAAACAAAATATATTGTCATTCTGGCAAAGGTACCACTAATGCTAATGTCTCAAAATTCCTTTTTTCCACAGGTAGAGTTTGAATGTCATCTAGTCATTAAATTTCCCATGGCATGAGTCAGGATCAGTCTTGTATGATTGACACTCATTGATATGTTGCTAATCATTTAAACAGCTAGCTTTCTTTTTGTTGTTGTTTTCTTTAATTTATTTATTTTATAATAGCTTTTTATTTTTCAGAATACATGCAAAGATAGTTTTCAGCATTCATCCTTGCAAAACCTTGTGTTCCAATTTTTTTTCCCCTCCTTAGCCAGCTACCCCCTCTCCTAGACAGCAAATAATAAAATATAGGTTAAATATGCACAATGCTTCTAAACATACTTCCACATTTATCATGCTGCACACACACGCACACACACACACACAAAATCAGATCAAAAAGGGAAAAAATGAGAAAGAACAAAAAAGCAAGCAAACAAAGACAACAAAAAGGTGAAAATACTATGTATTTTTTTGTCCCACATTCTGTCCCTATAGTCGTCTCTCTGGATACAGATGGTTCTTTCCATCATAAAGTCTATTGGAATTGGCTTGAATAATCTCATTAATCAGCTTTGAAAAAAGAAGAAAGAAGAAAGAAAAAAGAAGGAAGAAGAAAAGAAAAAAAGAAGAAAAGAAGAAAAAGAAGAAGAGGGAAAGAGAAAGAGGAAGAAAGAAAGAAAGAAGAGGAGGAAGAGGATGAGATTGAGGAGGAGCAGAAGAAGTAATTATGAACAGAAGAATGTTGATGTAAGTTCAATTTGTATTGAAGTATTTCAATATTGAATATTAGAAAAATATCATGGATTTGGAAAAGTTTTGATTTTCTATTTACAAAGGAGAAAATTGAGGCTAGGGTACAGGATCACATAGCCAGTGCCTGTGGTAGAATTTGAATTCAGGTCTTCAGACTTCAAGTCCAGAATTCTAGCCACTGTTTCATTCAGTTTTCTCTATGAGGCATTATAAATATTATTATACTCATTTTACTGTTGAGAATATAAGTTTCTATTTGATTAAATAACTTATCCATGATTACAATGTTCTTCATTGTCAGAATCAGGATTCAAATTTGTGTTACCCAGAATTCTCTATTACAGTTCATTGCTTTTCTTTCTTTTCTGTTTCCTCACAGCTGATTGAAAATTGATATGATTTAATTGTTAATTTTGTATTGTTCTTTCTTTGTGTTGTAGCCAGACTTGGACAGAAGCAAATAATCCATCCCTTACTATTTCTGGAACTTCAGGATGCTTGAAGTAAGAGTAAAGAGGCCTTATCTAACATAATTGTGAATAAAGGTCAGAATGAAATATAGAGGGCAACATATCCACATATTTTATGTACTAGAAGGAACGTATGATTTCTCATCAATCAGAAAGATGGTAAATCATTCAAAAGGGGGCAATATTTCTTATATAAGCAGCTCTGGAATGGTCATTTAAGTAAGGCAAATAAGCTTTTGATATTCTTGACACCCTCATCTTTCAACAAGAAATAGCAATGCATGTTAATTAGCTAATTAGATTTAGTCAATTTACACTAAAATAGTCTGTCTCATTTGGCTTAACTCACAGGTCTCCAGTGTGTACAATGTACAATTGCACCTGGCTAGAAGAAATGAAATAGTTTGCAAAGAGGGGTCACACTAGGTGAGAAATTTTCTGGGTACTTGTTATATCTAAATGGAGTCTTTGGGGAAGGTCCTTCTCAGTGACTATCATAATTTGACAAAAACATCTTTGCTTTTTTTCTCTCTTATTTTTTAAAATGTTATTACATTTAAGTAGCTAGTTCATGCGTTCTCTGAAAAACTACTCTGGGCCTTCTGTCTGTATTCTCTACCCACATGACTCTAGTCTTTTTAGCATTCCTGAGCAATGATCTTCTTAGGTACTAGAGGAAAGAAAATGGGCCATCCTTTGGGATGGATGAATGTGCAGCTGTGCTTCTTCCAAAGTTTGCTAAGGTATAAGTGGAAATGACTTCATGCAAAATGAAGATAATAACAATCACTATTTCATCTCATTGTTGTGAGCATCAAATGAGATAACATATGTGGCTTACTTTGCAAATCTCAAAGTGCCATATAAGTGCAGGCTATTACTATGCATCATACATTTAAATTGAGCATTTACCATATGGGAGGCATTCTACTTAATTCTTTTGAATATTTAGCAACAAGTAAGATATAGTTCTTGCCCTCATGATACTAACACTCATTCCAGTAAGAGAGAAGACAAATTTGCAAATGACTACCATATTAGCTATACTATGAAAGTAAGAAAATTATAGGTAGGTTTGGAGTCATTTGGAAATTCTCTACTTCTTCAGATACTAAGTGCCCTATGTTTTCTCTATCTACATCCTATTGTGAACTTACTTCTATACCATATGTCATAGATTTAGAGCTTTAAATGATTTTGAAGGCCACTGAATCTAACCATCCTTTTTGCCTTTTTATAGAGGAGGAAAATGAGGACCAAGGATTAAGTAATTTATTTATAATCACACTGAAAGAAAGTATATGAAGCAGGATTTGAAGCCAGATCTTCTTGATTCCAAGTCTAATCTTTCATCCACTATATTCTCTTCACCAAGAATTTTTTAAATTTTCTTCTCACATTTTTCCTTCATACTTTTTAGTTACTCAGAATGTATTAAATATCTATCATGTGTCTATAGAGCTCTACAAATATAACATTCAAGGACAATTTTTTTTTTTTAAATAGAGAGGGTCCTGACTTTGGATAACATATAACATGTTCCATCTGTTTCCTGACCATATTGAATGTACCATACGATGGCTGCATGGTGCTTTGGGGACTTAAGCTGCCATCTAGATCTGACAAGATTCTTGGGCAAAAAGCCAAGGAACCTCATGCTTGATGTAACTAGAACTTGCAGGAAAAACATAGCACAAGCATTGCTACTTTTCTTCATTAATAGGTGAAATGATGTACAAAAATGTTAGTAATTCACCAACAAATTTAGAATGTGCCACTAGCAAAGGTTCAACTTGTGTCTCTCCCCTTTCAGCATGTCTCTGAACCACATTTAAGTGATTTACTTGGATTCAAATCATATGAGAAAGTGAAAGATGAAGTTGAATATGACAGATAAGTTAGTGAAGGCAACAAGGAAATCTGTCACAATACTAAAAATGCCTCCTAATCAGTTCTCTCCATTACTTTCTTGCTTGAATGCAGTATTAAATATATTTTCTGAACATTTATTTTAAGCTGGCCTTTAGAAATGGAAGACTATCTCATACTTTATATTCCCCTAACCAAATTAATCTTTGTTGAAATAACATTTTCAAAACCCTTTTTCAAAGCTCAGTGCCAATCTACATCATCCCTCTAGCCAGTGTGTATTGCGTAAATTCAATGAGATTAAATTGCCAATTAAGAATCTAAATGAAGGCTATTGATTTACTTGATGGTAGTGAAATAGGTTATCCTCAGAAGGTAGAAAGTAGAAGGCTCCCTTGAATGCACCAAATAAATAAAGAACTTTTCCATTGCCACTATAATTCCTCAAGTGCTTGTGTCTGGAGGGATATTTTCCTGTACAGCAGTTCTAAATGAAAAATCTATTGTTAGATTGAAATCAGCACTAATAATTGGACATTCATCAATTCTGACCACTTTGTGCTCAGCATATCATGTATCAGATTCAAAGATAAATACAATCTACTATATATTCTCCTAGTTTTAACTGTTTCTCAATTTGATGTTTATTGTGGTGCCCTCATTTGAGGTGCTGACCCACTTTTTGAATTATTAGAACAAAAGTGAATTGGCTCCTATTAATCAATACTCCTTCACTTTGCCCTCTTCCCTAGTCCTTAACTAACAGCAAGCATTTAGAGGGTAACTGAACAGAATTAGGAGTATAATCTATTATCCACTGCTTAAAATAAAGTGTGATATAAAGAGCGATCAAGAGATGAATACTGTAACCTTAAACCTAAATAACCTTAAAATAGAAGGAATTACCTTAAACCTAATAAGAAAAATGAGTACTGACATTGGTTCCCTTAGAGAAGTCAATCTCAGTAGAGATGAGTCTTCCTGACTGACTCTAGGCCTGAAACACTGTGCACTTTGCTACTTCATTATACAGGCTGCTTTTGTGCAAATATTAATTCTCAGCTGAGTTCATTGTCTATACAGTCTACACTGTTTTTCCCAGATAAATAGATTGATATACTAGTTTAATTGGCTAACCATGTTCTTTGAAAATAATTTTGATATGTAACAGGTAAATTAAGGACATTTTTCAGAATTAAAGCTCCTAGTTTCTCTGTATAGCATATCTCATCCATTCTTTAAAAATTTCCATGCGACCCTCTCCTCAAGCTATAAATGTATATCCCTCTTCCCTCTAGCAACCAAATTCCTAGAAAAAAACTATCTACACTTGCTGCTCCCAATTCCTTCCTCTCACTTCACAGACTTTTGTAATCAAATTTCTGACCTTATCTTTCTACTGAGATTGACTTCTCTAAGGTAACTAATGTCATGCCTCATTTCTTTTGATTTATCTGTTGCATTTGATAATGTTAAACACCCACATCACTGGTTTCATATTGGAAATTTGATCCTACATCATCACATTTAATCCTACATCACCAATTTTATCCCATGCTATTGAACCTGGATCCTTCCATCAATATATACAAAGCTCATTATATGCCTACTGGACTCCTACCCTCAAGATTTATGATCTAGTAGAAGAAAAGAGGCATACACAAATAAATAAACTATAGAACACAAGAGACATATAAGACAGTGGATTCCAAGGAAGAAAAAATATCTTCTTCATTTTTAAAAATTTATTAAAGCTTTTTATTTACAAAGCATATGCATGGGTAATTTTTCCAACACTGATTCATGCAAAACCTTTTGTTCCAAATTTTCACATGTTAAATATGTTGAAATACATGTTAAATCCAATATATGTATACAGATTTATACAGTTATTTTGCTGCACAAGAAAAGTCAGATCAAGAAGAAAGAAAAAGAAAAACTGAGAAAGAAAACAGAATGCAAGCAAATAAAAACAGAGAGAGTGAGAATGCTATGTTATGTTCCACACTCTGTTCTCATGGTTCTCTCTGGGTATAGATGGCTCTCTTCATCACTGAACAAGTGAAACTGGTTTGAATCATATCAATGTTGAAGAAATCCATGTTCATCAGAATTGATTGTCGTATAATCTTCTTGTTGCCGTGTATAATAATCTCCTGGTTCTGTTCATTTCACTTAGCAGCAGTTCATGTAGGTTTCTCCAATCCTCTCTGAAATTATCTTGCTGATTGTTTCTTTTTTCTCCACTTTTCTTTTTTAATTCTTTTTTTCCCAACATTGACCCTTGCATGACCTTTTGTTCCAAATTTTCCCCTCCTTTTCCCCCAGCTGGCAGGTAGGCCAATACATGATAAATATGTTGAAATCCATGTTAGATCCAATATATGTATATACATTAATACAGTTATCTTTTTGCACAAGAAAAATCAGATCAAGATGGAAGAAAAAGTAAAACTGAGAAAGAAAACAAAATGCAAGCAAATAACAATAGAGAAAGTGAGAATGCTATGTTGTGTTCCACATTCTATTCCCACAGCTCTCTCTCTGGGTGTAGATGGCTGTTTAATCACTGACAAAGTAGAACTGGTTTGAATCATCTCAATGTTCGTCAGAATTGATTGTTGTATAATCTTGTTGTTGCCATGTATAATGATCTCCTGGTTCTGCTCATTTCACTTAGCATCAGTTCATATCGGTCTCTCCAGGCCTCCAGAATGGTTGGATCTGTTCACAATTCCATTAACAATGCATCAGTGTCCCAGTTTTCCTACCTCCCCTCCAACATTTGTAATTATCTTTCTCTGTCATTTTAGCCAATCTGACAGGTATGTAGTGATATCTCAGATTTATCTTAATTTTCATTTCTCTCATTAATAGTGATTTGGAGCACTTTTCATGTGGCTACAAATAGTTGCAGTTTTTTCATTTGAAAAATGTCTGTTCATATCCTTTGACCATTTATTAATTGGAGAATGGCTTGATTTCTTATAAATTAGAGTCAATTCTCTATATATTTTAGAAATGAGGTCTTTATCAGATCCTTTGGATGTAAAAATATTTTCTCAGTTTATTGCTTCCCTTATAATCTTGTTATAATTAGTTTTGTTTATATAAAATGTTTTTAACTTAATATAATCAAAATTATCTATTTTGTGATTAATAATGATATCTAGTTCTTCTTTGGTCCTTCCTCCTCCACAGATCTAGAGAGATAAAGTATCCTATGTTCTTCTAATTTGTTTATAGGGGAATTCTTTACATCTAGATCACGAACCCCTTTCAACCTTATCTTGGTATATGGTGTTAGGTGTGGGTCTATGCCTACTTTTTGCGTTACTAGTTTCCAATTTTCCCAGTAGTTTTTGTCAAGTAGTGAATTCTTATCCCAAATCTGGGGCCTTCGGGTTTGTCAAATACTAGATTGTTATAGTCATTGACTATTTTGTTCTGTGAATCTAACCTATTCCATTGATCAACTTCTCTATTTCTTAGCTAATACCAAATGGTTTTGATGACTGCTGCTTTATAATATAGTTTTAGATCTGATACAGTTAGGCCACCTTCATTTGCTTTTTCTCTTCATTAATTCTTTTGAAATTCTTGACTTTTTATTCTTCCAGATGAATTTTGTTGTTATTTTTTCTAGGTCAGTAAAATAGTTTCTTGGGAGTTTGATTGGTATAGCCCTAAACAAATAGATAAATAAATAAATAGATCTATGAGCACTTGGCATTTTTCCAATTGCTTATATCTTACTTTATTTGTGTGGAAAATGTTTTGTAGTTTTGCTTATATAGTTCCTGATTTTCCTTTGGCAGATAGATTCAGAAATATTTTATACTATTGACAGTTATTTTAAATGGAATTTCTCTTTGTATTTCTTGCTGTTGGATTTTGTCTGTGAGGTATAAGAATGCTGATGATTTATGAGGATTTATTTTGTATCCTTCAACTTTGCTAAAGTTGTGGATTGCTTCTAATAGTTTTTTAGTTGATTCTCTAGGGTTCTCTTAGTATACCATTATATCATCTACAAAGAGTAATAATTTGGTTTCTTCATTACCTACTCTAATTCCTTTAATCTCTTTTTCTTCTCTTATTGCCAAAGCTAGCATTTCTAATACAATATTGAATAGTAATGGGCAACTTTGTTTTACTTCTGATCTTATTGGGAATAATTTCAGTTTATCTCCATTACATATGATGCTTGCTAAAAAAATACTTTCACATTGGTGGTGCAGTAGATAGAATGCTAAGATTGGGGTCATGAATACTTGAGATTAAATCAGTTCTCATATACTTACTAGTTGTATAATCCTGGTCAAATCACTTAATTTCAGTTTCCTCTTATGTAAAATGGGAATAATAAAGTACCTACCTGCCAGGGTTGGTGTGCGGATGAAAAATCATAATAATTAAAAAAAAAACACTTAACACAGTACCTGACATATTATTAACTGCTATATAAATGTTAGTGTTTTATTGTTAAATTGGAAATAAAATAATTATCAACTGAAATATATGAATTTAAAAGCAACTCTTCTTAACTGTTCTGAGAAATGAAAGCAGGAACTTAAAAAATCTTTATTTTTATTTCTTTCTTATAAATTGCTATATACCTAAAACTGTATGAATGTTGAATATGTTTTATTTTTTATCACCAGGGAGATTGTTGCAGGTCAATAAAACTTAAACTGTTGCAAAACTTTGCATAATATTTTGTCTCTTATTGTCTCTAATTTTTTTGTCATTATAAATAAAAGGATATGTTTGCTTCTTTAGATTTTGTATCTAAAGGTATTATTCTTCCTTATTATTGGAATGTAATAAAATGTTATTGTTTGCTATAGTAAGATTGCATGTATACTCACATTTATGTTCACAAATTAGGTCTTTTCCTTCTTTCTGTTTTGTAATTTTATTCTTTCTCCCCTATGGAATCTGAGTTAGTATTTCATATTTAATTTCCTTCCTGAGGGAAAAAGGCAAAAGTACCAATCCCAAAACTTGTGATTCTTACTTTGAGAGAACAGCCTAAAGCTATTCTCCTGGCATTTGCCAGAGAATTTAAGAAAAAGAACTATCTGGAAAGATTCATGCCTATAGCAGTTAGTCTTATCCTATAAGTGTTAATTCTTCTTTCGTTTGTTTCACCTGCAAACTAGCTGGAAATGTTTCCCTTTCTTTTCCTAACAATTATTTCAGAAATATGCATCCATATGGGGTCATATAGTCCCACAGCACCTACCTTCATAGATAAGACTGTCTGGTCAGTTTGATCAATCAACAAATATTTTTAAAGTGTTTCTTATGTGTCAGACACTCTACCAAATGATAATCCAAAGAAAGACACAAAACAAAGTACTAGACCCCAAAGATTTTACAATTGAATGTCAAAGATAAAATGAAGGGGGAAAGTGTATTTGAAATTCATACAGTGTTAAAGGAAGATCATTTCAGAGAAAATGAACTAAGGGTGATTGGAAGATTACGAAAACCTCCTACAAAAGATTGGATTTGAACAGTCTTGAAGGAAGCCAGGGAAGTTAATGCAGTTTAGATGGTAGATGATTTAGGTATGGAGGAAAACTTATGAAAAAAGGACAATTAGGAGATGGAGAATCTTGTGCAGAAGGCTAGTGTCTTCTATTATAGAATAACATAAAGGTTGCAGAAAGCAAGAAGCCTGGAAAAGTAATTAAGGATCAGATTTAAAGAACTTTTTGTGTTAAGCAGATGATTTTATTTTTGATCCTGGAAGTAGTAGGTAGCCATTGTAGGTTAGTGAATAGAGATGTGATATGGTCAGACCTGTGCAATTTAAGATATTTGCTTTGGCATTTTCAAGACAGGAAGAATAAATGGAACACTATTGTAAGTATGAGTGGATGAAGGCCTCTACCAGCTTAGTGTGAATACAGAGAATGATGATGTTATAAAATGAGAGATGTTATAAAAATGAAAATGATAAGACTTGAAAATAAAAATGACAGGACAGAGTTTCCTGTTTAGTTAAATTTGTATAAATAAGGATATATTACAGTTTCATACTAATTCCTTTCACACAGTTATTGTACTCAAGGAATAAAAAAAAAAACACATATAGCATAAAACATCTTGCCTCCCATTACTCAACCTTCTGGAATTTCCTCCAAAGGGGAAAAAAAGCTCTAATACCAGTAAGAAATGGAACTTTTCCTATACAAAAAGGGAAAGCTAGGAAGCCATCTTGATATATACTATCCTACCTCATCTGAGGAACTGCCATACCCTTACCATAAATTTTGATGCAGATCTGGAGGCCTGTACCATCTCCATTTCTAGTTGGCTATCAGAGCATTCCTTTTGCATTTCTGATCTCTCTCTCTCTCTCTCTCTCTCTCTCTCTCAATCTCTCTCTCTGTTGCTAGGTTACCACATAATCACCCATTTAGAGATGCATTTGCTGACAAATGTAGGAATTGAAATGAGTAGGAGAAATTGATTATCTGTGCCTCATTTTAAAACTCCAACTCAAAGGAATCTTATTTCAATTGCTGAACATAAGTAGCCCCAATTTAGATGTTCCAGGTATAATTATAATTATGAAATCACTGGATTTGAGATCAATGAATGGTTTATACAGGGAGGGGACTATAATAGCATAAGGTGTATCTATATCCCTGAAGTAAAAAAAAAATTCAGTCCATGGCCACAGTTCTTCCCTAAGACTTTATAGGTTTATGAAAATGTAGGAAGAAAAGTTTTAAATTATGAAACTTGAGGATTAAATGTCCTTGTCCATATAAAAGTTCAACTCACCTGAGGTAATTTTGTTTAACTTTTATGAACTTTATTTTTTCTTCCATAAAATGAATAAATGAAAGAAAAATCATTTATTAGGTATTTAGCATGTGCTAAATTTATTCATTTATTCATTTCATTGGGCTGGAGTCAGGAAGACCAGTTCAAATTTGGTTTCAACACATACCAGTTATGTGATCTTGAGCAAGTCACTGGGAGAAAGAAATGGCAAACTACTTTATTATCTTTGCCAAGAAAAACCCCACAAACAGTATACTCCATGGGAGTAAGAAGAATTGGACATGACTGAATAACAAATGCATAGAGCATCTCAAAATGGGAATGAGTCTTTGTCTAAACCAAGTTAGATGAATTCACTGTATAAACCTTGATCACACTCCTCCATCAATGCTTCAACTGGGTACATAAGGAAGACAAAACACACAACACACAAGAGAGGAAAACTCATAAATTTAAGGCAACTAACAACTCCAGACTGCAAGCTTTAATGTTATTGTTCTATTCAGGAACATCTCTGCACCACAGGAAACTATTGCTCACTGCTTGACTGTTTATCCTTACCACTCTCTGGCTAAGGAAATCCTCTTCTTTACTTGAACATAAGTTTTAGAAGTTCTTTGAATTAACCATTCTTTTAAAAGGACATTTAGAAAGTGTTATCTCTTAATGTGAATGTTATCTTTTAGCCAAGTCACTGCTAAGCTTATCAAAATGGCTACCTCTTAGTTATATGAACAAGAACATAAAATTCACTCAATATGGATGTTATTCTGTTCAATCAGAATGGAGATCAATGTCTTATGCTCCTTTTCCCTTTTCCAGATCTCAGTTGTAATGCTACTGGCACTCTTTGCCAATGACATAAGTTCCTTCCAATCAATCAGGAATCATTCAGTGGAAGTCTTCCTCCAGCTGACTCCCTCTAATAATCACAGTTCCAACTGAGCAGTTTTTCACCCTCCCTGCTGTGCCTTTATTTTCTCTTGGCTCTCTTCCTCTACTGCTCCTCTCTTCTCTAGCCCTTCTCCCACTACTTTCTCCCTATACTAGATATAGTTCAATGGCTTAAATGAAAGTTTGCCGATTTCAATGACTCATGTTTTACTTTAAAAATCACAAATTCTCTTATTTTTCCTATAAGATTGACAGTCTTTTCCCAATCATATTTCACTCCCCAAATGTTTGGGATTTCTCATTTTCTTAGTTTTAACTGTCCTCATCAGTCATAAAAACAAGCAGATACAAATTTGTTGTGGTGTCCATTATTCCTGAGCTCTGAAATCTCCAACAAGATAATCTTTTTCTTTGATGCTCTTGAAACTATTCCCTCACACTTGCATTTTTTTTTCATTTTGAATAATAAGAGGTCTTTTTCTGCTTCTATTTAATGTTAAACTGTTCCCACAGAAATGAAACCACTCTACACTGAAGTTTTTAGATCCATACCATAGAATATTTTCTTTCAAAAACTGCCCATTTTTCAAAAGCTGTTCTTCATACACCTATTTTATCAGCTTATGTTAAAACAAAGTTCATTTTTTTCTATCAAAACATTCATCTATAATTTCAGCAATGCTGTACATCTCTTGATATAATAAATACAAATTTCTTTCCTTAGAAGGAAAAATCCTTCCTGCCCTTTTCATTGTTGAAAAAAAGGCCTTAAAAGAGTCATTGTACCTTATAACTACAAACCATGAAATACCATAGTCTTCAAAGAGTTTAAATTGCAGGTTATTTAAAAGGCAATAGAAAGACATATGAGGAGAAAGAATAGTCTGTGTCATACTGACATAGTTATTTGTATGTTTTCTCCTCCAGTAGAATGTGAACTTCTTGACAAAAAGTCACTATCGTATTTATTTCTATTTGTTTATTTTTTTATTTTCTTTGAATCCCAAGAGATTAGTAAGGATTAGGTCTTGGACCATAGTAATCACTTAATAAATGCTTGTCGACTGACTTAGAATCTTTGTGGAAAATATATAGGATGACAGAGAGAAAAACTAAACAGGACAAGAAAGGTGGATTGGGTGAGAATCTGTACCACCATTACAGTGGGGTGTCCACCGAATTGTGTATACCTGAGCATTGAAACTTAGAAACATATGGCAAGCACTCTCCAGTTTACAAAATGCTTATATCTATTATGGTATGAATATTATTTTTCCCACTTTACATAAGAAGAGATATGTTCACAAGTCCAGTGAGGAATGGATTTAGGACTAAAACTCAGGCCTTTTGACTCCAGATATAATACTTTCTCTACTATGCTGTTGTTGAGTGGTTTTTCAGTCATACCTGATTCTTTGTGATCCCATTTAGGATTTTCTTGGCAAAGATACTAAAGTGGTTTGCCATTACCTTCTCCATATCATTTTACAATTGAGGAAATGGAGGAAAATATAGTTAAATGACTTGTCTACTTATCAGTAAGTGTCTGAAGCCAGATTTGACTTCAGAAAAATTAGTCTCTCTCATTTAGTAGTCTTCTATCAACTGAGCCACCCATCTATCCCCATAGCCCTGAGATTACAAAAGATGAATAGGCTAAACTGAAGTATTTTTTTATTATTATTATAGCTTTTTATTTACAAGATATATGCATAGGTAATTTTTCAGCATTGACAATTGCAAAACTTTTTGTTCAGACTTTTCCCCTCCTTCCCCTCATCCCTTCCCCCAGATGGCAGGTTGACCAATACATGTTAAATATGTTAAAGTATAAATTAAATGCAATATATGTGTACATGCCCAAAACAGTTATTTTGCTGTACAGAAAGAATCGGATTTTGCAATAGCGTACGATTAGCCTGTGAAGGAAATCAAAAATGCAGGCAGACAAAAATAGAGGGATTAGAAATTCTATGTAGTGGTTCATAATCATCTCCCAGAGTTCTTTTGCTGGGTGTAGCTGGTTCAGTTCATTACTGCTCCATTGGAACTGATTTGGTTCATTTCATTGTTGAAGTGGGCCATGTCCATCAGAATTTATCATCATATAGTATTGTTGTTGAAGTATATAATGATCTCCTGGTCCTGCTCATTTCACTCAGCATCAGTTCATGTAAGTCTCTCCAGTCCTTTCTGAAATCATCCTGCTGGTCATTTCTTACAGAACAATAATATTCCTTAATATTCATACACCACAATTTATTCAGCCATTCTCCAATTGTTGGGCATCCACTCAGTTTCCAGTTTCTAGCCACTACAAAGAGGGCTGCAACAAACATTCTTGCACATAACAGGCCCCTTTCCCTTCTTTAAAATCTTTTTGGGATATAAGCCCAATAGTAACACTGCTGGATCAAAGGGTATGCACAGTTTGATCACTTTTTAAGCATAGTTCCAAATTGCTCTCCAGAATGGCTGGATGTATTCACGATTTCACCAACAATGTATCAGTGTCCCAGTTTTCCCACATCTCCTCCAACATTCCGCATTATCTTCCCCTGTCATTCTAGCCAATCTGATGGGTAGGTAGTAGTATCTCAGAGTTGTCTTAATTTGCATTTCTTTGATTAATACTAACTTGGAGCATCCTTTCATATGGCTAGAAATAGTTTCATAAATTGAAGTATTTTATCTTTGGAAAGAAATGCATCAGGAACATATATATGTTTTCATGGTTAAATAGTACAGCACATAATCATGGTACAGTAATAATCAATTTCAATTTCAATAATTTCACGGTACAGTAATAATCAAAGATTTAATTCACTTTGTGGAAATAATGATGGAGAAAACAGTTCAGACAATACTAAGAAAATTCTCCATTGTTGGGAAGGGAGAGGAAGACAAACAAGTCAGATAATGAAGGTAGTACATGGTAAGACAAAACAGCAACAGCAATAAAGGGTCTAGAGTCAGAACATTTGAATTCAGATTCCATCTCTGATATTTGTTAATTGTATGTCCTTCATCAAATTAAATAATCTCCATTAGGCTCTTCTATAAAGTGAAAGAATTGGGATTACATGGGTTCTTAGATCCCTTCTACCACTAGAGCTATGATCATAAGATGCTATGATAAGTAAAGCAACAATATAGAAATTGCCAGCATTTCTACATATTCTGTATGAGATACATCTTTTAAGTTCAGTTGAATATTCTGTGACAGTATAGTTTTTTTTTTCTTTTAATCTAAGATAACATAGTGAATAGTGCTAAAAAAATGGGGTCATGAAGAGTCAAATATGACTGAAAAATGACTCAACAAAGCAAAAGATTACATGAAGAAATGTACCTTTAACTTTTCCAAATTGTATTTCCTATAGCATGCTTAAAAATAATGGTAAATGTCATATTTAAGTAAGAAAGCAACTGTATCATATTTTTTTTCGCATTTGTACTACTATAAGGAGTGAACAAAAGCAATATTAATTTTTCACAGAATAGTAATTTACTTATTTTACATGCTTTTTGGGTAAGTGATAAAATGATTGGGAGTGCATATTAAGACTTAGGAGTCCAATATATGAAAGAAAACCTCAACAAGATTTTGACACCTTCTCTCCACCCCCATAACAAAACAGAAAAAGCTAACTCCAAATAGCTTCATTTGTTTTAACTCTTGATACCCAATTTTAATGAAATGCTAATAAAAGCAATCAATGGCTTGCTATAAATTTATAATGCTTCTGTTCTACCTAATGACAAT
This sequence comes from Sarcophilus harrisii, assembly GCF_902635505.1. Classification (NCBI taxonomy): domain Eukaryota; kingdom Metazoa; phylum Chordata; class Mammalia; order Dasyuromorphia; family Dasyuridae; genus Sarcophilus; species Sarcophilus harrisii. The sequence continues at coordinate 208,558,173 of NC_045428.1, forward strand.
ACAGTAATAGAAACTGCATGTGCAGTATTCAATATAAATTTGCAAAATGTTTCTGAAAAAATAATTTTGGTACATATATTCATATAATTCACATAATGGATACTTATGCACATTATATATGAGCATAGTTACACTTGTGTTAACTGCAATGTATATTGCACATATATATTTATTTTGTTGGTATAGAATAGTATATAAGTATATATATTACATACCTGCATTACACATGCATACAGTCATAACTATATGTCTACTCATGGGCATGTGCAAACAAGACGCATGCACAATGCATGTGCCCATATATGTGTACATGTATGTGCATATGTGTGCCTTCCATTTATTTCCTAATATTTATTTAATTTAATTAATATTAACTAATTTTATTTTATTAAATTTGATTAATTTATTATCTACCATGCCCCACATTTCCATGATAAACTTGCTTTTCCCTTAATGACAATGGATCTACCAAATTTGGACTATAATGTGATGGTATGAGCAATGAGGAAGCAAAATGATATCACAACGAAAGGAAAAGAAGGGAAAGGAATAAGTATCATATGGTGCCTGTTATATAACAGGTACTAAACTAAGTGCTTTTTACAAACGTTTTCTTATTTGATACTCACAATGACTTTGAGAAATAGATTCCATTATTAGACCCATTTTACAGGTGAAGAAACTGAGGCAAACAGAGCTTAAATGACTTCTCTCAGATCAAAAAATAGAAAACGTTGGAGGCTAGATTTGAATTCAGGTCTTCCTGTCTCCAAGGCCAGTGATCAATGAATGCTATGCCTTACCACAGAATCTAGAGAGAATCTAGAGAGAACAGTTCTTGGAAAAGAACTGTTAAACACAACTGAAACAACTGAACAAGTGCTAAGCTAAGTATATGGACAGTGTGTAGTGTGAACATATAGTAGACATGTGTCCCTTCATAAATGTGCAATAGCATGCATATGTATGTGTTTACATGAAACTCAGTTAAAGAGTATAGAAAGATTAAACCCTTGGACTTCCTAAGAACTATGTTTAAGTTCTATCTCTAATATATAACTGGTGTTTGAGCAGTTTGAAGAGCTCTCTAAAGCTAAATTATAATTGAGTTGCTGGTTTCCATCAGTAAAAGGAGTTTCCAGATTGGCGTTCTTTACATTGACAAAATCAGAAGGACAGACAAATTTTTCTTTTGTCAATGAATATATAAGTATAGGAATGGTACCTATGATTCAATCTGAATAATTCACATAAAACACCCTGAATAAAGAAACTCCTTCCATGGATTGGTCCTTTTTTTTATGTCTTCTGGTTTTAGAGATTTTTAGAGCACTGAGAGATTACATAACATGCCCGATATGTTGTTAGCAAGTGCAAGAAGCAGGATTCGAATCCAGGTTTTCTCAGTTATAAGGCTAGCTCATATCCACTATTTCATGTTTCCTGTTATGAGAGATAGGTAGATTGATAGATAGATAGAGGATGATGATAGATAATAGATAGAAATACAGAGAGACAGACAGATAGATGTCTTAATATTCAGTCTTATACTAGAAAGAACTCTAAGAAAGTTTAGTTACTGAAAGAAATGAAGACTTCTACTTTTTGTGGCAGTTTCACAGCAGGTAAAAATGAAATCCATTCTCACTTCCTCGAATCTTGAGATGTTCTTATTTTAACATGGGAAATCTAAAAATCAGGTTGTAACATAACAAGGGGAAACTAAACCTTGTCAAGACAATTCCAAAAGGCTTGAGATGGAAAATGTTATCCACTTCCAGAAAATGAACTATAGAGTCTGAATGAAAATTGAAACATACTGTTTTCACTTTTAAAAAGTGTTTTTTCTTTCTCACAGTTTTTCCCTTTTGTTCCGATTCTTCTTTCACAAAATAATTAACATGGAAATATGCTTAAGATGATTGTACATGTAGGAGAGAGGAGGGGATGGAGGGAGGAAGAAAATTTGGAACGCAAAACCTCACAAAAATGAATGTTGAAAATTATCTTTACATATAATTGTAAAAATAAAATAATGTTTAATGAAAAATTAAAATTATATTGCAACCATTCCTCCAAACTAGGACCTTATCATTTTTTCCTCAGTTGTATCTTTTTCCCACAATCCAATCACAATGGACTTGGGAAAGAGGTTTTGAAACAGTATAAGAAAAATCAGAGGATACTGAATATTCAAAGTAGGTACTTATAGTTTATATCCCTTTTGATATTATAAGAATGTGAACAGCTGTCAAGATCTTAATCTGGTGACCACCAATATCTTTAGTGAGGTAAATAGTAGGTTGTTGGTCATAATCAGAATATTTGTTTTGCATTGCCTTTCATTTGTAAAGAGGAAAATTCCATCCTTTTTATGGGGACAGGGAAATGGCAATTATTTTTCCAGTTGATTTGTATTCATACTCCTTCATACTTAGGCCCCCTCATGACCATTGACATTTATTACAAAGTTAGCAAGGATTATGTATAATAACCATGACTATAGAGTAAAGTAAAGTTAATTTGCCTTTGGGGGATTGAATTTACCATATTAACCCCATTAATATTATAGTTTGTACCGGGTAAGTCAATCAGTCATAGACTTCTCAAGTTTAGAAACTGAGTAAGTCACAGGAATATATGTAGATATATCATAGACATCATTTAATCCAATCCTCACATTCATTTTATTAAAATATTTTATTGTTGCTTTTTTGTATTAACATCATAGTAATAAAAATGCAGAAATATCCAATATAATGAGTACATTTGAAAATATATACAATAATTTATCCAAGTAGTTTCCTTTTTGCCATAAAAGAAGAGACATATTCCATAATTTCTTCCCTAAAACTTTTATTGGCCTTTTGCAAATTAAACTTCCTTTAAGTGAGTGACCTGTTTGTATATATTTTGTAGACATTCTCTGTTTCTTGTTTTCTTAGTTTTGCTTAATTGATGCTCAGAATCTTCCCATGTTTCTCTAAATTTCTCATATTCATCATTTCTAACTACAAAATTATACTTAATAGGTTGACATAAAGACATTTTCTAGCAATTTTAAATCAGAGCTGGACTTTTTCTCTAGTTTTTTTTTATTATTATTTGATATATATCAAATTATTTTTTTGTCTTTGACTTTCTCAGCATATGTACCCCATGGTGGGATTACTAGATCAAAAAATATAAATATTTTAATTAATTTCTTGTATAATTACAATTTGAAATCCACAATGATTTAACCATCTCACAGTTTGACTAGCATTCTATCAGCATGCTTATTTTCCCACAACTGCTTCAATATTGACTGATACCATCTTTTGCCATCTTTGTCTATTTGCATAGTATGAGGTAAAACCTCACAATTATTTAAATTTACATTTCTTTTAGTGATTTGGAATTTATTTTCTTGAGGTTATTTGTATTTGGCAATGTTTCCTTTGAAATTTTAGATCTTTTGGCCATTTACATTTTAGAGAATGACTTTGGATCGTATATATCTTTGGGTCAATGTAGTATATAGTTTGAATATCATACTTTTATGGGTGATATTTTCATGCAAATTATTTCTTTGATTTTAATTTTTTCTTCATAATTTATTGATTTTATTTGTGTAAAGATATGTGTCTTGTCTGTGTCTGTGTTAACAATAGGGCCTATGAGTCCATTACTATAAATTAACAATCAGATGAAGAAAACTCTCACAGTGTAGATTTGTACCTTCTCTGCAATTTGTAATCCTAAAGCATTGCCTTGGACACTGAGAGGTCAAGTGATTATTCATATAGAATATGAGCCAAGTTTTGAACTTGGGAATTCCTGACTCTGAGGTTATCTCTCTATCTATTGTGCTGTCTTTCATTTTAATTTAATATTTTCAAAATTACTTACTTTATCTTTTATAATCTTCTTTCCCTTGTTTAGTTATGAATTCTCCCCTAGGTATAGTACTAAAAAATATCTTTTATCTGAACCCCTTCAATTCTGTTTCTTTTTGAATAGTATGACATTTTATTATTGAGGTCATTTATACATTTTGATTTTGTTGCTATAAACTATATAAAACTTAGTGTAATGCATTTCTCTAAACTCAATTCTGTACAAACTTTTTTCCAGCTTTTGTAAAGGTTCTTGTGGAAAAGGGAAACCTTCCCTGGTGATTTAATTTTTGTAACCCCTGCATTTTGAAAAGAAGTAATTTGCCCAATAGAACATGGGAAGTAAATTATAGTGTTCCAAATTTCAATTTAAAAAGCTCCCAAGTGAGAATCCCATATTTGCATATGGTGATGAAAAATGGCAGACAAGACAATAACTATATATTTGGCCTTGGAAGATATGGATTTACACTTTATTTTTAACCTCTTTTTTAACCCATTTATTTTTTATCAAGGATTCAATCTAAAAGAGGTGGAAAAAAGTCTTTTAACAAATAATTACATCTTGATCAACTGTAGGAGACATGGAAGTGTGCTTTGCTTGGTAATAGAAAGCAGTATGCAGTCATGATTTATTAAAGATATGTACAAAACTTGCCCTCTTGGCAAACAGCTAGAAAAAGGAGAAACATTCCATCTTACCTTGTGGAAAGGACATTGGGAGAAAAGAAATAATTTATGAAAAGGGAGCAGAAGGAAAATGTCAGAGTAAAGAAGGGTCATAGCTATTACTTTAGTTCTCCCTGGAAGGCCTCTTTACATAAAAGGGAAATTTTCTTTTATTCTTTTCAGAGGAAGAATACTGGGGGAGTCTGGCCACAAAAACTGCCATTGCTGGTGGTCAGTTTCTCTGAGAATCTAGTAACCATGAGTTCACAAATAGTAGAGATGGGGTCACCCTTTATAAAGGTTAACAACTTTAGTGACTAAAGAAATCTTTTTTATCCTTCACTTCAAACCTAGATGCTCAGTCATTATCTCAAACGGTTAAAATAAAAACTGATTGGTTCCTTTTGTCAGTGAAGATTTTTTTTATTTACAAGATTATAGTTAGAAGGGGTTTTTAAATGATACACATATCACTTTGTTTTCTGCTTCCCTGATACACTTAGTATATATATATATATTATATATATATGAATATTAGACTTAATATATTCTAATATGTAATTATACAATCTATCTCTTTATCTTTAAAGAGCTACATTTAAGTCAAGACTAATTTCATATGAACAAAGAATTCCTTGAGTGGAAAGAACTTTTTTTTTCTTTGCAATTTATATGGTTTCCTGAGACACTGTAAGATTAGTTGTAGAGAAAGGTAGGATCTCAATCACATTTTGCATAGAGGATGAATAAAATATCATATTCAGGCTTCATGGAAGCAAGTCTTATTCCACAGTAGAGCCAGGGCAAAAAGAACTTTTCTTCTTATTGAGACTGAATGTTTATGATGATGACCTAAATTCAGTAAGTGTTGAAAATGCTATAAGAATACATTCTTTTACTTGATGATATTTTTTTTTCTTATGTACTTGATAACTTTCATTATTAAATGTAAGTGTAGAGAAAGTTGTTAAGTTATTGTTTCCAACTCCTCATGACACCATGGACTATATAGCACACCAGCTCCTTCTATTCTCCACTGTCTCCTAAAGTCTGTCCAGGTTTTTGTTTGTTGTTTTCTCTTCCATGCACTTCTTCTTTTGCCTTCACCCTTTCATAACATCATGTGTTTTCTAATGAGTCCTATCTTTTCATTATGAGGTATAAGTATTTAAGCTTCAGCTTTAGTATTTATCCTTCCAAAGAATTAATTTCTCTAGGTATTGACTGATTCGACCTCTTTTCTGTCCAAGGGATTCTCAAAAATCTTCTCCAGCCCCATAATTTGAAATCATCAATTTTAAGGTGCTCAGCTCTCCTTATAGTATAATTCTCACAGTCATATATTATTACTGGGGGAAAAAAACATAGCTTTGATTACGTGGACATTTGTTAGCAAGATGATATCTCTTCTTTTTAGTATGTGGTCCATATTTGCCATAGATTTCCTCTCAAAGAGCAAAAATCTTTTAATTTCATAGCTATAGTCATCATTTGCGGTGATCTTCTAGCCCAAGAATATAAAATTTGACATTGGTTCCATTTCTTCTCTCTATTTGCCAGGAAGTGTGGGGATCAGTTGCCAAGATCTTAGTGTTTTTAATATTAAACATCAAGCCAACTTTTATATTCTTTTCTTTCACTCTTGTAAAGAAGTCTTTCAATTCTTCACTTTTTGCCATCAGAGTGGCATCATGTGTTTATTTGAAATTGTTAATATTTTCCTGGAAATCTTAACTTCAACTTTTGATTCATCTAGACTGACATTTTGCATGATATACTCTGAGTATGTTAGGTATGACCTAAATATCATTTCTTTTGAATACGAAATAGATATGATGAATACATTCAAGGGTTTATATGTAGCAGATAAAGGTACCTGAAGGACAATAGACTGAGTTTTGCAAATTTATTCAAGATAAAACAATGAAAAACATTCCTACCAAGAAATACCAACTTGATTAAAAGGAAGACAGCTTGTTAGTAAGTACTTAAGAAAGTAAGCACTTTCAGGGAAAAGGCAGTGACTTGCTTTATCTCTCCCCCACATCTCTCTGACCACTTTTAAATAATGCTATTGAACAATTTCTTGTGGGCAAAACCCACAAAAGGACAGGGTGAAATAATTTCCTAATCAAACACAACTTAAAAGGTTAGCAGGAAAGGTCTGTCCCACTGGGTGAGAGTGGAACATAGTCCAGTGCAGGTTGCATCAGCACTGACTGGCTACCAGCAAACCAGAAGCAAGCCATGCAGCTACTGGATCTGCATGATAGATGCTGCTTGGAGTTCTCTGACCATAGATGATAAACGGGTAGACAACAATTGATCAGAAGGTGATTAAAGGAGTCTCTTTGCTGGCACTAAGAGCAGGACTCTGTTGCCATACTCAGATGATTCATAGATCTGAAGAGCAGTCCAAGGACAAGGGAGAGCACTAGCCTACCAAAGTTTGCAGCCATAATGAAGCAGGAAGTCTTGTCACAATTCTGGAGCAGAAAATAATGCTTGTGGTCACTCACAGACCAGAGCACAGGCCAGGAGAATAATAAATTCGCTCCTTAGATCATAATACTTGGAAGAACTGAAAACTTATAGAACCCTGGGAATATCTCTGAAAATCTCAAGCTTGGTGCTATGGTGACAAAGAAAATCAAAACACAGTCTCAGAAGACATCAAGGTCAAAGCTAGTACAAACTTCCAAAGAAAATAGGTGGGCTCATGTTAGAGAAGGGCTTAAAAAAGGGTTTTGAAAATCAAGCAAGAGAAATAGAGGAAAAATTGGGAAGAGAGATGAGAGTGATGCCAAAAAAATCATGAAAAAAAGTCAATAGCTTGGTAAAGGTGACAAAAATATTGAAGAAAATATCACCTTAAAAAACAGAATAGGCTAAATGCTAAAAGTGTACAAAAATCAGTGAGGAAAAGAATGAATTAAAAACCATAATTGGCCAAATGGAAAAAGAGGCATCACAAAAAATTGCTGAAGAAAAAGAAAAACTCTTTGAAAGTTAGAATTGGCCAAATTTAAAAGAAGGTACAAAAGCTCACTGAATAATAATAAAAAAAAAAACTTCCTTAGAAATTAGAATTGAGAAAATTAAGTTAATGACTCTATGAGAAACAAACAAAACAAAACAAAAATGAAAAAAAAAATAGAACACAATGTGAAATATTTCAATGGAAAAAAATAACTGACCTGAAAAATAGATACAGAAAAGATAATGTAAAAGTTATTGAAAAGTTTCTGAATGCCATGATTAACCCCCCTCCGCCCCCCACCCCTCAAAAAAAACCAAATAGCTAGACATTGCCTTTCAAGAAAATATCAGGGAAAATTGTTCTGATATTCTAGAATCAGAAGGTAAAATAGAAATTGAAAGAATCCACTGATTACCTCCTGAAAGAGATCCTAAAATGTGAACTTCCAGGAATATAATAATCAAATTTCAGAGTCCCTGGATCAAGGAGAAAATGTTGCAAGCAGTCAGAAAGAAACAATTCAAATATTGTGACCCTCAGTCAGGATAATACAAAATTTAGCAGTTTAAAGGATCAGAGTGCTTAGTATATAATATTCTGGAGGGCAAAAGGAGCTATGTTGTTGCTGTTTATCCCTTGGTTTTTAAGAAAATTAAGGCATCAGGAAGGAGATGTCATGATTTACAAGTGAAATGGATTAAAAGGAGGCAAGGCTATGCAAAGTTACCAGCTTCCCTCCTTATCCAGAGCGATCTGAGTCCAATGGCATGATATAGATCAGGATGAATGAAGATGTTTTAAACTAAGGTGTTTCCCAGGTCTCAGTTTGTCTGAGGCAATGCCTATTCAGTGATTGATTTCTTTTACCTAGTCAAAAGTCAAAAATCCATCTGGGAAGTGAAGACCTTCAGGGTTTCTGGCCAAAACAGAAACAATTACACTCACTCTGAGTCATCAGAATTCAAATAACAGCCAACTGAGGCTTGGGCTGGGACCTGTCATTCATCAGTCAATGAGAACCAGAGAGATTTGCGTTTAAGGCATGATCCATGAAAAAAAAATAGCCTGTAAACCCTGAGAGCTCTTGTTAGGCTTTGGTGATTAAAATTTATTTTCCTTTGACCATAGCACCTACTAATAAGGGTGTGAGTCCCAATGTGGATTATGATCAAGAATCATCTACCCAGAAAAACTGAACATAATTCTTCAGGGGAAAAATGGATATTCAATGAAATAGAGGATGAAAAAACCAGAGCTGAATAGAAAATTTGACTTTCAAATTCAAGAGTCAAGGGAAGCATTAAAAGGTAAACAGGAAAGAAAAATCATAAGGGATTTAATAAAGTTCAACTGTTTATATTCCTACATGGGAAGATGATACCTGCAACTCATAAGAACTTTCTCATTTTTAGAAGAGTTAGAAGGAGCATATATAGGCAGAGGGCACAGATGTGAGTTGAATATGAAGAGATGATATCTAAAAAAATAAAATTAAGGGATGAGGGAGGAATGAACTGGGAGAAAGGGAAAGGGAAATGTGGGATGGAGCAAATTATCTTACATAAGAGAGATAAGAAAAAGCTTTTAAAATGGAGGAAAAGATAGAGAGGTGAGAAGAATAAGTGAACCTTATAGGAATTAGCTGAAAAAGGGAATAATATACATACTCAGTTGAGTATAAAAATCTATTGTACTTTGTGGGAAAGTAGGAGGGAAGATAATAAGACTAGGTGGTGGAGGGAGAAGGTAGTGGGGATAGAAAGGAGAGCAGATTTTTGAGGAGGGACAGTGAAAGTACAGAAGGAATAGAATAATTGGGGAAGAGAGAAATAGGATGGAGGGAAATACAGTTAGCAAGAGCAATAGTGAAAATAAAAATTGAAGCAAGTTTCTCTGATAAAGGCCTCATTTCTCATCCATATAGAGAATTGAGTCAAATTTATAAAAAAAATAAGAGCAATGGCTCTTATTGATAAATTGATAAAAGATATAAACAGCTTCAGATGAAGTAATCAAAGTTATCTATAGTGATGTAAAATTGCTCTAAATCACTATTGATAGGAGAAATGCAATTAAAACTATTCTAAACTGCTACCTCATAACTATGAGATTGCCTTATAGATCAGAAACAGAAAATGAAAAATGTTGCAGGGAAGTGGGAAAAATGAGACCAATATCTCAATGTACTTTTCATAGAGTTGTGACCCAATTCAACCATTCTGTAAAGTAATTTGGAACTATGCCCAAAGGACTATAAAACCTTTTTTGGTTTGACCTAGCAATACTATTGCTAGCATAATATCCCCCAAAAGTTAAAAAAAATACAAAAGGATCTACATGTACAAAATTTTTCATAGCAGCTCTTTTCTGTGGGCAAAGAGTTAGAAATTAAGGGGATCAGTGGGTGAATTTGCTATAAGAAATGATGAGCAGGCTGCTCTTAGAAAAACCTGAAAAGACTTACAGAAGTTGATACAAAATGATATGTACTGTATCCAAAGTAACAGCAATATTATTAGAAGATTTTAGCTATTCTTAGCAATACAATGACCCAAGTCAACTCTGGAGGACTTAAAATAAAAAATGTTATTCATCCCCATAGAAAGAACTGATGTCTCTGAATACAGATTGAAGCATACTTCTCTGAATATAGTTTGAAGCATACATTTTTAAACTTTCTTTCTCTTTTTTTGTCTATATTTTCTTTTTCAAAATGACTAATATGCAAATATGTTTTGCATGACTACACATGTGTAATCTATATCTAATTGCTTGCCTTCTCAATGAGTAGGGTGGGGAGGGAGGAAAGGAGAGAAATTGGAACTCAAAGTTTTAAAAATAAATGTTAAAATTATCTTCACAAATAACTGAAGAAAACAATAAAATTCTAAACAAAAAAAAGAAAAGGAATCTTTACTAAGTATCTTTCATATATAAAATGAGAATCACTTCTCCTTAAATACTAAAAACATAAAATTTGACATTTTTAATCCACAGAACGAAGAAAATTTAACATTCTAACCAATAAATCTTTTTTCCCCCACAAGACTGTGGGCATCTTATCTCACTTTGTTTTATGTTTCTCTAATATTATTAGCACAATATATTCAAACTAATAGGTATGCAGTGTATGCATATTATGCACATTGCTATTTTTTCATCTTTAGATAACTACATTTAAGCCAAGAATGATTTCATCAAGGATCAGAGAGTTCCTTGAATGGAAACAATTTTTTTTATTTGTTTTAATTTTAGATGGTTCCCTGAGACAGACAGGTTGAATGATTACCCATAATCATATAATTAATATGTATTAAAATCAGAACTTAAACTGAAGTCTTTCTTATTCCAAAGAGTGTATCCCCTATGTCATACCACCTTTCCATACATATCTTGTTTATACTTTGATACACCCATTTGATACACTAAAATGTAAGGTCCCCAAAATAGGGGCTACATTTTTTTTTCAATGTAGAGACAATTTTTCTTTTCTTCTTCATTTGTTCGTTCGTTTCTTCCTTCCTTCCTTCCTTCCTTCCTTCCTTCCTTCCTTCCTTCCTTCCTTCCTTTCTTCTTTCTTTCTTTCTTTCTTTCTTTCTTTCTTTCTTTCTTTCTTTCTCTCTCTCTCTCTCTCTCTCTCTCTCTCTCTCTCTCTCTCTCTGTCTTTCTTTCCATGGTAATTCTCTCCATTAATAATGTGCATATTTGTAGGAAAATATGTCCTAGGTTTATGGGAGGATTTTTTTTTGCAGCTTTTCTTGCTAATCTTTTTCATTAAATATCTTAACTTTGAATTAATTGTATCCTCTGGCTGACAAGAGAAAAAGTGACCTTACATTGGTAGGGTCTTGTGAGCTAGATTTTTTGAGTAAATATAGACCCACAGAATACTTTGAATCTGTGCTAGCTATTCTGGTGACTTCACTTTAAGAAGGCTGTGCTTCAGGTTCTTTACCTAAATTTTGCATCTTGCTAGAAACTACAGTATTGCTCTGAACATTGTAGGTCCCCAATAAATATGTAGTGGATTGAATTTATATCACTCCTTTCTCAGAACAAAATAGGCTTAGATATAATATACTAAAATATTTTATTAATAAAATACTTGTAAAATTAAATATATATTTTAAGAAAACATAATTATTTATAATATCTACAAATAGTAAAATAGCACATATTAGAATTCAGAAGATCTAGATCACAGTTTTGGTTCTGCTGTATTCTATAATCATAGATAAGTCATTTGATCTCTCTAGAAGTTTCTATATCCTGAGTATGGCATGAAAAAAGTTGAGGGATACTCTAGTTTTAATATTCTATGACTCTACCAATTCTTTTCTGACCCCATGATAAAATACATTTTTTTCAAAAGCAAATCTTTGAAGATGTTGATAAGGACAGATTTTATTTCCCAGGGCAGAATGGACTATTCTAGATTTCTGCCTTTATTTTGAATTTCAAAAAATAGTGATCAAAATATATAATTTATTGTTCAAATAAAGAGCAGGACATGGCAAAAGCATAAATTGAGTATCTTTGTCTTTCTTTCTAATTTCACCAATTTCTCTTATTCCTAAGAGATTCCTACCTCTTTTGCTGCTATATATTAATCCCATTATGATAAAGCTTTATAAAACTGATTTTTTTTTTCTGGTAATGATATATGAAAGTCAAAATCTCAAAACAACAAAAATTGTAAATGACCCAAAGGACAATGAAATATCCATTTCATTGTTACTTGATTGTTGTTGCATATTCCTATGAATTGTTGAAGCATATTCCTAACAATTACTTACACTCTACCAACTCTTTTCCATTTCTTTCTATCCTCTTATCTTTTGTTCTTATTTCTCAGTCCTCTAGGCTTTTGATTTCCTTCCTAATTCTTTTGTTATCTCTCAAAAAGTTAAGGAATTTTAGAATTGCTATATGGTTTGCCTTACTTTGTATATTCTCCAAATTGTTAATGTTCTTTCCAAAATGTGATACTGGATCATAGACTATTTGGATGGCAATAAGGTCTAGAAAGACTGGAAAAGCAGGAAGGTTATGAAGGGCTTTAAAAGTCTATGATGATTTTGTATATGATCCTGGATGCAATAAGTAATCACAGGAGTTTATTGAATAAGGAATTAACATGGCCAGTCTTGAGCTTTAGAAAGATCAATTTGACAATTGGGTAGAGGATAGATTGAAGTAGCGAGATATCTAAGGCAGTGAAACAAATCAACAGGCTATTTCATAAGTCCAAACATGCAGTGATGAGGACTTATCAAGGTTGAAGTAGTATTCACAGTGCAATAGAAATCAAACTAGATTTTGAGACAGAAGCCCTGTCTTGGAGTCTTGACTCTGCTATTAAATATTTGAGTGAAGTTGGGAAAACTAGTAACTTCTTTTTATGTGAAGTTCATTATCATCAAAATGTGAGAGGTCAAATTAAGTGATTTCTAAATCAAGTAACAATCAACAGACATTTATTATTTCTAGCTAGGCATCATGCTAATTGGTATTGGTGCAGTAATAAAAGTAAAAAGAAGTTTCTTCCCTACAAGAACTTACCATTTATACCAGTAAGGTAACAAATAAATTTACATTATATTCATTGGAATGTGCTAGAGTAACACTCTCCAGAGCCAAGTGTTAATTTTTTAGTATAAGGATACCTCAGAAATCAGTAAATATTGAAAATCAAGGCTTGATTTATTATTTTGATGATTGCCTAAATTTTAAAAAGTTTTGACAAAATGATAATAATGAAGTTTAAACTTGTTGTGTATTCCCCCTTCCTCCACCCAGTGGTTGTTAAGCATTGATCAGAACATTGCTGAGGTCATACAAAATTTTTGAGGAGAAGGTATTAATATCTGGGAGGTTGGGAAGCATCAAGAAAAGATTTGAGTGGAAAGTGATACTTCAACTGAAACTTTCAAGAAACTGGAATTTCTGAGAGATGGAAGTCAATTGGAGTTAGCTGAACCAGTTGTGGCATATATGCTAATTGAAATTTCTGAAATACTAAGTTATGGGTATAATTAATTTATTTGTTAGGCTAGCAATAATATTGCAATAAATTGTTAAAACAAAGGGATATGTCTCTTGAGGAGAATCTAACTCAGGCTAGCTCCTGTAAACAGAAGTAAGGATTAATGCTCAGACTGTGAATGATTACATCCTTGAACCAGTTGTTGAGAGATCTCTTCAGCGAAACTAAAACATGAAGTTTTTGCCAGAAAATAATATATTACATATTAATGTTAAATATCAAATGATAACAGTACAATACTGGGCAGCTACAAGGTTCAATGAATAGAATTTTGGGCTTGGAATAAAAAAGACTCATCTTGATGAGGTCATATCCAATTTCAGACTTACTAGCTGGGCGACCCTGGGCAAATCATTTAACTCTATTTGACTCATTTTTTTTTTTAATTTGTTGGTTTTTATCTGTAAAATGAGCTGGAGAAGGAAATCGCAAATCAGTCCAGTATCTCTACTGGGAAAACTCCAAACGATATTATGATGAGTTAGTTATGAACAAAGTAATTACACAACAAAGTTCAATATTAATTTTCCTCACATATGATTGTAATAGAGTACTATTGCACTGTGGGAAATGATGATGGGGATGGTTTAAAAAAAAAAAAAGCATGTCCAAACCTTTGTGACAATTGCAAGATCATTGCATATTCTAAGAGTAATGTTGTAATGATAATCAACTGTAAAAGGCAGCTATTCTGATCAATTCAGTGTTCTAAGACAATTCCAAAGGATTCATTATTGAAAAATTCTATCCATCTCCAGGGAAAAAAAACTGGTGAATTCTGAGTGCAAATTGAAGTATGGTTTTCTTGTTTCTTTCACAATATGACTAATATAGAAATATGTTACGTGATTTCACATGGATAATATAAATCATATATATTGCCTTCTTAGTGAGAGTGGGAGAGTTTGGAAGATAGGGAGAGATTTGAACTCAAAATTTAAAAAGAAAAAAATGTTAAAAATAAATAATACATTTTAAATAAAATAGTTAAGAAGAAAGTGAGTTTGGGGTAAAGATAAGTTTGGAGTTTGAAATGTCTAATTGATAGCTTGTGATGTGCAAATTAAATTCAGGAGAAAGGTTGGGGCTGGGAATATAGAGTGAGTCATCAACATTGATATAATATTTAAACAGAAAGGAGGCCCTGCACTCTATCCACTGCACCACCTACCTGCTCTAATAAGTTGATAAAGTCAAATAATGGAACCATAGCTATACTTACCGAGTTCTATTTCTTTGGCAGGGATAACTGTTATGAAATTTTGCCCAAGGAATAAATAGAAAGGACTTCAGAGAAAAGATACTTGTCAGTTTCAAAAGATAAAAATCTTGGAATGCTCAAATAATATTTATGTAGCACCTCACTGCCAGAAGCTCAAAACATTCACCCCACACATATAATCACATAAAGGCTGATATCACAAAGTTGCCGCAAAATTGCTAAAGGATATGTATTATCCCAATTTTCCCATAGAGGAAACCAAGATAAAAGGTTTTAAGTGTTTTGCCCGAGGGGCACACAAGGCATTAGTGGCAGAGTCAGGAATAGACTCAAATCTCTCAATAGCTGCTCTAGAGCTCTTTGGCTATAAGGCACTGGTTAAAAAAAAAAAAATAATAATACTCACGTTCTTTCTGTCCCTAGTCTTGCAAAATTCTGTCTACGTACATGATTTCTCTCTCATTTTTACCCAATATACTGTTTTTTAGATTGGTTATATTCCTTTTTTTAAACAAATAGGAAAAAATATAGTAGATTTTGAATTTTAGTTGGTTTTTCTTTGTTTTGTCTCTCACTATCTCTGTCTTTCTTTTTCTCTCTCCATCTTTCTCCCTGTCTCTCTGTCTCTGTCTCTGTTTCTGCCTCTTTGTCTTTCTGTGTCATTTCTCTGTCTCTGTCTGTCTCTATCTCCCTCTCTACCCTTTCTGCCTTTCTGTTTCTTTTTCTCCTCTTTCTCTTGTCTCTATTTGTTTTTTCTCTTTCAGGTGTTTTATACTACAATAGTTTCTCAACATGTCCATCATCATAGAACCCTCCCTTGCAAAGAAAAAAACTTGTTAAAGTTGACAAAATCATCTCATACATGTGAATGAACAAAAATAGTCCACGCTCTGCAGGCTTATAAAAAATTTCTCCTAAAAGAGTGATAACTGCAACTATTAGTGTGAAAACAACTATAAGAATATTATGTCTGAAAGGCTCTGCTCTTACTGAGCAGTTTTTTTTAAATTCACAGAGTAGTTGAATATTATTTGCCCCAAAATATTAATAATATCAGCACACAATGCACTCTTCTCATTTAATGTTCTTTCACAATCAAAAAAGTAGAAATTGAGAGCTATTTATCATCATGAAATAGAAAGCTATTTTGAAGATCTTTTTAAAAAGACAATGAACTGATTCTCATGGTTTCATTAACTGAGGATGTTATTTCAAAAGAAGCTAAACAGAAGAAATGATAGATTTGGGTAGAAAATTAGGTGGGTCATCTACATGTAGAATATTGTAATCTTCTACTCAGATGGGTGGATGAAGTTGTTTATTTCATGAATAAATATTAAGTATAGCTCTAGCTTGACAATGTAAAAAAACACAGGAGGAGTCACATTTCCTTTATGAAGCAATTAGAGTAGTATATAGAGCTCTGGGCTCAAAGCTGGTCTCAGACACCTACTACATGTGTGACCTTGGGCAATTTACTTAACTCTCTTTGCCTTCATTTTATTGTCTAAATAATACTAGAACCTAATTCCCAGAGCTGTTGTGAGGATCAAATTCAAATCATGAAATGATTATCATAGTGGTTGTTATGTAATAAGCTCTATAAAATGTTAGTTATTATTATTGCTATTATTAAGAATACCAATAAAATCTTATCTGCCAGAGTTGTGAGGGTCAAATGAGATAATATTTGTGAAATGTAATGCCTGGCACACAACAGTTACTATATTATTATTCTTGTTGTTGGTAGTGTTATTATCAATCATTCTGATTCTGAGTATTCAAGAGATATTTCAGTAAAACGTTTATGAAAAACTATTAAACAGTCTTTGTCTTCTGTGAATAAATTGAGACCACTGGATTATTCTTGAAGAGTTTACTTTTTAAAGAATAGTAACTAATCTTGCCATCACATTTATATTGATGTGGAAAGAGTTCAAAATATATGCACTATGCAAGAAAAACTTATTGATCATGATGGCTACTCCTGCCTTTTTTAAAGTTTAGCTGAAGCATATTAAATTCTGTTCCAATCTTTATTTTAACTCCATGCATTTTTATACTAATATACTATTTCAAGTATATCTCATAAACAACTTCAGTGCTCTAGAAGAGAGAGTGAAGCTGATGACTTTTTGTAGCTCTGCTTCACTTAACTCCAATTCACTCTCAAATCAAAACATTATTCTCATGATGCTATTGGTCCTCTTCAAGAAAGAAGATTAAATATGAACAAGTATTGGATTATAATTTCAATCCATTCTTCTATCTGCTTCTATTTTATGGGTGAGCTCTGGATGGTCCCTACCTTGGTATCTGCTAACCTCTTAAATATTCTTAGGTCAGAAAAAAAATGTCTTAACCTGACCTTTTGTTGGCTTCAGATTTGGTGCTTGAAAAGTATACCTGTCCTGGGATGGAAGGGACTTTAAAACCCTGGGGACTATTGGCACCTAGAGGAGTGAAAGAGCTGGAGCATGAAGAGATGCTCAGGTAAACACAGAAGAACTCAAAGAGAGAATTTAGATCAGTAGTAGGCTGCATAATCAGTAATGTGGTAGGAAAAGGTTCCCTACTATGGGGCAGGGTTTTCTTTGACACACTTGATAATTGGCATTGTAGTAGAAATCAGAAAGTATGGAAAAGGAGACTCCATGGGGGGAGTGCTGTAAAGTACTGGAAAAAGTATCTACAGAGAAGAGCCTAGAATGGATAGTTTTGAAACTTTGGTAGAATGAAATACATTAAGAAGAGAGAGAAACCAGATAGCTATAGGGACAATGAACCAGAGAATGAGGGTATAAACAAAAAGAGATGTGGATAATGGAAAAAGTGAGAGAAATCTTTTTTGGAAAGGAGTGCAAAAATGAAATCTAAAATCCAAAGAACTATACTAGTTAAAGGGGAGGAGACTATGGAAGAATATCAAATAATAAGAAGAATTTGGGCTGAAGGAAAAGAAGCCAGTGGGAATATGCTACCTTTAAAAAATTTAAAATAACTGAAGGAATATAATATTGTGTTCACAATAAAAGAGGGTACTCAAAACTGAAAAGCTTCTATATAAACAGCATTAATACTTATAAGATAAGGGAAGTGGTTAAATGATAAAAACAAAACAAAACCAAAAAACAAAAAGAACATTCCCCAACATACTTCAAAACTTTATATTAGATTTCTTTAATAAACGTTTGGTATTCAAATAAGGCTAATAGCCATTCCCTAATAGATACATGGTCAAAGATATTAAGAAATAATTCACAAAAACTACAAAATCATGTGAAATATTCTCCAAATAGCTAATAGTAAGAGAAACATAAATAAAAACAAGGTTTTATCTCACACTCTGAAAATGAGACAAAAACGACAAAAAAAAAAATAGATGCAGTTAATGTTGGAAGTGTTATAGAAATTAGAAACAATAACACATTGTTGGTGAAGCTGTGGAATGGCATAATCATTTTGACATATAATTTCGAATATTGCAAATAAAATGATGAAAATATCTATAGCTTTTGAACCAGAAACTCAATAATTATTGAGCTCATACTCATGAGGAAGTCATGGATAAGAAAAATATCCCTATATACTCCGAAATATATGCAGCACTTTTTTTGACAGTGAAAGAAGGAAACAAAGTAGATGTCCATCATATAAGGAATGGCTAAACTAATTGTGATTTACAAATATAACGGAATTTTACTGTTATTTAATAAATGATATATGTGATGAATATATAGAAGCATGGAAAAATGATCTATATGAACTAATACAGAGTGAAGTAAGCAGAGCCAGGAAAATTTTCTACACACACACACACAAACAACCTACACACATATTTTGTATATATACATATATAACATATACTATAACAATGTTAATGGAAATATCAGCAACACACCAAATTATTAAAAGTAAATATAAATAAATTATATAAATCTGACTCTTCTTGAAGGTGGGAGGTCCACAGGTATAACACACTGTTATATTTTGATCAATTGTGTTGCCTTCTCTCCCTCATTTTATTTTTCCTTTCCAATACTCTTTGTTATATGAGATGCTTGTATGGGAAGGAAATTGGAAGGAACACATAGTATACTATTATGATGTAAAAAACAGAAAATATCAATTTTTTTAAAGACAGGAAGCTTTTGTTATAAAAAAATGGAGGTAAGGAGATATATATTCCATGTCTGAAAGATCCCTTGTGCCAAGGAATAGAAGAAATGGGATGTTTGAATATGGGGAACAGCTAGCAGAATACTTTGAGTATGTGAGACAGAATATTATGAAACAGAACAGGAAAGGCTTGTGCAAGTCAGATTGTGAATAGTTTTAGAGGTTTCAGATTTTATCTTTAATAGTGAGCCATTGACAATTGTTGGACAGAAAGATACTTCCAATTCATATATGAATCTGTGTCTTAGGAATATCAATTTAAAAGTTGTGTGGAAGATTTATTGGAGATGAGCAAGAGAAAAGGTATAGAGACCAAATAGAGGCAGTTTCAATAATCCAGGCAGGTTAAAATGAGTGTTTGAACTGAATTAGTGAGTATGAATAGAGATAAGGGGATGAAATATGAACTCCTTGAGAGTAGAGATTGAATTATTATTTCATATATACATAGTTTCTATTTTGTTCCAGGCACTGTGCTAAGAGTTTTACAGATGTTTCATTTGATCCTCACAATAGTCCTAGGAAGTGAGAGCTATTATCATACCCATTTTACAGTTGAGGAAACAGAGGGAAATAAAAGTTAACTAAATTGCCCAAATTTGTATAGTACCAAGTAACTGAAACTGAATTTAAACTCAGGCCTTCTTGTCTCAGTGCTCCTTCTATTGTGTCACTTACCCTTATTATGTGGAGGGAGGGAATAATCCAGGGAGCAAAATCCTTGAGGAAACAGAAGAGGGTTGAGATCAAGCATTAAGTGGAGGAGTTAGTGTTGAAAGGAGACTTGCCTCCAAAAAAGAAGAAAGAATGGGGCACAATGAACAAGCTTTAAGTGTTGTGATGAATGATCTTTATTTTTTCAGTAAACTAATGAGGTCGGAGAAGGAAGGAGCAGAATTGAAAGAGTCACCAAAGGGAGTATGATAATCAATTAGGGGAAAAAAAAACGATTTGCTGTGTAGAGCCCAGTTGAATAATTAATAATTAAGTTAAATTTTCTGCAAATTCAATTGGCATGTAACATTTCAATTGAGAGTAATCATCATTAAGGGAATAGAAAACAAGAAGACAAATGATGGGAGTAACCCAAGATTGGAATTTGGAAAAGTTGGTAATAAGACAAGAGAGCAAAAGCTTCAAGGTTAGTGTGCAGATGAATCAGTCAACCCTAGGGTCAAGAAAGTGAAAGGGGGAAATGAGATATGAAGAGGGGTATGGCAGTAAGTCAAAGTAAGGATGAAGAATATTAAAGAGTGAAGAGATACAAGGAGAGAATGAATGATAGGTGATTGTGGCTGAAGAAGAATTTCACAGTTGTGGCATGATTTATAAATGGTGGCCAGATCAAATGTATGACTACTCTTTGTGTGACTTAGATTAGACCTGAGACAGAAAGTGATTAACTAGAAGGACAGGATATCAAACAGAGAGAAATGAATATCTATATCTAGATCTAGATCTACATTTAGATCTAGATCTAGATATACATCTTCAAGCATAAGGTTAGAGTTTAGGGTAGTGAAGAAGGCAGGTAATCAGACATTTACTACTTAGAACAGAGGGAGAGTAACTTGAATCTTGGCTGATATAGTGATGAGTAGATATTTGCAATTTTGAGTTAGTTAGATTTGCAATTTTAGTTAGTATGAAAAAGACAAATTAAATGAATGAACTTAGAGAACAATCTGGAGGTGAAAGTGAGGAAAAGGAAATATACCTATGCTTATTGGCCCAAATACTTAGAGAGACATGAAAAATAGAGATCCCAGTAGTAAAGAGAGAATTCAGGAATTTGATGTCTTTTGAAGAGAGCCACATTTTGGATAACACAAGATGAAAACAGAAATATAGGACAGAGAAGAGTTTATTCATAAAAAAAGTAAAGAGGACCCAATATAATAGGATAGTAGAAGAGAATATGAATGTTGGAATGGTAAAACCATCTGGGAAACACAGAAGAGATAATAAGAGAAGATTTTTATTTCAGAAGAAGCAAGTGTTTACATTTTGGAGAACATCTAAAGGAAAGCAGTCAGAATGGTGAAGGAACCATGAATTCATGGTGTATGTGGATTGAATGAAAATTGAGTATGTTTAACCCAACATAAAACTCATGAAAGGTGTGTCGGTCATCTTTGAATATTTGAAGGGGTATGTTCTGTTTGATCCTAAAGAGCAAGCTGGAATTTGGTGGTATATGGAAGCCACTAGTTTGCCAGCAATATGGGGTGTATATAACTGGTATTTAGTTGAGTATTCCAGGTCATTCTGTGTCACTGGTTTTATTTTTATATTATGCAATTCATGGAGGGCAAGGAAATAGCATTTTCTCAATTGTATGATATAGTCAAATACATGAGACTACATACTGGAGATACAAATAGAAAAGTGACTGTTTTTTTTCTCTGCCTGGCATTTGGCTGTACTGTCAGCTTTATTCCTAGAATCCAATTACTTGTATTATTTCAAAATTATTTACTTTTTCTTTGAAATGTTATTTTCTGTGTTTTCTGACAGTGTAAAGTTACTTGGACTAACAATCTTTGAATATAATTTTTCCTAGGCATATTTTATACTTTCTAGTTTGTTTTTTTTTTTTAGGACAGAACTTTGAAAAACAAGAACTTCTGCATTTTTGGTTAAGAACACTATTATTTCTTTAATTTCTATGGTGGTATGATTTACAAAATCATCTCAGTGCTTAATATTTGGCAGAAATAGTATTTAATTAAAAACCTCTTTAGTTTAAGCAGCTTTCAATTTCCATAAATAATTAAGAGACCTAGCTGGTTCCAGATTGAAATTTTGAGACTAAGAGTATCTTTAAATGGAAGGCAAGACTGAGAAATGTAACTTTGAAACATAAATGAGGGTTCTTGTTGATTGAAGATTCATATGAACAATCCAGGTAATCCAAGAAATTTCTAAGTCTTTTTTTTTTTTGGTTGTTGTTGCAATTAATAATATTTTATTTTTTTCAATTACATGTAAATATATTATCAACCTTCATTTTTGTAAGATTTTTCTGGAAATTTCCAAATTTTTCTCCCTTCTTCATTTCCTCCCTTTTATTCAAGACAGTAAGCAATTTGACATAGTCTATACATGTACAATCAGGTTAAACATTTCATTTTAGTCAAATTGTGAAAGAAGAATCAAAACAAAAAGGAAAAACCCTAAGAAAAACAAAAACAAAAACAAAAAAATTTAAAAGTCAAAGTCTGTCTTTTTTTTTTTTCCAGAGGCAATTGGGGTTAAATGATTTACCCAGGGTCACACAGTTAAGTGACTGAGGCCAGATTTGATCTCAGGTCCTCCTGACTTCAGGGCTTGTGCTCCATCCACTATGTCATCTAGCTGTCCCAGGAATCTCTGTATTGAAGTGCCCTCTGATATAGATACTACCTTGGCAAACTCATTAATTCTTATGGCTTCCATTATCACCTTTATATAGGTGACTCCAAAATTTATTTCCCCAGCCCCAAACATTTCACATAAACCTCAGTCAATTGATCATTCTAAAGGCATTTTATAAGCACCTACCATATTCCAGATACTGTATTAGAAGCCTCATTTCTAATTCCCTGCTGTTCATTTCCAGTCATGTATTTCACTGTCATCACAAATTGAATTCATGATTTTATTTTACCCCCTCTTGCATCCAGATGTAATTATTCCTCTTGTATTTCTGTTAATGCCATCGTCTGTATCCCATTTATGTAGACTCGAAACCTTGCAGTCCTCTGCAGCTCTTTTCTCCACTGTATGATAATCTCTTTAATATTTCATAATCATTTTCTGTTGTATTTCAAGTCTTCATTAGCTTTTGCCTATATTATTGCCTCTAAGTGGTTTTTCAGTCTCCAGTCTCTCTTCTTTGGCCCAGGGTTCTTAACTTGTAGTTAGTAAACTTTTAAAAACTATTTTGATGACTATTTCAATCCTGGTTTACCTTGTAATCTTAGGAATTCTATTTTGTAGATTTAAAACCACTATTCTGCCTACACCAGATCACCAAAGGTCCCTCTGATACAAAATGGTTAAGTATCTCTACTTTAATGCATCCTTCCAACTACTGCCAAGATAATATTTCTAAGGCATGAATCCCAACTATGTCACTTCTCTGTTCCAAAATCTTTCTCTAAATCATTAGCTTGGCTTTGAAGTTCCCCTGCAGTTTTCTTTTTTAAACTTATTTTTATTTTTATGCCATTCCTCTTCATGCACTGCATTATTTAATCAAACTTAATTACTCAGTGTTGCCCCATCTTATCCAGTCTTCTCTTGCAACTGTATATTTTGTCATTCCTTATGCCGACACTAGTATACCCAGCAGAGAAATTGAGAGGGCTATGTGAGCAATGGAAGACAGATCCAGTTTTCACACATATATTCATGCAAATGTCTAAAGAAGGGTACCAGATCAAATAATGATAAAGGATTCTAAAGATAAACTATATAATAAATCCAACCCAAGAGTGCATACAAAGACAGCCAGAATCCAGAGGTCACTGGGAAATAAACCCTTTCTTAAAGCCAATGATAGTACAGGTTAACCTGATACAAGTCTATCAGTGAGGAACCGAGATTTTCCAGGGGTATCTGATGTCTGTATGACTAGAGGTAGGAACCTTCAGGATAGCTGAAATCCACAGTTCTCTAAGCACTCTAATCACTGAGATAGAACTGGGAGCAAAACTCAGATTAGGAGGCTTTTAGGGCATTGTGACCTCAGACACTTCTGAAGAAGCTGCAGAGGCACTGTGACCTGAGACACTATTGAGGACATTGAAATGTGCATTTTTGAATTTACAAATCCAGATTAGAATGGGACTAAAAACTACTAGGTCTGTATGCAGATACACCCAAGGGAGTAGCAGTTAGCATCAAGAACCTAGGAAATTGATAGTAGGACCAAATGCAGCCCAATCACCCTTTCTAAGAGTAGGGTGAGGGGAGACTGTCTAGCTCTGGGACAAAGAGACTAAACTAAGGGACATGAGTAAACAGAAGACATGGAACACTGCTGTTATACTATTAGGCCCATCTGTTCATTCCACATCAACATAATAGAATGGATTGTAAAATTTATAGACAATTTAACTAGAACAAAAGGCTATTTACTTAGCCATAACAAAGGGAGGAATATGAAGTGAGGACATCTTACTCAATCAGTAGAGTTCAGCTTTCCTGTTTCTGAATTGCTTATTGTTCTGATTTTTCTTATTTATTTGTTTTATTTTGTATTCAGAAATCAGTTAATCACATCACTAGCTTGAATCTTAGGTCCCTTTGTCAATTAAAACTGGAGGGCAGTTTTAATAGCTTTTAATTCTAATAAAGGGCCTGCCTATGATGATTAGTATGGGAGTCAGGAAGAGCTGAGTTCAAAACTGACTTATTAGTTGGTTGACGCAGACAATTCATTTAACTCTGTTAGCCTTAGTTTTCTCAATTGTAAAGTGGAGACAATAACATTCCTATATCACAGAGTTATTGTGAGGATCAAACAAGATAATATTTATAAATATCTCGCATAATACCTGGCACACATTAGGCACTATCTACTTTTTCACAATGAGGTTCAAGTCCATAGATTTTGTCTTCATGATGAGTTATACAGAAGATGTCAACAATTGCTGCCTGGTTTTATTGGAGATGCAGTGAGCAACTAAGGCATGGTACTGTGATATGACAGTCTTACTAATTCTCTCAGAACCTTTAAGGATTAATGATTTCAAATAAGCTAAGTTATCACTGAATGTGCAAATAAAAGATCTGATCAAATGATCTCTCAGTCTTTTCTCTGGTGGCTTCTGAGTGAACAAAAATCCTGAAATGAGAGAGCCCAGGAGACTGGTGACATTGGGAGATCCATTAAATCATCAAGGACAATTGGAGTCTGGAGTAACAACAATTGAGTAAGGTGAGAATCCAGCACAGCAGATGGAAGTTTGACTGACAAACAAAGCAGATTGACCTGCTAATACTGCACTCATTAAAAAAAAAATAGTTCATCATAGGATAGTTTACCTCTCAGACCTGTGGAAGGGGAAGGTTTTTATGACCAAAGCAGAACTAGAGATCATTACTGATCACAAAATAGAAAATTTCGATTATACCAAACTGAAAAGTTTTGTACAAACAAAACTAATGCAGACAAGATTAGAAGGAAGCAATAAACTGGGAAAATATTTTTACAGTCAAAGGTTCTGATAAAGGCCTCATTTCCAAAATATATAGAGAATTAACTCTAATTTATAAAAATCAAGCCATTCTCCAATTGAAAATGGTCAAAGGATATGAACAGACAATTCTCAGATGAAGAAATTGAAACTATTTCTAGTCATATGAAAAGATGCTCCAAGTCATTATTAATCAGAGAAATGCAAATTAAGACAACTCTAAGACACCACTACACACCTGTCAGATTGGCTAAGATGACAGGAAAAATAATGATGATTGTTGGAGGGATGTGGGAAAACTGGGACATTGATTCATTGTTGGTGGAGTTGTGAACGAATCCAACCATTCTGGAGAAGTAGTTTGGATCTATGCTCAAAAGTTATCAAACTGTGCATACCCTTTGATCCAGCAGTGTTACTACTGGGATTATATCCCAAAGAGATTATAAAGAAGGAAAGGGACCTGTATGTGCACGAATGTTTGTGGCAGCCCTTTTGTAGTGGCTAGAAACTGGAAACTGAATGGATGTCCATCAGTTGGAGAATGGCTGAATAAATTGTGGTATATGAAAATTATGGAATATTACTGTTCTGTAAGAAATGACCAACAGGATGATTTCAGAAAGGCCTGGAGAGACTTACACGAACTGATGCTGAGTGAAATGAGCAGGACCAGGAGATCATTATATACTTCAACAACAATACTAGATGATGACTAGTCCTGATGGATCAGGCCATCCTCAGCAACAAGATCAACCAAATCATTTCTAATGGAGCAGTAATGAACTGAACTAACTATACCCAGAAAAAGAACTCTGGGAGATGACTAAAAACCATTACATTGAATTCCCAGTCCCTATATTTATGCACACCTGCATCTTTGATTTCCTTCACAAGCTAATTGTACAATAATTCAGAGTCTGATTCTTTTTGTACAGCAAAATAATGTTTTGGTCATGTATACTTATTGTGTATCTAAGTTATATTTTAATACATTTAACATCTACTGGTCATCCTGCCATCTAGGGAGGGGTGGGGGTAAGAGGTGAAAAATTGGAACAAGAGGTTTGGCAATTGTTAATGCTGTAAAGTTACCCATGTATATATCCTGTAAATTAAAGGCTATTAAAAAAAAAAAAATAGTTCAGATGAACAAGGAGTAACTCGCATATTGATTGAACCATATTCTCAAGAAGGGTATGTCACACTCAGTCTCCATTTCTTACTAGTATAATGTTCTTGTTGGTTTTCTTGAGGTCTTTGAGCAGCCTTCGTTCAGTAGAGTAATCACCATAAGGATAGCCAGGGATTACAGTCCAAGTCCTTTATTATCTCTTTCAAAGTCTTGTCTCCTTTTCTGGGTCCCATAAAAGGCCTTCCAGAGTCTTGGTTTCAGTGGAGAAAATGAAGGAGGAGAGCCTGCCATCCAGGTGCTGTGAGATTGGATGAATGAATCTGAGTCCAAGGGCTTGTGCTTCAGCCTCCAGTCCGCTTGTCTTCCTTAGCTCTCTCTCCGAGCCTCTCAGTCCCTCAGGAGAGCCACCAGGAACCTAACTGAAGATCGAATGAATCTCTTTCCTTGGTTCTGAGAGCTTATATGCTCTACACTGAGTATAAACCAATCATTATATCATTAAAAAACCATTATTTGTTGTAAGATTAAATCAATCATACTGAATTTAGAGAACTATTAATCGCCATGCTAAACTAGATAAACATTGTTTTTATCAATTCCACTTAGTTAGCACTTTGTAAGAATCCCTGTTTCAACTTCAGAGTTTTGGCCTATAACATACTAGTATATTTACTTTCTGGATTTTGAAAAAGGTATAAAAAACAGTGCATAGAACTGTGGGTTTGGAGTTAGGAAGAATTAAGATTAAAACCTGTAGGCACTGCTAATTGTCTAGCTGTGTGACTATGGACAAACTTATTAAATTTTCTCAGCCTGTTTCCTCATCTTTTTTCACAGATTTAGAAGCAGTTAAAAAACAATCTGTTTACTTATTTTTTTGGGGGGGGGATTAGAAAGCATTTAAGATTATTCCTAATCTGAGTCTTATGGACTAACCTCAAAGAGAAACACTTTATTAATCTCATTTAACAATCAGTTCTGAAACAATGTCTTGCTACTTTCTCCTCCCTGAAGTAGTTAGAGAAATAAGCAAAGAAAATGAGACCTTGATGAATCTACTGGAAAGCATGCCATTTCCTAGTGCCTTGGCTGCATTAATCCTAAAACAAAGAAAAGGAAGAAATCTGATTAAATAATGGAAGTATCCTTTGAATTCATTTCTGAATAGGTAGAATACATAAAGGGAGTATTCAAAGGAAAATGGACTCATTTGTGCCAAAAATCAAGTGAACATTGTTTTGTTTGATGATGAAAGAAAATATGAATGAAAAACAAATAAATGAAAAAGGGAGAATTTCATCCTCTACTCTGTAAATATGTGCTATATCATTGTTGAATTTTGTCAGTTCTTTGAGAATATTATAAATTATTATGTAAGAATGGAATATCAATAAGACACTTTAGATCTGTGGAGCAACTCTAATTGCCTTTGGTCCCTTTTTATCTAAGGAGAAATGCTTATATTAGAATGTAGAACAAACTATCTCCAGAAAGCCAAATATGACTTGTTGACTGTTTTCAAATGATTTCTTAGCTAGGAGTAGTTTTTATGAAATTATTTGACTCAGTCATTGAAGGGGAAAGTTGAAAGGGAATAATTCCTCTCTCCACCTAAATCTAACCTAGAAAAATATCATGCCGTCAATCCAGGTATGCTTTGCTTCAAGGTCAAGTTTTGGTGCCACCTTCTCAAAAGTCCTATTCGTCTTTGTCTTTGCATCAGAAATGATTGAAAACTCTCTGTTTCATTAAATGTCATTTCTTCTATTATACCCTGACCCTGAAGGGATATTTAGGTTTGTTGGATACATTAAGTTATAATCCTACCTCCTTTCTTTTTGTAATAATATTACATTCTAAATCCTCCAACCCTTCATTCTGAAAGCTGCTAAATCTTGTGTGATTCTGACTGTGGCTTCATGATATTTGAATTGTTTCTTTCTGGATGTCTGCAATATTTTCTTCTTGATCTGGGATCTCTGAAATTTGGTTATAATTTTACTGAGAGTTTTCATTTTGTGATCCCTTTCAGGAGATGATAGTGGATACTTTAAATTTCTGTTTTACCCTCTGGTTCAATGATATTGGAGTTCCTTGATAATTCTTTGAAAGATGATATCTAGACTTTTTTGATTATTACATTTCAGGGAATCCAATAATTTTTAAATTATGTCTTCTAGTTCTATTTTTCAGTTCAATTTTTTTTTCCAACAAGACATTTCACATTTTCTTCTACTTTTCTTCATTTTTTGGACTTTGTTTTACTCCTACTTGGTCTCTTATGTAATCATTAGTTCCCAGATGTGCAATTCTAATTTTTAAGGAATTATTTTCTCCAGTAAGCTTTTATACCTTTATTTACCATTTGATCAATTCTGATTTTTGAGGCCTTCTTTACTTCAGTAGATTTTTATGTTTTTTTACTATATGACCAGTTCTATTTTTCAACTATTTTCCACTATTTTTGTGCCTCTTTACCAAGTCACTGATTCATCTTTCATAATTTTTTTTTTTGCATCATGCTCATTTGTCTTCCCATTTTTCCTACCTTTC
Organism: Sarcophilus harrisii; assembly: GCF_902635505.1. Taxonomy (NCBI): domain Eukaryota; kingdom Metazoa; phylum Chordata; class Mammalia; order Dasyuromorphia; family Dasyuridae; genus Sarcophilus; species Sarcophilus harrisii. The sequence goes on from NC_045428.1 coordinate 208,587,020, forward strand.
TTATTTGGTTTTAAAATTCCTTTTGTCAGCTCTTCCAGGAAGTCTTGTTGGGCATGTATCAAATTTATGTTTTAATTTGAGGTTTTGCTTGTGTTATGCCACAGTCGCCTTGAACTGTTTTACCTCAGTTTCCCTACATTAGTTTCCCTGAATTATATCTCCATTGTCCTGAGTCAGCATGTAATTCCTGCCTTTTTTCCTGTCCATTAGGGCTGCACTCTCCCCTTTAAATGTTCCAAAAGATAAGACTATCTCAGATACCTAATTGACATCTTTACTTCTGTTTATTCAGACATCCTGACTCTGGCTTCCTGGTAAGAATTTATAGTTTTCCCCCCAACCTGCTAGAACCAAATTTATGATCCTGAAACTTCCCTCTCTTTTCTTCCTGCCTTTGTTTCTCTTCTTACTAGAGTCCTATAAAAAAACCTGGGATTCTCACACTACTGGATACTTTGAGACAAGAGTCCTGTCTAGTCAATCAATTAAACTCTCCAATAAATAAAATATTAAAAACTCTTTAATCTCTATCTTGCCTCATTTTCTCCGGCATTATACTTGTAGTTATTTTGATATAGTTATCTTCTTGGTCTTGATCTTCTCTGTCATCATGTGACTTGTTATTGTTGGTGATTCTTTTTCTTTAAAATAAGAGTTCTCTCTGAGAGAAAGCAGGTTTCTCGGAGAGGTTTTCTGGAGGCAGCCTTAGTCTTAGTTGAAATAAATAAGTACTCCAAAATCGCAGCCAGGTGATAAAAGAGTTCAAATCTTTTATTGTGTCCTTCAATATAGCCCGGTTAACTCAGGCCTATCTCTCTGCCTGGTTCCAAGAGATCTTGCAGCTTTGTCCTTGGCTTCTGCCTCTGCTTTCTTCAGCCTCCAGTCAGCACCAAGTTGGAAGATGCAATGAATCTCTCTTGCCTCAAAGACAGGGCTTGTAGGCTTTCTTCCAGTGTGCTCCTCTCTGACTCCTGGGAATGCTACCAAGAAAAACTCTCTTGAGTGGCTTGCTGGAGCTGTATTTATGCCACTTCTCTTGGAGTGGGATTGTGGGATATCTCCCAGCATGCTCTCTGGCCCTAAGGGAGGTGTGAATTCAGATATCTCTTTCTAAACCCTGAATTCTCCCAAACATGTGAACTCCATTGAGTACTTAGATACTTATGAGCTCTCTAAAGGTGTGAACACAAGCATCATTTCTATCAGTTGTACTTAGTACCTTGTTTCAAGTTCTGGCCCAAAATATCTCTTTCTAAGATCAAATCAATCATATTGAACCATGCCAAATTAGATAATTATTGTATCTATCAACTCCAATGGCTTAACAGCTTGTAAAGATTCTAACATGTTATCATCTGTTTCTTTTTGTTGTTGTTTGCTGCATTTTTCTTGACTTTTAATTTTGTGTTAAATTGGTGACTCCTGGGATGGAGGGAGCACTGTCCTAAACTTTCCACCTTTATTGTTGTTCTTTTCAGAGCTAGCTCTGGGAATTTGTAGGTTTTCATTGCTTTCAAGGTGGTATGATCTAAGAAGTGTGATTGCTGTTCTCCTGGTCTATGTTCTGGTCATTATCCAGGCAGGGATCTTGTTCCTTTGCAGTCACCAGCACTAAGAATCTTCTTGGCTGTGGGACTATGACCACTTGTCATACTCACAGTCATTAGTATTCTTCTCTTTCTTGAAAATAAGGCCAGAGAAACAACTTCCCTGCTTGTGACCATAAGCACCACTTCCTGCCCTACAACTATGATTAGGATACTTGATCCCCTGAGGCTGCAAATATCAATCCTTTAGCTCTGGACTTTTGACTCTATTTATGAAATAGAAGATTTTCAATCATTCCTGATGCAAATTTCACCAAAATTGAATAGAAACTAACTTTTGAAAAGGAAGCACCAAACTAGACCTTGAAGTAAAGCACACTTGGAAGTGATGGCATAATATTTTGCTAGGCTAGGTTTAGTGTGGGAAAGGAGGAACAGTTCAACAAACATGATAATGCAACAATGCAACATTCTGGTCTTGAGCCCAGAATCAGCAAAAAAACTCCTGATATCTCCTTCTGACCAGTTGCCTGACCCTCCCACTGAATATGAGTTGAGGGTTCCTGGAGCTGCTGCTGTTGCTAATATAGCTACCTAATCTTCTAAACTGTCTTGGGCTAGAAAATTGGTTTGCATGAGCTTGTGTTGGTTCTGCCACCCCAGAATTCAATTTGGGGCATTATTTTAAAGTTGTTTGAAGAGAATTTGGAAGAGATTGTCTTGAGTGCTTCTCTATTCCATCATCTTGGTATCACCTCCCTGGTGATACTTTGCAAATAGAAGGGATTCCTTTTCCTTCAAATATCTTATATAGATTTCTTTAACCTCATGTACTTAATCACAATTTAACTTGTATTCTGGCTATTTATATATAAATCTCTTTCCATTTACCAGATTTTATGCTCTTTGAGGAGTAGTGCATGATTTTTCAACCTGATATCCCAGAACTTGCTACAGTTGCTAATAAGAGACTTGGTTGGTAAATGTTTATGATACAAGTTACTGACCAATGAAACCTATCCTTATGAGATTTTGTAGGCTATCTTTGATGATTAATCTCCAGTCCAATTTTATAGCATACACCAGAATATTTGCTATTAGTTAATTGAATTGAAGTTGTGGCCATGTTTTTGCTAGTCAGTGGGATGCCATGGCAACTCTCAAGGCTCTGGTTGGGTCTTTTATGCTGAGTCCTGCACCAAAGACTATAAGTAGCATGTGTAAATTGCATTACTCACAAGTTCTAAGATAAACAAACAAATGAGCAAAACATAACTCTAAATAAAATTGAGTCATTTTTCCCTTTTACACTGTATTATTAAATGGTTAGTGATAAATTTTCTACTGTCTTGTAATTTTTATCTTCATTTGTTATTTAAAAATTAAGTGTAATTTTTATCTTCACTTTAATAACAAAGTCCTGACATAACTATTAGCATGTGGCTTAGTTAATTGGGGTTTTGAAACACTCAATAATCCTAAATTAATCAAGGCATTCCACACAACAGTCTTTGCACTTAGGTCAGCCTGATTATCTTTTCATTTCATAGGGCAAAAGTTAAATGACTAATCCCAAAGTCAGTCCATGAAATTAATTGCAAATTTAGAAAGCAGGAACATGTTTTTCACTTATTGCTATACACAAATGTTTTCCTGTTTGGAAAACAATGAAAAAGTACTTAACGTGAATTCCCATTCATTTTCTTCAGGTAGTTGTGCCTATTCAGGTGAGCTGTCAGACCAGGTGGCAATGCCTCTGATAAGAGAAAGAGTTGACCTCATAATGGCAACTACATCAGATTGATGAGTGGAAAGATAAATGATTTTAATAGTCACAACATTACAAAAATCCAGCAGTTTTATTCAAATTCCAGGCATTTATTCATATGTGTGTGTGTGTGTGTTTATAACATATATACACACATACATCTTTATGTGAATGTTTGATCATACATAAACACACACATATTCTTTATCAAGGTTAGGAAAATTGTTGTAAAAAATGTGTAAGGACTAAGAATCTATGTGCTAAGTCAACCTAACAGACAGCTAATATGAAAATGCTCTTGGAGCAGTTCTACAAGCAGTTATGGCATGCTAATATAAATTTCATTTGTCTTATTTGTGTATAGAGATTATCAGTGGACAAAAGGTAGCAATGTAAAAAGAGCAAATAATTTGTGGATTATTGAAGATATACAAGAGGAGACTTACCTGTGCTGGAACTTCAACTAACATGTAATGTTCTTTTGGGCATGAACAAGATCTGGACATGGGCTGTGAATGGGAAGCAGTGAATACAATAGGAGTAGAAACCATAGCAGCATTTCCTAGATTATGGAGGTATATAGCCACTGTAATTTCTGTAATATGTAAAGTGACTCCTACATTATGAAAAAAATCTTTCCTGGATTGATGGGACAAATGAACTTCATATTCCTAATATATTTACTTTCCTATGTGAGTTTGGAGCTTCAGTAGAATGAGGTGATTTGGATTTTGAGATTAAAGTTTGTGGTTGGGTGAATGGATAAATGAGAGATAATTTTATTCTCACTACTCCTTCCACTTTGTAACTTCTCATTTAACCTAATTAAACTGCATAGTGAGATAATAATGTCTATGAATTTATCATTGATTGACAGCCATAAAAGAAAGAAGAAACTGGCCAGAAGATGGGGACATAGGCAAAGGCACTGACACACATACCTTTAGATGATAGCACCTGGGAGATAAAATGTAGGAGAGGAGGTTTGTGTATACCTATTAGTGTAATGGGAAACTGAGGACTATTCAGAATAATCACTTGATAATTCCAGACCCAATTTCAAAGGTCTGTTAAACATTAAGGCTCTGGGAAGGACAACAAAAGACTTGCATTTCTAGCAGAAATATCTGAGGTAATCTCCTGTACCTTTACTTAAATGCTTAGAGAAGAATCTATCTATTTAATGGCCTAGAGATATTCTGAGAGTTCTATAAATTGGCTAATCTCTATTTGTTGATTGAGGAAGCCTGAGGTAAACTAAGGATCTTTAGGTATTCTGGTTTAATGAATTACCTACCTCTAAACAAATCTCCTTATTGTGGGTAATTATATGGTTTCTTATAAAATTATTAACTAAAGAAGATTGAGCCTATAACCTGAATTTAGTTTATGAAGATCTGATGGGTTTGGAAAATGAAATTCTTTGTACAAACCTTATAATTGAATGCTTATACCAGTTCAAGTAAACAGTTGTAAACCTTGTGAAATTGGCCACCATAAATCCACTAGAACTATGTAAGAAAAGGTAAGGATCCAAGCTGCTGAAATGTAAATATCACTACATAGAAGGAGCCAGAGACAGCTTTGTAGTTTGGTACTGGGATTACATCCTCAAAAAAAAAAAAAAAAAAAAAAAAAAAAAGGAAAGAAATTTAATTGTGTGGAAATGTAGGGAAGAATGACGAAAACATCAAAGATTTCACGGGAAAGCAAAGTCAATTAAAATCTACTATACAAAAAGATAAATCACAAATAACATATTAAATTTATTTGTTTATTTATTTAATATTTTCTCCAGAACAATTCTTTTACATTTATTTTTAAGATTTTTGAGTTCTAGGTTCTCTCCCTTATTCCTATTCACAATCAAGAAACCATATATTCAAAACAATTATATTAAATATATATTATTTATATATAATATAAATATAATATAAAAATAATATAAAAAATATATTATTTGTACCAAAACCCCAACATTACAACATTACACAATTATTTAAATAAATATCATAAGAAAAAATATGAGTCTATACCTGAAACACAGAACTTTTTGGATTCATACAAAAGCCCAAGACAAAAATATGTTTTAAAATAATTCAAGGCAGGGGAGGGCAGAGCCAAGATGGTGGAGAAGACACATGCATGTTGCTAAGCTCTTCTTTACCCTCAATCAATTTTAATGAGTTTCAGTCTTGGAATTAGTGTTTGACTGTCAGAACCCACAAATATTAGGAGTACAACATTATCAACTGAAGATAATGTCAAAATTCTCCAGAAAAGGTCCGTTTTGTTCATGCTCAGGGATGGAACAGGGTTAGGTCAGGGGCAGTCAGAAACAGCTCATGCTGAGCAGACTGGAAGGGGATTGGGTGTGGTCTCTGCTGGTGAAAAATCTGTAGGGAGAACTTTATGTAATGTCAACTACTTCCCCCTCGCAGCAAGCCAGTAGATGAGCAGAGAAGCTATAAACATAAGGGGTAAAGACTATAACGCCAAAATGCTAGAGTTTGTCAGGACCTTTCCACACCCACTCAACACCCAGAGTGATTCAGCATGATCCAAACACAGGCACAGCCATTGGTCCCAGCACAGCTGCAGTCACTGTTCCCAGTGCACATAGTACCGTCCCCCTGTGGCTGACTTCAGCACAATTGCTAATCCCAACACAGCCAGTGGGTGCTGTCCCAATGAAGCTTCACTGCCACTTCCTGTTGTCTATAGAGGTAGCTTGGAAATACCTTACTTCCCTCCATAAGCAGATCACCACTTTTTTTTCCTTTTCTTAAAATGAGCAAAAAGGTAAAGCGAGCTCTAATTATTGATAGCTTCTATATGGAAAGAGAGCAAAACCTGAGGAGACTAAAAGCAGTTTGTGTCTAGATACAAAGGTGGATATGATCTGGTCCCCCCGACATAAGAAGAATTCTTCTCATAGAAGAAATTAAAAAAGGATCTTAAAAGAGAGCTAGAAGAAAAATGGGGAAAGGAAAGGAAAGCTTTACAAGAGAGTCAGGATAAGACAAGTAAAAGAAAGAATGGGGAAAGAAATCAGCTCCCTGAAAAACAAAATTAGTGAATTGGAAAAGACAAACTATTCCAAGGAAAATAGAATTTGTGAATTGGAAAAAGAAAATAATTCTTAAAAAAAAATTGGACATAGAACAAAACAACTCATTTAAAAATTCAATTGGAAAATTACAAAAAGAAATAAAAAAGTAAATGAAGAAAATCATTCATTAAAAATTCAAATTTGAACAACTGGAAATGAATGACCCAAGGATACATTAAGACCCTTCCTTACACCAAACTTCTCCCACATAAACACTCTATCATTTATACTAAAGACACTCCTCTTTACCATAGCTTTTCTATGAGTCCGAGCATCATACCCACACTTCTGCTACAACCAACTAATACACCTTATATGAAAAAATTTCTTACCTATAACTTTAGCAATGTGTTTATGATTCATCTCCCTATCAATTGCTCTATCCTGCATTCCACCACAAATATAGAAATATGTCTGACAAAAGAATTATCTTGATAGGGTAAAAAATAGGGGTGCAAGCCTCCTTATTTCTAGGACAACATGACTCGAACCCATACCAAAGAGCTCAAAACCCTTTGTGCTCCCATTACACCACATCCTAGTAAGGTCAGCTAAATAAGCTATCAGGCCCATACCCCGAAAATGTTGGTTCACACCCTTCCCATACTAATGTCCCCTTACGTACTCATTATTTTAGTACTAAGTCTTTTTATCAGAACCTGCCTAACCCTTTTCAGCAACCACTGATTCACAGCCTGAATAGGACTAGAAATCAACACACTAGCTATTATCCCTATAATAACTGCCCCAAACAAACCACAAGCCATCGAAGCTCAAACAAAACAAAACAAAAAAAACCGAAAAAACATACAAAAAAAGGTTAAGTACCTACTTGGGAAAACAACAGACCTGGAAAACAGATCTAGGAGAGAAAATCTAAGGATTATTGGACTCCCTGAAAATCATGATGAAAAAAGAGCCTAGACACATTTTTTCAGGAAATCAAAGAGAATTGTCCAGATGTTATAGAAATAGAAGGTAAAATAGACATTGAAAAAATTCATCGATCACCTACTGAAAGAGATCCCAAAATCAAAACTCCAAGAAATATTGTGGCTAAATTCCAGAACTATCAGACCAAGGAAAAAAAATACTACAAGCAGCCAGAAAAAAAAACACAACAATTTAAATACTGAAGAGCCACAATAAGGATACTCAGAATCTAGCATCATCCACATTAAAGGATAGAAGGGCCTGGAATCTGATATTCTGAAAGGCTAAGGAACTTGGTATACAGCCAAGAATAACTTACCCAACCAAAATGAGCCTTTTTTTCCAGGGAAGAAGATGAAAATTCAATGAAATAGGTGAATTCCATCTATTTCTAATGAAAAAAACGGAACTAAACAAAAAGTTCGACCCCCAAATATAGGACTGAAGAGAGACATAAAAAGGTTAAAAACAAATCTTGGGAACTATATTTCTGTTATTAGTATACATAAAGAATACATGTTTAATTTGGTTTTACTGTTATAAAAAAAGGATCTAGAGGTGGAAAGGAAATTGTACAAGAGAAAGGGAAAACTGGAGGTACTACATCTCATGAAGAGCCAAAAGAAACCTATTATATCTGAGGGAAAGAAGGGAGGGGGATGAACAAAGTGTGAATCTTAATCTCATTAGAATTGGCTCAAAGAGAAAATATTAGACATATTCAATTTACAGAGAAACTTCTCCCAACTCACTGAAAAGTGGGAGGGGAAAAGCAAAAAAGAGAAAGAATAGAATAAATAGGAGGGAAAACAGAAATTATAAGGTAAAGGTTTAAGAAAAGGAGAGGGACCCTAAGGGGGGATCCTAAAGAGGGAGGGCTGCATGAGGCAAGTGATGCTCATAAATCTAATACTGGGGAGATGGGGTAAGGGGTAAAGGAAAGAGAAAAGCATAATTTGGGGATAATAAGATGGCAGGAAATACAGAAATAGTAGTTTTAACCATAAATGTGAATGGGATAAACTTCCCCATAAAGTGGCAGCAGATAGCAGACTGAATTAAAAGTCAGAATCCTACTATATGTTGTTTATAGGAAACACACTTGAAACAAGGCAATACATACAGAGTAAAGGTAAAAGGCTGCAGCATATGGTTCAGGTGAAGTCAAAAAAGCAGGGGTAGCCATCCTGATCTCAGGTCAAGCAAAAGCAAAAACTGATCTGATTAAAAGAGATAAAGAAGGAAACTATATCTTGCTAAAGGGTAGCATAGACAATGAAGCAATATCAATACTAAACATATATGCACCAAGTACTGTAGCATTTAAATTCTTAAAAGAGAAGTTAAGAGAGTTGCAAGAAGAAATAGACAGCAAAACTATAATAGTGGGAGATCTCAACCTTGCACTCTCAGAATTAGATAAATCAAACCACAAAAAAATAAGAAAGAAATTAAAGAGGTAAATAAAATATTAGAAAAATTAGGTATGATAGATCTTTAGAGAAAACTGAATGGAAACAGAAAGGAGTATACTTTTTTCTCAGCAGTTCATAGAACCTATACAAAAACTGACCATAAATTAGGACATAAAGACCTTAAAATTAAATGCAGGAAGGCAGAAATAGTAAATGCATTCTTTTCAGATCATGATGCAATAAAAATTATATTCAATAAAAAGCTATGGGCAAATAGACCAAAAAGTAATTAGAAACTAAATATTTGTATCCTAAAGAATGAATGGGGGAAACAACAAATCATAGACACAATTAAAACTTTCAGCCAGGAGAATGAAAACAATGAAACAACATACCAAAATTTGTGGGATATAGCCAAAGCAGTGATAAGGGGAAATTTTATATCTCTAGAGGCTTACTTGAATAAAATAGAGAAAGGGAAGACCAATGAATTGTGCTTGCAACTTAAAAAATCTAGAAAAAGAGCAAAGAAAACCCCCAAATGCTAAATTTGAAATTCTAAAATTAAAAGGAGAAATTAATAAAATTAAATTAAAAAAACAATTAAAGTAATAAATAAAACTAAGAGTTGATTTTATGAAAAAACCCCAACAAAATAGATAAACCTTTGGTAAATTTGATTAGAAAAAGGAAAGAGGAAAATCAAATTATTCGTCTTAAAAATAAAAAGGAAGAACTTTCCACTAATGAAGAGGAAATTAGAGCAATAATTAGGAGTTACTTTGCTCAACTTTGTGTCAATAAATTTGATAATCTAAGTGAAATGGATGCCTACCTCCAAAAATGTAGGCTTCCCAGATTAACAGAGGAGGAAGTAAATTGCTTAAATGGTTCCATTTCAGAAAAAAAGAAATAGAACAAACTATTAATCAACTCCCTAAGAAGAAATCCCCAGGACCAGATGGATTTACATATGAATTCTACCAAACATTTAAGGAACACTTAACTTCAATGTTATATAAACTATTTGAAAAAATAGGGAATGAAGGATTTTCCTTTTATGACAGGGTACTATTACCTAAACCAGGTAGGTTTAAAATAGAGAAATAAAATTATAGACCAATATTCCTAATGAATATTGATGCTAAAATCTTAAATAAAATATTACCAAAAAGATTACAAAAAATCATCCCCACAATAATACACATGACCAAGTAGGATTTATACCAGGAATGCCGGGCTGGTTCAATATTAGGAAAACTATTAATATTATTGACCATATTAATAACCAAATTAGCAAAAACCATCTGATCATCTCAATAGATGCAGAAAAAGTATTTGATAAAATCCAACATCCATTCCTATTAAATACACTTGAGAGTATAGGAATGGATGGTCTTTTCCTTAAAATAATCAGTAGCATCTATTTAAAGCCATCAGTAAGCATTATATGTAATGGGGATAAACTGGAACCATTCCCAATATGATCAGGAGTGAAACAAGGTTGCCCACTATCACCGTTACTATTAAATATTGTATTAGACATGTTAGCTTTGGCAGTAAGAGCTGAGAAAGATATTAAGGGAATGAGAGTAGATAATAAGGAGACCAAATTATCACTCCTTGCAGATGATATGATGGTATACTTAGAGAACCCCAGAGATTCTACTAAAAAGCTATTAGAAATAATCCACACTTTTAGCAAAGTTGCAGGATATACAATAATCCCACACAAATCATCAGGATTCTATATATCACTAACAAAATCCAGCAGTTAAATATACAAAGAGAAATTCTATTTAAAGTAACTTCCTATAGTATAAAATATTTGGGAATCTATCTGCCAAGGGAAAGTCAGGAACTATATGAGCAAAACTGCAAAACACTTTCCACACAAATAAAGTCAGATCTAACCAACTGGAAAAATATTAAGTGTTCTTGGATAGGTCGAACGAATATAATAAAGATGAGAATAGTACTTAAACTAATCTATTTATTTAGTGCTATACCAATCAGACTCCAAAGGAACTATTTTACTGACTTAGAAAAAATAACAACAAAATTCATCTGGAAGAAGAAAAGGTCAAGACTTTCAAGGGAACTAGTGAAAAAAAAATCAAATGAAGGTGGCCTAGCTGTACCAGATCTAAAACAATATTATAAAGCAGTGGTCACCAACCATTTGTAATTGGCTAAGAAATAGATTAGATATCAGTGGAATAGGTTAGGTTCACAGGGCAAAATAATCAATAACTTTAATAATCTACTGTTTGAGAAACTCAAAGACCCCAGTTTTTGGGATAAAAATTCACTGTTTGACAAAAACTGCTGGGAAAATTGGAAATTAGTGTCGCAGAAACTAGGCATTGACCCACACTTAACACTGTACACCCAGATAAGGTCAAAATGCTTCATGATCTAGGCATAAAGAATGAGATTATATATAAATTAGAAGAATATAGGATAGTTTATCTCTCAGACCTATGAAGGAAGAAGAAATTTGTGACCAAAGAACTAGAGATCATCATAGATCACAAAATAGAAAATTTTGATTATTTGGTTTATTGATTATTTGATTACTTTTAGCTTTTGTACAAACAAAACTAATGCAGACAAGATTAGAAGGGAAGCAATAAACTGAAAAAAACTTTTTACAGTCAAAGATTCTGATAAAGGAAAACAATTTCCAAAATATATAGAGAATTGACTCTCATGTATAAGCGTCAATCTTATATAAGTCAATCTCCAATTGATAAATGGTCAAAGGATATGTACAGACAATTTTGGATGAAGAAATAGAAATGATTTCTAGCCATATGAAAAGAGGCTCCAAATCATTATTAATCAGAGAAATGTAAATTAAGACAACTCTGACATACCACTGCACATATGTCAGATTGGCTAGGATGACAGGAAAAGATAATACTAAATGTTGGAGGGGATGTGGGAAAATGGGACACCGATTGACTGTTGGTGGAATTGTGAACGAATCCAACCATTCTCTAGACCAGTTTTGAACTATGCTCAAAAAATTATCAAACTGTACATACCTTTTGATCTAGTAGTGTTACTATTGGGTTTATATCCCAAAGAGATCTTAAAGAAAGGAAAGGACCTGTATGTGCCAAAATGTTTGTGGCTGCCTTTTTGTAGTGGCTAGAAATTGGAAATCAAATGGATATCCATTAATTGGAGAATGGCTGAATAATTTGTGGTATCTGAATGTTATGGAATATTATTGTTCTGTAAGAAATGACCAGCAGGATGATTTCAGAAAGGCCTGGAGAGACTTACATGAACTGATGATGGACCAGGAGATCATTATATACTTCAACAACAGTATTATATGATAATCAATTCTGATGAATGTGGCTCTCTTCAACAATGAGATGAACCAAATCAGTTCTATTTGTTCAATAATGAATAGAACCAGTTTCATCCAGTGAAAGAACTCTGGGAAATGAGTGTGAACCATTACATAGCATTCCCAATCCCTCTACTTTTGTCTGCCTGCATTTTTGATTTCCTTTACAGGTTGATTGTACATTATTTCAAAGTCCAGTCCTTCTTGTGCAGCAAAATGACTGTATGGATATGTATACATATATCATATTTAACATATACTTTTACATATTTAACATGTATTTGACTACCTGCCATCTCGGCAAGGGCATGGGGGGAAGGAGGGGAAAAATTGGAACAAAAGGTTTTGCAATTTTCAATGCTGAAAAAATTACCCATGCATATATCTTGTAAATAAAAAGGTATAAAATAATAAAAAGCAATAAAAATTAAAATTAAAATTAAAAAAAATTAATGTGAAAGGTTTTGAAAATAAAACAAGAGATGAAAAATTCTATCAATAAATGAAATCCCACATATGCTTATTTAAAAAAAATCAAAAAAGGATTATAGAATTCTGTAGAATGTGTAGAATTGATATGAAGCTAGAACAAAATTTGCTGTATATCACGTGATTTATAAAAAGTTAAATTATGACATACAATCAGGCAAAGTAAACATTAAACACAATATAAATAGAGATGAGTAATTACAATGTACTTAAAGGACTAGAAACTAAAATCAATATTAAAATTATGTTATACCTTGTATAGAATCTGCATTCATAAAGGAAAAATCTGTTGCATTATGAAAAGAATAGATAGAAACACAATTGTAGAAATCCTTAATATTCATTGCTCAGAGTTGAACAAATTTAAAAGAAAAACAAGTAAAGGGGAAATGTAGAATCCAACAAATTGTTAAAGAATTTAGAATAAAATATTTTTGTGGTCTTTTGACATCACAAAGAATATACATATTTATTAGTGCTCTATAACATCTTTACAAAAGGCTACATATTAGAGTAAGGAAAGATTGTAAATAAACATCAAATGTAGAAATGATAAACCTATTTTTATAAATTATGACAATAAAAATAGGAACCACGAGAGGCCAAAATGAAGTTTTAATAATAAGATTCCAAATAATAAGTGGATCAAAGAAAAAAAAAACCAAAGATATAATTAAAAAGCACATTAAATATTGTTATGGGCCAGAACTTGAAACAAGGTGCTCAGTCAGTGGAATTGATAGAGACCATGGTTGTTTAGCATGGTGCATAACAGTTCTCTACTTCAGGACATGTACTTAGTACTTACTATAGTTCTGTAAGATTCACACCTATGATAACAGAATATATAAGCTTGGACAAACTCAGCCAGAATCAGAACTGGAAGACAGAGACCATAGTGGTGGTCCTCCTGCCTCCCCCACAGAAATCAAGACACATTCAGGAGGACCTCAAGAAGCTGGTAAAATAAAAGAAAGCTAATCGGGCCTCAGGAAAGGAGACAAGACTTTGAAAGAGATAATAAAGGATTTGGACTTTAACACCTCACTGCACTTGTGGTGATTACTTACTGAAAGGAAGGCTGCTACCAGAAACTCCAAGGAAGCTGAAACAAGAGAACATTACAAAATCCAATGATAATTATGAGACAATATACTAGAATTTCTGAGACCCAGTTAATGCAGTTAATTGCAAATATTATAACCCTAAAATACACATAAATAAGCTAGAAAAAGAATTTTTATTTTTGCTTGCATTATTTATTCATTTAAGAAATTTCAACATATACTCTTGCAAAATATTGTTTTCTAATTTTTTTTCTCTCCAATCTCCCCCACCCGCTTCCCTACATGACATACAACCCAATATATGCTAAATGTGTAATTCTAGAAAAAGAATTTTTAAAAAGTAAAGAAGTATTTAAATCTAGAAAGTGAACAAATAAACAAACCCCAAATAAGGACAAATAGGAAAATTTAAAACTAGAGAAGAATTCAATTAGAAATAAAAATAACTATACAAATTATATTAAAAACCAACATTGATTCTTTGAAAAGGTTAGACAGTTGATAATGTTTTAGCCAAATTGATTAAAAAGATAAGGGCAGAAAATCTAATGCACAAAATAGCAAATTAACAAGTTGAAATCACCACAATGCATGAGCAAAAAAAGAATGATTACAACCTGCATAATTTTATGCTAATAAAACTGAAAACACTAAAATAATAAAGGGATATCTTAAAATATATGATACCCAAGCTAATGGAAACCAAATAGGGATCTTTATCCAGTCTCAGAAAAAGAAATATTTTGTACACCTTGCATTTCTCTTGAACTACTACTACAATTCCTGCTTTGTTTATAGAACACAGCACATTCTCTGATGAGGGCACTGCTTGCTGGGTGATGCTGTGCCAATGAAAGGAAGAGAAGTGCTACTGGTATGGTTTGAAAAAAGACATCAGATCTTAAGAGAGAGTACAGAGAACAACTGAGGCAAAATATTGATTTAGCTGTCTCACAAAATGTCTCAAGTTTTGATGTTTTAAGTAGTAGCTTTCTGCATGACTTTAATGGTGGTTATATGTTTCTGATTTATATTTAAACTTTTTTCCATTGCATTTATCTGCATGTTCTGTTGGTTTTTGTAGTTTCTCTCTCCCTCTCCCTCTGTCTCCCTCCGACCCTCTCTTCCCCTCCTTCTCCTTCTCCATTCCTCCTTTCTTTCTCTTCCTTCCTCCTCTCCCTCCCTCCCTCCCTTCTTTCTCTTTTCTCTTCCCCTCTCCCTCTCTCTCTCCCTCCCACTCTCTCTCTCCTTCCTTCTTCTTCCTCTCCCTCTCTTTCCCTCCCACCTAGTCTGTCTGTCTGTCTGTCTGTCTCTCGGAAATAGATAATTATTTTTATACCTGATCTATACTGTACATAGAATATTTTTTTGCTATCCTTTTTTTGGGAAACTATAGATTTGAGCCAGATCAAAACTTCAAATGATTTTCCTCTAGGGCTTCACAGTTGGGACATAAAGAATGTGAGAAAAAATAAAATCAAAATTCTCTCTTTAGGGACTAGGCTCTCACAGGGCTCATCAGTCTGCATGTGTAGGTTCAGAGCAAAGCTAAGGATAACTTAATAAAAAAGGTAGGGAATGAGCAGTCCAGTTTCCTTGGGCTAAGAAGCTATTCTGTGTGTTGCTACATATGGAAAAAGGAAACAGTTGATCATATCAAGAAAAGCAGTGTAAAAAAGAAAAGTTATTGGAAATGAACATGTACTGTTTGGGGCATGAAATATATTACAAAACAGCTAACATTAAAATTATGTATTGAGTCTCTCCCTCCAAAAAAAAGCAAAAAGTTGATCCATAGAATAGAATATTCTCAGGTGTTGAACCAAAAACGCACAAAAGATTAAAGAATAATGATTGTTAAATACAAAAAAGAATGAAAAAAATCTTCATGTAATATTTATAATTAGAAAAACAAGTTCAAGAAGCAACAAACCCACATCTCACAGCATGATACAAAAAATTACAACTGAATTATAAAATAAAATAAACAAGGACTTCATTAGAAAGATTGGATAGCTATGAAAGTTTGCCTTAAAAGAGGAAGTAGTAACATGTCCTTCAAAGAATAATAATATAAATTTATGTGTGCCATTTGCTAAATAATCACCCAAGAAGGGTCAGGAGAAGTAGAGATAAATAGTAGTGGTTGGTGATTTTAATCCAATCTCATCCAATAATCCACAATCTAATCTACAATATGTGAGAAGCAAGTCCTGGGCAAGGCTTTGAGGACACAAAACCCAAAAAAGCTTGAAAGATCATAATTTATGCTAAAGAGAGGGCATTTTCCTTTAGTTTATGGACTTAAGTGGAGTGATGGCTATATTAAGTAACATGGTACTATAAAGCAAGGGATACTTATGTATATATACCTATAAACATGCACATTACTATTTTACATGAAAGAATATTTAAATATTCTTATATTTCTATATAATGTGTAAATGGCATGCACTGTTACTTCCATTTACTACTATAAATATTAATTAAAAAAGTAAACACAGCAGTCCTCATACTAATACTTTTAAAAATGACCATAATAGAAGAGTAAGTTAAAAAGATTTCATGTAGGCATAAAAAGGAATAGAGAAAAATTCCCCATAACAAATGAAAATTGTATAAGGTGTTAAGTAGTTGAGTACCTGTTTCATACAGATATTTGAGCATGAATTAGTAAGTGATTCAGTTAAGTCTTTAGTAGTGGTCATAGTTGATAGAGCTTGTTAAAATTCAAAACTTGATATGTTGGTTGATTATAAAGATATGAGAAGAAATTTTATGTTTCTTAGACAAAGCTCTTCTTTCATTTACTGGCAGTTTGTCCCAACAAAAAACTGTGGGTGGGAGAAGTCTTCTGGTCTTGAATATCCAACATTTCTTAAACTATGTCTTCTCTGAATAAACAGCACCCTTCTTTCTAGCATCTCTCCTTTCTTTTCTGGAATCTGAAAGAAACTTCCCATGCCAAAGAAAATCAAACAAACAACCCCCCCAAATTTTACCTTATGTAACATCTATTGGCAGCATTTCCTCTTTTTGTAATAGCAGAGATGATAAACCAATTAGATGTGCCTGAGTAAGATCCCTCCTTCTAGGAGAACCCTAGTAGTTGCTTTAGGAGGTGAGCTGATTTAAACTATAGACATAGAGAATCTCGGGAATTGCCTGTCAATTCTAGCATGGGTGAAAAGGGTCAAGTTGGAATGTTTTTCAGGTAGAGGAGATGAAATTCCAGATTTTTCCTACATCAAGGAGGATGAATGAATAGAAAGCTAAAGCTAGGAATATAAATCCTTGACTGAGTCTGTCCCTCTAACCTCCACCCTCTTCTCTATCACCATCATGTATTTCTGGCTGCATCTTTGTTTTGCCAGTGACTGTGATGATTGTAATTTGGACTTTATATGTCCCATCCCTTCTGAATACTAACTATCTTTGTTCCACCATCCTCATGTCTCAGGAGTGTTCTCAGTTAAGTCTGTATAAGCTTTCCCTTATGCATGAAAATATGCAACATAAAGGGTCTCTTTCTTTGAATTACTAGATTATGCAGTTGTTTAATAAAGACCCATTTAAGTCTTAAGTTCAAGTCTCACCTCAAGAACTGTTCAAATAAACACTTAAACTGATAGTATCACTTAAGTGCATTTTTTATTCTTATTTGTAAGCTTTACCAATTTCCCTCTTTTTTTTTTTTTTTTTTTTTTTACTACATTCCTACTTTTCTTCTCTATTTTAGTGGGAAAAAAACTGCCTTATTCCTAGGATATGTCATATCAAAAGCTTCTATTTAAACAAATTCTTTGAATTAGGTTCTCTTTCATTCTTTTGTCTTTCTCCTTCTAGCCCAGTAATGCCTACAATGAATATAAGTGCTAATTTGGACTGTTTGTGAAATTGTTCCCTTTCTGAACCCTATAACTGGCGTTCTTCCATGTTTGTCTTTTCCTTCAAGCATGTGGTAATTTTTCTTTCACCTTAGTCCTTCTGTACATGTGCTGTCTGTCCATCTGGCTTTTCCCCAAAGCTTATATGATTTAATTTCTTGGGAAGTAAAATAGCATTGTTGTCATTTTATCAGAGCATAAAGAGTTTCTGTCATATCTTGCCTTAACAAACATGAGTTTAATAAAAGAGAAAGTTGAAATTTTAGGAGAAAATATACATAAATGTAAGGGACAATTTCCCCCATAATATTTGAAAGTTAAGATCATTGCTCACTGTGTGGAGTTATTTCAGTGACATTTCCCACTATGTACCATCATTCATATCATGGAAAGCCAAGGACCCTATGAAGGAAAGACTTAAAGAGAGGAACAGTGTGAATATATGGAGGAGATATTGGGCAGCAAGGAGGAGCAGGTGATGCAGACCTGTAGCTGTATACTTGTGATAGCAAAAACTTCATATGGAGGCACCCCTCAAAATATCCTGAAACTGACCACCCTGTCAGGACCATAGTAATGATTCTAGAGGAGTGCAGAAGAAAGCTTCCAGTGTGTTTCAGTTTGACCAAAGGACTCCAAAGAAATTTTTTAGAAAATCAACTATATTTCACATTTGAGTCCATCCCTCAGAGCATAAATGTATAAATAACATTGTATGTTTTTCATACTGAGAGTTAGAGAGATTGAAGAAGAATTCAATTATAACAACCCTGGAGTGATTTGAAATAATCCTATTGTGAATAGATGCTGAGCATTTTTTATTATTTGGTTCATATCTTGGTTAGTTATGTTGTTTTCTTATCCAAATAAAATGTTGTTTGTTCTTTGATTTATGAATTTTTGGTATCTATGACGGTGAATAGATACATTAATTAGTGGCTTAGTCCTGGTTTGAATAGTACCATCTCAAAGTAGTTATAATTGTCTTTTTAAAACAACTTATTTTTAATGCTTTTTTTAAATAAATGAATTCCAAATTCTCTTCCTCCCTTAAGTCCTTCCTTTACTCACTGAGAAGATGAACAATATATCAATTATACACATCATCATGAAAAACATATTTCCATATTAGCCACATTACACAAAACAGTAAGAAAAATAAGAAAGTTTGAATATTATACTTCAATTTACAATCAGAATTCATCAGTTTTTTCTCTGGAGGTTGACAACATTTTTCCTCATGAATTCTTTGGAATTTTCATGAATTATTGTATTTATCAGAGTAGCTAAATCTATCACAGTTACAGTTACTGTGTACAAGGATCTCACTTCACTCTGCCTTAGTTCACAGGTCTTCGCAAGTTTTTCAGAAACCATACCTCTCTTGAATTTTTTAGTACTTCATCAAAATAATACACGATAATTTGTTCAGTCAGCCATTTCCCAGTTGATGGGCATCTCATCAATTTCATAGAAAAGAGATACCACAAATATTTTGCAAATAGGTCTTTTTACTTTTCTTTGATCTATTATTGGTACAAACCTTATAGTGGCATTGCTGGGTCAAAGAGTCAAAATTTTATAATTGTTTAGGTATAATTAAAAATTCTTAATTCTCTAGAATCAATGGACCAGTTTACAACTCTACCAGCAGTTTATTAGTGTATTCATTGTTCCACATTAATTCCCCTTTGTCATTTTTGATAGATATGAAGTAGTGTCTCAGAGTTGTTTTAATTTGCATATCTCCTATTAATAATTATTTATCTTTTATTTTACTCACATTTATTATTTATCTTTTATATTACTATAAATAGCTTTAATGTCTTCTAAAAACTGACTATTCATTTCTCTATACAAATTATCAATTAAAAATGATTGTTTGATCTAAATCTATCTATAATCTATCTAACTTTCTATTTCTTTCTTCTCAATACTTCATTTTTTCACAGGATCATCTCAACATAATCAACTCACACCTGTATAATGTCTACATAAAGTGCTTCTAACTGCCCTAGTGATGACAAAGTTCTTAGGAATTAAATGTGTTATCTTCCCAAATAGGAATTTGAACAGTTTAACTTTATTGAATCTCATGATTTCTCTTCCATGTTTTTTCTTTATATGTTTCTCTTGAGTTCTATATTTAAATGGTAAATTTTCTGTTTAGCTTAAATAATTAAAAGTTCTCTACTTTGGGGCAGCTAGGTGTCACAGTGGATAAAGCATCAGTCCTAAAATCAGGAGGAACTGAGTTCAAATCTGGTCTTAGACACACTTCCTAGCTGTATGACCCCGGACAAGTTGCTTAACTCCAATTGCCTGAGGGGAAAAAGTTCTCTTTCTTTAAGTATCTATCTATTTATTGCCTGAAGGAGTATAGTTTTGGGATAAGTAATATTTTTGGTTTTAATTCTAGGTCCTTTGCTTTCCAGAATATCATATTCCAAAATGTAGATACTTTAATGTGGAACTTGCTAAATCTTGTATGTGGATCCACAATATTTGAATTGTTTCTTTCTGGTTGCTTGAGGCATGTTCTCCTTGATCTAGGAGCTTTAGAATTTGGCTATGCTATTCATGGGAATTTTCATTTAGAATCTCTTTTAGAAGCTGATCTGTGGTCTCTCAATTTCCATTTTGCCCTTGATGGTAAGGTATCAGCAGTTATCTTTGATAACTTCTTGAAATAAAATATCCAGACAATTTCTCTGATAATTGCTATGAGGTAGTACAACAATTCTTAAATCATCTCTTGAATCTGTTTTCTAGGTCAGTTGTTTTTCCAATGAGATATTTCACATTTTCCTTCTGTTTTTCATTGTTTTGACTTTTATTGTTTCTTGAGGTCTTGTGGAATCATTAGATTCTACTTTCACAACTCTAATTTTTAAGGCATTACTGTCTTCATTCAATTTTTATACCTCTTTTGCCATTAGGCCAATTTTATTGTTAAGGTGTTATTTTCTTTAGTATTTTTGTATTGTGTGTGTGTGTGTGTGTGTGTGTGTGAATCCCCAAATTTATTTTCTTTTTTCAAAATTTTCTTTTTTTTTCTTTTTCAATAATTATAACTTTTTATTAACAGAACCCATGCCTGGGTAATTTTTTACAACATTATCCCTTGCACTCACTTCTGTTCCGACTTTTCCCCTCACTCCCTCCCCCCTCCCAGATGGCAAGCAGTCCTATATATGTTAAATATGTCACAGCATTTCCTAGATACAATATATGTGTGCAGAACCGAACAGTTCTCTTGTTGTACAGGAAGAGTTGCATTCAGAAGGTAAAAATAACCCGGGAAGAAAAACAAAAATTCAAACAGTTCACACTCATTTCCCAGTGTTCTTTATCTGGGTGTAGCTGCTTCTGTCCATCCTTGATCAATTGAAACTGAGTTAGATCTTCTCTTTGTCGAAGAAATCCACTTCCATCAGAATACATCATCATACAGGATTGTTGTTGTAGTATATAATGATCTCCTGGTTCTGCTCATTTCACTTAGCATCAGTTCATGTAAGTCTCTCCAAGCCTCTCTGTATTCCTCCTGCTGGTCATTTCTTATAGAACAATAATATTCCATAACATTCATATACCACAATTTGCCCAACCATTCTCCAATTGATGGGCATCCAATCAATTTCCAGTTTCTAGCCACCACAAACAGGGCTGCCACAAACATTTTGGCAAATACAGGTCCCTTTCCCTTCTTTAGTATCTCTTTGGGATATAAGCCCAGTAGCAGCACTGCTGGATCAAAGGGTATGCACAATTTGATAACTTTTTGCACATAATTCCAGATTGCTCTCCAGAATGGATGGATTCATTCACAGCTCTACCAACAGTGCATCAGTGTCCCAGTTTTCCCACATCCCCTCCAACAGTAATCATTATTTTTTTCTGTCATCTTAGCCAATCTGACAGAGGTGTAGTGGTATCTAAGAGTTGTCTTAATTTGATTTCTCTGATTAACAGTGATTTGGAATACTTTCATATAAGTGGAAATAGTTTCAATTTCATCATCTGAAAATTGTCTGTTCATATCCTTTGATCATTTATCAATTGGAGAATGGCTTGATTTCTTATAAATTAGAGTCAATTCTCTATATATTTTGGAAATGAGGCCTTTATCAGAACCTTTAATTGTGAAAATGTTTTCCCAGTTTGTTGCTTACCTTCTAATCTTGTTTGCATTCATTTTGTTTGTACAAAAGCTTTTTAATTTGATATAATCAAAATTTGCTATTTTATGATCAATAATGATCTCTAATCGATCTTTGGTCACAAATTCCTTCCTCCTTCACAGGTCTGAGAGGTAAACTATCCTATGTTCCTCTAATTTATTTATAATCTCATTCTTTATGACTAAATCATGGACCCATTTTGATCTTATCTTGGTGTACGATGTTAAATGTGGGTCCATGCCTAATTTCTGCCATACTAATTTCCAGTTTTCCCAGCAGTTTTTGTCAAATAATGAATTCTTATCCCCAAAGTTGGGATCTTTAGGTTTGTCAAACACTAGATTGCTATAATTATTGTTTATTTTGTTTTGTGAACCTCTCCTATTCCACTGATCAACTAATCTATTTCTTAGCCAATACCAAGTGGTTTTGGTGACTGCTGCTTTATAATATAGTTTTAGATCAGGTACAGCTAGGCCACTCTCATTTGATTTTTTTTTTCATTAATTCCCTTGAGATTCTCAACCTTTTGTTCTTCCATATGAATTTTGTTATTTTTTCTAGATCATTAAAATAATTTCTTGGGAGGTTGATTGGTATAGCACTAAATAAATAGATTAGGGAGTATTGTCATCTTTATTATATTCACTCAGCCTATCCAAGAGCACTTAATATTTTTCCAGTTATTTAAATCTGACTTTACTTGCGTGGAAAGTTTTTTGTAATTTTGCTCATATAATTCCTGACTTTCCTTTGGTAGATAAATTCCCAAATATTTTATGCTATCGACTTATTTTGAATGGAATTTCTCTTTGTATTTCTTGCTGTTGGATTTTGTTGGTGATGTATAAAAATCCTGAGGATTTATGTGGTTTATTTTGTATCCTGCAACTTTGCTAAATTTATGAATTATTTCTAATAGTTTTTTAGTAGAATCTCTGGGATTCTCTAAGTATATCATCATATCATCTGCAAAGAGTGATAGTTTGGTTTCCTCATTATCTACTCTAATTCCTTTAATCTCTTTCTTGACTCTTATTGCTGAGGCTAGCATTTCTAATACAATATTGAATAATAATGATGATAGTGGGCAACTTTGTTTCACTCTGATCTTGCTGGGAAAGCTTCCAGTTTTTCCCCATTGCATATGATGCTTACTGATGGTTTTAAATATATGCTCCTGACTATTTTAAGGAAAAGTCCATTTATTCCTATCCTCTCAAATGTTTCTATTAGGAATGGATGTTGGATTTTATCAAATGCTTTTTCTGCATCTACTGAGATGATCATATGGTTTTTGTTAATTTGGTTATTGATATAGTCAATTATGCTAGTAGTTTTCCTTTTATTGAACCAGCCCTGCATTTCTAGTATAAAACCTACTTGGTCATAGTATATTATCCTGGGGATGATTTTCTGTAATCTTTGTGCTAATATTTTATTTAAGATTTTAGCATCAATATTCATTAGGGAGATTGGTCTATAATTTTCTTTCTATGTTTTCAACCTACCTGGTTTAAGTATCAGTATCATGTCTGTGTCATAAAAGGAATTTGGTAGCACTCCTTCAATCCTTATTTTTCAAATAGTTTATATAGCATTGGAGTTCATTGTTCTTTGAATATTTTGGTAGAATTTACATGTAAATCCATATGGTCCTGGGGATTTTTCTTAGGGAGTTGGTTAATAGCTTGTTCTATTTCTTTTTCTAAAATAGGACTGTTTAGTCTATTTACTTCTTTCTCTGTTAATCTGGGCAAGCTATATTTTTGAAGGTATTCTTCCATTTCATTTAATTTATCAAATTTATTGGCATAAAGTTGGGCAAAGTATTTCCTAATTATTACTCTAATTTCCTCTTCATTAATGGCAAGTTCTCCCTTTTCATTTTAAAGACTAACAATTTGATTTTTCTCTTTCCTTTTTTAATCAGATTTACTAAGGGTTTGTCTATTTTGTTGGTTTTTTCATAGAACCAACATTTAGTTTTATTAATTAATTCAATAGTTTTTTTTAACTTTCAATTTTATTGATGTCTCCTTTTATTTTTAGCATTTCAAGTTTAGTGTTGACTGGGGGTTTTTAACTTGTTCCTTTTCCAACATTTTTAGTTGCAAGCCCAATTCATTGACCTCTTTCTCTATTTTATGCAAGTAGACCTCTAGAGATATAAAACTTCCCCTTCTTACTGCTTTCGTTGTATCCCACACATTTTGATATGACGTCTCATTATTGTCATTTTCTTGGGTGAAGTTATTAATTATGTCTATGATTTGCTGCTTCACCCAATCATTCTTTAGCATGAGATTTTTTGGTTTATTTTCCCCTGGCTTTTTATTGAATATAATTTTCATTGCATCATGGTCTGAAAAGGATGCATTTACTATTTCTGCCTTACTGCATTTGAGTTTGAGGTTTTTATGTCCTAATATATGGTCAATTTTTGTATAGGTTCCATGAACTGCTGAGAAGAAAGTGTACTCCTTTCTGTCTCCATTTAGTTTTCTTCCAAGATCTATCATATCTAACTTTTCTAGTATTCTATTTACCTCTTTGACTTCTTTCTTATTTATTTTGTGGTTTGATTTATCTAATTCTGAGCGTGCAAGATTGAGATCTCCCACTCTTATAGTTTTGCTGTCTATTTCTTCTTGCAGCTCTCTTAATTTCTCTTTTAAGAATTTAAATGCTATATCACTTGGTGCATATATGTTTAATATTGATATTGCTTCATTATTTATGCTACCCTTTTGCAAGATATAGTGCCCTTCCTTATCTCTTTTAATTAGATCAATTTTTGCTTTTGCTTGATCTGAGGTCAGGATGGCTACCCCTGCCTTTTTTTTTTTACTTCACCTGAAGCATAGTAGATTCTGCTCCAACCTTTTACTTTATTCTGTATGTATCTCCCTGCTTCAGGTGTGTTTCCTGTAAACAACATATTGTAGGATTCTGGCTTTTAATCCATTCTGCTAACCACTTCCCCTTTATGGGGGAGTTTACCTCATTCACATTTATGGTTAAAATGACCAATTCTGTATTTCTTATCATCTTGTTAACCCCTGTTTATACTTTTCTCCTTTCCTTCCTCCTTCCCCCCTTCCCCAGTATTAAACTTGTGAGCACCACGTGCTTCTCACAGCCCTCCCTTTTTAGTATCCTTACCCCCACCTTAGAGTTCCTACCCCTATATTACTCCTTTTCCTCACAATTTCTGTATTCCCTTCTGATTAGCTTATTCCTTCCCTTTTCACTTTTCCCCCTCCCTCTTTTCAATGAGGTGGGAGAAGTTTCATCATAAATCGAATATGTTTAAAATTTTTCTCTTTAAGCCAATTCTAATGGATGTAAGATACATACTCTGTTCATCCCCCTCCATTCTTTATCTTAGATATAATAAGTTTCCTTTGCCTCTTCGTCAGATGTAGTACTCCCATTTTACCCTTTTTTAGGTATAATTTCCTTTCCACCTCTAATTTCTAGAACAAGGTATACATGTATTCTTTATATATGGCAGCAATATAGTTCCCAAGATTTCTTTTTACCTTTTTAGGTTTCTCTTGAGTTCTATATTTGTACATCAGACTTTTTGTTTAGTTCTGGTTTTTTCATCAAAAATAGGTGAAATTTGCTTATTTTGTTGAATGTCCATCTTCTTCCCTGGAAAAAGATGCTCATTTTGGCTGGGTAAGTTTTTTCCATTTCACCAATTTTATTTTTCAGAGAGCTCCAGTTCACTATTTCTGTTTTTCAAGGATTTGATTTCTTTATCTACTCTGTCTTTAAATGAGTGGAATGACTTATCCAGATTCTCTTGCCAAGCTTCCCTTCCCTTTTCCAACTTTTCTTCTAGTTCTCTTGTGAGAGCTTTTTTAATTTCTTCTATGTGTCTTCTGTGTTGAGGGTAAGATCATATCCCCCTTTATGGATTCATCTGGAGACAGTCTGTATTTAGTCTCCTCACCATTTAAAGTCTGCTCTCTATCCATATAGAAGCTGCCAATGGTTAGGTTCCATTTAAATTTTTTGCTTATTTTGTCAAAGAAGAGTTAAAGAAAACAAATTAACAAGAAAAATAAATGGTCTGCTTTTGGGGGGGGGGGAGGGGTTGGATGGTATTACCGAGTTTGCTCTACAGACTGCAGGGGGCATCAGCGAGGCACTAGCAGGACTGTGAGGCGCCTGTGCTCTGAGACTCTGAGAACATGCAGAGACACTGTGGGAAAGGGTTGGCCAGGTCTTGAGAGACCCTACCTGTTTGGGGTTATAGTCTTCACCCCCTGTGTTTTTAGCTTTTCTGCTGGGCTACTGGCTTGCTTCCAGGTCAAAGTATCCAATACTGTGGTAAAGCTCTCCTTGCAAATACATCTGAGATCACACCCCATCCCTCTCTGGTCTGCTCGGTGTGAGCTGCCAGCCATGCTCTGCCTGCCCTCAGCCTGTGCCATATCTAAAACCATCCCCACCCTCGAGCAAAAACAGACCTTTCCTGGCGAATCTCAAGGATATCTTCTCTTGGTAATTATTTGTGTGTTTTTTTTTTTTTTCAGTCAAGCACTGATACTAAGGCTTGTCATGAAATAAATTCTGAGAGAAAATGCAGAGCTTAAGTAGATGTGTGCATCCTCTCTGTCATCTTGGTTGAAAGTCCCCTTTGTATTTCTTTTCATATTTTCTTGCATAGCTCTAATTTCTTTTATGATTTTTTTCCCCTCCATTACTCTTTATCTTTCTTGTCCTCTTCTAGGACTTTTTCTTGGTCATGAGTCCATTTTGCACTTTTCTTTGAGGTTGTTTTTGGTAGCAATTTTCATACTGTCCTTTTCTAAGTTTATCTTAGTCTTCCTTGCTACTGTACTTTAAGCTCCTTTTGTTGTTATTGGTTTACTTATTTTTCCAGCCTGTATCTTGACTTTGAGGTTTATTTCAATGTTTTTCTCTATTCACTTAGAAGTGGGATTGCATTGTCCAGTATTTCAGGTTGGTCTAAATTTTTTTTTTCGGCTCTCTTCAGAGCATGTTTTTACTGTCTGTGCAAGTTCTAAGGTAGTGTGATCTTGTAAAAGTTGTAGTTACTGCTCTCATGAACTGTATTCTGGTCTTTACAAAAAGAAAAAGACCTCTAGTCCCCTAAAGCTACAAGTGCTAGGGCTTCTCTCTGCCTTAGAACTGTGACCAGAGTCCCTGATCCCTTTTGACTGATCCTAAGTGTCCCTTTCTATCCTGGAATTTTGACCCAGAACAGTGCCAGCAATAGTTTTCCTAAATCTCTTTCTGACTACTTACCAGATTGCTTTATAGTCTCCGGACTGAGTGTTCTTGAAACTGCTGCTTCTGTTGCTTCTTATGACTTCCACCTCCAGGGTCTCATGCTAAGGTGCATGTGCTCTGGATTGGTGTCTAATTTGGAGTCACAGATTTTTCTAGTTCTTTTAGGCTTGAAAAAAATTTCGTACTGTCCTTTTTTTCTTGGTTCTGCCACTGCAAAATTCAATTTGAAATATTATTTTAAAGTTCTTGGTAGGGGAATGTTGAGAGAGTTTGGCTGATTGGCTGAACCATTTCCTCAGTGTAATACATTTTTACACTTATGAGTTGTTAAAATTTTTAAAAGAAATTTCTAAAAGTTTTTTTTTTGCCTCATTTTAAAGTTTTCTCCAGATTGAATTTTTTATGAATTATGAGAAGAGTAGAAGTTGACCTCAAAATTTGGCACATAATTGCATTGGTAAATGTAGAATATTAAGATATCTGTTGATAAAAATATGCTAATTATTGGCAATAAGGAAGAATATTTACTTGAAACTAATATTCATAACTTGATTGTATGTTTTACTGGCATTATGAAGAATGCATGCTCAAAAGTGAGGTGAACACAATCACAAAACACTTTTCACACAAAAAAAGTTAGATATAAATATTTTGGGGAAATATTAATTGCTCATGGAGAAACTGAGAAGAATAATAAATAATAACAATTCTACTTAAATCAATTTACTTATTCAGTACCATATAAGTCAAATGAACAAAAAATTTAATTTATAGAGCTAGAGAAAAGAATAACAAAATTAATCTGGAAAAAAAAATGGTCAAGCACGTCAAAAGGATTACAAGGGAAAAATGTGAAGGAAGAAGGCTTATCAGTATCAGATCTTAAAATATATTACAAAATGGTCATTTTCAAAACAATATGCTACTGTCTAAGAAACAGATTGGTGGATCAGTTGGAATGGATTATGATTATACTAGTAAATGATCCCAATGATCTGTGGTTTGACAAACCCAAAGATCCAAGATTTTGGGGACAAGAAGTCAGTATTTGACAAAAACTTCTGGGAGAACTGGAAAGCAGATGGAAATCAGATGTAGGCCAACATCTTATACTATTTTACAAAATAAGATCAAAATGGGCATATGATTTAGATATGAAGGGTGATATGAGCAAACTCTGAACTACCACTTCACACCTATGAGATTTCATTATATCTGGAAATGACTGTGCTATAGAAATAAAAGGCATAAATAAAAATTTAAAATAAAAAAAATGTGAGGGCCTAATTAAATGTTTGGCAACTTCATTACAACTCTAACAGTTTGTCATCATGTGAGTCCTAATACATTATATCTTAGCCTGGGGTTGTCTTTGATTCTTGATTATTTGAATTGAAGTAACAAATAAGTATTGTGAAGAAATTAGTTTTCACAGGCAAGACAACAGAAAAATTAAAGTACTAAAAATTGAAAAAATGTAATTTTTATTTTACATATATGATTATATATAAAAATAATTTTTCACTCAATACCATACCAAAACTATCATCAAAAGACAAAATAACTGCAATTTGCGTATCTTTGCCAGACTAAAACATCAACATAAATGTAATTGCTTCTTGTTGGTCGTTGTTTTAGTTCCAATGGACTTGGAAAACTTGTCCTCATTGAGAAAATGTAGAACTCTGATAATATATTGATATTATAAGAAGGTAAATTAAAAAAAATATTACAGTTTCCCAAATGGTGATGGAATACTGGTAATCATGCCATACATCATGAGAAATTTATAAATTTATGCAGGAAATAGAGATAAACATTCTTCAATGGCTTAGGAACTTGACTGATTTAAAACTCATTGAAAATCTATGGGCTATAATCAAGGCTAGATTCAGAGTAATCTGCTTGTTGTAAGTACACATTATATTCAATGTGATCAAAATATGATTTAATGGTGAAGAATGAAATGTTAAAATCTTTTGAACGCATTGCCAAATGGTGCTTGCTGCAGAGGACAGTGTATAATTTAAAAATATTTTTAAAGTAAAATGTTATAAGGTTTATCAAATGAAATAATATGTATAGTGATTTGAAAATCTTAAGTTATCATATACATGTTATTTATTGAATAAGTTCATGAATGTAATTATTTTTCTTTGTTCTAAGTAATTTATACACTTACGTATTCTTTTTATACTCCTCTCACATATATAAAAGAGGTAAATTCTCTAGAATTCATTCTGTAGCATGCATTTGTTTATAAATACATTTATTAATAATAATTCACATTGTATGAAAGCATATATAAACAGTATATGTTATTATCCAATGTACTTCAATGTAGTTCAATGACTTATTTGAGACTTTATGATGTAGTGGAAGGAATATCATATTCACAATTTGAAGATCTGGATTGGAATCTTGTTTCTATGACTTACTATTGACTCTGGGCAAGTTATGTTACTTTTCAATATGTTAGTTTATCTATAAAATGGGAATAAATATCTTAAAATACTTACATGAACTAGATGTTGTGAGGAATGAGTAAGATTATACACACACACACACTCCTATTCATTATATATAAACAAATGTATATATAGATACAGACATATCATATGATCTATATAAAATTTTTTGTAGTCATAAAATATATGTATGCATGCATATACATATATATATATACACACACATATATCTTTCTCTCTATATATAGATAATGGGTATGATTTCATTAACATAGGGAACTCCCTGTCTGGAGGGCTTCCTTCATTAATGCATATTAGACACATCTCTAACCTATAGTCTTGAAAATAATTTCATTCTTTATAATTTTATTCCCAGTATCTAGAATGATGCCTAACATATAACAATTGCTAAATGTTTATTGATTTATTGTGTAGGGATACTGAAAGGTTGCCTGGGATCACATAGGTTGTATGTTTCAGAGATAAGACTTGAATTTAGATTTACCTAACTCTAAGGCTGGTCCTCTATTCTGTTTTTTATTCTACACTGCCTCTTAAAGCATTACATACATTTAAGTTAATTAGTAATATTGATTTCAACCATCATTATTACTATCTCTTTATGACATAATTTGTAAGTCACAACCTCTTGATGCTATAAGTTTAAGTCTATAA
The DNA here is from genome assembly GCF_902635505.1 of Sarcophilus harrisii. Taxonomy (NCBI): domain Eukaryota; kingdom Metazoa; phylum Chordata; class Mammalia; order Dasyuromorphia; family Dasyuridae; genus Sarcophilus; species Sarcophilus harrisii. Next base: position 208,617,200 of record NC_045428.1, read on the forward strand.
GTTTCCAAGCAACTGCTGTTCTACCCTGATAGAGGGAATTCCCTAAATTAAGGAAATTACAAATCTAATCCAAAAAAGGGAAGGTAGCAAGAAAGAAAGAAAGGAAGGAAGGAAAAGAATAGAAAAGTGGGAATAAAACCAAAAAAAAGAAGAGATAAGAAAAGAAAGAAAAGGAAAAAAATCAGACTTTTTATTATAGTCTGTATTATTGATTTCTTTAGGTCTGGCTATTTCTTTCTTCTTGTGTTTTACATAGTGTTTTTAGGAGCCTGACATTCTCTATTAACAGTATTTTCACTTGAAGCATAACCTTGCCTAGAGCAGCTGAAAACAACATCTTCATTCAGATGGATTACATGGCTGTGTATGATATAGTCAGAACCTAGACATTTTGACTCCTACTGTGCTTTTCAAGCCCTCAGGGAAGCTGTGGAAGCAAGCTTTTTTCTTGTCATTAACTGTGTTTTTGCAATGATGAAAATTCACGATATTTTATGTAGGTTTTCATATATTTTGAGGACAACAATTTTTTTTAAATAAGAGAAAACTCTTGGATTCATCTAATGACTAGAGAAGTTGTTTCATACTGTGTCTCTCACACATGAAAAGCAAAACAGTCATTTATCATGTAAAATTATATAGCCACATTTTTTTTCTTTTTCAAATCATAAAAACCAATCACTTATTATAACCACATTTTCCTTCTATATGACTGTTTTCCTCAGTTTTAGAAAGTCCATCATCAAAGGTACATAGGTCACATCTACAGAAAAACACTTTGTGAAAGACTGATTCTTTGCATATTGATATGGTTTCCAAGGAGAAAAAACATTTTTTTTTTAACTTTACTTTTTCAAGACAGCACATGTTTCCAAGCAGAGTTCTTTTCTGAATTGCCATTTCCAAAACAACAACCCCAAGGCCCTCATGACTGTTGACTGATGGATTGGCTATATTTTTCTTTCCTTTAACACATTCTCTAGCTTCATGTAGATAAGTAACATTAGCATTTTTCAAATAGATCAGACTTTAAAAATAAGCTAACACAGCTTCTTTATTAGGTCAATAAACTGAGGTCTAGAAGGGCTATTTCTTTCCAAAGGCCATTCAGTTGGTGAGTAGCAGATCTAGGACTAGAACCCCAAGGTTTCTGGACAACAAGCTCCATCCCCTTTTCTTATGATCAAATGCTATTTCGATGCAAATTAGACCAAAACAAACTTGAAACTTGGCCCTATGAAAACTGCCAGATTTTGTCCTTATTTTGAGCTTGAATATATACTGAGTATTCAAGCGCATCTGATGTGATAAGCAAGTGTGTCCTTGGAATGTTACAATGTTGCCCTCAAACCTAAGAATATGTTGGCAGTTACCCAAACTACAAATTCACCTCTAAGCAGAAATAAAGCATAATGTATATCATTAGCATAAATGTGGTATTTAGGTAAATCCATTGCACATGGAGATTTTACATTGCAACACTCAATTAACCCTTCTTTGGATGGTTAATGATCTAGTTTTTGATATTCATCACGAATATCTCCTTTTCTTACATTGATCTCCACATTAAATTACTTTGTCCTAGAATGACTTTTGGAGTAAGAATGACATAACTTCCAGCTTTTCTTTTTTCTTTTTTGAATGATTTATATATATTTCTTTTCTTTCATACCAGGTAAATTGTGGCAAAGAATAAGTGATGGAAGGATCCCTAAGCTGCTACATGGTGAGCTCAAGTAAGGAAAGGTGCAATCTGGGAGGGCAGCAAGCTTGGGTGAAGAATACCAGGGTAGTGCTGTTGTGATTGGTGGGAAAATGACATCCTCAGACAGATCAGATCATCATGTGGCTATCTGATGTGCCTTTGCATGTTCTCTTCTGAGCTGACAGACCATAACCTGAAGAGGTTTAGTCTCTAAGGAGATCAGATTGTAAATGATAATAGAAGCCACAGACCAGAAGCTGATCCTTGTGAGGAAGATGTAAGGAAAGGTCTAGGAGATTTCACTGAGCAGTTCCATGTTCCTGCCAGATATTATTCCCTGAACTTTGAGATGATTTTCTATCTCTCTTATTTATATCATCTATGCACATAGTATTTACTTATTTTTTCCATTAGATAATAAAATCACCATGCTAAGTACTAAGTATATATATATATATATATATATATATATATATATATATATATATATACATATATATATATATATATATATATATATATATATATATATAAACTAAATAACCATTGTCTCACCATTTCCTCTGAGTTAACACCTTATTTCAAATATACTTCTTTTAAGTATACTTCTCCAGAGTTCTGGCTCTGTATATTAAGTGACTTGCTTAGGGTCACACAGTTAGTAAATGTCTAAGGCTAGGTTTGAACATACAAAGATGAATCTTTAGGACTGGTGTTCCATCCACTTCTTACCTAGCTGCTAATTATTCATCAAGTATTTACTATGTGCTGGACACTATATTAAGCACTGGGGATACCAAGAAAGGCAAAATGAAAACATGGTGATGTAATGATTCTCTAAGTTTACACATGCATCGTGTACTGTAATGATGTAATTGTAATAGAGTATATAAGGAACAACAAGGACTGGAAGAGAGACATTCCATCTCCCACCATCCTGGTGGCTCTCCTGCTTCCTGAATTCCTCCACTAAAACCAAGGCCATTCCTCAGGACCTCCAGAAAACTAACCAGGGCTCAGGTGAGCTCTTATATACTCTATTATAAGTACATCATCATCATCATAGGTATCAACTTGTAGAACTCTACTAAGTACTAAGTACATGTAAACTAGAGAATCATTATCTTAATTCTACTGAGTTAATACCTTGTAAGATTACTTGTTTCAAATACTTTTGGCCTTCTTCAATTTAACTATTTTTGCCTCAGTTTTTTCATCTGTAAAATGAATTGGGAGCACAATTTGAGAGCAGCAACTGTCTTACTTTTGTCTATTTTAAGTCCTTTGCATATTATAACTTCTTCCTTTTTTTGAAAGCCTAATGTTTTATTTTGGAATTTTTTTCTAAATTTTATTTTTCCAAATACATATAAAGAGAGTTTTCAACATTCATCTTTGTAAACTCCTGTGTTCCCAATTTTTCTCCCTCTCTCTCCACTCCCTCCTTTCCTAAGAAAGTAGGCAATCTGATATAGGTTAAACAATATATAATAAGATCTTAATGAATGTTTTGTTCATGCATTTAAGGCTTTTTTTTGTTCATGTAAACAAACTTTTTTATATGAACAAAAAAAAAAATACTTTTTGTTCATTTAATCAGTGGGATAGGAGGATGTATGGGATTGAGGGATGGGGGAGGTGGCAGTGTATACAACAGCCTAAGGAAAAGATTAGTTTCTTATTCACTAATGTCAAAAGGAGGCATTCTGTGTTTTTCTATAATCCAAAATATAATACAGATCTTCTGTTTATGAAATCTCCTCTTTTTAGCCAGTGCAGTGTGTGTGTGTGTGTCATAAAGAGGAATTTCAGTTCTCTCATTCAAAATTTAACACAGAGTTTCTTTATATGAATTCCCTTCTTTTAAATCATTATGGAAGGTGTGTGTGTGTGTGTGTGTGTGTGTGTGTGTGTGTGTTACTACTTTACCTCTCTAGGCTAGCTAGTAATCACAATTTGTTTTGGATATATAGAATATGAGATATTACTAAAACATCTAGAACATCTGCTGTTGTGGTATTAAAGTTAAAGTGAAAGACTCAGATTGGATATATGATTCATCTGCATAAAGATAATAATTAAATCCATGGGGATAGGGGAGAAAGAAAGGAGAAGAATTAGAATTAGAAAAAGAAAAAAATTAGAATTAGAAGAAAGAATAAGAATTACAATTAAAAGAATAAAGAATTAGAAGTAGAAAAAGAAAGAAGAAAGAAGGAGGAGAAGAAGGAGAAGGAGGAGGAAAAGGAAAAATATCCAGAAAAGATCCTTGGGGTATGATATATACCATGAATCAGTAAAAGCAGCTCAGAAGTGGTCAAATATGTTAGAAGAGAAGAAACACACAGTAGTAAATAATAAATTTCTGATTCAAACCTAGATTAGTTAAATCCATAGCTTTCCATACTGTAACTTGGGGCAAAAGGTGAAACTTGCAAAGAAGAAAATTGAGACATGATGCAAAAATCAATCAATCAATTAATCAATCTATCTCCTAATAATTAGAGCAATCCAAAAAAGTGAAATGGGCTACTTTGGGAGCCAGTGGGTTGGTTCCCTGAGTGGTGGCCAGACAATAATACTATTAGTATTTCTATTATTAATAATAATAACAAGGATTTGTACTATGTTTTAAGATATGCAAAAACTGACAAATATCTTATTTTATTCAAACAACAAGTTATTATTCACTTCATTTTACTTATGGGGTAAAGTGAGGGAAAGAGAGATTGTGTCTTCCCCAAGGTCAAATAGCTAATGAATGTCTGAAGTCAGATTGAATTCAAATCTTCCTTATTTTGAATTCTATACCACTACCATCTAGCTTTCTCTTAAAGAATGTCCTATATTTTCTATGGCTTTGAATTTTCCATGTTGACCATACTCCTTGGCTACCTTAAATGCCAGAGTTAATTTTTTTTGAAAGTTCTTTTGTACAATAAATGCCTTCCTTCTATTCACCATTGTTCTGTCAAAAACTATCATGTCAAAACACACTAACACAGATTTTGAACTGGAAAGGGTCTTAGAGTTCATCTAGTCCAATTGCTTCATTTTATAGATGAGAAAACAAAGGCTAAGTGACTTTCCAAAGGTCATACAGGTAGTAAAATAGCCGATTTGATATTTAAACCTAGGCTCTGCAGCACTAACGTCAGAAAAGACTATGCTTCCTAGAGGAAGGCCTATTTAATCTTTTTATGTTATTATCAATTTTATTCATCTTCATTTCTGATCACCAATTTTCTAATATTAGATGCAGGTATAATGCTAAATATTTCCTGTTTACTTCCCTTTCTTCCTCAAGGAAAGCAAAGTCCTTTATTCATGCAAGCAAAGTCCGCTATGAATAGAATTTTCCAGCATTTAGCTCTATCCATAAGTATGGGAAAGAATTTTTAGTAAAGTAACAACATAAGGGATTTGACAGTTGGGGAAAGGAAATTGAAAATGACAATTAAATCCAACAAGTTTTGAAAAAAAATTATTGATATCTTTTCTTTTTACACTGCCTAGATTTTTCAAATATAGTCCTCCCCTATTAAATCACCCTTTACAACAAAAAATTGAAAGTGAAAAAAAGAAAAAGTTTAGCCAATATATCAACTGTCTCAGTGTTGTCACTTGTAAAATGGGAATAATATTAGTGATGTGGTTAGTGGCAGTGCAGAGAGTTGTGGGAATCCTCTCTGGTCAATGAAGGTCCAATGTGAAAAGAATTCATGAATCCGAAAAGTTTGACTAGCAAAAGGGAAGTTTATTGTGTTGGCACTGAGAAGTCAGCTTTGCTAAAAAGACTGACTTCTTAGTTACAAGGTCCTGGCAGAGAAATAACAAGAGGTTATCACTGAGAGGAAGGTCTCCTCACAGTAGGCAGGAGTCCTCGTAGGTAGCTATGCCAAGAGGAGAGGTCCCTTGGCAAAGCATAATCCTACTTATTAGACTTCTGCAAAAAATATGAGTTTAAAATTGTCTTATTATAGGAAATCTGAGACTGGGGTTTCAATTGAATGAGATTCCTTCAATGTTGTCACTGCCCTCAGGCCTAGATTTCCAGATGAATGAGACCATTTAAGTTATATCAGGTCCAGATCTCCAGATGAATGAGATCATTTAAGTTCAAGCTAAGTGGGGAGTGGTCTTGGGCTTTCGGGGGGAAGACAGTCTCAGAGTCCCCTCCTCCCCTCCATAAATAGTATCTACCTCACTATGCTGTTATGAAGATCAAATATATAATAGATGTAAAGCATTTCATAAACTTATATAAATGTTATCTATTATTATTATTATTGTTATATAAAATATTTTATGACCATCATTCTATATTTCTCCAAATAAGGATATATTTTTCTTGTTGTTTTTGGCATCAGATTTGATCATCATCATTACCTATGGTTCAATCACATTAATCATTGTGATTAATCAATAATCACAAAAAATTCCTGTTTTGTGAGAGGCACTGTGGTAGGTATTGATAGTCATTTCTAGTTTAGCATGGTGACTGGAAACAAGGATTTGTTTTTAGGAAAATAAATAATATTGAGAAGAGAGAATTTGAAAGAGAATTTGTAATAAATAATTGTGAGTCTAACATAAATTCTTTTGGCATTTCTAAATCTTTATTTCTGATTTTCTGGTTTTCATCAACCATTTTGAATGTTTGCCTGTGTAGACCCTTAGGGCTTCATTCTGGTCACAAGTTTCATTTCATCTTACCAAGATAATTCTCTAAATTTTGAGTAAAACTTAACTATAGAAGCAGTAGAAAAGTGAGCATTAATGTCAAGCCAGAGCCCAGAGCAACAGTCTGAGTTTCTTAGTTCTTGGTCAAGTTGTGCCTTTAAAATACTTTCAAGGGCATTATTTCTTTAGGGTAAAATTTATTACAACTTTTTAAAAATACAGTGTCATCTATTCCAGACCTTTTTGGCCCCAAGGTGTAGCTACAATCCTCTGCTGTTTCTCATTCTAATGAAAGGATAACTTACTAGAGAGTTTGGTGAATCTATTGATTATCCTGGGGCAGAAAAGCAATGAGAGATTCAGCTTTAAAAAATTAGTGTAATGGGAAAGAGAAGCTGAGGTTATGGTAGAAGAACCAGTTTTAAAGTGCACTTACATTAAGAACTTGGTGAATCCTGATAGCATGAGACATATGGCATTGATGATCCAGATGGGATCAAAGCTTTGATAAAGCATTTAACAAATTTAAAATTGGACCTAAAAAGAATAGTGCTATTTTGTTTGGAACACTAGTTCATCATTTCAGAAATTCATCACCAGTATTCATCTCCATGTAGTCTCTTCTGCAAATGATTTAGGGGACAGTTTATAAATTTAGTTCAAATAATGATGTCTCTGTCTTTAAGCACTCATACAACTCTGTATTGGGAGCTTAGCTCTGTCTATAGGAATGTAAAAACAATTTTTTTTTTTTGATCACTGAAATCTCTCAAGATATCTTGAGGTTTACACTAGATTCATTTCTTAAAGATCATGCCTTAAATCCAAATCACTCTAACTCTCCTGACTGGCCAACAATAGGTTCCAGGCCAAGTCCCAGTTGGTCATTGTTTGGGCCCTGATTGACTCAGAGTGAATAAAATAAGAAATGTTTTTGTTTAGGCCAGAAAGCCTGAAGGTTTTCCCTTCCCAGATTGATTTTTTTTGACCAGATAAAAGAGATCATTTTTTTTTTTGCTTCAGGTCTCACTGAACGTCCGTTCAATGTCCATTGCCTCAGTCAAACTGAGATCTTTTGAAAACCTTAGCTTATAAAGGCCAAGATCTCCTACCTTACTTAGGGTCAACTCTACTTATCCTTATTTATATCTTAACACTGGACTCAGATGATTTTGAAGGAGGAAGTGAAGCTGGTGCACAACCTCCCCCCACTTATATTGAATTCACTTTAAAAGCATGGTTCTTGGTCAAGTTACACCTTTAAAGTACTTTCAAGGGCCTTATTTCTTTAGGGTAGAATTTATTACAATTTTATTAAAATACAATGTCTTCTATTCCGATCTTTCTGGAAAAAGTACTTTTTGTGCAATATTTGTGTGCAATGTTTAAAAAAAAATGGAGACATACTTTCTGTGTAATCATTTTATTAATAATACCATCATTTTATTAATAAAAGAGGTCAGCAATACATTCAAATGCCCAAGATCCTCAAGGTGATAGACTCACAGTTTATATGCCCTTGGAACAATGGGTATTCTTGAGGATGGCAAGCATCAACTTAATTGGTTAAAAACTAATGAGAGAGAATAGGTCTATTCTAATGAGCTTTGATTATGTCATTTACTTCTAAAGTACTCCTAGTTTTGGGCAACCTAATCAAATAAATCAAATAATACCAAGTAGAAAAATCAAGGGCAGCAATTCACCTAGATAGAATTCCTTTTCAGGTTGGATGAGGTCTGACCCTGGTTGAAAAGAAAGTTAGTTCAACCTTCAGGGAATGAATTTAAAGATGAAGACTTTTAGAAAAAGGGGAAATTATTAATCCCCAAATCATTGATAATTAATAATCATTTCTCTCATGTGGAACTGCTAGTGCTGAGCTTAGCCATTATGTGTACATGAAAAAATCTGACCTAATCTACTTCAATGATAATAGTCTTGGGCCTCTAGAATCAGAATCTAGAATTACAAGTGTATCTAAATAGGTAAAAAGTTTCAAAAAGGCAGTGGTGGCCAGCATAGTGCCTTGAATGTAGCAGATATTCACAAGTTCTTGTTAATTTAAATTCTCCTAATCCTGTACTGAATTTCTTAGGGGGTCTGGGTCTCTCTCTCTCTCTCTCTCTCTCTCTCTCTCTGTCTCCATATATATGTGTGTGTGTATACATATATATATATATATATGTACACACACACATGCACATATTAAGCTTGTAACTAACTCTATTTTCCATGCCCAGGGGAATGAACTCTAAGTTCTAATTCAGAATGCATTAAGTGTTTATTCTGTGGCTCTGGAAAACTTTTTTTTGTTGATATCTTGGTCTTCAAATATGGAAGGTAGTATTGAAAGAGTATTGAACAGGAAGCCAGGAAATTTTTTTGCTCTTATCTTGCATAAGTCATTTTGTCTCTTGTTTCATTTTGCTCATTTCTAAATTGGGATGTTGAATTTTATTATTTCTAATGTTTATTTCAAATTCAAGATGAGTATCAAAAGAATGAACTCTTTTGAGATTCTTAGACTAATGACAGCAATGATCATTCAATTATTTCTAGCTAATGTTAAAGGAATTTTGTTTTTTTCTAGATGAAATAATCTATTGAAATTAAGTACTGATCTGTAAATGACTTTTTTAATAGTGAAGGGAATAGGGAATAAATATTAATCTTAAGATACTTAACAGATATAAATGCATTTAATGCTAACAAAAATCTTATGAACTAGGTACTATTATTAAAACCACTTTAAGGCTGGTAAAGTAACACATACAAAGTTTAAGTGAGTTGCCCGGGGTCACACAATTAATAAGTATTCAAAGCTAGATTTAAAAACAAGTCTGTTTGATTCCAGGTTCAGTACTCTAGAAGCTGCTATATGTAATTTCATTAATGTAGATATAGTATGTCATAGTGGACAGAGTGATGGGCATGGAATTCGGATGCTATGGCTTAAAATCCCATCTCTGACATTAGGACATGTCATCCTTAGCAAGTCACTTCATTTCTAATATTTATCTATTAAATCAATGGTTTCAATAAGGGCAGCTAACTGTGATTAGCAGACTTAGAGTCAGGATGGTCTGAGTTCAAATGTGATTTTAAGATACTGGTTGTATAACTCTGGGAAATTCACTTAATCTTGTTTGCCTCAGTTCCTCATGTATAAAAATGAATTGTAAAAGGAAAAGTTATCTCTACCAAGAAAACACTAAATGGCGTCATAAAGAATCAGACTTGAATGAAATGACTAGACAATAACAAATTGAATCAAAGCTAGAATGTGATTTATAGGGGAATGAATGTCTATTCTGGGGTTTCTTGTCAAAAAGTTATGAAATAAAGATTTAAAAGCAGAGACACTGGAAAAATACACTAATGGAAGCACACATCCTTTATAAAACTTCCTTTATGTTTCTGAAGTTCTGAAGAATTTGTTAAAATAAAGAAGAAAGATTTCCAATGTTCCTGTATGGTTTGAGCATTAGAATTATTGGTTCATCAATTTAAAGTTAGAATGGCTCTTACTGACCATCATCACATAATAATATTAATAATAATGACAAAAACAATTATTATTTACACAAGGCATTAAGGCTTAAAAACCACTTGTGTTCCTATGAGTCTCAATTGGAGGCTCAGTTGGAGGAAGATGAGACAGAGAGATTGTAATTTGCTCAGGGTCAAAGAATTTAGGAAGTACCTGATACAGGATTAGGAACTAGGTTCTTCCTGACTCAAATTTTTTTTTTTTTGGGGGGAAGTATTTGAGATATAGTTCCTTGCCCCAAATCACAGAGATAGTAAATGCCATAACACATAGTTGAACCTAAGTCTTTTAACTCCAAATCCAACTGCAACTCCTTTTATACTATTATAATACCTCCTGGCAGTATATTAAAAGCATTTTTAAGGAAAATAATTTAATTCATGATTAAGTGGATAATTCTTATTGCAGGGGGGTTGATTTTCTATCACAAGGTGCTGTTGCAGCTATCGTTTGTCTTTATAAGAAAGACAATATTTCCATGGAAAAACTGTCAGTTTTTAAGTTAGAGGAATTTTTTTAAGCATCTCTTTTCCTGCTAATCCTGCCAAATATGAACATCTGAGATTCAGAACCAAGAAGTCTTAGTAATCTATAAGGTAGTTAGCTTTAACAGGAAACAGAAGGTAGAAATTCTCAAATGTAATTCTTCCTCTCTTATTTAACTTTATGGTCTTATTCCACCTCTTGCTCCTTCCGTTTTTTATTCTGTAAAATGCTGAAAGTAGAATGATTCTCTTGTCAACTATTTGGCACATAATGATTGGTGCTATAATACTTATAAAAATACATTAGAAAAGATTCTCACAGGATGGCTCCCTGTAATTTAAAAAATATATATATTTCTGAGAGGTTCTCTGACATTCATCGTTGAAGGATCAGCCTTTCATGAAACACCATTTAAAACATTTGACCTCACTCAAGAAACTTTATTTTTGTTTTCTTTCTCTTTAGTAAAATCAAGTTTATTGATGATAGAAGGTATAAAATTATATCTGCTTTTCATCAGTATGTAAGGAAAAGTAAGCAGTCTGGTATTTTTCCTGTGTCTCTGCTTTTAAATCTTTATGTCATAACTTTAGGACAAGTAATTCATTTGTCATGAAGGAAATCAAGGAATGAGTTTATTACAAATGCATTTCTTATAAAGAAATTATTGATGTTATGGATCAATATACTGAAGTCATGGCACTAGGGCCATGGAGTAGTCTGGAGAATATTAGTCAAATAAATATGCTATCTTTCTGGAGAGGTCATACCTAGAGAACTGTCTAGTGGGGGAATAGGAAATTGAGTCAAAATGACCATTAAGAGGGACCCATGGATCAACAGGAACAGGAGTTAAGAAATCAAGACAGAATAATCATAAAAGGAATAAGCAAGTATTTCATCCCATGGTCTCTAAGCTATTTTTATGTGTATACACCATTCCCATTGATCCTCCATGACAGTGCTGGGATAGTTGCCCAGAAAACTAGATTCTCACCGTAATGTGGTTTACTCTAGAGGCAATTTCATTGTGCAGTCTAACTTGGATATCTTCCAACTACTGCCAAACTACTGAAAGAAATTCATGGCATAGAAATAGAATTTGGCACAGTTATAATTGGTACAGAGCAGATGGGACCTCGGCCTAGAATCCTGGCATCTGGGGGAAAGTGTTCTTCCCCATAGCAAAACTGTTCCCATCCTTGTCATAAGATTACAATATTAGAATTAGATGGGGCATCAGAGAATTCTATTTCATCTACTTCCTTTAATTAAAAAAGAACTTTTTTTAAAAAAAGCATTTGTAATCTGTGCCTCCCATTGGGCTTCTCCATTATTAAGTAAATTGGCAGGGGTTGGGGGAGAAAGAAAGAAAAAAGAAATTTCTGTATAAGCATGCATAGTCAAGAAAATCAAATTCCTACATGGACCATATCTCTTTCTGTATTTTTAATTTGTCATGTTTCTGGCAGATAAATAGGATGTTTAATGTTGTCTTTTGAACTCATTATTTATTATTTTATTGATCTATATCCTAAAGTCTTTCAAAAATTTTTTCTGTAAGGTTGATACAATTTTATAAATCATTCCTGAGGTTCTGCTGAATTCATTCTGCTTTAGTTAATAAAGGTCTTCCCAGTTTCCTTTGAAACTGTCCATTTCATCATTTTCTTATAGCTCATTAATATTCCATTACACACAAATGATTATAATTTATATAACGTTTTCTTAAGAAGACACATTAATAGATTTCAGTGTTCAAAATCTTTCTTTTAAACATGTTAGGAAACATAGATTCAAGTGTTCAAAATCTTTTTATGTATGTTAGAAAACTGAGGCCCAGAGATGTTAACTATCCCAGGATGACATTAGTAGTATTGGAGATAGGATATGAACCTATGTTTTCCTAGTTCCAAATCTGGAATTATGTGTTATTTTTCTGTAGTATTCTCCCTATGTAGTTAGCCATTCTTTGATGTGACACACCTTTCCTGGAACTGCCTTTCCTCTTAAACTCTCATTTGGGAAAAAGCTGGGACACTCACTACCCTCTCTTTTGGCATGACTGTATTTCTGTGCTTTCCTCAATTTATTTTATTTTTCCCCCAGATAAAAATTCTTAATTATGACTCTAATCTAAGATACTATATTTAATTTTAAAAATTACAAAATGTGAACGGGAAGATAGTTCTACTTAATATAATATGTAAACTTCAGGTATATAGCAACATACATATAAATCAGTGGATTTTCCTTTCCCCTCTCTTTTATTATTTGACTACAGCATAAAAGTAATTTTTTATTCTTTTATCAATAAATAGTTTAATTTAGTAATATTTCTGATACTTGGGATAACTGGTAAATAATTTGTCAAAAAGAAAGCTTCAACTCAAAAGAGAGATAGAATTTGCCATTACCAGTTTAGGAATATATAAGGGTCTGAATGGGCAAGCTGAATATTAAGTTATATGACAGATAAAAGGACTGTGTCCAAATGAAAAAATAAGAAAAGAATATTAAAATTTATATTCTTTAAATTATATTGAATCTCTTTCTATATACATGTAATTACAGGCAATAGACAGTTCAATAAGGTAAAAACAAGAAAACTGAGTATTTAGTAACTATTAAACATGTAGGTACACCAATATCCAGAAGTTATAGGAGTCTAAAATTGGATCTTAAGTCCATATATCCCACTTATAATATCTTCTCCCTGAATTTCTCTCCCCACTTGAGCTATTCTCCACCTATCCAAAGTCTTTCTTAGCCTTTCAATTTTGCCTCTTCCCTAAAACCATTGGTCCCTGGTGTTTTCTTCTGAATTCCTATATTACAACTGCTATGTTTCAAAATTTGACATTTACATCTGTTATATTATATTGCTCATTTTTTCTTTTAATATGAGCCTGTTTTCTATGTACAACTAATATGTGAACTCCTTACATACAAGGGATGATCATGTATTATACTTCAGTAACTATTTTTGATCAATCAAAAGTGAGAATGGGAAAAAGATGGGTATAACTAAAAGCAAATCCATCACTACTATTGAGAAAACACCTTAAAGAAGATGTTCTACTCACCCCAAATCATGAGTATCATCTTAATGTTGCAAAGTCTTCCTTTTATGCTAATTATTTCCCTCTTGCATGAATAGTCTGAAAGTCATACTGTTTAAATAGATAAACCTGGATTCTAAAGTTAATGTTCTATATAGATGAATGGGAAATTTCATCCTCAGTGTGATTAGATTTGATTTTATGGAATCATAGAATGTCTGTTTGGAAGAAATCTCATATGTCATATAGTACAAACCTATAATTCAAACCTAACAAATAACATTTTCTCTACAATATACCCCACAATACCCCTGGATTAATTTTAAAATTTAGGGAAGAGAATATATGCCTTCCTTAGAGCCAATATTTTAATATTTAGCTGAATTCTTATTAGAAAGATTTATTTTTTTCTTATTTATAGCCAGACTATATTTGATTTTTTTTCAACTTTTACTCAGCCTTCCTGGTGCTGCCCTCTGATATCAAGCAGAATATGGTTAAACCTTCCACTTGATAGTGCTATTTGAAATTTGAATTATTATTATTTGTGGTGGTTGTTGGCAACTAGGCGAGCATTGGATAGAGCACTAGGGTTGGAGTCAGGAAAACTTTTGGAGTTAGAAGTTCAAATCTATCCTCAGATACTTCTAACTATTTGATCCTGGGCAAGTTATCCAATTCTGTCTGCTTCAGTTTCCTCATCTGTAAATTGAGCTGGAGAAGGAAATAGAAAACTACTTGAGTATCTTTGCCAAGAAAGCCCTACATGGTGTCACAAAGAATCACAAAGAGACTGTAAATAGACTGAACACAAAAATGCAGGAAATGATAGGCAACTTTACTAAGAGTTGGTTGTTTTTAAATGAAAGCTTAGATATGAAAAATAGAGAAAAATATGAGATTTATTTTATGAATACATTTTTGTTGCCTTGGATATAAATCTTTTGAGCTGTTAGAGTTAGTGATCAGAATGTTCAAACTGGAATTTTCTTGTCTTGCAAAGTTACATATTAGATAGCTTTTAAAATCTATTTTTTAAACCTTCTAATTAACTTGTTTGTATTTCATATACAAAGCCAAAGGTGATGTATTCTCCATTATATCTTGGTACTAGGCTGTAAATGAGAACTGTATAACTGATTTTTGCTGAAAGTTGCCAGAGTGAAATTATATTTCTCAAATGGCCTTTTGTCTCTTGTTTCACTCAGTCTTCAGAGTGAAAAAAAAACAGAGTTATAAAAGAAGGTAAAGGGAGGCAGCATAGCTTAGTAGACAGCTGGCTGATCTTAGTGTTAGGGAAAGGTGTGCTTCATTTCTGCCTCTGAAAAATGGTAGCTATGTCACCAAATTGTTTACCCTCAGTGTTCTAGGCACTTCTTTCAGATTGCGCCACCAGATAAACTGATGAGTTTTATCAGTGGATGTAGTTTCAATGATATGCTGCAATATATCATAAAATATTGGACCACACATAGAATATAGGCGAAAGTGCAATTTTTCCTTATGAAATCAATCAATAAGCATTTATTAATTGATACTGTTAGCAGATACTGTTCAAACCACAAGGAATACAAAGAAAAAAGTTAAATAGACTTCAAGGGGCTTACATTTTAATAGGAAAGAAAATGTGTACATATAATGGTAGTGAATTTCATTCTTAAGAGGACCAAAATGCTATCATTCTGTTGGAGTCAAGGTATAGTGTATTTGATTGTGACTGATCAGACCAATATGAGCACAGAAGGCTCTATCACAGATCAGGCATAAATAGTCCATTTGAATATTTGGGATGGAGATGTCTGTAAATATGTGATTCTCACATTTCTTTTGGGCTACTGCAATTTTGCTTTGCTCTTAGAACACAGCACCTTTTTTGACGTGGGCATACCATTCTGGGTAGTTCTGTGCCAGTGTCTTCTGTGTCTCACAACTGATTCCAAAGTTCTTCATTGAGAGATTTTGAAAGTGTCCTTGTATTGCTTCTGCTCTCCACCTGAGGGCTGGTCTTCTCTGAGTTCTCTGTAAAATAGTCTCCTAGGCAAATGTACATTTGGCGTTTGAATAAGTTGTTCAATGCCATTGGGCTGCACTCTCTGTGGTAGAGTTTGAATGCTTGGCAGTTCAGCTCGAGAAATAATCTCAATGTCTCATCTTCTGGAGCTGCTTCAGGCTGACAAAGGGGTGTGGAGCTGGCCCTACCCAATGGGGTCCAGACTGAAAAGGGGAGATGAGTGAGTTGTAGGTGGCAACAGCAGTGTCTGGACGCACACAATCTTACTTACATTTATGACTGGGGAACTTTGAGAGCATTGTGCATTATCTAGAATGTGTGTAGATATGCCATCATGAAACTGAAGTGCAATGCTAATGAAGTTTTCTGAGCAAACAAGCATTGCTATAGTTTTTCTCAACCCCTAACCACTCACAGTATCAAAGGTTTTGGTCAAACTGACAAACATTGTGTACAGATCTCTGTTCTGCTCCTGGAATTTCTCCTGGAGTTGTTGGGTAGCAAACACCAAATTAACCATTCCTTGTTTTTTTGTGAAGTCACACTGACTCTCAGGTAGCTGACTATCTTTCAGGTGAAAAATCAGATTATTAAGGAGCCCTCAGGCAAGAATCTTTCTTGCAATGACTAAGAGAGAGATCCCTATCCCTATGATTGTCAAAAAACAATCTATTTCTTTTTTCTTTGATTAAAATGGTCACTGGAGACATCTTTAAACTCCTGTGGGATAATCTCCCCTTGTTATATAACCTAGAAAATTCACATTAGTTTTTGTATGAATAGTGGCCCCCTTACCTTGTAAATCCCAGCTGAAATAAAATCAGCATTGGGTCCTATGCCACATGAAAGGAGCCTAATGGGAAGTTTGGCTAGAGAGGAAATGACTTCAATTTGAGGTGTATAATCAATGGCTTCTTCATTGACCGGTGATGGTTTGTTGAGAATCCTATGGAAGTATTCAGCCCATTCTTCAGGATTATCCTTATTATTAATCAATGTGGCTCTTTCAGTGCTGACTAGTTGAGATACATGATAGGTCTTTGACCCATAAATAGCCTTCAGGACATCAAAAAAGCTCTTTGGATTGTTATTGTTAGTGTAAAACTGAATTTCATCTATCTTCCTACTGATCCAAGTATCCTGCAGCTCTCTAAACTGCTTGCACTTTACTTTTGAAGGAGTTAAAAACTGCCTTCTTAGAGATGGATGAACTTTTTTGCTGGGAAACCCTATAGAGTTCTTATTTCTGTTTAGCAGCTTCTGAATTCTCATATCATTTTGTTAAAGTCTTGATATTTGTGAGTATTCTGACCCATATGAATAAATGTAGTACTGCTAATCTCTGAAAACTGCCCATTCCTTTTCTCCTCCATTGTGTAGCCACATATGTAGCCACAGTATTCTCTCCAAGTTTACTACAAACTATTCACTCTGGGTGAAATTCTCTTTAGTCTGTTGAAATTATGACTTCTGAAATATGACATTCACTATAAAATGGAATAGTCTGTTTCTTTTTATTATTTAAAATTTTTTTTTAATAATAACTTTTTATTGACAGAACCCATGCTAGGGTAATTTTTTACAACATTATCCCTTGCACTCACTTCTGTTCTGATTTTTCTCTTCCCTCCCTCCACCCCCTCCCCCAGATGGCAAGCAGTTCTATATATGTTAAATATGTCCCAGTATTTCCTAGATACAATATTTGTGTGCGGAACCAAACAGTTCTCTTGTTGCACAGGAAAAATTGGATTCAGAAGGTAGAAATAACCCGGGAAGAAAAACCAAAATGCAAACAGTTTACATTCATTTCCCAGTGTTCTTTCTTTGGGTGTAGCTGCTTCTGTCCATCATTGATCAGTTGGAACTGAGTTAGATCTCTTTGTCAAAGAAATCCACTTCCATCAGAATACATTCTCATACAGTATCGTTGTTGAAGTATATGATGGTATCTTGGTTCTGCTCATTTCACTTAGCATCAGTTCATGGAAGTCTCTCCAAGCCTCTCTGTATTCATCTTGCTGGTCATTTCTTACAGAACAATAATATGGAATAGTCTGTTAAATACCACTTTGCAGCCAAGGTGCATCCACAAATTTTTCTTGGTAAGGGGAAGGCAATGTAGGTGATGACAAGATCATGAAACACAAAATTGTCTTCAATAGTCAGTGACTCCTGCTATTGCTGTTTTTGACTCCATTGCTACTAAGAACTTCCTATCATGTTTGATTGTGTCTACTCTGGCATTAAAATTGTAATCACAAATTCATACTCTTTCAACATGTTGGTGATAAGTATCACCATGTGTTCATAAAATTTTTATTTGACTTCATCAGCATTTATCATAGTGAGAGCATATACACTGATGATAGTGATGTGGCAACTTCCTCTAAATGGCAATTGCATTATCATGAGCTTGTTATTCACACTATACACTGATGATTAGTAGAATAATCTTCACAAAAGTTTTTGTACATATTTTTGCGTTTCAGTCACAGGATGGTTGTACCTACTATAGAAAGCAGGCTAGGAATAGGTGAAGCAGGCAATAATTATTTATTTGGATATTATTTATTTATTGATGAGGCAATTGGGATTAAATGACTTGCCCAAAGTCATATAGTTAGTAAGTGTTAAGTGTATGAGGTTGGCTTTCAACTCAGGTTCTCTTGATGGGCTGGTGCTCTATCCACTGTTCCTGAAGCAGACAATTTTTAAGGAATCTTTTCTAGCCCTTTTATACAGGAAGTGATCAGTATAGCCTTCAAAAAGGTTACTTACATTCCAAGGGTTTGCTGAATCTCACTATTGCTTCAATCAAGTGAAAAGAAAACCTTCTGCCCTTGACCACCTCTGCACATGGTTGTGATTACAGCTTCCAGTGTATCTGTACTTTATCACTTGTCTGTCACACAGGACTTTGAGGTACATAAAAATGTTATGGATGATGTTTTTGACTTGCAAATAAATTGAATTTAAGTGAGACAGGATTATGCAAAATTGTTGACCTTCCTTTCTTCCAAAGTCATCAGAGTCCAGTGACAAGACAAAAATCAAAAGGACTGGGGATAGCTTGGGATATGACATCTTCAACTGTCTTCATAGCTTTTGGAACAAATTGTTTTCATCCATCCATTCCAGTGGGAGAAATCTTTATTTGCTTAGAGTGGAAACCCCCTAACTCATAGGGGTTGAGATTCCTCAGTTACCCTTAATCTGGTTTAGCTCATTTACCAAAATGGTTTACCAGAGTGTGAACACTACTCATGCTACAACTTCTTGCAGTCACAGTGAAGACTTTAATGAACCAAGAAGAAAGCAGTTCTGGAAAGAGGTCAGTAGCCCTCATACCAGTGGTGCTAATCTTCCCTGACCCTATACCTCACAGTGCATATATAAATGTAATGAAGTGAATTGGATACTCGAACCTTAATCAATGAGTCAATAGACATGATCATCTTTAAAAAAAAATTAAATAATTAAAAAAATTAAAAATTAAAAATCATATTTAAAAATATAATAGCCATTTATTTTAGAACTACAAATATGATGATAGTTTTCAACATTCACCATTGCAAAACCTTGTGTTCTAAATTTTTCTCCCTCCTTTTGTTCACCCTCCTTCCCTAGAGAGCAATTAATTCAATATAGGTTAAATATGAGCAATTCTTCTAAACACATTTCCACATTTATCATGCTGCACAAGAAAAATTAGATCAAAAGGGGGAAAAATGAGAAAAAAGTAAGCAAACAATAACAAAAAAGGTGAAAATACTATGCTGTGATCCACATTCAGTTCCCATAGTCCTCTTTCTGGATGCAGATGGCTCTCTCCCTTACAAGTCTATTGGAATTGGACTGAATCACTTCATTGTTGAAAAAAGCCACATCTGTTAGAGTTGATCATCATATAATCTTATTGTTGCTGTGTACATTTTTCTCTTGGTTCTATTTACTTCACTTAACATGCCTTCATGTAAGTTTCTCCAGGCTTTTCTGAAATTATCCTGCTGATTGTTTCTTATAGCAAAACAATATTTCATCATTTTCTTATACCATAACTTCTTCAGTCATTCCTCAACTGATGGACATGAATTCACTTTCCAGTTCATTGCCAAGGACTGGATTATTTAGTTTTCAATTAATTTTTGGTCTACTTTCCCCTGACCCTTTATTACATGTAATTTTTATTGCATCATGATCTGAAAAGGATGCATTTATTATTTCCGTCTGTCTGCATTTGATTTTGAGGTTTTAATGCCCTAATATATAATCAGCTTTTGTGTATGTTCCATATACCAATAGGAAAAAAGTATATTCCTTTATGTTCCCATTCAACTTTCTCCAAAGATCTATCACACATAATTTTTTAAAATTTTATTTAGTTCCTTAACTTCTTTCTTGGTATTTTTTTGTGTGATTTGATTTATCCAATTTTGATAGAGAGAGGTTGAGATTCTAACAAGTATAGTTTTGATGTCTGTTTCTTCTTTGCAACTCTCTTAACTTCTCTCAGAATTTGGATGGTATACCACTTGGTGCATATGTGTTTAGTACTGATATTACTTCATTATCTATAGTATCTTTAAGCAAGGTGCAAGTTACATCCTTATCTCTTTGAATTACATCTATGTTGCTTTTCTTTATTTCTTTCTCTCTCCACCATCTTAGTTCTGTCCCTGATCATCTTTTCTATATGTCTAAACAAGATTATTTGGATACTGATAAATTTATTAGTTGCAAACTCCAATTTTATTGATTAAAAATTTATTGGTTAATCAAACAAGACTGTCAGCAGCAGCAGCAGCGGGCCAGTGAAGAGACATCTATGGACTCCAAAACACCTTGAGGAATCATAGTTAAGGGTAGAAAGGGTAGAGGAAATGAGCCTACAGAAAGTGAAACTACAATTCCTTCCTCACCTTTTACAATGACATTTATCACTGGTGAGAAGTGACTGTTAGGAAACAAGACATCTAGCCAAGAGATGTCATGAAGTTAGTCAATGAACATTTATTAAGCACTATGGATCAAATACTGTGCTTCTAGGGATACTGCTGAAATAAACATGAGATAGTTTGGAGAAAGTGTTCTAGGAGATTGAGAGAGCAGTAGCAGGGTATAAAAGACAAAGTTTAATAATAGTAAAAGAGATGGGAACATTTTGCATGCATTACCTTTTTTACCTCTTAACCTTTGGAGTGATCAAAAGGTAGTAGGATTTAAAATTTTGAACTAGAGAATTATGACATTTCATGAATTGCAAGTGTAGCTTGAAACTGGTAAGAAAGTGTCTTTTTTAATGAGCAAAGGTATATAGAATTCCTTTTCCCAGTTTTTTTTTTTCCATTTTGAAATGGAAGGAATGATGGGAGTAATAAACCCATAGAACCTAGATGGGGCATTATTCTCATTCAGAAAATGGTCGGTGAATAGGGGATCTTGCATCCTAGGATGCTGCAAGATTGTGTCACAAGATCCATATTTAGCTCACAAAGGGACTCTGGGATATTCTGGGATCCATCAATAATATTTGCACGTTTGATTAATTGAGGTGCCATCTATCAAAATAAGCTATTATCAATTGTCAAATGATCTCTGAGTTTAGAAAAGTTCTGCTGAAAAAATATGTGGAGATATCTAATTAGTAATCCTGATAAAGAGGAGATTTCTCAAAGTATTCAGTAGTTTTAGAAACTCAATTAATTCCTCCCACCCTCAATTTCAGTCTCTTGAACTATAGATCTTTTGCAAAGAAGTAATCTCTCTCTTTTTTCTTCTTTCCTCTCTTCTACTTTGTACATTCTTGTCTTTGTTAAGTTTTATTAATGCTTTTTATATTGTGTTAATTCCCCAGTATTATTTCCACCACTAGTAGATAATTGTCTTGCAACATAGGGGTACAGTTAAGCAAAACATTCTCAGAAACTGACCATTTTTCTCTTAGAACTTGTAATAAACCACCTCTTATGAAAGGAGGTAATTTTATTTGATCATTAATCTTTTGGATTTGGGATTGGTCATTGCACTGATTTGAATCCTTCTGTTTCATGTATGACCTGACATTAAAATCTTGGAAGTCTTTTAATAGGTCATTCCAAGTCAACCTAGTTTGGATATTGCATATTGTTTATAAAATTAGGAGTCCTTTAAATTCAGTAGGCTTCCTATGAGGAATTTCTTGAATTCTGCTGTTAATTATGTCAGCTTGAGCATCTTGATGTCTTCTCTACTCTAGTCTATAAACCTTCATTTCTTTTTATCTCTTGTTCCAGGAATAGTAATCAAAGGACCGTTCCCATTTCTATTAGTATGGGCATGACAATGTATACCACCTATGATTCTGCTGAAAATCACTGTTAATCAGAGTTGTAGTATAATCTATTTGAAATTTCTGTTCAATGACACAAAACTACCTGCTATTTCGTTCCATCCATATTAGTCCTATGTGTCCTAGAATCCTATTCCATTCTACCTCCCCCCTTATGTTATGATTTCTGGGATCCAGGTCTATTATTTATTTATATCTTTCATATTAGACCATTTTTCCTGACAAATTGCAATCACAAAATTCTAGCTCTATCCTGAAGACACTGAACCCCTGGATACCTTCTAGAGTCTTGAATATATTTTTATCATGTTTCTTTCTCCCCCTAAAATACTGGGCTAGGAGGAGTACGTAGACTTCTTTCTCCTCATTTTCACTTTCAGACATTTCCCTTAATATAATAATTAGCAACCTTATTTCCAGTCAGCTATATCACTCTATTCATATCCTTGTGGCCAAATAATTATTTCTCATTTGACAAGGAATTCAGTACCTGTCTCTCAATCTTTCTTTCCACTTTATCCTAGCCTTCTATTTGGAGACTTAAATTTATATGTTTCTCCTCCCTCAAATACTCTGGTTTCTCTAATTTGTTGTCTTTCTTAACTCTTATGATATATACCTTCACTCTGTTTCAGCTACACAATAGGATAGTCATGCTTTTGATATCATCATCATTCATATTTTCCACTTATATAATTTACTATTCTGGAAGTCTTTTGTTTATAATATTTTGTCCTTTTAGCTCTCTTTTTGTCTCACCTTTTCTAAACCTGTTTTCACTCCATCACTCCATTCCTTCTGCTTTCCATTTTCCCCTCCAGCTCATTTTACAAATGAGGAACTGATGCAAACTTCTCAAGGGTCACACAGCTATTAAATATTCTGAGACTAAATTTTAATTCAGGTTGTTCTGACTCAGGACCAGCACTCTATTCACTAATCTTTTACTAATCAGTTCTCTATTACATTCTCTACAGAAATTGTTCTGAATCTTTTCTTCCTTAGATAAGCCTCTTATAAGACCTCTGTCACTCTTCTGTAGATGATCATACTTCATTGAAAAAGTTGAAGCCTATGTAGTTTGAATTAATATTCTAATTCAGATTTTCCTGACATCCAACCCAGCTCAATGCCTGAGCTCTACCAGTTGCTTACTGATAAATGCTTGCTGTTTGCTAGTATTAAGAAATTTGACACAATTTTCGGTTAAAATATCTTTCCTTTAAATTTTTGTTGTCAAATTGTTATATACTTAGTAAGTGAATGAAAGGAGTCATTGAGTGATACATAAAATGTTTGAGTTGGGAAGGATCTTTGAAATAATCAATTCCAACACTATAATTTTGCAGGTGATGGAACTGAAGCTCAGAGAAGTCAAGTGACTTTTCCATAATGGCAAAGCAAGTGATTCAAAAAGCTTAAATTATAAATAAATTCTTGAATCTCCATCCTTTGCCAAGTTGGGATTTTATCCAAAGCACTTTATTATTCCTATATTTCTCTACTTTATAGCCTAATTTAAATATGATATGCTAGGAATATATTTCTTTGCTAATATCTTCAATTATTTGTTCAAGAAAGTCAATTGATATTGAGAGAGCAAGAAAAATGTTTTCTTAAGAAGGATATTATCCTGTAATTATTGTCAAGTTATTAGAACATTATTATTTCTTACAAATAAACCTCCTTAATAATAATAGTCAAGGATATGTCTTCATTCCTAAATTAATGAGTCTTAAGTGAGCATTTCTTAATACTTCCTGGATTGCCCATTAGTATAAAATCTGCTCTAGCATAGTTGCCAAATTGACAAAGACATATATCCTTTGACAGAGGTGGGGAACTGGCTATTTTACTATCTACTCATAGTGAAATGAAACACCCACACGTAATGTGGAAGTAAGTGTTGTTGGGGATAATTTATATGAGTTTCTGTTGTTATCCATGATCAGAAGATGATATATTAGCTATGGGTTAGTGCAAAAGCCCATTTAGCAAAGATGAGAATTAAGGGGCAATGTGCTTCTGTACAATATTTACCATTATAACAGAGTATTTTGAATGGACAAAATAACCTTAAAATAGATTGAGATTGAAGAGCCTTTTAAAGTAATTCCAACTCCCTTATTTTACAGTTGAGGAAACTGAGTCCTAATGATATTAAGTAACTTAAATTACCTAAGTTGTAAGTAGTACAAAGTGAGTTTGAAAATAATGGCACTTAATGTATAAGCAGGTAGAAGAAGGATTGATCAAGATTTAGTTTTCTTAGATGAGAAATTTTTGTTTGTTTGTTTGTTTGTTTTTTATAAGAAGTGTACTAAAATATATCAGGAAATGTGTTAGGCAACTTTTATCAATGGAATACTTATCCAGTTACTTATCAAGGAATCAGCTTACTTTAGTAAGAGTTTTCTTAGCATGGAAATTCAAACAAAATGTTTTTAGTGTTCATATAAAAATTTATAAGAAAAGTCTATTTGGAAGCCTCTTAAATAGTAATCCAGTGAACTTCCTTACATCTGTTGAACTTTTTTCTTTATTTCTTTTTTCAAAATCTATTTTGCTTTATTTTAAACTCAGAACATCCTTCATGCAAAAACTAATTATTCTATCAGAATTCAATGAGAAATTATTTTAATTTCTCTGTTAAGCACTAGAGAAAGTGAGAAGGGCTACCAAACATTTTAATAGCTGGAACAACTCTTAATAATTGATAGAAACTTTAGATTTCTAAAAATCTTCCATTTTCTAAAGTATACAAGGAAGTTAGAACTTTTAAGAAATGGTCATACTGTTCACACTAAGGAGCAAAGATGGGATATGGTGTTCTACTAATACTAATATGAATTTTGTTGTTATTGGCAGCAAATTGCTATCCCAATTACCACTTCAATTCAAGAGAGCAGTATTAGGACAGATTTTTATGTGTAAGATAGTACTTTCCCAGTGTTTATTTGCATAATTTTTGGAAAGGAACTGCTTTTGTTTTTCAGTCAAAGTTCTGAAAATCAACAGACTATTTCTGTGGGGAAGAAAAACTTTTCAGGACTTTCCCTTAGTTTGATGATTAAATCTGTGAGGATCTCCTCAATGACCTGGAACAAAGCCTTCAAGCTAAAAGAAATGGCAAAGCTTTTTTTTTTCCCACTCATGTATTTGTTCATACTTCATTCTTAAAGAAGACCAATGACATCATGAAGGTGTTGTGATTTGAAAGTGAGTTGGATTTCAGTGAGGTAGGACTATGCAAAGTCACCTGCCTCTCTCTCTTCTCTAGAGACATCTGGATCCAGTGACAAGATACAGATTGGGATGAGTAGAGATGACTCTGGATATGGTGGGAGGCCTGGACCTTTTTAAGCTACAGTCTTTCCCAGGTCTCAGTTTTTCTGAGGAAATACCCATTCAGTGATTAAGGCTAGGTAAGAAATAAGGCAGAGAATTGCCTTTTTTATTCTCCTACAGCAAGGCTGTCTATATCTCCTTCTTGAAATTATACGTGTTTGGGAAGAATTTTTTAATGCTGTCAGATCAAATACAAGCTGTGTTATCTATATTGTTAAGTTCCAATGTTTAGGGCTCCAATTCCATTTAACCAATTAGCTTTTACAAAGGTATATTTATCATGAAGATGTGGCTAGACCAGAAGTCAGACTATCTCCCATTGCACTGCCTGATACCTAGGGATATGTTCTCTGTCCTCTTTATAATTTCAGTCTTTGGAGAGTTTGGGCTCAATCTCAAGGCAATTTCTATATGGCATTGGTCTGAGCTATCACTTCACACATATCAGAGTAGCTAATATGATTTAAAAAATAAATATGTTGGGTGTAGAGGAGATGTGGGCAAACTGGTATACTAATGTATTTTTAGTGAACTTGTGAACTGATCCAACCATTCTGTCCACCAATTTGGAACTATACCCAAAGGACTACAAAATTGTGCATTCCCTTTTATCTAGCAATAACATTGCTAGGTCTATATTTTAAAACCATCCAAAAAAGGGAAAGGGATCTATTTGTACAAAAATATTTAGGGAAGTTTTTCTTATGGTGGCTCAAAATGAGAAATCAAAGGGATGCCCATCAATTGAGGAATGACAAAACAGGAATATATGGTATACATTCTTAATGATAAATGTAAAGATGTCAGAAAAAACCTGAAAAGACTTACATGAACTGATGCATAGAAAACAAGAAAATGTTGCACATAATAACAATGATATTGTTTGATAACAAATTGTGAATGATTTAGTTATTCTCAGCAATATAAAGATCCAAGACAATCCAATGATGAAGCATACCATTTATGTCCAGAGAAAAAAATGATATTGAGTGTATATAAACTAAAGCATGCTATTTTTACTTACTTGCTTTTTTGTTCTTTTATTCAAGTTTTCTTGTACAAAATGGCTACTTTGGAATTGTTTTACATAATTGCACATGTATAACCTATATTGTATTGTTTACTATCTAAGGAAAGGGAGAGGGAAAAGAGGGTTAGAATTTGGAACCCAAAGGTTTAAATAAAAGCACTAACATTATTAATCAGAGAAATGCAAATTAAGACAACCCTAAGATACCACTACATACCTGTTAGATTGGCTAGAATGACAGGGAAAGATAATTCAGAATGTTGGAGGGGATGGGGAAAAACAGGGACATTAATACATTGTTGATGGAATTGTGAATGCATCCAGCCATGCTGGAGAGCAATATGGAACTATGCTCAAAAAGTTATCAAACTGTGCATACCCTTTGACCCAGCAAGTGTTACTACTGGGCTTATATCCCAAAGAGATCATAAAGAAGGGAAAGGGATCTGTTTGTGCAAGAATGCTTGTGGCAGCCCTTTTTGTAGTGGCCAGAAACTGGAAACTGAGTGGATGCCCATCAACTGGAGAATGGCTGAATAAATTGTGGTACATGAATATTATGGAATATTATTGTTCGGTAAGAAATGACCAACAGGATGATTTCAGAAAGGCCTGGAGAGACTCACATGATCTGATGCTGAGTGAAATGAGCAGGACCAGGAGATAATTAAATACTTCAACAACAATACTATAATGATGATCAATTCTGATGGACCTGGCCATCTTCAGCAATGAGATGAACCAAATTAGTTCCAATGAAGCAGTAATGAATTGAACCAGCTGCACCCAGCAAAAGAACCCTGGGAGATGACTAAGAACCATTACATTGAACTCCCAATCCCTATATTTTTGCCAGCCTGCATTTTTAAAAATTTCCTTCACAGGCTAATTGTACACTATTTCAGAGTCCAATTCTTTTTATACAGCAAAATAACAGTTTGGACATGTATACATATTTTGTATTTAACTTATACTTTAATATATTTAACATGTATTGGTCATCCTACCATCTAGGGGAGGGGGTGGGGGGAAGGAGGGGAAAAATTGGAACAAAAGGTTTGGCAATTGTCAATGCTGTAAAATTACCCATGCATATAACTTGTAATAAAAAGCTATAATAAAAAAAAAAGTACTAAAAATTTAAAAAATACTTAAAAATAACACTAGCCAGAAAATGTTTGATGTTTTGTGCCTATGTTTGTGTATATAAAAATGAATCTTCTCTGTGTGACAACTTCTTTTTCCTTCTTGATTATATCTTCATTGTTATTAGTTCATCACTAGAACTAGTTAGTATTAGTCCATACACAGACAGAAGTTCTGATCTTTTTTTTCCTCCTTTTTATAAGCCTGAAGCATTGCTATCTGTTTATTCATGACTATGGATCTATCCCTTTACCTTACCAGGCCCTGTATCTTTATTTGCAGTATGGGAGTTATTGGACTAGATGATCTCCCAGGACCTTTTTGCTCTAAATTTTTGGCCTTTTTTATTTTTATTTTATTTTATTATTATTATTATTTTTTTATTTAACAGCCTTTTATTTACAAGTTATATGTATGGGTAACTTTACAGCATCAACAATTGCCAAACCTCTTGTTCCAATTTTTCACCTCTTACCCCCCACCCCCACCCCCAGATGGCAGGATGACTAGTAGATGTTAAATATATTAAAATATAAATTAGATACACAATAAGTATACATGATCAAACCGTCATTTTGCTGTACAAAAAGAATCAGACTCTGAAATAGTGTACAATTAGCTTGTGAAGGAAATCAAAAATGCTGGTGGGCAAAAATATAGGGATTGGGAATTCAATGTAATGGTTTTTAGTCATCTCCCAGAGTTCTTTCTCTGGGCGTAGCTGGTTCAGTTCATTACTGCTCCATTGGAAATGATTTGGTTGATCTCATTGCTGAGGATGGCCAGGTCCATCAGAATTGGTCATCATATAGTATTGTTGTTGAAGTATATAATGATCTCCTGGTCCTGCTGATTTCACTCAGCATCAGTTCATGTAAGTCTCTCCAGGCCTTTCTGAAATCATCCTGTTGGTCATTTCTTACAGAACAATAATATTCCATAATATTCATGTACCACAATTTATTCAGCCATTCTCCAACTGATGGGCATCCACTCAGTTTCCAGTTTCTAGCCACTACAAAGAGGGCTGTTTGGCCTTTTTTTTTTTTTTTTAAAGAAAATAGTCAATATTATGCCTATTATAAGGTATTAAAAATAATACCTTGAGGAAATAAATAACTACACTTCTTTTTAAGAGAAGTGTTTACTTTAAGCATTAGGGCACAATTCACATAAAATTATGACCAAAGAGACAGTTTACCAAGTGATACATTAGTAAGTCAGAAAAGCTTCCAGTTGTTCGTACACAGAACATTTTATTTTGCTTGATTATACATATTTGTTAGAAAGGAGGATCTGTGTTCTAGGATTAGAGGGAAAAATGGATTAGTGACTAGTAATAGACAAAAGAAAAAATGTATATGAATATTAATTTCATAGAAGGAAAAAGGGAGCAAAAAAAGATGCAACAGAATAAGTTTGCTTTTAAAATCTTGTACACATACATATACACAGTCAAAGTTATCAGTGCTGTTATACTTATGAATACAAATGCACAATTCATATACATATACATGAATGTATTTACACAAATACACTGAAGTAAATATACATATAGATTTATATAACAGCAGGTATACACACAAATACATTTATGTGCATAATGCATAAACATACATATATATTTTTGAAAAAAAAATAATCCAAAACAGAGTTTTATTGTTTCTTATAAAGTCCTTTTCACTATTCTTAATTGTAGTTTGTTTGTTAATGATCATTTAGTTCTCCTTAAACATTTTTAACCCTTGAATTCAATTTCAAAAGAAATCAATGTTTAGTCATAACAAAAATAGTTAATAAACTTTTCTATTTCCTACCAGTCATGTTGTTTTTCTTCAGTATGCTTAGATCATTTATCACTTTTTTTTGACAGAAATGGGGAGAATGAACTAAAAAAAATTCTTAGCCAGAATGGAAATAAGGTAATTTAGTATTGTTTCCTTGGAAGGAATTAATGAACTGTTAAGAAATCAATGTTGGTATCACAGGATTAGCAGTTCAAAAGGGACCTGGAGTTCATCCAGCTCAATCTCCTTCATTGCATTTAAAATTTTATTTTAACTTTAATTTTTTTTTGTTATTTTGAACTTGATAAATACCAACAAACACTTCCATTTTACAAGAGTACTCTAAACATCTTAATGCAATTTTAAACTATTAATAGTGGTTTTAGCTATTAAAGCTTAAAACATCACTAAGATTTTTGGGACCTATATAGAGAAAAGGGGAAAAAAGGATTGAAAATTAATTTATGAATCTCCATTACATAAGCCTTAAACGAAGAATATGATAAATTCAGTGTTTTAGTTCCTCAAACTGTCACACATATCTGTTTCTCTTTGAACATTCTTCTGTTCTCTTCTGTACATTTAAAAAATGCTTCATTGAGGTTTGTTCTTTTTCATTTTGAAACTTAAATAGAAAATGGAAAAAAGATAAAAAACAAAATAGAGAAAAACATTGTCTTGTGCACAGCAGAACATGAGAGAATTCAAAATATGAAGTAATAAATTTCCATTTCAAAACAATGTATGTCATAAATACTACACATTGTATTCATAACTGTCCATTTTTTTCTTTGTTTCTTTGTTGGTTTTCTTTTGTTTCCTGCTTTGCAATTTTACTTTATTCTTCCCCCCCGCCTTTTCTCCCTCTCTCCAAACAGCCTACAAATTAAATGCAGATATCTATCTATTTTATCTGTCTATCATCTATCTAGATATCAGTATAGATATATACACACATATACCTGCATACATATACATATATAATACATACAAATATACATACATATAATACACTACATACATACACATATATAGCTATAATCATACACATATACATTCATATACATCTTTGTGAGGCTGAATTATTTTTTGTTTGTCCTCTGTTTCTCTGGACGTGGATAACATTATCCTTTGTAGGCCCAAATCTTTTTATATTTTACTAACTCATCATTTCCTAGACTACAATAATATTCCAACCTTTTACTAGTAGTTTAATAGGGATGACATATAATATAATTTACCTATTTTTCTCTTTTGATAGAATCTATTTTAATTTTGCCCATTAAGGGTTTTTTTTTGCCCCTAGCTTTAAGCCACCTTCCTCTCTTCTGTCTCTGCTTCTTTCTCCTAAACAAATAGAAAATGATACCATCTTGGTAACAAATAAACAAATAAATCCAGTTGTTGGCTGTCTCTGAAAATACCATCTCATTCTCTTCTTCTATACATTTCCTTTCTGTCAAGAAGTAATAAGTATGTATTCTGGAATCATGGTTCGTCATTATATATTGAATAGAGTTCTAAAGTTTTTCAAACTTATTTTTCTTTAAAATGTTTTTGTCCTTGCATAAATTATTCTCATGGTTATGATCTCTTTACTTTTCACCAATTTATGTAATTCTTTTTTCCCTGAATTGATTCCTTGTTGTTACTTCTCATGAAACAATAATATTCCTTTATATTAAAATAACATATTATGTTAAATAATTACATATTTGTTAATTAATGTAATATTTACATAATTATAATATGATAAATAATATACTTTTTAAATATACATTAATAATATGATAATAATATACTTTAAATGTTTATGTAGAAGATTTTAAATTAGTTATTTTGTAAAAAGAAATCTTGAATGATAGAAGAGGAAAGAAAGTTAAAAATAGCATGCTTCAGTTTGTTGTCAATCAATATTAGTTCTTTCTCTGGTGATAAATTGTTTACATATTATCAGTTCCTTGGGATTGTCTTGTATCATTATATTTTGTTTGTTTTCATTTTTGTGAGACAATTGGGTTTATGTGACTTGTCCAGGATCAAAGAGCTAGCTTAAATGTCTAAAACTGGATTTGAACTCGGGTCCTTCTGAGTTCAGGGCCAGTACTCTATCCACTACATTATCTAGCTGCCCCTTGGATCATTATATTGCTGAGCATAGTAAAATCATTCCCAATTTGCCATCAAACAATATTGGTGTTAGTATGTACTACATTCTCTTGGTTCCATTAACTTTACTATGCATCGGTTCATGTAAGTTTTTCCAGGTTTTTCTGATATCATTCTGTTTGTCATTTTTTATAGCAGGATAATATTCCATTATGATCATATACCATAGCTTGTTCTGACATTTCCTAATTAGTTGGCATCCCTTTGATTTGTCAATTGAGCTTCCACAAAAAGAATTGCTATAAATATTTTTGTAGAAATAGGTCCTTTCCCCTTTTATGGATATCTTTGGGATATTGACTTAGCAATGTTATTGCTAGATCAAAGGGGATTCACAATTTAAATATAATTTCAAATTGCTCTCCAGAATGGTTGGATCAGTATCCCAGTTTTCCCACATGTTCTCAGTAGCCAACATTTTCATTTTTTGCCATATTAGTTACTCTGATAGTTGTGAGATGATTCCTCAGAGATATTTTAATGTGCATTTTTCTGTTCAATACTAATCTAGAACACTTTTTAATGACTATAGATAGCTTTTCTTTCTGAAAACTGCTGTACCTTTTGACTATCAGTTGGCCAATGACATATCGTCATATACATACATATATATATATATATATATATATATATATATGTCTATATGTCATTACCCAACTGATAAATATATGAATGATAAATATATAATAAATAAACAAACAAATAAGGAAATTTGACTCCGTTCTCAGGTCTTTATCAGAGATATATGTTGCAAAACTCCCTCCCCCATATTTTCTGCTTTCCTTATAATTTTGGTTGCAATGGTTTTATTTATGCAAAAATTTTAATTTTATGTAATCAAAATTATCTATTCTTCACTTACAATTACCTATATCTTCATTGATCCTAAATTCCTCTTATACATATATTTGACAGATAAACCATTTCATTTTATATATATATATATATATATATATATATATATATATATATTTTTTTTTTTTTGCTGAGTCAGTTGGGGTTAAGTAACTTTCCCACACAGGTAGGAAGTGTTAAGTATCTGAGGCCAGATTTGAACTCAAGTCCTCCTGACTTCTGGGCTGGTGCTCTATCCACTGTGTCACCTAGCTGTCCCTATTTCATGCTATCTTCATATGTTTATAGCATTGCCCTTTATGCCACATACTCATTTTGATGTTATCTTTGTATACAACATGAAATGCTGGTCTATGCCAATAATAGATGGCAGCTATTTAAAAAGTGCTATTATGAATATTTTTGTGCATATAGTTTCTTTCTTTAATCTCTTTGACCTCCCATCCTGGCTCTGTTTCTACATATCAAAATATCTTCTTACTACTGCAGTACTTAAAGCTTCTTCACCCTGGAATAGTCTGTTCACCCTGGAATATCCCTGTGAAAGTTTTGCTTCATTTCTTGCTTTGATGAGTTCTTCCTAGAGCTTATATTTTGTCAATTGTGGGAGGACATCCTGACTTCATTCCCCTCCTGGCCTTGTTCTGACTTTCTGGACTTCAAAACATGTTTCCATGCCAGGTATCTTTATTTACTTCCCCATTCCAATCCACTATTTTTCATCTTACTCGTTAAACTATAAGCTCCTTAAAGATAGGAATAATCTCTCTTTTTCATTTGGGCTTATATCCTCCATGTTAGCATAGTGCATTTTATATGATAAGTGCTTAATTAATGCACATTTCTTCCTTCCTTTCAATATTCATTTTGTAAGACTTTGTGTTCTAAGTTTTTTAATGTTATAAGTTTTTGTAAGATTTTGTGTTCTAAGTTTTTCTCCTTCCCTCCCTTATCTTCTTATCCTTCCCCAAGACAGCAAGCATTCTGATATAGGTTAAATATGTGCAATACTTTTAAACATATTTTCTTATTTGTCATGCTGTACAAGAAAAATCAGATGAAAAAGGGGAAAAAACATGTGAATGAAAACGAACAAAAAGGTGAAAATATTATGTTTCAAACTACATTCAGTCTCCATAGTTCTCTCTTTGGATGTAATGGATGTTTCCATCCTAAGTCTATTGGAATTGCCTTGTATTAGAGAA
This sequence comes from Sarcophilus harrisii, assembly GCF_902635505.1. Classification (NCBI taxonomy): domain Eukaryota; kingdom Metazoa; phylum Chordata; class Mammalia; order Dasyuromorphia; family Dasyuridae; genus Sarcophilus; species Sarcophilus harrisii. Next base: position 208,650,571 of record NC_045428.1, read on the forward strand.
GAGCCAAGTCTATTACAGTTGATATTCACATAATCTTATTGTTATTATGAACAGTGTTCTCTTTGTTTTGCTCATTTCACTAGGTATCAGTTCATGTAAGTCTTTCCAGGCTTTTCTGAAATCACTCTGCTTATTATATCTTATGGAACAATAAATTTCTATTACCTTCATACATTATAACTTATTCAGCCATTTCCCAACTGATGGGCATTCATTCAATTTCCATTTCCTTGTCACTACAAAAAAGGGCTGCTACAGACATTTTTGAAACATATGGGTCCTTTTCCCTCAATCTGCTTTCTGGAATGTTATACTGAATGATAGATTGACCTATTGTTCAATAGAGTACCTGTCTTTCCACATTCCCTTCAACATTATTTTCATTTTTCATTATATATGCCAACTTGATGGGTGTGAGGTAGAATTTCAGAGCTGTTTTAATTTTTATCTCTCTTAAAAATTCGTGATTTGGATCATTTTTGCATGTGATTAATAAATAGTTTGAATTTCTTCTCTGGGAAACTTTTATTTGATCATTTTTCTATTTGAAATACTTTGTGTCATTTAAAAAAATCTTAATCACTTCCTTATGTACTTTATAAATTGGATGTTCATTATAGAAACTTGATGCAAAGATTCCCCCCCCCCAGATTTTGCTATTTTGCTTTAATTTTAACCACATGGATTTTATTTGTATGAAAGATTTTCAACTTTATGTAATAAAAAGTCCATTTTTGTGTCCTGTGATAGATTTTTTTATCCTGTATTTGCCCAAGAACTTCCTTATGTACAACTGCAAAATTGATCTTCATTCTTCTAATTTGTTTATGTGAACTTTCATATTTAGACCAGGAATCCATATATATATATATATATATATATAATATTTATATATATATGTATGTATGTATGTATGTATGTATGAGATGATGGTCTAAAATTACTATCTGCTAAACTCTTTCCCCATCTTCCTAAAAGGTTTATTTTTTCCATCAAAAATGAGTGTTTACCTCAATAGCTGTGGTCTTTGAGTTTACTCAAATACTTTGCTACTATGTGCAAATATTTTTATAAATTGTATACATACACCTTTTTTATTTTAAAGAAATGGACCAAATAATTATAATGGGCATATTTTTATAAGATAGTTGGAGATCTGGCACTACTAAGCCCTCTTTTTTGCAGTTATTTTTATTTTGTCTTTGAAATTCTTGACCTTTTTCTTCCAGATGAATTTAGTTATTTCATCCACTCTGTATAAAAACACTGGTAGCTTTATTAGTATGTCATTCGGTAAGCAAATCAATTTAGGCAGCAAAGTCATTTCTATTTAATAACATGGCCCAATCATGATCAAGTGATTGTTCTTAAATCATTTAATTTCAATCATTTAGTTAATAGAACTTTTTAGTTCTATAAAGAGGAGTTTATGATTGTATTTATATAGTTCTTATTCATCTTCATATTTTATAGACCCTATAGGAATTTTCTTTGGAATTATTCTTTTAGCCTCTTCCTACTCAATATTGTTGATTATTTAGAGAAAAGCTAATGATTTTTATCAGCTCCTTAATTTTACAAATGAGGAATTTGGGATCCAGAAAAAGAAAATAATTGCCAAGTTCTCAGCAGAGATGACATTCAAACCAGATTGGCTTGCTTCAAAATTAGAAATCTTTCTATAATATTGAAATATAACTTGGACTATCAATTCCTCTTTCTTATTAAGGTGATAAACTTCATTTCAAAATAATACATAACTGATAATGTCATTACTGGGACTTCTTCCAGACAAGTTATCATTGGCCTTAATTATACTCATCAATTGTTTTTCTCTTTATTCATTTAGATCACTTTCAATTTTGATTCTTCTGTGATTAGGGCACATTTGAGCCATACTCAAGTATCATCCAGAAAATATTGCTTCTTTAAAAAAATGAACTTCTATGATAGTAGTGAGTAGTTTTTCTTGGAAAATCAATCAAGGAGAAAATATTTATTAAGCATATATCATGTATCAGGAATTGTACTAGAAGTTAGTGATACAATATAAAGAATCCAATATATTTACGTTAAATTTTTTTCAAACATATTCCACCCAGATTTCTTCCATTTTAACTTTGAATGGATCCTAAATACTATTCATCTGAAGCGCCTGGTCAAATATGCACTAATTTAGTCATTTTTCATTTGTGTACAAGTCTATATGATCCTATTTGAGGTTTTCTTGACAAAGATACTGGGATAATTTGCCATTTCTTTCTCTGGCTCATTTTACAGATGAGCAATCGAGACAAACAGGACTGTGGCTTACTCAGGTTCGCACAACTATTATATGTCCAAGGCCAGATTTGAAATCAGGAAGATGAATCTGAATTCATCTATGTCTTGCCTTGCTGAGCAGTTAGGGCATGGAGTGGATAGAGTGTTGGAATTGGAAGACCTGAGTTCAAATCTAGCCTCAAATACTTTCTAACTATGTGACCCTGGACAAACCATTTAAAATCCATTTGCCTCAATTTCTCATCTGTGAAATGGGGATAATGATAGAGCTTACCTCCTAGGGTTGTGATAAGGATCAAATGTGATAATAATAATTGTAAAGGACTTAGCAAAATACCTGGAACATAGCTTACTTATTATATAAATGCTAACTATTATCATTTGTATATTGTAGTCTGAATAATACACGTTTCCCTTCACTTTTTCTTTTCGATAGCCAAGTTGATTTGTTTTGCAAAGACGCTAATCTAATGACATCTTTCAGGTTTCATACAGCTTAGTATCATCTGCCTATTTAGATTCTGCTCAGGGTGTCTTCATTTTAAAAAAAATGGAGAATATTTCTGATAAACATGCAGTTCTCTTTTTTTATCCAAACTTGATATTGGGTTCAAATCAGTGAGTCATTAAACACATTTTCTTCAAGTCATTTACTTCATAGTCTTGTATGTTTAACAAGGGACTCATCAGTAAGTGGCCAATTCTTAGAGAATATTCAGGGGCTTTGACTTCTATGAGCACATTTGGATTTGCTGAACCTACTTTTGAAAATATATAACTATCAAGATGACCCAAAGTTAAGAAATCTAATTAGAAAGACAAATCATAGCAATATTCACACAGTCAGTGTTCTTTATTTTTCTCCCTGAAATACTTTTACAAAGCAAGTGAGAGAGAAAGGAACATGTCAGGAAGCAGGATTCAATCTCCTAAAATGATATCTGCTGTCATCTCTTCTGTCTTTTCTGTTGCTGAATATGTATAAAATGGAAGCTAGAATTGACAGCGCTGGTTGTAAAAAGACAGTTTTCTTGATTCAAGTTTCATGGCACATTAGAATGGCAATGACATCTGCAGTAGTTAAGACTATGTCCTTCATTTATGCTCTTGAATTATTTCCATTTTTTCCTAAGCACGTCATCCAAAGTCTTCCCACCAAATACCTTTTCCATTTTTCTTGTCTACTTTCTCTCCCCTTCCCTTTTTACATTTCTCTTTTTTCTCCCTTCCTTTCCTTCACTCATCCATCTGCACATGAATTAATTAATTTATTATTCTAACTCTTCATATATTCATTCCTTTACATGGCTTGTGCTCTCTGACATATTGATTTGCCTTGTACCATGATATGGTATGATAAGGCCAGAAAAATCTTTGCACAATCTAGTTGGGGAGATAAGACAAACAGGAAGTAGTTAAATAATTATCAGTATATAGAATTGTGGCCAAAATTCTGTCAAAGGAGAGTTCAAGTAGAGCACATAATAAGGATCTTGTAGACTCAGTGGAATAATGAGCTAGATCTAAAGGAGTAATAAAATCTGGGCAGATGGAACTGGTTTAGAAGGATATGGAATCAAGCTTGCTGGCACATTGGATAAAGCACTAGGTATGAAGTAAAAAAAAAAAAACAACACAACAACAAAACAAAATCTGCTCTATTTACTAGCTCTATGACCTTGGACAAGGCACTTGACCTTTGTCTGATTCAATTTCCACATTATAAAATGGGGATTTTTAACAGTACCCACCTCTTGATGTTTTTGTGAGGACAAAATGATCCATTTATAAAGTGTTTTGCAAAAATAAAGTGTTATAAGATATTTTAAGCATGAAGAAAGACTAGCAAAAGAAAAGGAGGAAGATTGGGGGGAAGATAAATCTTTTTCTACCCTTTTTATTTTCTCTATTTGCCTTATGGTTGTTGTTATTGATGAGGTTAGATTCAGGGTGATGAGGTTAGATTCAGGGTGACGAGATTAGATTCAGGGAACCAAAATGATGAGATTAGGGTTCCTGGTGGTCAGGAAGTTAAATGATGAGGTTAATGGCAGATTCAGGGTTTAGGGAACCAAATGAAGAGATTTGGCTCCCTTAAATCCCTTTTAGGATTGGCGCATGGTAGGAAGGTTGGAATTGTCCAGCTCCAGACTCAACTCCCCTCCCCTTTCTCCCCCCATAACTGAATGAAGCTGTTTATCTTGTTTCCCTTAGGTGGGGTCTCACAGATGCAGGGTTCAAGGAGAATCTCTGCTATGAGGAGTTTTAGAGAGTTTCAGGGTCCCTTTGTCAGTTATTATTGACAAAAGTCTCTCCTGCTCAATCTCCTCTCCCAACTAGGTAGATTATGGTTGTTGTAGAAGAGGATTCCTATTCAGGTACAAGTGGGACTAATTTATTTAAAATTTGGAATTTTCTGATTCTGTTCAGGGACAAACCTTTTTTTGTGCTTCATAACCATTCTCATGCACTTGTAATTATTTCAGTTGATGAAATGCATTTTTGACAATTTAAAAGGTTTATACTTTAAATTTTTGAGTTAAAAATGGTACATAGCCCTGCTTCAATTGAAATTACAATTATAATAAACTTTGTCCCTTGACTTGGAGATGGGTTCAAGCCTGCAAATTCTTTTGAGACAATTCATAATAGTGATCTGTGATCCCAACCTTTTGGTGTCTCTCCTTTTGAACCTCAACAATGTCATCTTGAAAGCACCATAAACATGGAGTCTCCCAGAACTAACTCTGAAAACAATAGCATAAAATAATTTAAAGCTTAAAATAGTGCCACCCCAACCCTAGGTGAGCAGAAGCCAAAAGTAAAGAAATAGGCTGGAAAACTAAGCAAACAACTAAAAACATTTGATCATAAAAAGCTATTATAATGGCAGGAAGATCATGACATGAACTCAGAAAAAAACAATGTGGAAACATCTATAAACAAAGCCATAGCAATAATAATAATAATAATAAATGCAAACTGAATTCAATCCAACAAGAATTCCTGGAAAAGTTAAAAATAAGAGATATGACTGTTGAGGAAAACATGGGTAAAGAAATTTCTAAATGTAAGAAAATTATATAGAGATCCTTAACAGACTGATAAAATACCACAAAAATCTCAAAGAAAATACCTCAAAAATAAAAGAAATTGCTCTATTAAGAATAGGTCACACAGAAAAGGAGGCAAAAAAAGGGAAAAAAACTCCTTAGAAATAGAATTGACCAAAATCTTATTGAAGAAAATAATTCCTTATTTATTAGAATTGGTCAAATGGAAGATTCTGAATCATCAAGAAATAATCAAACTAAGTCAAAGAATGAAAAAAAGAAGGAAATATGAAATATCTCATTAGATAGACTTAGAAAATAGATCAGGGACAAATAATCTAAGTCATGATCAAAGAATCAAGACATTGTATTTTAAGAAATTATCAAGGAAAACTGCCATATGTAAAATTCAGTAGATAAAATAAAAATTGAAAGAATGCACTTATAATTTTCTGAAAAATATACCAAATTGAAAATTCCCAAGAAGATTATAGCCAAATTCCAGAGCTCCCAAGTCAAAGGAGAGACTTTAAGCAGCAAGAAGGAAACAATCCAAATATTCTGGAGCCGCAGTCTCCATAACGCAAGATTTAGTAGTTTCCACATTAAAGGAGCAAAGGGTTTGAAATTTGAAATTCTAAAAGACAAACAACCTAGTATTACAATCAAATAAACCTAGGCAGCAAAACTTAGTATAGTCCTTCAGAGGAAAAAAAGATATTTAATTAAATAGAGGACTTTCAAGCATTTTTGAAGAAAAGACCAGAACTGAATAGAAAATTTAATATCCAAAGATGACTCAAGGGAAGTATAGACAGATGAACATGAAAGAATAATCATAAATAATAAGCTGTTTACATTCTTATATGAGAAAATAATATATTCAACTTCTAAGAACTTTATCATTGTGAGTAAATTGAGTAAATAATATTAGAATGATCTCAGGAAAAAAGAAGAAGTGAGAAAGAGGGATGCACAGGGAAAAGGGGGAAAGAAGAGTTAGAATGGGGACGTGAAAGAGGTATGCAAGGAAGAACTATAATGGAAGGGAAAAGTGGGAGTCAGGCAATGCTTCTATCTCATTCTAATTGGAATTGATTTAGAGGGAAGGATATATGTAAAATCAGTGGAGTATAGAAATGTAACTTAATAGGACAATAAAAAAGGAAAGGGGGTAAGAGAAAAAAGTTTTTATTGTGTTATTCAGTTGTTTTTGAGTCATATCTCATTCTTTGTGACCCCATTTGGGATTTTCTCAGCAAAGATCCTGAGGTAGTTTGCTCTTCCTTTTTCAGACCATTTTACAGATGAGAAAACTGAGGCAAACAGAAATAAAGAACTTACTCGGGGTCACAAAGCTAGTGTCTTAGACAAGATTTGAACTAAGGAAGATGAGTCTTCCACTGTAAACTGTGGATTCTATTAGGTGCTCTAAGAAAAGAGGGAAGTAATGATAAAGGCAAATGCAGGTTAAGGGAGTCCATATCTAGAATTGAAATAGATTTTTGAGGAAGGAGAAGATAAAAGAAAAAGAAACCAAACAAAATGGGATGGAAGTAGAGACATAGTTATCATAACCTTTAATATGAATGGGATAAATTCACACATAAAATGAAAGTAGATAGCAAAATGGATTAGAACCAGAATTCAACAATATAGAGTTTATAAGAGACTTATTTGAAACAGAAAGGCAGAATTAAAGTAAAATATTAGAGTGGAATCTAAATACTTCAACTGAACTAAAAAAGGGCACATATAGTAATCATGATGTCAGACAAAACAAAAACAAAAACATTCTTAATTAAAAGGGATAATCAGGAAAACTTACATTGAGGAGAGAAATTAAAATTAAAACAACTTTGAGATACCACCTCATACCTATCAGAAATAACACATGATAGAGGGCATGAAGCAAAAGTAGGTACAATAATGAGCCATTCATGGAGTGATGAACTGTCTAATTATTTTGGATACCAATTTGGAAACAGGCTCAAAGAGTTATAAAATTGTGAATGCCCTTTGACCATGTGGTCCTCCTACTAAGTCTGTTCATCAAAGAGATCAAAGGGAAAGGAAAAGGATCTATGTTTACAAAAAGAAAATATAAAGCCACTTATTTTGTGATGACAAAGAATTAGAAATCAAGGGTATGCTTATCAATTGATGAATGGCTAAACAAATTGTGGAATGTGATTGTGATGGAATACTATTGTATTGTGGGAAATGACAAGGGCAGTGGTTTCAGAAAAATGTGGCCTAATCTAAATGAACTGATGCAAGGTGAAATAAGAAAACTCAGAGATTAGTATGCACAATAAAAGCAACATTGAAATGATGGTCAAGGACTTCCAGAGAGTGGAGCCAAGATGGCGGAATAAAGCCAGAAAGCTGCTCAAACTCTCCCAGTTTCCCTCAAAAATCACATGAAACCAAGCCTCTGAAGAAAGTCTGATGAAATGAAACCTTCCTCCAGCTCAAGATAGACTGAAAAAACTTCAAGAAATGACAGTCTCACTGGGGTGAAAAGGATATTCAGCCCAGCTCAGATAAGAGTCTAGGAAAGCAAGGGACAGGGTCTTAATCACAGCAAATCAGTGATTAAGACCTTCAGTACTGGCTCAGTAAAGGAGCATATCAGGGGGGGAGGAGGGGGGGTCAGCTTTGAGGCCCAACTCAGAAGGCAAACTCTGAGAAGCCAGGCTGTTTCCTGAAAAGAGCATGGAAAAGTACCTCCTGCAAATAAAAGGGGTCACTGTGCTCAAAGCCAAGCCTCAGAACTGCACAGGAAGATTGGGACAATATCCCCTATACCCCAGGAGCAGAGCTCCACCTTAAAAGTGAAAAAAAAAAAAGAAAAAGAAAGAAAAAAAGAGGAAATGCCAAAATAAAAGAAAAAAAATAAACAAGAAACAGGAAAAACAACAACAACAACAACAACAAACCTTGACGATAGAAAGCTAGTTTGGTAACAGGTCAAAACAAAGCACAAATTCAGACTAGGGCAGAATGCCCACAGAGGAACTCTCAAAGAGTGATACATTCTCAAGTCCAAAGAGGCTTCTTGGAAGTGTTTATAAAAGGCTTTAAAAGACAAACAAAATAGGTAGAAGAAAACATGAGAAAAGAAATTGTGGTGTTCTTTTCTTTTTTATAATATATGGTGGTTCTCTGTGGGCAGGTTTCTTAGGGAGGTTTTCTGGAGGCAGCCTTAGTTTTGGTTCAGAGTAATAATCACTCCAAATGTAGCCAGGTGTTAAAAGTTCAAACGTTTATTTTCTCCTTCCAAGTCTTAACTCTTTCCTTGGCCCAGGTAGCTTTCTTGGAGGCCTATCGCTCTGCTTGGTTTCAAGAGCTCTTGCAGCTTGTCTTTTTGCTCTTCCAGCTTATCTTTTTGTTCTTCCAGCTTTTGCCTCTAGCTCAACTCTGACTCCTGGCAATCTTCTGAAGTGACTGACTGAAGCTTTTTTAGAGGTGTAAACTCAAAGATGGACTCCTCCTCTGAGAGTGGGATTATGGGAGGTGTGAATTTGGATCTCTCATACTGAACCCTGAAATCTCCCAAACGTGTGAACTAATGTGTGAGCTAATGTGTGAACTCTCAAAGGTGTTAACTTATGCATTGTTTCTATCAATACTAGTGATTTAACACCTTGTAAGGATTTGCTTTAATGTGTGAACCAATAAATATTGTATCAATTCCATTGAATTAACACTAGGATTCTAACATCTCCTTTAAGTTATCACCTTGTTTCAATTTCTGGCTCATAACAAGAAATGAGAACTATGGCTGAGAGAGTCAAATGCTTGAAAAAGGAAAGGAAAAAATTGCTGGAAGAAAACAACTTCTTGAACAGTATAATTAACCAAATAAAAAAAAAGATATTCAAAAGCTAATTGAAGAAAAATCACACATTAGGAAGCTAATTACTTTGTCAGATAGCAAGAATCAGTGAAACAAAATTTTAAAAAATGGAAAAATGGAAGAAAATGTGAACTATCTCATTAGAAAAATAGCCAACCTGGAAAATAGATCAAGAGGAGACAATTTAAGAATTATTGGACTACCTGAACAACATGACCAAAAAAGAGATGGGATAGCACTCTATAAGAAATCATTAAGGAAAATTGCTCCAATAGTCTAGAAAGGGAAATACTGACTAAAAGAATATCATCAATCACTTTGGAAAGAGATCCCTCAAAGAAAACACTAAGGAACATTGTGATGAAACATCCAAACTACAATCTCAAGGAAAAAATACTACAAGCTGCCAGACAAAAAAAAAATTCAAATATCAGAGAGAAACAGTCAGGATTTCCCAGGATCTGGCAGCTTCTACAATAAAGGATCAGAGGACCTGGAATACCAGGCAAAGGACCTGGGGTTACAACCAAGAATTAATTATCCATTGAGACACATCTTTCAGGGAAGGAGATGGAGTTTCAATGTAGTAAGAGACTTTCAGTCATTTCTATTGAAAAAACTAAAACTAAACAGACAATTTAATCTACAAACACAGGATTCAAGAGAAGCATAGACAGATAAATAGGAGGAAATTATGCATACATACATATATATATATATATATATATATATAAATATATATATATATATATATATATATATAATTTAAAGATTAAGCTGTTTATATCCATAGATGAGAAAACCCTATCTGTAACTCTTGAGATCTGTGACTATTACTGGGCCAGACCAGAGGGGAGTGACATCACAAGGACTGAGGGTGTGGTTGTTAATCAACTCTGATGTGATGGCATCTAAGAAAAAGACCTTAAGAGGTGGGAAAAGATCTATACTGGAAAAAGAGGAAAACTGAAATATAATGGGACAATTAGTTCACATGAAGACATGCAAAAGACCTATTACAATCCAGGGAAAGAAGGGAAGGGGGTGAGCATTGTCTGAAGCTTGATCTCATCAGTTTTGGCTTTAAGAGGGAATAATTTAATCATTTAGTTGAGTATAGAAATACATGTAACTCTATAAAGAAGTAAAAGGAGCAAGAAGAAGGAAAAGGGAAGGTCAGCATAGAAGGGAAGACAGAAACACTACAGGGAAAGATAAGAGAAAAGGGGAAGGGTTAATAGAAAGAAGATAAGGTAGTGGATGTGGTGAGTTAAAAAAACACACTACTAAAGATAGGATGGAAAGAAAAAATAAAAATATATAAAGGGAGAAAAGAGGATGGAGGGAAATACAAAGCTAGTAATCATACTACTATGTATGATTGTGAATGTGAATGGGATGAACTCTCCCATAAAACTGAAGCAAGTAGTAGAGTGAATTAAAAACCAGAATCCTACAATATGTTGTTTGTAAGAAACACATTTGACACAGAGAGACACATATAGAGTAAAGGTTAAAGGATAAAATAATCCATTATGCTTCAGCTGAAGTAAAAAAAAAAAAGCAGGGATAGAAATTCTGATCTCAGATATAGCAAAAGTAAAAATAGATCTTATTAAAAGATATTCAGAAGGAAAGTACATCTTGATAAAGGGTACAGTAAATAATGAAATAGTAATGATATTGTGTATGAACAGAATGGTAGAGCAGCCAAATTCCTAGAGAAGATTTTAAGCCAGTTCCAGGAAAAAATAGACAGCAAAACTATTCTCTTTGGAGATGTCAATCTTCCCCTCTCAGAATCAGACAAATGTAATCACAAAATAAATAAGAAACAAGAAAGAATAGAATCCTTGAAAGTCTTGGTCTTAGTGGAGGAGTGAAGAAGGCAGGAGAGCTACCTGGATAGTCAAAGATGGAATGTTTCTATTTCCATAATTATAGCACACTAAGCATGTGCCAACTAGAGAACTATTATATCATCACATCACAGTGAGCAAGTGCTAATTATAAGCACCCTGTTATTGTTATGTAAATGCCTCTTACTGGAAGTATCCCTTGCTTCAAGTAGAGCACAGGTTGTCATGTCCTCCTTGACTTCTCAGGAAGGGTGAGAACACTAAAGGAAGGTGGGGAGCCAGCAGGTTCCCTTTGAGCTGAAGGGTCTTATACCTTACTCTGAGTTCCCCCACTATCTGCAGCTCTCTACATAATACACTGTGACCAAGTTGGATTTATACCAGGAATTCAGGGCTGGTTCAATATCAGGAAAAGTAATACTATAATTGACCATATCAATAACACAACCAAGAGAAATTATATGATAATCTCAACAGATGCAGAAAAAAACTCAAGTACTATATGAACACAATTAGAAAACACTTCTCATGGAAATAAAGAGTTAGATATAAACAATTGGAAAAATATCAATTGTTCATAGCTAGACTGAACTAATATAATAAAATTGAATATTCTGCCTAAATTAGTCTCTTTGTCCAGTGCCAAACCAATCCAACAGCCAAAAATTATTTTATAGAACTAGAAAAATAATAAAATTCATTGGAAGAACAAAAGGTCTTTTGATATTGATCAAGAGAATTAATGAAAAAAATTACAAAGGATTTTGGTTTAGCAGTATCAAAGTAAAATTATATTATAGTTTTATATATATTATATTATATTATAATGCATTAATCATCAAAACCATTTGGTGTAATGACTAAGAAATAGAGTGGTGGATCAGTGATATAATAAAGGCCAATAGCAATCTAGTATTTGATAAACCCATAAACTCCAGCTTCTGGTATAAGAACTCACTATTTGATCATAAATGCTGGAAAGTTGGAAAATAATATGTCAGAAATGCAGCGTAGACCTACACCCCATATTAAAATAGAATGTATAAAAATGAATATATGATTTTGGCTTAAAAGATGATACCATAAATAAATTAGGAGAAGAAGAGATAATTTGTTTCTCAGATCTTTGGAGAAGGGAGGAATTCGTGCCCAAAGAAGGACTGAAGAACTTTATGAAAGGTAAAATGGAGAACTTTGAATATATTAAATTAAAAAGTTTTTGCACAAATAAAACCAACAGAAACAAGATTAAAAGGAGAGTATAAAGCTGAGAAAAAAATCTTTACAACCAGTATTTCTGATAAAGGTCTCATTTTATAAATTATATAAAGAATGGTGTCAAATTTATAAGACATTCCCCAATTGATAAATGATGAAAAGATATGAACAATTTTCAGATGATGAAATTAAAGCCATTCATAGTCATATTAAAAAAAATGCTCTAAATCACTATTGATTAGAAAAATGCAAATTAAAACAACCCTGAGGTACTACCATACAATTCTCAGATTGACTAAGATGACAGAAATGATAATGATAAGGGTTAGAGGAGATTTGGGAAAACTGGAACACTAATGCATTATTGGTGGAGTTGTGAAATGATTCAACCATTTTGGAGAGCAATCTGGAACTATGCCTAAAGGGCTATAAAACTGTGCATCCCCTTTGACCAGTAGGATCTGTATCCCAAGGAAATCATAACACAGGGAAAAATCATAAAAAAGGGAAATTTTTGCACATACATGTGCAAAAATGTTTGTAATAGCTCTTTTTTGGGAGCACAGAATTAGAAAATGAGTAGATGCCCATCATTTGGGGAATGATTGAACAAACTGTGGTATTTGAGGATAATGGAATATTATTTTCTATAAAAAATGAATAACAAAATGATTTTAGAAAGACCTGGAAAGATTTATGTGAACTGATGCTCAGTGAAACAAGCAGAACCAGAAATACATTGTACACAACAATAGCAAGAATATCCAATGATCAACTATGAAAGATTTGGTTCTCAGCAATTCAGTAATTCATGCCATCCCAATGGACTTTGGACAGAAAATGCCATCTACATCCAGAAAAAGAACTAATGAGAATGAGTGTAAATCCACATATTCTATGTTCACTTCTTTCTTATTGTTTTTTAAATCTCTCTCATGGTTTTTCCTTTTTTCCTGTTTTTTTTTTCTCCCCAATATGATTCATAAAGCAATGTGTATTAGAAACAATTAAAAAAAGAAATGATGATCAAATGTGAAATATCTGGCTACTTCAATCAATACAATAGTCTAAGACAGTTCCAAAGGATTTACAATGAAAAAAGTGCTTTCAGAGACAAAACTGATTAGCTTTGAGTAGATATTGAAATATAATTTTCTTACTTTCATTTTCTTCCTTTTTTGAATATATATATGTATATGTATGTATTATATAATGTTGCTTGCTTTCCTAAGAGTAAAGGGTGAGAATGGAAGGGAAGAAAAAATTTTCAACTCAAATTTTGAAAAGAAATAAATGTTAAAAATAAATAATAAATTAAGAAAAATAGATAGTTCATTTAAATAGCTTTACATCTTGCAAGGCTTTGGTAAGACTTTTTCCCCTTTCACATATATTTAAGTAAGATTTCTGTGCAGATTTAAGTGGTTACCAGTTACTGATTATGGACTGTTTCCTTATTTAATGAATATCAAATAACATTTGTCACTGAGTGATATATTACAAGATTAAAATTATTTTTTCCTTGTAGTTTCAACAGAATTTTATCCTTCTTGTTATTTCATTACCTGGAAAACCTGCCATGATTAGTTGTTCTCTTAACAGAATCTTAATTCAAATTTGGCTTTATTATTAACTTCCTTTTTTTTAAAATTCAGTTTTCATCTGGGTAAAAAGGAAGAAAGAGAATATTTTTATTTCAGCAGATGAACCCTGGGGCCAATAAACTGTAGAAATGCAATGGCTTACATGATTCTTCTAATCTAAGGGCAGTGTGGGTTTTGCTGTGGCTTTAATTTCATAGAGTATTTGCTCTCTCAGTTACAAATAGAGGTAAAAACCAATAAGATATATCTTAACATCTAGACATCAGCATGTAAAAATGTATCTATTTCCTTTTAGAAAATCAATTTAGATTTAAGGTGTAGGTGGAAATAATGCTAAATTTGGAGTCAGAACACTTCGAACAATTGCAATAAAGTCACTTAATTTTTTTGAACCTCATTTTTCTTATCTATACATTGCGCATAATATCTGTGCTCCATGTATCAGATTTTTTTTGTGAAGAAACCTCAAAGGTTTATTTCGATGTTATTTGCTTTTATCTGTAGTTGCTAAAATAATTTCGTATTGTCCAGTGTGATGTGGCAGTCAAAAAAGCCTGGACAGAAAGAGAGGAATAAAATGCAGGGCCAGGATTCTGCTATACTCTCACATGATATTGTTGGTCCTTTGTTCTTAAAGAAGATCAATGATATCAGGAAAGTGATAACAAGAACTTGAAAATAAATTGGATTTAAGTGAGGGAGGACTGTACAAAGTCAACAATCTCACTTTCTTCTCCAGAGCCATTTGGGTCCAGTGGCAAGATACAGATCAGCAAGGCTGGAGATGGCCCTGGATAGAGTGGGAGATTTACACTTTTTTAAGCCAAGTTTTCCCCAGATTTTGTTCATGCAGCCATTTTGGCCAGAAGTAATTACTCTAGCTTTTTAACAACTATACTCTGACTTGGTCAGACAACATCAACATTCTATTTTGAGAACCACAACCTCTTTACAAACCTTAAAGTACAATATAAATGCAAGTAAAAAAAAGTAATTAATTAATTTAAAAGACATTGAGAAACTGAGGAAAGACCAGAGGAATGTCACAACTTCCTGGGAGGACTTGAGACCATTCTATATTAGTTGAAAGAAATGAAAACTTTTAGGCTGGGGAAGAGAAATTTTAAGAGACATAATTATTGTCTTTATGTATTTCATATATACACACAAATATATATGCAACATTCATTTTAGAGTTTAATCTGCATTTTTCACATTTTCTCCAATACTTTGTTTTGTTTATATAATCAACAAAGTAATAAGTAAAGTCCTGATTTGTAACATTTTTCAATTTTTGAGGAGTAAATGCTCATACTGAAAATTTAGCAGTGTGAAAATTTAACATGCAAAAAAATTAACAACTTGTTTAAGCTGGCTCAAGTATACCTCTGCTTCCAAATTTGAGATAGGATTTCCTGTTTCTTGAAAGATAGTCAAAATACTGAAGAATTCTTAGTATTGATTGATATAGAAAATTACAGGATTATAGGTTTTGAGCTACAAAAGATCATAGAAATCATCTAGTCCAAAGCCCTATTATCATTTTAATGAAAACATAGTAGTATATTTAAGGAAGGAAATGGGATTAGTCTGATGTAATTTTTTTCTTGGTGTCTAGGTGACCAAGATAATTTTAGATCTCCTATATGTTCACAGAGCATTTTAAAAAATAAATTTATAATTTGACTAAAATAAGCTTGTTCAGGGTGAGGTAACCTTGTCTTGTTTGTGGTGAGAATGTGATTATGAATTGGTAGTAAGACACATGAGGGGCAGAGTTGGTGTAAGACCTTTGGAGAGAGCAATATCCATCTTCATCTTGCTTTTCTCTTCAGGAAGAGATTTGGAGGGAGAAGAAATTCTGGAAGGCAGATAGTAGGGAATAACCAGAAATGTAGTGGAAAGTTAGCTCTTCCACATGCCCCTAATATCTATCCTGTCCTCCTAGAGAGAGGAGCGTCTCATCTTGGGCAAGACTGGAGCCTCTCTCCCTTTTGGTTGAGCTGAACTAGAAGTCAGATTATAAATTCACTCTAAAATTAGTCAAGGAGTCAGGGTGGCAATGAGGGTTTTATTTGTCACATTTTATTTCTATGTTTTCTAGAATTTTTAAAGGTAATCTGTTGATTGCAATATCTCAATAATCAAATCAGGAAAGTATTTTAGATATTGTTTCAGTTACTCATGGAGAGCAGCTAAGTGCTTACATAGAATCACCTTACTTACCACTGGACTTTTATTTTTTGTTGTCCAATTGCATCCTATATATCCTAGCTGAATATAATTCTCACTGGTACAGAAAATAGAATTAACATAAATGTTGAATAGCTCTGTTTTTATTTCCATTAATTTTCATACAAAGAGGGAGTATGAATTATGAATGGAGGAATAAGTTTTAAAGTCAGTATGACACAGACTGGTTGTGTGACATTGGGCAAGTCTCTTAACTTCTTAGCAACCTAGACAATTCTCCGAGGTTTCAGAACAAGTGCTTAATGGCATTGACAGAGTGAGTCTCCTAATTGGGGAATTTGCTACATTAAAGGTGTCAAAATACAGTCTACTGACTATCACACTCCAGAATGAATTCTTAATCAGATTAAAAAAAAATCAGAAAAAAAATCAGATAAAAAAATCAGATTAAAAAAATCAGAAAAAAAATCAGATAAAAAAAATCCCAGATGTTTGGGAAATATTTAACACAATGAATAAAAATACAGTAAAACATATATAACATTTTAAAACTAAGTCAGTCTGCTGCTGTAGGAATCCTTAGGTGGAAATTAGTTTCTTTTTGAGTTCGATACTGTTCTATATCAATGAAATCACAAGTTCAGACAAAAAAATATTTATACCATTTCTTAAAAACATTAATCCTATTCCTTAACTTTGTCCCTTGTCATCATAAATCATTTATCAAACAATTTTTTCTTTTTATTTTTTTTAGGTTAAATATCTTCAACTCTTTTAAACATTTCCATGTTTATCATGTGCAAGAAAAATCAGATCAAAAGGAAAAAAAAAATGAGAAAGAAAAAAAAAACAAGCAAACACAAATAACAACAACAACAACAAAAAGTGAAAACACAACACTTAGATCCACATTCCATCTCCATAGTTCTCTATCTGAATGTGGATGGCATTTCCCATCCCAAGTCTATTGGAATTGCCTTAATGAAACACTTTTTATATATCAGATAATGTGCTGTTTTAAATCCTTGGGATACAAATAAAGGCAGAAACAAAAACAAAAACAAAATGTAATCCTTGCCCTAAAGAAGTTCTTATTTTAATGAAGAATATGACATGCAGATAATTTTATGTATACAAGATATATTCAATGTAAATGGGAAATAATCTTAGAGAGAAAGAAGGCAATAATAGTAAAGTAGTTTTGGGGATTTGACAGCAAAATTGTGCTGAATCTTGAGGAAGCCAGGATGGAGAGGTTGAGTGAGAAAGCATACAAGATCTGGAAGACACTTGGTGAGAAGACATGGAGTTTGGAACAATAAGAATTCTTTCCCCCAGAATCTCTGCTTTCCTTACAAGTCTTAAGTTCTTCTGGGCTTCTTCATTCAGATTATTTTTTCAAGATAGGCTATTTTTTATATTTATACTCAGATATGTCCCCTTGCTTCTATCTTTCATATATGACTTTCAAAAGATACATTTTTTTTATTGATGCCTTCAAAAAAATCATTGTTATTTTGCAATGACATTCATTCTCCACCCCACCCATAGAATCATCCCTTGGATCAAAATGAAAAAGATAAAATAGACTGAAAAAGATCAACCATTCCTGCAAAAAATCTGCATCTTTCTGCATTATTATTTCACTGTGTCTATTGGATAGAGGAAAATATGTTTCATCACCAGTTCTCTAGAGTTAAGATTACTAATTACATTCATTAATCTGAAGAAAGATTGCCCATATGTTTTAAAAATCTAAGTGTGTTAGTAGGTTCCCTACTTACATACAACATTCTTTTTTGATAGCTCCCATTTCTCCCATTATAATTATTTGTTTTCATTTTGAGTTATTAACTTTATGTTATGTTATGTTATGTATGCTATAAATATTTTATATAATTTTTGAGAATTCTAAATCAGATTCTACTAATCAACCTCAATTAACTTTATAATTTTGCTCTTTAAATCATATGAGGATAAGTTAGTTAAGTTACTTCAATTCAGGGGAAGTAGAAATATATATGCCATTCTTTGAAGCCTATCAGGGTATTGGCTAATAGCTAAATTCCCCCACAATCTGAGAAATGGGACTAAGAAAGTGATCACAGAATATTCTGTATTCTTCTCAAAGGTTAAATTCCCTCTCTTTGCACCAAGGCTTTTTTAGTGATGTAAGACATCCTTACAAATTTCTTAATAATGATCCATTAGTCACTGATTTATTGTAAGTCACAAAATACATATTTTGATTAGTTCTTCTTTCTAAACCATAAGAATGCTTTGCGTTATGCCATGACAATCCTTAGCTACCAATAAGGTCTGGATTCATTTTTTTTTTGGCATTTGCTAACTTTGCTAATAAATTGATCATGCCCACAACTTTGCTCCTCTGTTTGCCTTTATTTCTCACAGAATTTGTTTCCTGAATTAGAATTTAAGTTCATTGTAACTAGGAATTGCTTATTTTATTTATCCTTTTACTTGTGTTCACACTACCTACTATAGTGTCTGTGCTAGAATAAACTCATCACTTCTAAATTAACCACCATCCTGGTAACTCAAGCCTTAATTGTACTACCTCCTCTTCCTTCTGCTTGGAGAGCCAGAAGAAGAGAACCAATCTCTTCCCAATCCTTTTCTTTATAGAAAAGGACTTTAGCTTATTCCACTTTGCATCTATTGCGCTGCTTGATTTCATCTCCATGGAACAAAATATTCCTATCTGATATGCAAGGGGTCCAGCCTCTGCAGGAGGTCCAGGGGGTTGAGCAGGAGGAATAGGGTCGGTGTCAAAGGAAGACAGGAGTCATAGGGTAGTTTGAGTGAGGAACTGATGGAAGTGATGCTCCCACTTCTCTTAGGCTCCTTCAGGCTTTATTTTATACTATATCATGATCATATACTTTTCTTTAGGTCAACATAGTCTTCAGACACGTGTCTGACTTATTGACCTTTATATGTCACTACATTTGACACTTAATATTTGAGTAAGTTTTTTATGGTTAAGTGTTAATTATTGATTACATTACATGAAGCCAATAATGAAAGGTAAATGTTATACAAGGTTAAATGTCAGTGAATTTTGTTAGTTTACTTATGTCTTCTTTGTCAGTTCTATGAATTGTTTGATTCCTGACTTGAAACCATATACATAGGCATTTAGGGCAATTCCTAGTTATACTGTAACCATCTTTTGGTTCCTAGATATAGTGATCTTTTTCTGAGTCTAAATATGTAAACACCAATATTTCTTGGGCCTTTGGATTCTTTCCCATAGTGACAATGCTTTCCATAGTGTTCTCTCCTTTATCATTTGTCTCAGTGAGAGATTAGTTTCTTTAGGACAGAAATATTCATGTGGAATTGTTTCTAGTTAACTTGCCCAAATTCCCCTTGTCACCAGATTTTTTAGATAATGTTTTAGTGCTAATCAAGCCAATTATAAATATTATAGGAAATAGTAGTCCACTAATGAGAATCATACAAGGAAATGTTCCTGCATGAATGCTCAGTACATCTGATCTCAGTGTTGGGCTTTGTCAATCAGCTTAGAGATTGCAGCTTCCAACGCTAGTATATCCTGGTGTTCCATCCCCTGCCTACCAACCTTCTTATATCATTTTGTGTGTTGTCTTCCTCTTTAGATTGTAAGAACCTTAGGGCAAGAAGTATTTTTCTTTGTATTAATTGTCTCCCAGAAATTAGCCAGACCTGTAACATAATATGCACTTAATAAATGTTTATTAGATTGGATTACTTGACATATAGTAGATGCTTAATAAATATTTGTTAATTTATATACTGTCAAATTTTTTTTTGAGAGTCTCCCATCTTTCTTTAGCTATTTTTCGCTATAATATCTGGAATCTTAACTGTCTTTTGCTGAGCACTTTAATATATTTTCCCCCTGAAATCTTTAGCTCTCTAAATTCTAGTCCTTATCTGTTAATAAACTGTTAGATAACTGGGCTTATATCCCAAGAGATTTTAAAGAAGGAAAGGTGACCTATATGTGCAAGAATGTTTGGGCAGCCCTCTTTGTAGTGGCCAGAAACTGAGTGGATGCCCAACAATTGGAGAATAGCTGAATAAATTGTGGCATATGAATAATATGGAATATTATTGTTTGGTAAGAAATGACTAACAGGATGATTTCAGAAAGGCCTGGAGAGACTTACATGATCTGATGCTGAGTGAAATGAGGAGGACCAAGAAATCATTATATACTTCAACAACAATACTATATGATGACCAATTCTGATGGACATGGCCATCTTCAGCAATGAGATGAACCAAATCATTTCCATTGGAGCAGTAATGAATTGAACCAGCTACACTCACCAAAAGAACTCTGGGAGATGACTATGAACCACTACATAGAATTCCCAATCCTTATATTTTTGTCTGCCTGCATTTTTTATTTTCTTCACAGGCTAATTACACTATTTCAAAGTCTGATACTTTTTGTACAGCAAAATAACTGTTTGGATATGTATACGTATATTGTATTTAATTTATACTTTAACATATTTAACATGTATTGATCAACCTGCCATCTGGAGGAGGGGGTGGGGAGGAAGAAGGGGAAAAATTGGAACAAAAGGTTTGGCAATTGTCAATGCTGTAAAATTACCCATGCATATAACTTGTAAATAAAAAATAAAAAAAGAAAAATAATAAAAAAAGAAAATAAAAAAAGAAAAATAATAAACTAATAGATATCAAGGTCATTTTCTTCCAAGGCTCTCATTTTACTTTGCAAATACAATCCTTCTGATTTTATTGAGAATCAAGTTCAAATTAACAGTTGCTTTTGTTGCACCTTTCACTTTTTTTGATGAATGAAATTTTAATTAAGCAAGTAAATAACTTATCAGCTATCCTACTTTTAGATGGGAAGGAGTTTTAGTAGATATTTGAATAATCTCATATGTATGCACAGTGTCTGACATGTAATAAATACTTAAGTATATATATTTTAGGTTGATTAGAACTTCCTATTTTTGTGACATTATGCTCCTACTTTGTAATCAGGTTTGTGAACTTCTAAAATTTATCTTCCATTTCATTCTTCTGGACAGAGTCTTTAAAAATATCATATTTCAAAAATATCTCTGTTTTTTTGTTCTACTATTTCTCATGTAATTGCTTTCCATCATGTTTGTCTATGTAGTATGTAAATTTTCTCTCAAGTTATCCTCTTGTTAGATATATTATTTCAATTTCTATTTTACTAAATTTATTCTTTTTGAAAACTTACATTTCATTTCCTCAATGAGTCATTGTGAGTCACATTTCACTAAATCTCTGTGACAAAATCCAAGATTTGCATTAACCTATAGTTTACTTAGTTAATTTCCTGTACTTTGAGTATTTACCATTTAGTTTCTGCATCCATAAATATCACATCTCTTTTCTGGGAAATTTTTCTCCTGAGAATTATTGGATCTCTGAACTGTTTCTTATTCTTATTTTCATACTTGTTTCTACTCTGTGACATCTAGATTAGCAGATATATGTGAACAGTTTTCTTGTTCTTTTCTATTTTCTATTTACTTCATCAAAACTACAAATCTCCAATCAAAAATATTCTTACTGGGCCTGTTTCCCAGAATTTGTCTTCTGAGCTGGGACTGGAGGCTGTCCCACTGGTCTGCTCTTCTACTGAGACAAGATCTACTATGATTAACACCCTCTCACTGGCTTTTATGGACTCTGCCTGAACTGTGCTGAACACCCTTTGGAAAGTGACATTTCTTGAAGTTTTTCCAGTGTATCTTGCTTGAGCTGGAGAGTGGTTTCATTCTGTTAGACTTGGTTTAGAAACTTGGCTTCATGTGGTTTTTGAGAGAAACTGGGAGAGCTCGAGCAAATCCCCGGTTTTACTCTGCCATCTTCAGTAGTAATTAACTTTGACAATTATGGGAGAGATTTTTCCATTACATGTCAAGTAGATGACCTGGAAAGACAACATAGCTCCTGCTTATTCCTGTCTTATTGACATATAGCTGCCTTAGCATTCCTTATCAAGAACCTTTTAACCATTACAACTTTCTTTTTCCTTTTGTGATTAATAGCATGAATTAATCAATAATGATGTATTAAGTATCTATCATGTGCCAGATACTGTGTTAAGTGCTACGGTAATTAATGGTCTCCATCCTGGTATATATGTATAACATCTGTCTTCCTCATCCAAAGTATGGTGTTTTGTAAACCTTAAAGTGTAAATAGATGTTACCTCTTATTAATATTATTATCATTCTATGATCTTAATCTTTTTCAATGCTTTTGGATGCTTGAAGCAGACAGATTAAAAAGACACTTTAACCCAATAATCCTTATTCCAAAAGTGATGAAAAGGTCTAGAGTTACTTTTCAGAAATACAATGTAATTTATGTTATTTATCTTAGCTGAGTCATTATAAATAGCCCTTTTACTCCTAATAGAGTAGGGATATCCCAATGTCTATCTTGGTGAATTTTCTCCATTTTCAGCTACAATCCAGTCTTGAAAAAGATCATGACTACTTCTCTTTTTTTCCTCCTCCAATTTCCTTTAACCATTTAAATACTGGATATGAAAGCTAATGACATTTGAAAAACCCAAGGGAAAATATGGTGGTTGGAAATATAAAATCTTACATACTTTGTTTAAAGGGAACATAGAATTGCTCTAATCTTAACATTTCTGTGTAACCTAAAACAGTCATATAGTACTAAGAATTATGTGTTGTGTAATTTTCACTGGTTTATTTTTAATTCAAGACAATACTAAAATAAATCCACTTATAGTCCTATTACTCAGGCTTGTTACATTTGCAGTATCTAAAATAAAACAGGGATGTATATGAGTTTTATTTCAATTTACACAGCTATTCAGTGTCTTTACATCTGTAGAAACATCATCACTTAAGAAGTATGGACTAGTGTCAAGGACCTAGACATAAAATCATACTCTAAGCAGCAGAAAGCTAAGAAATATCTTACCCTGATTGCTCCATGCTCTGCAAGAATGCTCATTTTCCCACTTCTTTCTCCTCTCCGGTTTGCTGTCCTTGGATTTACCTTCTGTAACTTCTATTATGTTTTTCTTACATCCTGCCTCATTTTCTATGTACCTCAGCTATTCCTTTTGTTAACAGTGCCCAATTCAAACTAGACTTCAACTCTAGGATCCTTATGTATTATGATTCTGGCTGTGTTTGCAGATGTCACAGCAGTTTGGCCTCAGTAGGTTTGGAACAATATCCACATTTGTCCTAGGCTATGTTGGTTTATGAGGTATGCTTTTAGAAGGACTTTTTTTTTTCTGGTTTCAATTTCAGATGCAGGCCCAAAGAAGCAAAGCAGTGAATCAAGGAGCAAATGAAAAGTTGTTAGGCATCAGAGCATAGACAAAGGAGTCTTTAATTTAGCTTTAGAATATCGGGGGTGGGGGATAGGGGGCATATCTAAGGTCAGTTACTTAATAGTGTGACCTTGGTCCAGTCATTTAACATATTTGCCCCCTTTTCCCTTTATATCTCATATGCTCTGATATTGTTCTAATTTTCATATTCTATGACTATTAGTGCACACTTAAAAAAACACATTAGTATTTCTGTCCAACTGTCCCCAAAGTTCTACCACCTGATGGCTTAAGTACTTTACTGTAATAAGAAGCCTTTTTAGGTGCTTTCATCCATATTCCTGAGCCTACTTTGATGGTTCTAGCCTGCCTTACAGATGCTAGGACTTTATTTTTGTTGGCTAAGATAATTTTTGACTGCTCCATAGAAAAAAATGGTGGTTCTCTGACTACCCAGCAGCAAGTTGCAAAAATTTGCAAGTCAGGGATTTTATCCAACTAAGGAGCAAACAAAAGAGGATCAGGTCACTTGGGAATTAGTATTCAGGGAAGGGAGAATGCTGGTATCCTATCTATCACTTAAACATTGGATAGTAAACAGAGCCGTAGGAGCTATAAAATGAGCAAATTTGATTGGTCTTCTAATGGAAACTAACCAATCAAAAAAAGAATAACCATTAATTCAATTAATAACCTACCAAAATCCAAAAGAAAATATAATTCACTCATTGCAAGGTTCCTTGGATGTGACCAAATCAAATAATCTTTGCTTTTCTTCACACATCTTTCATTATTCATTTAATATTGTGTAGCCAGGGCTTTGGGTTGTAAGCTCTTAGAATGAATCTGGTTAATGGCTTTGTTGAGGGATAACAACTTATTAATATTTATTTCTTTGCTTTCCAAGACATTGAAAATATACATCAATTTAAGTGTAGATTAGATCATTATGCTGTCTCTTAACTGCTTATATACCTTTATCATGCTCTTGAATTTTAGAAAGTCTCTAAAGTCAGCTGGGCTTGTTTAAACATGCAGCTTGAGGTAATGTTAGAGGATAGTAATTTCCCACTGAATTAGATGAGTATCAACAGTAACTTCCAAACAAAATAACAAAAAAGTTTATAGAGCAGCTAGTTTTTTATTATGTTCAGTTATCTAGATAATTATCTAAACTTTACAATATTTTGTACTTATAATGGCAGGCACTTAGTTGTATTTAAAAAAGGAAAGCTAAGTAAAGGATTATTATCCTGAGGGGATGGTAGAGTAAGTGAAGGTTTTGTTTTTGTTTTAGAAGGAGGAGACTAGGAATAAATATAGGCAGAAGGAAAAGTGCTTGTAGATGTGGAAGGCGCAATGAGAATCATAATTAGTGTTAGAAGACTAGGTGGGAAAAAAAGGAAAGGGAAAGTCATGTGAAGACTTGATCTAAGAAGACTTTCATGTATTAGAGGTTTATTAATGCTAATAGTATCACCATCCTTTTAGTAGTTGTGTAAATGCTTATGGTAGAATTGATAGGTTTTCTTTGAATTTCTCTTGAATAATTATCATCTCTTGTTTTATCCTCCAATCTATAGGTTTCTTTTGGAATGTAAGACAAGGGAAATAATGAGGAAGCTTGTTTCTGGGTTTTTTTTTTCTGCTTATTACCAAATAAAATCCTCAAAAAATCTAAAGAAGGATTGTTTGTAGACCAGGTTGTTACTCTAGATTTAATGCTGGATGAGAGTTTTAGAGTTCACATAATCGAAGCTCTAAATGTTACATGTTAAGTTAAAATGACCCAATGATCACACAGTTTTGATTCCAGATTTAGCTCCCTTCCCATTGTAGAGAAAAAGATAGAACCTATTACCTCCCTTTCTGTGAGAAAAGCTAAGTGAAAGCAATGCAGATAAGAGATAATATCCAAGGAAAGCTTATATAGGCAAGTTTTTCCTTGTTGTTTCCTTGTTGGATGTTGTCCAGGGAGCCCATCTAGTGTTGGGAACTATTCTGGAGGGTAAGTGTTAACAAGAGCATAATATTTACCACCTGCTGTGGTAAAATAAAGCAGTACACATAGCATGGACTGGTCCAAATTGATGTTTTTCAACTATTCGTCCCTCCTAGAAATGTTTTATTAGGTCTCAGAATTTTTACTGTCAGAGGTCCTTACTTACTAAATCATACAAACTAAATAAACATACCAACTCAAAGTCACAACTGATTTCTGCTCTTCCTTCTCTTTTCATCTTACTCTTTCCTTATGTCATGTCTCTTCCCCTGCTTCCTTTCCTTTCCACCTGAGCAGAGATGTGCTGATAAATTTTTAACAACTAGTTCTGAAAAATGAAAGTGCCAATGACACACTTTGAAGTTTAATCTGCATTATTAATATTTTCTCCATTACTTTCTTAAGCCTAGACAATCAACAAAATAATAAATCAAGCTCTGATTTGCAAAGTTTGATTTCTGGAGTGTGAATGATCATACTGAAAATTTTATAGTTGAACTGGTTCAAGCTGCTCTGGCACAACAGCCATGGTGGAGGGACAAAGTAAAAAAAAATCTGATATTTGACTGATCTTTAGTAATTTTATTTCAGAAATATTGATCTAAAACATGCTAACTATTCTGGATTAGAATTTAGAAAGGTACCAACAAGCATTTGTATGTTTGTGTCTATATAAAGATGAGAACTGTAATTGTAAGAGGTAACATTTGGTGAGTAAAGTGACTATAAATACAAGTCAAATTCCTAGTCTTAGAGTTAAGATATGCTAAGAGGCTATATTCATGAGAGTATGTGAGAGGCAGGATTTCAATTCAGGCCTTCTAGTCTAGCAGTCTCCAAATTTTAAAGCCTTACTTAAGGGCTTTAGTTTTAATATACATATATAATATACACTGTAAGTATACTTATTTATTCATATGTTATACACAGAAATTATATACATTATTTAAAATTTTCATAAAACATGAAAATTTCAAGGATAAGATAAAGATAAAGTAATATTTGATTTTAAAGCCATTGGAGTTTACTTAGTAGAAGAGAGACATGGTCAAACATGCACATTAGGAAAATCAACTCATTAGCTATGTGGAGGATGTTTTAGAGTTGGAGGAGATCTGAAGCATGGAATCCAATCAGAAGGTGATTGTAATAGCCCAGGGGAGAGGAGATGAAGGCTTGACTAGGATGGTAATTGTGTGAGAAGAGATGAAGAGTATAATATCTTAGAAACTGGAAAAATAGAAATTGAAAATTGAAAATTCCAAGAATTGATGTATTATTTAGTTGGTTGCTTAGTGCTCAGATTTAAAAAATGTTGAAGGATGGGTTCATTATGCAGATGAGCTTTAAAAATGTTTTGAATTCATAATTTTTCTTTTTTTTTGAGACCTGTTGCTAAACATTTACTAGTATACCTCTGGATGTAAGAGATGATATGTGTGAGCTGAGAGAGTAAGAAAAGAGAATTATGAATATGAATCTGTGGTTCTGTTTATTATTAATTGTTCTGTTCTCTCTGACTTTTCATGACTACATGAATCATACCATCTATGTGTGCCATTTTTTTCCCAGTGGATTAAAACAAACAGTGAATAAGTAACTTACCAGTGGTCACACAGCTACTAAAAGGATGGTGATAGTCTTGATAATAATAGTGATGTTCAAGAAAGGGATGATTTTGGCAGGAAAAATAATACAACAGAACACAAACCATCTCTGAACATGTTTATTTTGTGTTCACTGAAAATGAAGAGGCCAGGGTTTATTTGTTGGCCACTACTCTGGAAAGCAGAGTCCATTGGCTAACGGCCTTTATTGAAACCAGGAAGTTATGTAGGTGATCAGGATATAAAACTTGGAGACAGTGGATGTTCAGGCTAGATGAATCTACCACAGTTCTGAGTGCTTGGATAATGATTGTTATAACTATCTGAAGAACTGATGTTCATCATAGCCAGGGAAGAACAGCAATGTGAAGGGTCAGAATGAAGGAGTATTGACCTATCATGTCAGGAAACAAGTTTATATTAAGTGCTTCCTTTGTGCCAGATATTCTGTTAAGTCCTGGGGATAAAAGTATAAGCAAAAAGAAAAAGTTATTTTCATTAAGAAGTTTATATTCTAATGGGAGAAAAAAACAAAATGCAAAAAAAAAAATACCTGGCAAAGGTTGTGGATGGAGATGAATGTAGTTGATACAGAGATAGTAGATAAATCCCAGAGTCAGGGTGCAGCTTTGCTGAACATTGACTGGTCTGGGCCCCTCATCATTATAGGAGTACTTGGAGGAATTCATCAATAGGAGAAAGGAACTGGAAGAGAGATATTTAAGAGTGAGGAGGTCCCAGGCACTGAGGAATACTCCAAAATAAGTCTAAAGATGAGGCATGAAGCTGAAGTCCAGAAAGTAGTGTATAAAGATAGTTGAGTTAGAGACCGGTCCAAAATTAGATCTCATTTGAAGGATGGAATGTGACCCAATTGTTTTTTTACCTTCCGATTGCTTGCATACTCCTTGGGGTTATTCCACATTTGTCTGAGGATTTATGGACACAGTTTGGTGACCACTGTTCGAGACTTTGAATCCAGCTTTCTATCCATTATGCGACCTTGCTTTTCAGCAATCTCAGTGAGAGGATTTGGACATGAATTCCATTTTGTCTGCTTGCATGATCTTAGCAAGGTGCTTAAATTCTCTGGACATTAGTTTTTTTCAATGATAAAGAGACAGGGTTCAACTAGATGATGTCTAAGTTTTCTTTATATTTGAGATCTTATGATCTGTGATTACGATCTCAACCTGTCATAGAAAATCCTTCATAATCTGACACTGATTTACTTTTCCAAACTTATTTTATATTATTATCCTTTACAAATGTTATGTTCCAGACCAACTGGATTATTAGCTTACCTCCTGTAGTCAGAATTCTATCTCTGACCTTTGTGTATTCACACAAACCATCCTTCCTGCCTCTCCTTGCCTAGAATGCATTTTCCTCCCCTTCTCCCCACTTCTGTCAGAAGCCTTATCTGACTCCAATGATGATCTCAGACTCACCTCTCCTGACTGCTTTTCCTGTTTTTTTTTCTATTTGTTGAGGATCTTTCCCAAATTATTTTCAGTTTACTATTAGTTGTTCTGTTCTCTCTGACTCTTCATGACTACATGAATCATACCATCAAATGGGGTTTTCTTGGCAGAGATACTAGAGTAGCTTGTCATTTCTTTTTTCAGTAGATTAAGGCAAACAGTGAATAAGTAACTTGCCAGGGATCACACAGCTACTTAGTGTCTGAGGCTGGTTTTGAACTAAGGTTTTACTGACTTTAGATGCTGCTAGGTGGCACAGTGGATAGAGTTCAGGGCCTGGAGTCAGTTAAATTTGACTTTCTGAGTTCAAATCTGGTCTCAAGATATCTACTAGCTGTGTGATCCTGAGCAAATCATTTAATCCTCATCCATTAAATGGACTGAAGAATGAAAACAGCTGTTGCATCATATATAGCACAATTTTTAACAGAAGTTTTGGGGAATTTCCTTACATAAAAGATTTGACTAATTTTGTTTAGTTCTGACTTCTGTCAATGTTTCACTCAAAAATATATTCTTCTGAAAAAGAAATATTGGGTCAAAAATTCCAATCAGATTGTCGATATATAGAAAACATAACTTGTCAGGTAGGCAAACAATCCCATTTCCTCTACTTCACAAAATGTACAAGGAACTTTTAAAAGGGATAAAACCTAGTGATAAAAAGTCATGTGTCACCCAACTGAAAGAACAGAAGAATTGAGGCTGAGTTTGTAGAAAGGTAATTTTTAACATTTATTATAATTGGTCTGCTCTAGTACTTATCCATTATCTTCTTTTTTTAGTTATCACCAATTTTCTGGAACATAATGGATAATTGTGCTGAAGAATTTGAAAGTAAAATGTGTTATTTGCATAAAAGTTTCCTCCTCACCTTTGTGCTGCCTAACCTCAGCATGGAAGACATCTGAAGAACAAAGTAGTTTTAGAATAAGAAGTTCTTAATTGGCAAAAGTCACATATTTATTTTGCTTATTCCTATGATTGAAATGAATGTTTTCACTTGTCAAGGCAATCAAATGGAGTGAGGGTCTAAGTTTCCAGAAAGAAAGAAAGAGGTTAATAAACCCAATGAATGAAGCATGCTTATATTTAAAAGAAAATAAAAGATGCTAGCATGGCAGCAAAAGCTACTTTGATTTTAGCCTCTGTACAATATATGTTCCCCACATATCTAATCACCAATGAAAGATCCTCCTGGCATGAATGATTTATTATCTGTCAGATCTTTATTATAACAGATGATGGAACTCAGGAGATACTGCTTTTCCTAGTTCAATATAAAGTTATCAACGTGCTTGAAACATTGAGATCATTAATTGAAATGTTGGATAACAAAAGTTGGATTACAAACTATCAACAATAGTAATCAATAATAAACTGGTAATCAATAGTTACTAGTTGATGATTAATAAAACTAAACTTGAAGAAATATGGTCAAAAGAAAGAAAAAATAAATACATAAATATGCTAAAGCTACACATTTTTCCAATTATTAAAACTACTTCAATAAACTATTTCTAGAGGTTAGTGTAGGCTAACAAGAGATCATGTCAATATATTATTTACCTTCTTAATCAAAAGTATCTCCAATCAACTTGATGAGTTTATAAGCTGTCTGTCTTTGGAGGCATCTCCACATTGATAGAAAGAACTTGTCCACAAAAGCTTTGCTGAGAAGACATAGAATACCTGGTTGGTTCTCAGAGTAAGCTTGCCTCCAAGATGATTCACTGCCTGATATTCCAGGAGGACAGATTTCTATCATCAAGACTCAGATGAACCCTCAATATATTGTTTTACCCCCCAAAATATTATTCAATTATCATTGTTTGGAAATTAATTCTTCTGATCTGGGGTAAGTCTATAGGATGTAATTCATGGCTCCCCAAAACCCATTGGCTGGTGTGGATCTCAGTTTGAACATAGGGTATTTTAACCAAGAGGATTATTTTTATTTTTTCGACTCTATGCCATCTAGAGTTACTTTTAAAAACCACAAAAATATAATTTATGAATGACATGTCTAGATTACCTCATGTGAGTAACAAGGTCCTGTCTCCTATGTAGACACTCAAAGTAACATTATATATTGGCAGAAAACTTCTATTTCATTCCACAGAAAATATAGGTTATACAAAAGACTAAGAGAAGCACAAAATAAATTTATGTATAAAGCTCTCAAATAACTCAACTCCCCACAAATAGTGAACTGAATTAATAATTGCCTTTGAGACAAACCTTTAACATTATGGTGGATATCTTGTTCTCTCACAGATACTATATGGTTCCTCCCACACTTGGGGGTTGAATTTTTCCCATAAATCAAATAGCTTTAGGACTGATTAACAGACAATCTCTTGCCTTGTGTGTCTATATAACTCACTAGTTTTGCTCATCAAAAAATAGAACCTGATTCTTTTGGACAGAAGTAAATATTGAGATAAAAGAATGATCCATCCCTACTTCCCAGGATGAAAGTGTCCTAAAGTTAAGTAGATGATAGTGGTTTTGTTTAAAACTAGGTAGCTAACTTGAGAATAAGAGTCTGATACACTTGAATTTGACTGGGTTGGGAATAGAGCATTTCTGCTCCTGTAGTTTTTCAGTGACATTAAAGTGGATACATTCATGTGGAGCTGTGATCTGCAAATGATTAAATAAAAGAATTTATTCAATGGAAGGGGAGATTGCTTATAGAAGGCTATTTTCAAAGTAATCTCCCTAAGCTCTGAGAAAACTGACAAGGAATAACTTAGGGGAGAAAAGAGTCCAGGGAATGAAAATTTGTTGAGCACTTTAGAAATGCATTTCATTCTAGAAAAAAAAATGCTATTCCTGTTATCATATGCTATATAACAAGATAATTACTGTCCTCTTATAGCTATTGACTTTTTAAAAAGGTTTGCTATCCCTTTTAGTATATATGGTCTTAACTTTGCCTACTTGAAGACAAACTATGGAACCAATCAGTTAAAAGTTGAGAATTCATTTAATCACCTGTCTGAGGTAAGCCAGGGGCAGATTCACCTGTCTCCCCAAAAAGCAGAGACAAAATTGAGCTCATTCTGTATGGATTTTAGAAATATGTCGTGTAATTTAGAATTACCTTCTATATGGCCCTGAGTTAGTAATAATATAGTTTGGTCAAAGAACCAAGTAGTTAAGGAAGGAGGAATATAGCTGTCTTACATTTTCCATAATTGTTTGTAGACTAAAGAACAGGATAACATTAATTAAACTGAATTAGTGTTGTACTGCATCATGGTTCCTCCTGAAAGGTTTTGTGTTTTATTGTGTTTTCAAGGAATTAAACCCATTTAAAAAGGAGAACTAAGCTTTAGAAAAAGAAATCACACTTTTCAGACCTGTAATTTAAGTTTTGCTCTTCTCATTTAAGTGTATCCATAATTCTCTGTTCCTTTGTGACTTTTATTGTGTGTTTATTCAGTTATATTTTTAGACTTTCTAATTTTGAAACCACATGTGTGTGCGTTATTAGCATGAAGCTGGTAATGGAGTATTTGAAGTATTCCTTTGAACAAGATCTTAGAAGGTGCTTTTTTCAGACTTTGAAATAATCATAAATATTCAAAAACACAGTATGATCTTGTAGAAACAATCCCCATGTTTTACATGGAATGAGTTTCTTATACATGAACTAATGCCATTTTTCATTCTAATGTGATTTTCTACATCATGGAGAGATCTTGTCACTAGAGACAAGACAGATACATCTATCTTCTATTTATTTATTTATAATGAATCCAGGTTTTTGGGGGATGCGTAGGAATGGGATGAAGAATAACAATTAATATATTACATAACATTATGTGTGTATATTTAGTGATTCCATTGGTATAGGGAAATTCTGAGAGAAAACTCCATTTTTAATGCAGGTTAGCAACTTGTTTGCAATTTATAGTTATAGGAAGTTTCCTGGGAGTACTGAGAACTTAAATTATTTGCACAGGTTCACATAGGTACTATGTGTCTTCGGTGAAACTTGAACCCAGATTATCCTGGTTTTGAGGCTGATATATATGCACACATATACATATACACATGTATACACATATGCTTATATGCATAATATGCACACAAATACATATATGGTATATATAATCTATATCTATCTACATACATATGTATGTGTCATATATTTTCTATCTCAGCAATGCTAAATGTCAAATAGTGGAGTATATTCTACTTGAAGAGGGGAATAGCTCCTGTACTTACTAGCTATGAGATCATATGCAGGTCACTAGTACTTATCTACTAAGTCATAGATGGTAGTAATCTTCCATCTTGAAGGGAATTTCCACGTCAGGAATGCTCTACAATAACAAGATTATAGGTTATATATAGTTTTATATATACATATATATGTATATATATATATATATTTGCAAGACACAATAACTTACTAGCTAGGTAGCATCTATGAATCTCAGACAACTTTAACACAACTCTATAAATTAGAAAGAAGTAATCTTTGATGATTCTTTTGTCTCATATCTCTGTGTCTGTCTCTTCTCTGTGTCTTTTTCTGTCTTTTTGTATCCCCACATGTGTGTTAGCTTTTAAAAGTGTTTTAATCCTTATATCTTAATATAAATTCTGTTATGAAAATGAACACGATTTTGAACCAAGATGAAATACATAGTAAATATGTATTTCAGGAAGATATGAAAATATTTTAAAATTTATTCATCTATCTATCTATCCTTATTTCTTTATCCATTTTCATACTCCTTGTACTGTTTCTTGACACACATCTTTAAACACATCAAACTGAGTTGGTTTCTGTTTCTTTAATTTTCCAGACTTTCTGGTTCAATTTTACTTCTGTGATATAAGGGAAGAAAGAAGGAGAGAGGAGAAGAAAATGATGCAATTAATACTTCAGTTTAATATACTATATTTTCTCATTCTAAATTAATTGCAAGATTCATCTAAGCTATTAAAAATAAACTTAGACTTCATAAACTTTGCCTAATTTGATGATTACTAAAAAGAGTTGAACAAAAGAAGAAAGTTCAGTCTTTTCAAATTTCAGTGTAGAAATTCAACATAGTGAATATAATATATAAAAGAAATGATTTATAACAACTAGCCTATTTTATATATAAAATAGCTTGTATATTATATTTACTATGTTGTGTTGTATTTGTCACAGTGAAGATAATTATATATTTTGAAATAAAAGTAAGGAGGTATTTACATCAATCCCCTTGTTTATTATATTTACCATATTGTATGTAGGCATACCTTTGATATAAGGGTTCATAATCTGAAGACTATGCACCCATTTAATTGGGTTTTTATACTATGTTGTATTCTTTTTATATTCCTATAAATAAAAAAAAAAAGTTTTCCAAGGCAACAGTCATGATTCATTATGAGTGTGTTCCTTCCTATTATTTTAATTTTCATTTCATATTTTCATTTATTTCAATCAATATTTCTAGCTTCATTTTAGCTCACCACATTCTTTATTGGTCTTTCATCATTTTGATATGAATTTGGCATGTCTTAAGGAACCCAAAAATAAGTAGGCAAGGTGAATTTTTATAATTATACCAGTCACCCCATCTAACATTTCTTTAACAATAGAATCATTAAGTTTTAATTTACACTAATTCACATTTAACCACTTATTTTAATAATAATTTCATAGAAGATTGCTATGACAATGTATTGGTGTTGAATTTCTAGAAATCATAATTTTATTATAAACCTTCTTAGTGTTCTTTAGAGGATTTAGCATATAAATCATCTCCTTCTAAAAGTTTTATCAAGCTTGTTCTAGTGTGCCCAGATCCTGTTTTCAAGTGTTTGATCTGCTTATAAAAACAAAATTGCAATTTAGCTTTTATTTATTGGGTGAAGAAACTAAGTATAATGAGAACCATCTAAATATAATAGGAATTTTGCTTGTTGATTGGTTTTGGAGATGTTTACAATTCAATATTAATGAGATAATAAATATAAAACCTCTAAGAAAAAAGATTATTTTTAATTAAATTTTTATTATTTTCTTTTTTACATTTATCACTAATATTTTATTTTTCAAATTACATATAAAGATAGTTTTCAACATTTATTTTTGTAAGATTTTGAGTTCCAGGTTTTTGTCTCCCTCCTTTATCTTCCCTTTTACTGAAACATAAAGCAATCTGACATAAGTTATACATGTACAATCATTTTAAACATAATTTTTTATTATTTTTAGGTTTGTGAATTTCTTGTTGGAAGTTTTACTATTCAGGACTGGCTTTAAGTATGGTCCTGTTTATTGACTGAGAATGTTTTCTGAGCACTAACTTAGGTACAATAAATACAAGTACAATAAACCATTATTAAATACTTATTTATATATGCCAATCACCATTCTAAGTACCTAGGATACAAAAGGCAAAAGAAAGCCCCTCACAGAGCTTACTATTAAATAATAATTATGGAGAGTCTCATTACTAGAAAGATGGCTTTGATAACCTATGAAATATATGTGGTAAAAAACCATAATGGCCTTCGGTTTTGTGTATCTGCTTGTTGCTTCTATAGAAAGGGGAAATATACAGAACTAGAAGGGATTTTAAAGAGCATGGTTCAACACCTTTATTTTATATATGAGACACATGAGTCCTGTGGAATAATTTGATTTGCCCAAAGGTCACACAATTGGTAACTTAGGAAAAAGGATTTAAACTAAGATCTCTAGATTCTTTAGTCAACATTCTTTCCACTTTATGATGAAGTTCCAAAGTTGTGTACAAGCATTCATTTTATTATTTGTAATCTTAATGTAAGATCTTTATTTGACAATCAAGTGAAGGAATTAACCCAAGTCAAATCGACAGTCTCATTCTAAATGAAATTAGAAGACATAAAGAAGGGTAAATTAATGGATGGATAACTCACAGTTATCCTTGAAGAGTGAATAAAGAGATGGATGAGTTGCTTTCATCTCAGCTGGAGAAGCAACAGGAAATACAGTGTCTTGTGTAGAGTTGGAATTTAATAAATGCTTATTAAATTTTACTAATTTGAGTTGAAACATTATTTCATGGGACACAAACTGCTCTCAGTTCTTGGACAATAAAGAACTACTCTAAACATTATTGCACTTACTGTGCAAAATATATTACTGAGAATGAGAATGGAATGGAGGAATTCAGTGACAAATATGACAAAAATACACCAAATCAAGTTAAAACATACATTAATACTTGGTGATTTTAATGGGCAAAGGTTAATATAAGACAGGCAAAAACAAAAGTCAAATATGAGAAAATATAACTTGAACTCAAGAAGTGAAAGGGGCCAAAGACTTAGATACTGCTTAGAAGTCTCAGATTTACATGTTATTAATACTTCATGGAGAAAGTTGGACAATTACAAAAAGAAATCAAGTTGACTATCTTAATATATAGAAATAGGATGGTCATTGTAGAAGTCAGTTTGAATCAGATTTCTATCTATAATCAAATCATTGCTTAGATCAATGGTCAAAATCAATGTCAAATAAGAAAGCAGAAAAAAGAGTGAGTTATTGTGGATGATTATTATGGCTCAAACTTGACTTCAAATAATTTGACTTAAAAAACGGGATACAGAAAAGTAAAGATACTGCCTCATTTTCTCTTAGAAATGAACTAAAACAATGAGATGGTCAAAAGAAGCTCCAAATCTCCCTAAATAATAAATGCATAATGTAGAGGGCTGAAACACTTGAGTTGTTGCACTGAGATTGATTTAAGCACTTAGGGTTAATTACTGATTGGACAATACTCTGTGGGAATATGTTTGGAAAATGGTCCTTCCCACTATCCTGTGCTGGCTCAATGATTGGTGTATACAGAGGATTGTAGGAGGAATTGGGGGGTGGAGTAAGACGAGCCAGAGTCACTTTTTGGGGTGCACAAGGAAGAAGGTG
Source organism: Sarcophilus harrisii (assembly GCF_902635505.1). Classification (NCBI taxonomy): domain Eukaryota; kingdom Metazoa; phylum Chordata; class Mammalia; order Dasyuromorphia; family Dasyuridae; genus Sarcophilus; species Sarcophilus harrisii. Next base: position 208,687,026 of record NC_045428.1, read on the forward strand.
GTGGCAGAGATTCTGCTTCCATGCTGTTCGATCCTGCATCTGAAGACCAAGTATAAAGACTAAGGACTTTTGCTTATCCTGACTCTGGCTGATTCTGGGGTGTCTGGGGTGCTAGTGTGGTCATCACATAATAATGCTGGTCAAAAGATAATACATGACAGACATCTTCAATACTGGTTTAGAATAAAATCATGTTTGTATAATACTAAAGAGGGGATGATATGATATTTCAAATGGTATTCATGCTATTATTTTCCTAGAAAAATTTATATAAATGTCATATATCTGTAGCGCTATCTTTATCAACATATGCAATACACACATACATATAAATATGTGATGGATATATACATATAGACATACATATGAATATTTTATATGTCTATATAAACACTTAATTTGCTAGTATGTTATGTAATTGTGATCTTGGACAAATAGTTTAACCTCTTTGGACCTTAATTTTTTTCTTCTTTAGATGAGGGGGTTTAATTTGATAGTCTCTGAAATTCATTCCAGCTTTAAAACTATGACTCAATAATCTTATGAACTGTGAACCATGGTTACAGAATAAAATATTATAGGTGAACCAAAAGAAATTGGAAAAATGAATTTATGGAAGTTGCTATATATTATCAATAATGAATGAATTGCATATGAGAAATGTCATCAAGACAATATACTATCAAAAAAGGAGATGATCCTAGTCTTTACATGAAAGTTATGGACAACCAAATACTACATTAGAAACTATAAAATTGTAAAAATAACCAGAAGAAGACCTATATCATGTTGAGTATATACTCAACCTGTATCTTCTATGAATGATTTATTGGAAAATATGAATAGAAATCATTCAGAATGAGAAGGCATGAATGGATTGTGAGCTGTATCAGCAGATCAGCAGGTATGCCCATACTGATAAGGTAAAATAATCTCTGAAGTATTAAGATATTAAGTCACATTCCCCATTCTGTGACCATTTTCACAGCATTTGCTGCATTTCTTTTTTGTAGACCTTTTTTTCTTTTACTTATTTTAAACTTAAATACAAATAGGAAAAGAAAAAAAAATTGCCACAAACACAGTAGAACATAAAAAAGGATTTAAAATATAAAACATTAAGTTTCCATTTCAAGAAAGCCTATGTAATAAATACTTCACATTATGATCAGAGAAGTCCATCTTTTGGTTGCTTTCTTTTAGTTTTTTTTTTTTTTTTTTTTTTTGTTGTTGTTGTTGTTCTCTGCTGTGTACTTTTTATTTTATTATTTATTATACCCCAAGGCTAAAATTAAGTATGGATATACAAAGACATATATACATAAACACACATATACACACACACACACACACACACATATATATATAATATACACATAAATACAAAATATACATACATGCATATACATAGATGTTTATAGACATGCACATATATATATACATTCATAAGACTCTATATAAGACTATACTATGCTTGTTTGTCTTCTGTTTCTCTAAAGACAGGTAACATCTTCCTTCATAAGTCCAAGTCTTTCCATATTTTTTCTAACTCCACCAACTCATTTCCTGTACAGCAATATTTCAACTTTATATTGTCTAGTTATTTTAAATAGTCTAAAACAAATTGATTAATATGACTGACATGGTATAGTTTCCCTGTTTTTCTCTTTTGGCTAAATCTGTTTTAGCTTTACCTTTGAGATCATAATCATTACTCACCTATGGTTCAAATTATACCTTGACCAAGCTGACCACTCTGGAACCCTTAAACATCAAAATGGTAAATCCCCATGCTGCTATTCCCAGAATATCTGGGAACAAAATAATCAAGTCAATGCTGCTATTCAAGGAAAACATGTGTCAGTCAATTACTCAATGATCCAGCCACTATTCTTATGACATTTTTGACCAAGATATTCTACACTGGTTACCACTTTCCAAGATGCATTATCTCTTATTAGAATGTAAGTTTCTTGGGGGGGTGGAATTTTTTTTTTTGTATTTTTGTTACTAATACTTACCAAAGTATTCAGTACAAGGTAAATGCTTAATAATGCTTTTTCATTTATTTGTTCAAGTCTCTTACTGTTGATAGGCAGCCAGATATGATAATAATTAAATTTTATTAGTTATAATATTTTAAAATTGCTTTTTCATGTACAAATAAAATAAGTTTAAAATGGAGGGATACTTTATGTCAAAAGGTTAATGGACAAGCACATGGTGCAGTTTTTTAAATAAAAAATATATTTTCAAGTATACAATATTTATAGTGAAAATTTGACAATAAAATGGATTGTTGTAAGGGACTGTGTAATCTCTTTACCTCAAAACCTATAAGGGGTGGAGGCAGGTAGTTGGTGTAGTGGATAAAACACCAGCCCTGAAGTCAGGAGAACCTGAGTTCAAATCTGGTCTCAGACACTTAACACTTCCTGGCTTTGTGACTTGGGCCATTCACTTAACCCCAATTGCCTCAGCAAAATAATAATAATAATAATAATAATAAACCTATAAAGGAAATTCCAAACCATTCAGAGAAACATTCTAGTGGAAGCAAAGAAGTGGAAATAAAATGGATGCTTATCATTTTTCCCCCTGTGGTTGAAAAATACATGTAAATTTAATGAAATTTTGTGCAGTGAGAAAAGGCATCAATAAAACATTTAACATTTTAAAATGCTTTAAAGGTTATTAAGTAAGATAGCATTGGAATACTTTACCCCTCCTCCAGTATAATACTTTTCCTAGTACTTTCTTATCTCCCCCAAGCTCTCTGTGTCTAATTCTGATCTAGTCAGATCTGGTCAAATGTTTTCTTCTTCATTAAACTTTATTCCCCAGATGGGAAATAATATGCACCTCACAGATGATCATATCACATTGTACCTGAACTGATAAATGAAAAAACAAGACATTTTAAAGTAAATACAAAGTATTTGGAGGAAGTTTTTTGAGTTCAAAAGCTATTGTCTTTGTATATCTACAACCTGGCAAAGTATCTTAACAAAAGTTTAATAAAAACAAGCATGAATTTATACTTCTAATTTCTTTCATGATTTTATGATCCATTTTTGGTAAATTGATGAATAAATCAATGAAAAATGATTTATTTAATGCCTACTGAATATAAAGCATTTTACTGTGAAAAAAGTCACCATTGGAGAAACACACAAATACAGAGCTATTTTTATTTTTTTTGGTATTTGGTAAAGCATGAATTCAGTCTATTTTATGCAATATTACTAATCAATACTTAATGATATTTATTAAACAATTACTACTATGTGCTTTTCCCAATTAGAATGTGAGTACACACTTGGAGTACAAAGACTGTCTTTTGCTATTTGTTTCCATGGTGCTTTCCATATAGTGTGTGTATGTGTATGTGTGTGTATGTTAATTCTGACACAAAGAATAAGTACTATAAAGGATTGTGCTTAATATGCATTTAATATATGTAATAAATGTTATAAAGAGGTTGTGCAAGTTAGAGAGAAAGGACTGTTGATTTTAAAAATGATTATTCTCAGCTTTTAGCAAAGTACTGGACAAGTAAATGCTTAGTAAATGTAAAACTCTGCTAAATGATTATGCATGTGAAATAAGTTTTTACAATTTTGTGTACAAATTTATAAGATAAAGAGGCTGGGAACTCATATATTTTTTCATTGGCATCAACTATACTATGGTAGGTAGGTTCCCCCTACACTTGCTACATTTCTTTCTTTAGAGGAAAAGATGACCATTGAAAGGGAAATAAGCATAACCCTATTGGTTATATTGCAAAGAGGTGAAATGCTTGCAAAAAAGTCTCACTAGAAGTCCTTCATTTTAGTATTGTCCTCCATTGAGAACATAGCAGTAGTTATCAAGTACTATTTTATGTTTAAGTCTTTGTCAATGTGCACTTATGAGTTCTATTAAAATATTTTGTGTGGAAGAAATAAATACCTGTTCTATATTTAATCTATATTATATATTGAGTATCATTTTATTCCCCTTTTTGATAAGGTCCTGGACATGTGCCATACCTAAGTTTTTTTTTAATAATTATCTCTTGGGATCTACAGTCAGGAAATTCTAGGGAAAAAGTATCCAAAATGCTTCTTTAGGAAAAAGACTCCCCAAAGACTGGACCTTATCCACAAATACAGAAGTAGGCACATATTTGGGTATAAAATTAGGAACATATTTAGAGTGATACAGTGAACTCCTCTCCCCTCCCCTCATCGGCATTTTAGAATTGTTTCCCTTCTTTGGAGAAGAGGATGTTTTATTTTTATTTTTATTTTTATTTTTATGATGCCTAGCACTTAGTATTTGTCCATAAAATTTGGGGATTGATTGAATATTTACTATATGCCAAGTTATACAAAAGACCTGGACTGGTTGATCCTTCCTTAGATGGTCTTATATCCTCTTTATATAAATATAAAATCCAGGGGCGCAATCAAATCAATTTAGGCCTCTAGATGGTGCAATGCATGAAGAACTAATGTTCAAATTCAAATCATGTTTTTGATAGTTAAGTGTGTGTCCCCAAACAAATCATTTAATCTCTATCTGCCTCAGTTTTCTCATCTGGAAAAAAGTCAATCATAATAGCACCCATCAACTAGATTGTTGTGAAAACTAAATGTGATAATATTTGTAACATGAAAGATGCTTGTAAAATATGTGTGAACCTTAAAGTACCATATACATTCTAACTCTTCTTTTTTTTCTGCCTTCTCCTTCTTCTCTACTGAAGATCAGGACCCCTGAACTAAAGTGATTCACTTTCATCAGTTTCCTTCAGTACCAAATATTAAGGTATATTTGTATATTTCTTGGCCATTTCTTATACCTCTTTTGTGTAGTCTTTTTGTGTAGTCTGACTACACAAAAGAGGTATAAGAAATGGCCAAGAAGTTTATGATCTCACCACTTATACAGAAAATGGGGAAGGATATAAGACAGAATATTATCAAGAGCCAAAAATGCTAGTCTTGAAAACTGCTTTTTTAGAGATCATAAATCATAGTATTATATGTTATTAGAAATAGAAGAAATTGTGTTTGTATAGAAGACAAATAAAGGCAAAAAATAGCTAAAAGCCTGAATTGTTTTTTTTTTTTTTTTGTATTCAATATACTGTGCTATGTATGAGAAGTGGAATAGAGAAATCATGATTTTTTATTAACCTGTTTCAGCTAATTTGTGACCTCTTCTAAAGAAGGCAAATACCTATGCTATGTGAATATTTGTGTAAATTCATTCATTTCAATAGATCATGCACCTGGAAAGCTTTGTAAATATCTGTAAAGGAAAGGGTAATGATACACATCTCAGAGGAGCAATATATACTCATCAGTTTATATAGCTGAGTATTATCCATGAAGAAAACCTAATTGCAAAGAATTAATAATTAATATGACCAAGACACACCATAAACAAGTAAATACACAATTAAAAGCAATAAAATGTTGGGCATAGAAAGATAGTTTATTAATAAAAAGCCTGTGGGGAAAAATTGTTTTTTTATTAACAGCATTCCTCCAAAATGAGTGAGATAAGGATGGTATACCTGTCTTTGAGATACTGTCACAATAATGAGTATTATAAATATCTGTGATACTTACATGTATAATATATATGATGATAATATAAGTATATAAATATATAAACTATAGATTACAAAAGTTTAGTTCAATCAAATTATATATTTTTCATAAAAATGTTATTGAGACAGTTTTTAATAAATATTGAATGTTGTATGAAAAATGTATTTCATTAAAAAGACATTGGATAGTCTTGAAAAGTCATTGCCCTTTCATTAACTACTTGTGTAATTATACACAAGCAATTTAAATTCTCTGGGCTTCAGTTTTCTTATATTTAAAGCAAATAAGCTTGTTTAGATGAGCTCTCAGGCCTTTTCCAACTTAAATTGAATGATTCTATGAACATTTTCTCTAGGGGATTTTTTTTTTTCCTTACCCATGGAAACTGAGATGTCTGAGTAGATGGGAAGAAGGGATCATTCAATGGCTAGGTTTATGGGACCATTTCATCACAAAATGTGGCGAACTGGAATTGATATGATTGACAGATCAGGTCAGAATTAGATAACGGCATGATAGACATCTGGAAATAATGAGCAATAGTCAGTAAGTCTCCAAGAAAGACAGGTTGTTTGTTAAATTTATTTTTTCCTTTATTGTTTTATTTTTCTGGTTATACATGTATATTCGTTTTTATATACTTTTTTTTTCCTGAGGCAATTTGGGTTAAGTGCTTGCCCAGGGTCATACAGCTAGGAAGTATAAAGTGTCTGAGGCCAGATTTGAACTCAGATCCTCCTAACTTCAGGGCCGGTGCTTTATCCATCTAGCTGCTCTTCACATTTCTTTATGAATCATGTTGGGTGAGAAAAATCAAAACAAAAGAAAAAATCAAAGGAGAGAACACCTCTCCCCCCAAAAAAATAAAACAAAAAAACATAGCATGTGTTGGTATTCATTGCATTCGGTTTTTGTAGTTCTTTTTCTGGATGCAGATGAATGATGCTTTCTATCCAAAGTTTATTGGGGATTGCTTTGGATCACTGAAACACTGAGAAGAACCAAGTCTTTCATAGTTGATCTGTAGAGGGCCAGGACTCTGAAAATGTGAACTTGAATCAAGGACAATGGAGTGCTTATAGTGAAGCACCTACTCAGTGTGAGATAATGGTTCTCTAAATATATACTTAATGTGATATGGTGATGTAATGGTTACACATGCTCAGTTGCTGTAATGATGTAATCATACTGAAGTATTTAAGAGCTGGGAAGGCTGGGAAAACTGGGAACGAGCCTCTCAGCCAGAGACACAGAGGATTCTCTCAGTCACAGAGACAGAAGAAGTCTCTCAGCCACAGACACAGAGAAGACTCGGGACTTCATCTTTGACCATCCTCATAACTCTCCGGCCTTCAGAACACTTTTCCATCTAAAGACCAAGGTCCGTCCAGAGAATATCCAGAAAGCTAGTCCATACATTACATTGATAATCATCAATCTTGCTGTTATTGTGCATGATATATTCCTGGTTCTGCTTGTTTTGCTCAGCATCAGTTCATGTAAATCTTTCTAGATCTTTCTAAACTTCAGCTTGTTCATCATTTTTTATATAACAATATTGTTCCATTACCTTCATATACCACAATTTTTTCAGCCATTCCCCAAATAATTGACATCTACTCATTTTCCAATTCTTTGCTACCACAAAAAAGCTGCTAACAAACTTATTCAAAAGGAAGTTAGATTGTAAATAAAACGTCTTTTCAAATGTTGCCTTCTAATTGGGGATATAGGTCATACTACCCTGCAAGCTAGTCTTGGCCTTTGGTTTCTGAGGGATGTTAGATTCAAGTCAGTTTTCAACTAGCTTAATGCAAATGTTATTCAGTCATTGTTTTTTAGTTGTATCTAACTTTCTGATCCCATTTGGGTTTTTCTTGGCAAAGATATGGTTGTGATTTGCCATTTCTTCTCCAACTCATTTAATAGCTTACATAGCTGGTAAATACCTGAGATTTGAATTGAATTCTTCCTGATTGTTGACCCAGTGCTGTTATCTACTGTACTACTTAACTATCTTAAAAACACAATATCTTCTAGTTCTAGAGACATAAATAACACTTCATCTTTAAGTAACTTATTTTTTGCCTTCATTTCCTTAGAATTGAGGTCAGAGGAATTTAATAAGATGTTAAATCAGTATTCTGTTAATGAGACTTTCTCTTGTTCTTTGTATTTCTAATAAAGTGACTTTTTTTTTTAATGCCATAATTCTCACTTTTCACCAATTTAGGCTTCACCACTCACTCATGCATTGTGTAAAGTACAATCAAAGCTCAGAATGTTCTAAATTTCAATGACATGTACAGTTTTCTGTGGATGCATCTTAGTTTCTTACAAGACTATAAGTTTCATTAGGGCAGAGTATTCTTTAAATGTTCTATTCCTGCTTCTTAGTTTAGTACTATGTATATAATTGGTACTGACCAATTGGAGGCCAGTTTTACTCACAGAAGATGTTGTTCTTCATTCTTGAAGAAAACCGTAACATCAGGGAAGTGATGCCATGACATGCAAGTGAACTGAATTTAAGGGAGAGAGGGCTGTGCAAGGTCACCTGCTTCACTTTTCCCTCCAGAGCCATCTGATTCAGTGGGAAGATATAGATCAGTACACCTGGAGATGGGTAGGGTGCAATGGGAGACCTTGGCATTTGTGAGTTAAGGTCTTTCCTAGGTCTCAATTTGACTGAGGGAACACACATTCAGTGATTAAGATTAGTGAGTAACTGAAGCAAAGAATATCCTCTTTCCCTAATCCAAATAAATAAATAAATAAATAAATAAATAAATAAGTGAATGAATTTGGGAAGGGAAGACCCTCAGGGTTTCTGGCCAAGATGTAGTAGTCCTATTTGAGAATGAAGGATAAACAATAGTCTCTGTGAGTAAAACTGGCTTGCAATTGGTCAGTTGAAAGATTTCCTTCCTTCCTTCCTTCCTTTCTTCCTTCCTTCCTTCCTTGTAATATTCGGGCTAGCTTTCTGGAGGACTTCTCTGTAGTCTGAGCTTGAGCTTGAACACCTACTCACTTGAGTCTCTCTCAAGTTTGCTTGTTTCAAGTCCTCTCAGCTCTTTTATACCTTACTACAATCACATCACTACAGCACACTGAGCATGTGTCAACTGTAGAACCATTATAATGCATTACCATACTAAGTATATGTAAACTAGAAAATGATTATCTCATCAATCACACTGAATAAACACCCTGTTGTAAGTATACTTGTTTCAAGTATACTTTTCCAGAGTTCTGACCCTCTACATTTCCTGCTTTCTTTTGTTTTAGAACACAGGTGGTCATGCCCTCCCTGACTTTTCAGGAAGGGAAATGAAAACACCAAAGGGAAATGGTGAGTCAAACCAGATTTTGGTAGCGAGTTTCCTTTGGGCTGAAGGGTAATTGAAACAGGTATACATAAATCCATCAGCATGAGAGGTATAGTATAGCACATAGTAATATAGCACAGGCTAATAGTGATATAAGAAACAATATGAATTAACATTATGAATTATACATGTCCATAAGTCCTAGAAGGAGGATATATAAATAACAATCACACATACACCTCCTTCAGCAACCAGGAGATAGTCCTAAACCAATCTATTGTCCATTACTTCATGTGTCAGGGAATCCAAGGATTCCTGCAGATTTTGAAGTCATGCAGCAGTCTCATGTTTGATGTTCATGAGTGAACTGCCATAACTGCCATGATCTTTCAGTGGTAGGTATAGTCAGCAATGGAATCACCCAGAGTTTCTTGAGTCTTCTCCATCTCTCTCCCATGGACAAGGCAAATAAGGCTCATTGGCACTCATCAGATTCCTTATTTATCTGTAGAGATACAAGCAAACCCTCTCCCTCAAGCAGTTAACCAATCCGGTCCCTTCCATTCACCACTTTCTGGATCACTCCACATCATCTGGTGATTATCTAAAGATAGTGGAGCTGCTTGCACTGGACACTGCCCTTCCAGTGGGTTATAAAACCTGTCTATTAGAGCCAGTGCATCTTTATGAAAAATCAAAAAAATTAATAGTGTAAAGAGCTAAATTTAAAAGTTCTCTAGAGTTACCTGTGGCTCCCCTTTTTGTTTTGGAAGAGCATCTTGATGTCTCTGTTTCTTCTCTCTACTATTGCGTCATTGAGGATTAAAGGGTATGCCAGTGGTGTGTAAAATCTGATACTGTACACAAAAGTGTGCAAAATGTTTAGAAGTATATGCAGGCCCATTATCTGTTTTTATTGCTTGTGGCACACCCATAATTGCAAGAGTTTGTATAAAGAATTCAGTGACCACTTGGGCTGTCTCTATTGCTGCTGATATTGCAAAAGTAAATCCTGAAATGGTATCTACTACAACATGGATAAAAGACAGATGACCAAAAGATTTATAATGGATCACATCCATTTGCTAAATTTCACTGGGTCTCAAATCACGAGAGTTCTTCCCTGGGGGGAGCATAGTAGTGTGGAAAGGAAGGCAAGCTGTACAGGCTTTTACTTATTGCACCTAGCTTCCTCTTTTGTTATCCCAAATTGCAAACATAAAGCTCGAGCAGCCTGATGATATTTAGAATGAGATTCTTGGGCTGCCCGAAATAAAGGGGTATTGGCTAACCTGGTTAAAAGGCAATCTGCTTTTGAATTTCCACAAAAATTAGGACCTGGAAGTCCACTATGGGAGTGGAAATACAAGATATAAATCTTGCCTGGATGCTTTCTCACTTGCCCCTGAAGTTCCGTAAAGAGCTGATATATATTAGAAACCACAAATTTTATTTGGGCTGTGGCAATTTTTTATACAAACCTACTGAATTGGCTGAATCAGATATTATATATTTATCTCCTGGACAATAAGTAAGAGCTAGAATGATTGTACACAATTCATTCTGCTGAGTGGATTGAAAAGGAGTTACTGTACTATATTTAATAAGGCATGAATTTTATCACTCACTTAGGGTCACTGTTCTACCCATACTGGTGTATCAGTTTTCCATTGAATAACAGGTTGAGAATGTTGGCAGGTAGGGGAGGGGGTGGGGGGGTAAGAGGTGAAAAATTGGAACAAGAGGTTTGGCAATTGTTAATGCTGTAAAGTTACCTATGTATATATCCTGTAAATAAAAGGCTATTAAATAAAAAAAATTAAAAAAAAAAAAAAAAAAGAGAATGTTGGCAGGCTTTCAACAGCAGCCCTGCCTAAAAAGCCAAAATATTCATTTGTAATCCTAACTGTTGTAATCTGTCTTTTCCCCACAGATTGATGGGGATTTTTTCAACTATAAAAGGAATAAAAACTCTTGTTTTGCCTTCAAATGTCCATCTCAAAGGGATAGCACTAATTTCAGAATTATCACCTTCAAGTATCCATCTCAAAGCACTAATTTCAGCTGCTATGCCAGCTTCCTATGCCAGACATACAGATGTCTGCCTTAATCTTTGGCCAATGACTGGGCTAATTGTCTCCTCTAATGACTATATGATCTGCACCTGTGTCTACCAACCCTTTCAATGATATGTTATTTACATGTTCATCTGTAATAGCTGCAGTCTAGAATATTCCTGGATTCTGTTGTTGGGAGTCAAAATCTGGATAAATATCACCATATTGCCTATCAGGAGTGTGTATCCATAAACCTGATGCTACTACTTTTCCTGGGTGATAAGTCAGACATTGTCTACCTGTATTAGTGACTGGGATATTAGCTATACATTCCCCAGTTTCCCACATCAGTGTATGGATGGACACTGTTTTGTAACCACTCTCAGGAGGTGAAATGGTTAATCCTACTGTGCCTGGAAGCAAAGGATCTATAGGCCATGCAGGGACAGATTTCACCTCTCCCAGGGATATCTCAGTAGTCCCAGCTGCATACACCTCTATTCTCCCCAATTGTAATCTCTTTCTCCCATCAGGTTGCTTCTTGTTGATTGATTATGTCTGAGTACTGAACTTCCTGAACTTCTAAAGACTCTCTGGGTGAAACATCGGCTTCCATCATGCCTCAAGTGTTTTTTGCCTGGGATCTTGGAGTTGAGACCCACTTCCTGTTTCCCTGAATCAACCTACATATTGATGCCCAATGGAAGCCTTTGTTGCGTTTTGGACATGGTGTTTTGGGTCTTCTCCCCCACTGTTTTTTCACTCTATCTTTATGCCGGCATTGAGCTTTCAAATGCCCTACTTTAGCACACTGAAAAAATTGATGAGTCTCTCTGGAAGTCCCTTGCCAAAAGGGATCTTGTCTTCCCATGTTCGGATCTTGGGAGGTCTGCATCATAGCCTGGCTATTAAAAGTATTTGTGCCCATTGTGGCACAGCATCTTATAATCTCCTCTAAAGCAGCATCCTTGTGTAGTCCTAGTATACTGGTATATTAACTCCAGGTTGCCTATTTTGATGGGCTTGTATTCTACACTATCCTCAGAAAGCCACAACAAGTTTTTTCCAGGTTCTAAACATGTCTTTGCTTAGATTTCCAATCACTAGGGATTAAAATTTTGTAAGCCAAATTCTCTAATAACATCTTAACATAAGATGATGTAGATCCATAAAGAGTGCAAGCCTTTTTCAGATCTTTGATAATTTCCAGATTAAAAGGAATGTATCTTCATCTTTCTTCTCCTGAAGAGTCGACTTCTTCAATCACAGTGTATGCTTCTATTATCAAATCAGATGTATCCTCTTTTGTCTTTAGCTTTAATTAATGCCTTATGTAATCTTGTAATAGGGGGTGGACAAAACTGCTGCATGGGTGGTGCTGATGATGTTACTGCCCCTCCCACTCCTCCTCCTCCCTCCACATATGAAAGCAAAATTGAGGGGAGATGATCAGGTGATGGGGAATGCCCTAAGAGCACCTGCTGAGAAGCACCACACTCTTTAAGTTTTTCAGCACTGTACTTAACTTCTTTGTTGTCAAATTCTCCTTGCTTTTCAGATGCTTTGTCAGCACCATTCCCCCTCCTGCTCTTTCTCCTCACACTTCCTTGTCTGGTTTTCCTCATTAAAAAAATTTTTTTTTTAGAACTTGTGGTCTCCTTTAAAGTCAAATGTATAATGTCGTACGTATAAAATGTTTCCTCAGGAATTGAATTAGGACCTTTAACTTCATAATATTCAGTTAGTTGTTCTCCCATTAATTTTCATATATCTGTCTCTAATGTTTCTTCCTTAGAGGATCAAGGAACCCTGCACTCTAATATATTTAAGAGTCCAGTGATCTGCTTCCAAGTTACCAATAAACTGCTTCTTTATTAAACTAACTTCATTCTACACACTTCCCCACTTGGTGGGGAAGGCTCTTTTCTTAGTATTTGCCCCATTTCGGCTGAAAAACAAAAGTCACTAGTTTAACCCTTACCAAAGTTTCCTGCTTGTCTATTTTTGTACTCACCCTATTTCTGGGTCACAGGCACTTCTCCATTGAGTTTATGATCACAACAGTCGAACTGCTGAGTGTAGGTTCTTGCGTCCAGAGCCTCAAAATGTAATGTGCTTTTTTCAGTGCCCCATGTTCAGACATCAAAATATATTGTTCAGGCTAGCTTTCTGGAGGATCTTTCTGTTGTCTTGAATCTGAGCTCGAGCTTGAGCACACACTTCACCTGTGTCTTTCTCCAGTCTGCTTATTTCAAGTCCTCTAAGCCCTTACATACTTTACAACACAATGAGCATGTATCACCTATAGAACCATTACATCACCATATTAAGTACTAAACTAGAGAACCATTATCTTATCAGTCACACTGAGTAAACACCCTGTTATAAGTATCCTTGTTTCAAGTATACTTTTCCAGAGTTCCGGCCCTCTATATTTCCTCTCTCCCTCCCTCCCTCCTTCTTTTCTTCCCTCCCTCCCTTCCTTTCTTTCCTCCTTCCTTTCCTTCCCTCTTTCCCTCCCTCCCTCCCTTCCTTCCTTCCTCCCTCCCTTTCTCCCTTTCTCCCTTCCCTCCTCCCTTTCTCCCTTCTCTCCTTCCTTCCTCCCTTCCTCCTTTCCCTCCTTCCTACCTTCCTTCCTTCCCTCTTTCCTTTTTTTCCTCTTTCCCTCCTTCTTCCTTCCATCTTTCCTCCCTTCCTTCCTTCCTTCCTTCCCTCCCTCTTTCCCTCCTTCTCTCTCTTTCTGTCCCTCTGTCCACATAGCACATAGATATGTGTCCACATAGTCCACATACCTTACCTACAAGATGCTCTTAAGAGTATTTTTTCCTCTTTTACACTCCCAAGATATCTTGAGGTTTCCTGGTTACATTTAACCACAGACCAGGCCTTTAATCAAAAATAATTTTATTCTAATTGACCACCAATAGGGCCTAGGCCAAACCCCATTTGTTTACAGGTTGGGACTTGATTGTTTGAGATTGAAAGTAGCATTTAAAAGATATTTCTGACACTTCTGCAACTCATAATATTATTGTTATGGAATCAAAAATTAAAATTTAGGTCTGGGGAAATACACTCAATTAAGTAGGAGTATTAAACCCAAATGAAGTGATTATTGTAAAAGGCTTTCTAAACCTTAGAGTGATATATTAATATCAACTATAATATTGTCAGAAATAAATTCAAGATGTTGGCAACCTTTAGTGATATATTTTATTGACATATTCCTATTGTTGCACACCATCATCTGTCTATCTGTCAAACTGTCCTGATTCCTGTACCTAACATATGGCACACCATCTTACCCTCTGCAAATTTGCAAAAGCTTTCATCTTTGCCTGAAAATTTCTCCCATATCACTTTTTATCTACTAGAAGCTCTGGCTACTTTCAAGTCACAGCTCAAGTGACATTTTAACAAGATTAATAAAAGAATTTCTGGCTTAACTTCCTTACCATCATTTACTTAAGAGGAATATGTCATGAAACAGGCAAAAGAATGCAAAATCAAGCCTGAGATATCAAATATAAGTCTGATCTAAATCAGTTGGTTTCTTACCTGATAAAGACCTTCCCCTTCTGCCATCTATTTTTGATGTCATCTTTTCTGCATAGTCCTTTTCGAAATTTCACTCTATCTGTTCTACTGATGTAACTACAGCTTGCATAATGCAGATCAAAACTGATATTTGGGGCTCACTGACTGGCAAGTGTTCAGTGCAGCCTGTGCTATGAGCTTAAAACTGCAAAGAGACAGTAACAAGCTGAGGATTTCATGCAATGGTGTGCTGGTAAATTTTTATGAACCAGTTCTCTGGGAAAAAAAAGTATGTAAGATAAACTCTAAGATTAATCTGCATTATTAACATTTTCTTCATCACTTTCTTAGGTGTAGACAATGATAAAACATACATCAAATTCTAATTCTTATTATTTGCTAATTTCTAAAGCCTAAATACTCACACTGAAAATTTAAAAAATCAGCTCACTTTAAATTGACCAGCACACCTCTGAATTTTCCTCTATATAATTTAGTCCTAAGCACAATGATTATAATTACAAAGAGGATAAACGATTGAAGTCCAAAGTAGCTTTATTTTATCATGATATATAGTTATTAAGATTAAACCAAGTGTTGGACTATAATAAACTGCATGAATCATCTATGAGGCTAAAACTTGTTCTATAATGATAAAGAAGATGTATGTAAGGACATCAACTGATGCTAAGTGAAATGAGCAGAACCAGCAGATTATTATACATAACAACAACAATACTATACAACAATCAATTCTGATGGTTATGGTTCTCTTCAACAATGAGATGATTCAAACCAGTTCCACTTGCTCAGTGATGAAAAGAGCCATCTACACCTAGAGAAAGGACAGGAACTGAGTGAGACCACAACAGACTCACTCTCTTTGTTGTTTGCTTGCATTTTGTTTTCTTTCACAGTTTTTTTCTTGCTTCTTGATCTGATTTTCCTAGGATAGCAAGATAACTGTATAAATATGTATATATATATATATATATTGTGTGTGTGTGTGCATATATTGGATTTAACATCTATTTTAATATATTTAATGTATTGGACTACCTGCCATCTAGGAGAGGGCATAAGGGGAAGGAAAATTTGGAACAGAAGATTTTGCAAGGGTCAATGTTGAAAAATTACCCATGCATATGTTTTGTAAATAAAAAGCTTTAATTAAAAAAAGAAGATGTAAGGATTTAGAAATTAAGGTTAAGAAATTGCATATGCATGAATATTGTCATTAAGGAGTAGATAATAATCTTAATATGATGTCTACATATGAAATCTATGGTGGTAATTTTTAATACAGCCAAACACAATTCTATAATGGCTAATGTTTGATATATATTTGTATACCTTTTAACTTTGTATTTTATGCCATTTATTGAGATGTATATTTTACTAGTTATAAAATATTGGTCTGTGTTTATTGCTATATTTACATGCAAAAAATTTTGTATGTGAATTATATGTTGGGTGATCTATGTCAATGTAATTGTGAATTAATGCTTACTTTTACTTTGATATGTGTGTTAATTATAATGAGAAAATTATGTTGTGTTGATCTGATACAAAATGTTAATTATGTAAATATGTGATATCCATATACTTGATAGTTATGTTTGTATTTTCCATCATCTCAAAATTTTAATTTGTAGAGTACTGAAAATGCTTGCTTACTTATGGATATAAGATACTCTTAATTTATTGCTCTTTCATATAGAGCAATTAAGTATTAAAGGGAGCATAAAAATACTTTGTACAGAAAAAAACGACTGAAATTAGTAAATTGTGTAAGATATACCTGCAGTCAAGTGTTTAAAAAAATAGGAAGATAATTTTAATTTAATAAAAACTGGTGAAACTATGTATATGATATAGCAATTTTTAGATGGGAGTTAACAGTACGGGACAGAAAGTGATGCAAAGATAAAGTTAAGGTGCAATTATAAAGATGTAAATTGCCTTGTGAAGGATATAGGATGATGCCTCATTTGTATGTGAATAATTTGATGTTTTAAAAGGTCAGAAAAAGAATTTTTATTTGCTAAAAACTGGAAGAATGTGAGTATAAGTAACAGTTTCCAAGATATAAAATGAAAATTGAAAACCTGGATATGCAAGGCATTATGAATCCTTAATTCAGAATAATACATAGAATAAAAACTTAGGAGGAAAAATCTGAAAAAAGGTCATAACATATTTCAATAGTAAGGTATGATTTTTAAAAAGCACTTTAGATTTCATGGCACAAATGTGATGCTTTGTTATCTTTTAAGTGAAAGGTGATCACCTAATGCCAAGATACTCTGATTTAAGCCACTGAAACAGGAAATAGGATGAGGGTTTATGTGGTGAAAAGACTGAAGAACTTGATAGAAGGATAAAGTAGTAAGCCACAAAAAAATTTTCAGAACTTTTTCAGAACTATTTCAAGAGACCAATAACTGCTGGCCCCACCCAGTATATATGATGCTGCATAGGTTCAGGGCAACAAAACTTCTGGGTCAACCTTGATTTAAACTCCCTCTCCTAACTAAGTACTCCATTGTAGTTCTCAGTTTTGGCTAAGGTTTATATCTGAAATTCTACTGCTGGTTGGAACCATTCAGTTGGTGTTTGCTTTTTTCTCTATATGTAGTGTTGTCCTATGACTATCCCTTGCTCCAATGCAGCCAAACACTGGCTACCTATAATAGAAGTCCCAGTCCATATTGGATCTTCAACACACTTTTGAGATACTAGCAATGGAGCTACCCTCATTTTTTTCTCTTCTGTACAGTGCTCATCTTTGCTTTACCTGGAACTGCATACTTAGTGGCTGTCCAAATTCAGTCTCTTTTCTGGAAGGCTTTGAGTGATATTCTGGCCTCTGTGCCTGTAGATATTTATCTCCCAATCAGCATGAGCTCTAAAAATGAGTTATTGTGATTTTTCATTGGATTCCCTGGGAAATATTTTCCCCATTTATTGCTTCCCATCTCATCTTGTTTGCATTAGTTTTGTTTGTACAAAAGCTTTTTAGCTTGATATAATCAAATTTTTTCTATTTTGTGATCAATAATGATCTCTAGTTCTTCTTTGGCCACAAATTCCTTCCTCCTCCACAAGTCTGAGAGATAAACTATCCTGTGTCCTTCTAATTTATTTATAATTTCATTCTTTATGCTGAAATCATGAACCTATTTTGATCTTATCTTGTTGTACAGTAGTAAGTGTGGATCCATGCCTAATTTCTGCCATACTAATTGTCAGTTTTCCTAGCATTTTTTGTCAACTATAGAATCCTTCTCCCAATAGCTGGGGTCTTTGGATTTGTCAAATACTAGATTATTAAAGTTATTGACTATTTTGGACTATGAACCTAACCTATTCCACTGATCAACTAGTTTATTTCTTAGCCAATACCAAATGGTTTTGGTAATTGCTGCTTTATAATATAATTTTAGATCTGGTACAGCTAGGCCACCTTCATTTGGTTTTTTTTTCATTAATTCCCTTGAAATTCTTGAGCTTTTTGTTTTTCCATATGATCTTTGTTGTTATTTTTTCTAGGTCACTAAAATAGTTTTTTGGGAATCTGATTGATATAGCACTAAATATATAGATTAGTTTAGGTAATATTGTCATCTTTATTATATTTGCTCACTCTATCCAAGAGCATTTAATATTTTTCCAATTGGTTAGATCTGACTTTATTTGTGTGGAAAGTGCTTTGTAGTTTTGCTCATATAGTTCCTGATTTTCCCCTGGCAGATAGGTTCCTTAATATTTTATACTATTGGTAGTTACTTTAAGTGGACTTTCTCTTTGTAACTCTAACTGTTGGATTTTGTTAGTGATATATAAGAATACTGATGACTTATGTGGAATTATTTTATATCCTGCAACTTTGCTAAAGGTATGGATTATTTCTAATAGCTTTTTAGTAGAATCTCTGGGGTTCTCTAAGTATACCATCATATCATCCGCAAAGAGTAATAATTTGGTTTCCTCATTACCTATTCCTTTAATCTCTTTCTTGACTCTTACTGCCAAAGCTAGTATTTCTAATACAATATTGAATAGTAATGGTGATCGTGGCCAACCATGTTTCACTCCTGATCTTATTGGGAATGATTCCAGTTTATCACCATTACATATGTTGCTTACTGATGGCTTTAAATAAATGCTACTGATTATTTCAAGGAAAAGTCCATTTATTCCTACACTCTCAAATGTTTTCAATAGGAATGGATGTTGGATTTTATCAAATGCTTTTTCTGCCCTACTGAGATGATCATATGGTTTTTATTAATTTGGTTATTGATATGGCCAATTATACTAATAGTTTTCCTAATATAGAACCAGCTCTGCATTCCTGGTATAAATCCCACTCAATCATGGTGTATTATACTGGGGATGATTTTCTGTAGTCTTTCTGCTAATACCTTATTTAAGATTTTAGCATCAATATTCATTAGGGAGATTGGTCTATAATTTTCTTTCTCTGTTTTCAACCTACCTGGTTTAAGTATCAGTACCATGTCTGTGTCATAAAAGGAATTTGGTAGGACTCCTTCATTTCCTATTTTTTCAAATAGTTTATATAGCATTAGGGCTAATTATTCTTTAAATGTTTGGTAGAATTCACATGTAGATCCATCTGGTCCTGGGGATTTTTTCTTAGGAAGTTGATGAATAGTTTGGTTTATTTCTTTTTCTGAAATGGGACTATTTAAGCAATTTACTTCCTCCTCTGTTAATCTGGGCAGCCTATATTTTTGAAGGAAGTGATCTATTTCAATTATACTATCAAATTTATTGGCATAAAGTTGGGCAAAGTAACCCCTAATTATTGCTCTAATTTCCTCTTCATTAGTGGCAAGTTCTTCCGTTTCATTTTTAATACCAACAATTTGATTTTCCTCTTTCCTTTTTCTAATCAAATTTACCAAGGGTTTATCTATTGTGTTGTTTTTTTTTATAAAACCAACTCTTAATTTTATTTATTAATTCAATAGGTTTTTTTTTTACTTTCAATTTTATTAATCTTTTATTTTTAGAATTTCAAGTTTAGTGTTAGACTGGGGGTTTTTAATCTGCTCTTTTCTAGATTTTTTAGGTGCAAGCCCAATTCACTGACCCTTTCTTTCTCTATTTTATACAAATAGGCCTCTAGTGATATAAAATTTCCCCTGATTACCACTTTGGCTGGATCCCACACATTTTTGTATGATGTCTCATTATTGTCATTTTCTTGGGTGAAGTTATTAATTAAATCTATGATTTCCTGTTTCACCCAATCATTTTTAGGATGCGATTATTTAGTTTCCAATTGTTTTTGATTTATTTTCCCCTGGCTTTTTAATGAATGTAATTTTCATTGCATCATGATCTGAAAAGGATGCATTTATTATTTCTGCCTTTCTGCATTTGAATTTGAGGTTTTTATGTCCTAATATATGGTCTATTTTTGTATAGATTCCATGAACTGCTGAAAAGAAAGTGTACTCCTTTCTGTCTTCATTTAGTTTTCTCCAAAGATCTATCATACCTAACTTTTCTAGTATTCTATTTACCTCTTTGACTTCTTTCTTATTTATTTTGTGGTTTGATTTATCTAATTCTGAGAGTGCAAGTTTGAGACCTCCTACTATTATAGTTTTGCTTCTTATTTCTTCTTGCAGCTCTCTTAACTTCTCCTTTAAGAATTTAGATGCTACATCTCTTCATGCATATATGTTTAATATTAATATTGCTTCATTATCTATGCTACCCTTTAGCAAGATATAGTGCCTTTCTTTATCTATTTTAATTAGATCAATTTTTGCTTTTGCTTGATCTGAGATCAGGATGGCTACCCCTGCTTTTTTGACTTTACCTGAAGCATAGTAGATTCTGCTCCAGCCTTTTACCTTTACTCCCCCTGCTTCAAGTGTGTTTCCTTTAAATAACATATTGTAGGATTCTGGCTTTTAATCTAGTCTGCTATCTGCCTCCGTTTTATGGGGGAGTTTACCCCATTCACATTTATAGTTAAAAATACTAATTCTGTATTTCCTGTCATCTTGTTAACCCCAGATTAGGCTTTTCTCCTTTCCTTTCCTTTTAGTCCCCTCCCCAGTATTAAATTTGTGAGCACCACTTGCTTCACACAGCCCTCCCTCTTTAGGATCCCTTCCCCCACCTTAGAGTTCTTCCCCTTTTCCTCACAATTTATGTATTCCCTTATATTTAGCTTACTCCTTCCCTTTTCACTTTTCCCCTACCACTTCAATGAGGTGGGAAAAGGTTTTCCATAAATCAAATATGTCTAATATTTTTCTCTTTAAGCCAATTCTGATGAGAGTAAGATGCACACTATGTTCATCCCCCTCTCTTCTTTTCCTCAGATATAATAGGTTTCCTTTGCCTTCTTTGTGAGATGTAGTACCCCCACTTTACCCTTTTTCTGGTACAATTTCCTTTCCACCTTTAGCTTCCTTTTTATATTATAACAGTAAAACCAATTTAAACATTTATTCTTTATGTATACTCATAACAGAAATATAGTTCCCTTTTTATGTTTCTCTTGAGTCCTATATTTGGAGATTAAACTTTTTGTTTAGTTCCAGTGTTTTCATCAGAAATAAATGTAATTCATCTATTTCATTGAATATCCATCTTCTTCCCCAGAAAAAATGCTCATTTTGGCTGGGTATTTTATTCTTGGCTACATATCAAGTTCTTTAGCCTTTCAGAATATCAGATTCCAGCACCTTCAGTCCTTTAATGTGTATGCTGCTAGATCCTGAGTGATCCTTATTGTGCCTCCTCTGTATTTGAATTGGTTTTTTTGTAGCTGCTTATAGTATTTTTTACTTTGTCTGTTAGTTCTGGAATTTAGTCACAATATTTCTTGGAGTTTTGATTTTGGGAACTCTTTCAGTAAGTGATCAATGAATTCTTTCAATGTCTATTTTATCCTGTCTTTATATAACATCTGGGCAGTTCTCTTTGATGATTTCTTAAAAAATAATGTCTAGGCTCTTTTTTTTCATCATAATTTTCAGGAAGTCCAATAATTCTCAGATTATCTCTCCTAGATCTATTTCCCAGGTCTGTTGTTTTCCCAAGTAAGTATTTAAATTTTTTTCCCCATTTTTTGGTTTTGCTTGACTGATTCTTGGTGTCTTTTTAAGTCATTAATTTCCATTTGTTTAGTTTTGATTTTTAATTAATTATTTTCTTCATTTACTTTTTTATATCTTTTTGTAGTTGTCCAATTTAAATGAGTTGTTTTGTTCTATGGAATTTTTTTTCCATTTCGGCAATTTTATTTTTTACAGAGTTATTTTCTTTTTCCAGTTCACGAATTCTGTTTTTCAGGGGATTGATTTCTTTATCCACTGTATCTTTTAATGAGTAGGATGACTTATCCAAACCTTCTTGCCAAGTTTCCCTTTCATTTCCCAATTTTTTTCTAGCTCTCTTGTAAGAGATGTTTTTAAATTTCTTCTATAAGAGCCTTGTGTATTGGGGACCAGATCATATCCCCCTTTGGGGATTCATCCAGAGACAATCTGTTTTTAGTTTCCTCAGGCTTTGAAGTCTGCTCTCTATTAATATAGAAGCTATCTATAGTTAGAACTCGCTTTAACTTTTTACTCATTTTGACAACAAAGAAACAAAGAAAAAAATAAAAATAAGTGCCATCTGCTTTTTGGGCAGTATGGTATTACCAAGCTTCCTCTACAGACAACAGGAAGTAGCAGTGAAGCATCAGTTGGACAGCAATGACTGTACTGTGTCTGCACAGTGGTTGCATTCTGAGAATGTGGTGAGTCGCTCTGGGTGCTGGGTGTGTGTGGCCAGGTCCTGAGAGACCCTAGCTTTTCGAGGTTATAGTCTTTACTCCCTGTGTTTATAGCTTCTGCCAAGGCAAAGTAGTTCACATTGTGGTAGAGTTCTCCCTGCAAATTTTCCACCAGCTGAGACCATCCCCACCCCTCTCTGGTCTCTTCAGCATTAGCTGCTTTCTGTGCTCTCACTGCCTGCCTGAGATCTGCACCTAGTCTAATTGTCCCCACTTGAAAGCAAAAAAGACCTTTTCTGGTGAAATTCTAGGATATCTTCTGTTGGGTGCGTCTTGTACTCCCAATATTCATGTTTTTTTTTTTCTGACAAGCACTGATTCTGAGGCCATTTCATGAAAGAAGTAGTCTGAGGGCAAGGAAGCGCTTAGATATAAGTGTGTGTCCTCTCTGTCATCTTGGCTCCCCCCATCATTTGTAATGATTCTTACTGAATCTTCTTATTTTTGGTTTGAAATGGAAAAGTAGAAAGTATAAAAACTGTAGCTGTTTTCTATATGAAAAGACCTGGCTAAACTAATTTTTCCTTGCCCAGAGAGTCCATTAGTATTTTTTGCTGTTAGCTCTATCATTGTAGAACAATATAGCCCAGAGAGTCACTTTGATGAGCTTTAGAGTTCTCTGGGTTAAATTAAACTCCTGTTCACACTATGAGAATACACTTTCTATATATCTTTAAGAGAATGATTTTAAGTTGAAAGAGCAAATGCTATGTTGGTTATAGAATAGAAAAAGATTCTTTTTTCCTATTGCTTTTGAGAGTAGTACATCAGACTCAGAACTTGGGAGTCATCCTGATTCCTCTCTATTTGTTACCTCCTATATCCAATCTCTGTCCTTCATCTTGTTGTTGATATCACCTTTGCAACAACTTTCAGACATTCCTACTTTTCTCCTCTGACATTGTCACCATCCTAATGCAGGGTTTTCTTATCTCAAGCCTCCATGACAGCAAGAGCCTGCTGGTGAATCTTCCTGTCTCCAGTCTCCCTCTCCTGCAATCCATTTTCTTTTCTTCCACTAAAATGATTTTTCTAAAGTGTAGTCTTATGCCCCTACATTCAATAAACTCCAGTTGCTTCCCATTATCTTAAGGAACAAATATAAAATGTTTTGTATTTTTCTTACACATTACTCCTTCAGACATACACTTAGATTCAGTGACACCATCTTCCTGCTTATTCTACAAACAAGGCACTCCATCTCTTCACTTTAGGTATTTTCTCTGACTGTCCCCCAATCCTGTAATGCTATCACTCTTCCACCCTGACTACTAACCTCCTTGGTCTTCTTTAAGTCCCAATTAAAACCCTACCTCCTACAGGAAAACCCCACACTTTTTAAATTACAATACATTCCCTTTTAATTATTTCCTATTTATTCCATATATGGTTTGCTTTGTATATATGCATTTGCATGGTGTCTTTCCCATTAGATTGCATGAAATGTCTTTTGCCCCTTTTGATATTTCCAGTGGTTAACACATTGTTTGGCACATAGTAGGCACTTTAAATATTTTTGATTGATTGCTTTGTCTGGCTGGAGAATAAGGGATGTCAGAAGTTCCTGAATGAAATAATGACATTAAAGTCTGAAGTACAGAGTTATGAGTTATCATGAGCACATGAGTTTTGCTCCCTCCTTTGCTTTTACCATGTTCCTACAGTTTCACTTGATTTTGATTACCTAGTCCTGTAACTTGCACATAATAAGAAATATATGATTATTGCTTACTAGTTTGCTGTTATTATTTTTTTAATAATAGCTTTTTATTTTCAAAATATATGCAAAGATAGTTTTCAATATTCACTCTTACAAAACCTTGTGTTCAAAATTTTTCTCTCTCCTTTTTCCCTATCCCTCCCCTAGATAGCACATAATCCAAATATTTTAAACATATGTTCTATACATATTTCCATGTTTTCCTTGCTGCATAAGAAAAATCAGATCAAAAAGGAAAGTCAAATGAGAGGAAAGAAAGCTTGCTACTGTTGTTATATCAGTCTCTATCAAGAATTTCTCCTCTTCAGCTTTCTTCTTTCCTTTTAAACAAGTTTCTATGCAGTTTCTTCTGTTTATTGTTTCTGATCTTTTGTGAGTTAGGAAAATTTGCCAAGTTTCCTCAAATTACTTATGAGGTTAGAGTGAGAATGTGTGGAATTCTATTATGCCACTGCTTGGATATATTGAATTTTTTTGACCTAGTTCCTGTTTAGTGACTATGGACTAGTTAACTGAGGTTGCCATAAAAGTGACCTCTTCAGATATATCTCTAATTTGAAAACAAACAAACAAACAAACAGATGGGGGAGTACTCAATTTCAATATTATTCATTCTATGATTATGAAGATTATTTGCATTTTGAATCACAATGACTTTTGGTGGCAACTAAATTAGAAAAGAATGGTTTGTGATGTGCTTTGCAAATATCTCATTTTATTTTCACAACACTCATGGGAAATAAGTGCTGTTATTTATCCCCATTTTATAGATGAAGATATGAAGGTCACATGGCTAGTAAGTGCCTGAGGTAGAATTTAAACTGCTTCTGTCCTGACTCTTGATCCAAAACACTTTCTATTGTATCTCCTAGATGCTTCTAATGACCTCTAAGGCCCCCCTACCTTTTCATGCTATAATCCTAATTTAATATATCAATAATGCAAAGTTTCTAGAGGTGTAACATACCTAAGAATCATTTAGTTCCTCCCCCCTTCCATTTCTTAGTTTGGAAATGAATTTGAGTTTTAATATGAAGTTTGATAATACCAAATACTGAAGAGTAAATGAATCTTAGATAGCATTAGATTAGGCAAGAAGAAAGTTAATTCTCCATAGGCCAAAGAAGAACATTTATCTTTGTGATATAGATATTGTAGATACAATTAACATCCACCTTCTAGGCAATTTGTGTTATATTAATTTATTAAATTTCATCTTATTCAGGTATGCAAAATCAGCAAACTTTCCTAATTACAGTGCCTTTATGGTTGATAAGAGAGATGAGAGTCATAGTTCAAATTACCAGTTGATTTGCTACCCTAAACCTTCTCATCAACAATAATCAGATGTAAAGGCAGAGATGCAGACATCTGTGTTCTTGACTGGAGTATGAATTCTAGTTTTTGCCCATGGAACTTAGAGCTGGTGAGTCACATGCTTCCATGCCTGTGAGTAATGTATTGACTTATGATCCTTTCCTCAGTATGTTTACTCAACATATCCTCATAATATGCATGGAATGTACTCCAGTAACTTTAATAAATCTGTAATCTCATCCATGTGGGTATGTCATTCATTTAATTCATCCATTCTTTCTCATCTTATGTCATTCTTGTCCATGAAATCTTCCACAGGAAGATTGTGTGTACAATAGGGATTTCCCTGGCACTTCTAAAATTGCCCTATACATTTTCATAAACATAAAAGGACGTGATTACTTTGCAGGACAGAAGGAGAAACATATAGAGGCTAATGAAGATTCTTGGGAATTTTAGTTTGGATCCTCAAAGACCAACCTACCTAGTATAGAAAGACATGGATTCTGTCATTGAGTTTAATTGGGTAATTGTGGCATGGGAAGTTAGAATAAGTCTGTAGTGGGGAAAGGGAGACTGAAAAGCAATTAGCTTCTGAACAGCCAAGATGGAGGAAATATTGAACGGAGACATTCATTGAGAAATTGACAGAATATTTGTTCACCACTATCCCCAATGAAAGAATATTTAGCAAAGGAGTGATGGGATTGTTCTTTCTTGAGGAAATTCAGCTGATGAATCATTTCCTTTTTCTTTATCTTTGCTTCCCTTTAATCTCAAAATATCAGATGTGTAAATTCTAAATCCCTGTTTCTTTCTTAGGCTGTTTTTTTCCACTGTTTCATTAGTCCACTCTAAATCTGATTCTTCCTAGATAAGGATGCAATTGTCCTTAATTGTTTTATTTTTATACTCAGAAATAATTTAAATAGGGGTTGAGTGGAGGGCATACCAGTGGCTATTTAATATACAGCATTTAATATATCAGGATCCTCATTTCTGGCCTCATATCAGAGATCATTCTAGTCTCCAGGCTCTGAGCATTTATGATTTTTCTAAATTAATAATTCATAATTTTAAGCCCTCTAACTTTGCAGAAAAAGAACCCATTGGGATTATGAGTAAAAATTGGCCTTGGGCTAAATATCACCAGTTTATTTCTTTACCTACAGCTAGATGGATCACCTTGATGAATGGATAGGCTATCTCTGTTCTCTAAGAAATGGCAGGAGGGAGTAGGGTAAAAGGAAAGGTTACAACTAATAACTTGCTCCTTAGTCAGAGACAGGCATATGTGGTTTTGCCCAGTTCTAGGGGAAAAAAAAGGAGAAAGATTTTTCTCAATCAGACATTGCCCTCCACATTGAAACCTGCCTATGGAATATAAATACCAGAGGAAAATGTGGATTGACTAATGGCTATTTCTTACTTTCATTGTCAGAGGATTAACATTGTTTTTTCCTTTATTCCTTCCTCCCTCTCTCCTTGCTTCTTTTTCTCCCACTCTCCCTCCTTCCCTTCTTCCCTTTCCTCCTCCCTCCCTCCTTTTTTCTTCTTCTCTTCCTCCTTTACCTTTCTCTCTCCCTTCCTACTTCTCTCCCTTCCTTCTCTCCCACACTCCTTCCTTCCTTCCTTCCTTCCTTCCTTCCTTCCTTCCTTCCTTCCTTCCTTCCTTCCTCTTCCTTCCTTTCTATCTATGTAGACATATAATATATATATGCAGATCTATATTTCCATCCATCTATATTCTTATATAGATGGATAAATATAACTATAGAGATCTGATAGCATTTCATATCACTTATTCTGTGAAATACTTCATTAGTCATATGTGATAGCTTGTTCATATCTGCCATATACCTCTCCATTGTCCTTAGATAATCTTTGACTTTAGTTCTTTAGAGATTATAAGAATCTATGACTATCAGTAATATAATTGAAGTATTAATTAAGAAATATGAATATTTTAATAGGGGCTTTTATTTTGGAGGTCATTCAACTCACTATATCATTCCCCAAAGCTAACTTCCAATGTATGGAAATTTTTACTGTCTAAATCATATTGATTTCTTCAAATTTGGTTCTGATTTTCTGAACCCTCTTTTTATTGGGGTTATTCCACATCCTTAAAACCATAATTTATAGATTCCTTCAATATGTTTTAAATTTAAATATGTTAGTAAAATAGTTTGGGAAAGTTGCTTTAAAGTAAAGCATAAAAAGAAAGCATATGTGTGAGAAACATTTCTTTTTGATTAACTTCATAAAATTTTTGAGGATCTTAATTGTCTTGAATAAAGCTTATATGAACAACTGAGCAAGCAATTTAATTCTATCTCTACTACCATTATTCCAAGAATAAAGGAAGAAACTTTACATTTTTGAGAGAGAATTCCTAGGTCTGCTCCTTTATTTCAATATCTGAAAAGTTGTCCAAGAAAAAAACAACAGATATTCACATTTGAATCTCTCCAAATTTGATTGCTTCAATTGTACAATATTTATTATTTATGTCTTGAAGATGTAACTATCATATTCTCTGCCAAACAAATTGATGGAATTTCACTGTTTCTTTAAAATGAAGGCAAAGTGCCTGCAACCTAAATAGAAATGGAATTCTTAATAATCTTTTGATTTTCTGTTCTTATTTTCAAAAATTTTTTGCCTTTCAGGAGTCACCCTCACTAGGAATTGTGTATTAAATTTTTTAGTAAGTTGTCGAAAGTTGTACCTGCTGTTGTCAATTATTATATCTTATGATATAAAGCCAACTGTGCTCCCTAGTAGCAAAGTTAAATCAGGAGGTTTTCAATATTTTCAATTACAGAAATGAGCAGTAAGGATGTTTAAAATTGCCTTATTTCTCTAGTTGCAGCATCCCTCCTCTGGAGCAGTTTTGAGACAGTCATTGAACTTTTTGAATGGGCTACCAAGGTAGGGGATAATATAAGGAATAATGGAATGGTCCTTCTCAGCAGACTATCTATAAGCTTGGCATGTATTAAATCTGAAATTTAATGGCATTGTAATGTATTCTTCTGGAAACTAACAGAAATAAGACAATAGTATACTATGAAACAAGAAAAAGTTTGCCAGTGTCAGTATGACAAACAATTCAAAATTATTCAGGTAAACATCGGAATTAATTCTGTGAGTTATTGGCTTTTTATGATGGAGGTTTTCTGTCCTAGATCTGTATCCAGTTTACTGCTATTATAAATATTCAACTTGGACATTAGGACTATGTCTTGAATATGACATACAACTTTGAGTTCATCTTAGAAGATGACACACATAAGCTTTGCTTTGGATAACATAGGAAATAATGTAGATAAGAATATAATTATAATAATAGCTAAAATTTATATAATAATAGCTAAAATTTATATAATACTAGCTATGGGCCAGACACTGTACCTGTCACAAAGTAAATGCTACATAAATGTTAGTTATTAATATTATATTATTAATATTATTATATGAAGAACATTACAATAATTTCATTTGATCCTTTCAACAACTTTGGGAGTATAATATATATATATATATATATATATATATATATAGTATATTGTTATTATTCCTGTTTTACAGATGAGGCAAAAAGAAATTTTATGACGACTTATGTTATACAGCTAGTGAGTATCTGAGATGAGTGTCTTTCTGACTTTAGAATCAGTGCTTTATCCACAACCTTAGCTAGAACCTTGAATTTCAATGACAACTAGAGGTAGCTAAGGTTGTAGGTTCATTGTACTAGTGGACCAAATCTGTAAGGAGGAGGTGACAGAAAAATTCATTAGCATCCTATTCTTTTTTCCAACAAATAATATTTGTTCTTTAATTTTTTTTAAACCAGAGAATTGCTTGCCTCATCAACTGGTAAGTTGATGATTGAATCAACCAGCTATTTAAAAAATGGCCTACATTTACAATGGCACAAAATTATCCATAGTTATGGATTTACATAGAGCTACAAGGGGTTATATAAGTCTAGTCTTGGGAATCAGTATATCAAGGTTCTAAGCAGCAGTGTGACATTGGCTAGGCCAGTTTACTTTTGAAGGTGTTTGTTTCTATTTCTGTAAAAATGAGAATTCTTGCAGGATGATCTTTTAAAGCCTTTTGGGCACCAACTTTTTTTGCTTCAGGAGGTAAATGAAATTCTTTTTTGTTCATAGCTGACTGAAGGTTCTATTTCTGGAATTCTCACTGATATATTAAGCATTCCTCCACCTTTTTTTTCTCTTCTTGATTATAAGCAGCTTCTTTAAGGAAGATCACAAAGAAGGTCGAAAGAAACTCTTATGCTCATGAATGTATTCAATCTATCTGACACAGACTTTGATGTCTGGGAAACACAGCAGGACGAGTTCAGTTATGCAATTCAACTTTCTGTTATTAAATGAGAAACCCTGTGCTATGAGTTGACATACAGTAGTTAGAAGAAGAGTAGCTGTAGGCCCAGGAAACAAAAATGGGTAAAAATCATTAAAAAATAAGATGTTTGAGGGAAAAGATGATAGTGACATGGAACTTTGCTATAAGTAATATAGTGATAAGTTATCCTGATGATGTATTCAGTTTCATTAACCATTGGTAGAATCTAAACTCCTTTCAAATTCTATGCCTCTTCTCTCCATCGTACTATTATTTAGTGTTTTTTAGCTAGACTTTCTGGTTTGCCTTTGGTGCTGACTAGGAGAGAGTATAAACTAAGTTATAAACAAATATTCTTTGACGAGTATTTAGGAATGTGGTAAAAGATGTGCTTCCATTGTCATCTTCAATATGAGGATAAAATGAAATTAGTAATGAACAAAATTATTAAGTTAAATGTAGTAGCACACATTTATGCCAAAATCTTGGAGAGTACCTTAAGACATTTTGGAGTTCTAGTGTGCCACTATGAGCTGCTAAAAGAGAATTTTTGACTTAACTAGTACCATTATTTATGTAAGATGATCAGGTTAGGTAACTAGTTAGACACTGAAAAATAAAGTTGAGATAATCAGTTATAGACCTCATGTTAAGCAGAGTGTCCAAAGTAAATCTTAAAGGTCATCTATTAATTTTTGGGTTCCACTGGGTTACTTATCTAGGAAAGAGTACTATTTGGATCCAATTCGACACTAAACTCTTTCTACTATTCCACATTTGCTTCCCAATAGTTACTTCTGCTCTGTATTTATTATCCCACACATGGATTATTATATTTAGTTCTAGAAGTCATATCTTTGGAAGAAATTAAACAATTTGGAGTAGGTCCTGATAATAAAATAAACTTAGTAAGAACTAGAACTATTCCAAAGTAAGATGAGGATATTTAGGGAAATTAGTGCCTATCAGATGAAGGTATTCAAGAAGAGGCTAAATGATCATTAGAAGAGATTCCTGTGACTTCTGGAATCTCTTCTAAGTTTGAGATTGTATGGATTTATCAGTGTAGATAACAGGCAATTCTTATCTGTGGGTCCTTAGAAATTTTTTCAGTTTCTATATTTTGTGGGGCCTCTTTAGCTTACCACAAACACCCACCATTCAGCTTATTTTTATTAGTTAGCCTAAGATCATGCTTAATTCAAGGCAAAGGTATTATTTAAAATGTATATTGGAAATAACTAACCATAACATCAGAACCATAACATGATGTAACCTAACAACCATTGCCAAATAGAGATATGATGAACTTAGAATGCATATTGAATTATTTTGGAGGCCTGTGGTGGAGGTAAGGAATGGTGGATGGGAGAATTTGTTTTGCTTGAATATACATTTTGTTTTCCCTCCCTTGGGAGGGATAAAGGTAGAATTCAACATAAAATAAAATCAAATTTTAAAAAAGTATTATGTAACCATATACTTCAATAGGTCAAGGAAAGATTTTAGGATAGTTGTATTTAGTTTTGTGATTTGTAGTCTCCTGTTGTAGCTATATAGACTCTGATCTTTAGTCTAGAGTTCCCAATGTAATGAGTATTTTGGAACTACTCTGTGAGAAATAGAAAAAAAGATGGGTGAAGAGGCAGGAAGAAGACAATCCAGAAACTGACCCATGGCAGGGAAAAACTATTGCATTCATATGGATAAGAACATTGACCATTTTTGAGTTGTGGCCCTCTTTTATGAAACAAAGAATTCAGAATGTAACTTTTGGGTGTGACTGTTCCTTCAGGAAGTCAATAAGTTACCTTCAACTTGGTTTGGCCTGATTGTTGAAATGGTTTGCTAGGGTAAAGCTGCTACACAGCTTCTTGGAGTCACAGGTGAGATTTGGGTGATTCGTTGCACACGGGTTGGACACCAGTTAGATAAGCTTGAATACACAGATTAAGGGTTAATCTTATTCTAGGGATCAGAATGAATATGATCTAGGGATCAATATGATATACAATGATGATATTATTAAGAATTTGTTTCATAAGCTTTCTAAAATCAGAAAGAAAAGTTGAGTTAGAGTTTGCCTCTTGACTGAAAAGCATGAGATCTTTGCATCAACTATAGCACTTTGAACACTGACCTAAGCAACTACCAGCTTTTGATGAAGGGGAATGAGTGAACAGGTGATGATATGAGGAAACAGAAAGTAACACCATTGAACTAGCTCAGGGGAAGGATAAAGGCAGGATGAGAGCATCAGCCCCAATTTATTACAATTGGGAATGTTTCAGCTAAACTTGCCCATTATAACACTTGCTAGTTATAATAGTAATAAAAGCAACAAAACCTTTTCTCTTATAGATCTATAATTCACTTTTTCACAATGTGTACCTTATCATTGTGAAGAGTAGATTTGCATGTATAATAAGCAGGACATCTGTGTACAGACATGTACATTCAAGATAAAATATATGGAGGGTTCAGAAAGGACTAGCATCCTTACTTTGAGAATTTACTAAGCCATTTTCAGGCTTAGTAGCCTTCACTTTTGGGTTCTATCTTTCACCTAACTCTTACTGGTTACTACAAGAAGCTGTACCATGTCCAATGACCACATTCCAGTAAACTGTCTTGGCTGACGGGCCAAACCAGATTGAGAGTAACTGATGGGCTTCAAACCCTTCAATGTATTAGAGAGATGTCTACCCCAAATATGTGAAGATTTCATTGGCACAATGGAGAGATGAAGATAATTTGTTCCAACTGTCATGAAGGCAGCTGAAACTGGCCCTGTGAAGGATTTAGAGTTCAATTAGACATCAAAAATGTTAACATCATACATGGCATCACATGATGAATCTGGAAGAGAGAGTGAGATTGAATCAGTTAAACTTGTCTGTGAAGACCGTGTATTTTTAAAATCAGCAGGAGTCCGGAGTTCAGGTTAGGGGAAAATCGTCAGTCTTTATTCTCAGTGAAGAAGGATCGGAGGCGGAAGAGAATCGGGAATAGCAATGTGTGCAGCTGAGTCAAGAAGCTAGCTAGACCCGCAGCCACACGACCAGCAGCCAGGAGAATGGACCCCAGGCCCAATCTCTCCCAGCTTCTCTTCCTGTTCCTCTCTCTGCCTCCACCCACCAAAATCGTCATTTCCTGTACAACACATCAGGACTTGCACAGAGAGTGGGCAGGGACCATTCTTTATCCAATCATGTATATTAATAGAGTATAGTCCAATTACTATTTAGCCTCATGTACTTGGGACCTCAGTGCATCAACTCAAGCCTCAGCCCATTACACTCGTCTCACTTATAGAGGGAAAAAAGACAATTTTAGTTCTTGGTTACTGTTGTACCATCCAATAGCGGGGCAAGAATCCCCAGGGTTCATTTTTGATATGGAAAAATGACTGCCTGAAACTTTGGTCTATGATAGCTTTTAAATTCCTTCCACAGTGTTTTTTTTTTTTTTTTTTTTTTTTTTTTTTTTTTTCTATGAAAATCACAGAGGCTAGACTAAAGAGGACAGAAAAGATTGGTCATCTTTGATTCAATTACCTTCAACATAAAATCACAGCCTTCTCTCTCTCTGAATTTTCTACAGGATTAAAAAAAAGAAAGCTAAAATGGAAGCAAATGGAATCTAGGTTAGAGAGAAGTTGTTTATTTGTTTCATTAGTTGATTTAGTGCATCCATATTTATCTCCTAGACAAGTGCTATTGGTGGATAAGACATTGAGGTCAGCATAGATCAGTTTGTGTCGAAATTGTGAAACTGGAGTACTTTTAGTGATAAAACATCACTTACCATGGTGTCTTTAACTAGTATTCACTTGGTCATATTGAAGGGCAGTGATTCCTAAAATTTAATGACTGCAAAAGATACATGTGGAGTGTATAAGCAAGCTGTAAAGTTACCAATATTGATTCTTTTGTAAGAAAAGTTATAAAAAATATCCTCAAGGTATATGGCCAGAAAAACTCTACTTAAAGAGAGTTAATAAGTAAACTTTCTGAATGTATGTTTTTACATTAGAGGCACTAAGGCACAGTCTTTGAGTAGATCCTCAGTGGATGATTTTATCAGAAAATGTGAACAATAATTTTATAAGATGAAAAGAAATATAGGTTGTAACTTGTGTTTGCATAGGAATTATGCATACATATGAAATCAT
This sequence comes from Sarcophilus harrisii, assembly GCF_902635505.1. Classification (NCBI taxonomy): domain Eukaryota; kingdom Metazoa; phylum Chordata; class Mammalia; order Dasyuromorphia; family Dasyuridae; genus Sarcophilus; species Sarcophilus harrisii. The sequence goes on from NC_045428.1 coordinate 208,720,980, forward strand.
GGAGCCTTACAAGTATCAAAGTTCTTTTTGGTTAAATATTTGTGCCTTAGACACTTGAAAATGCCTCCAAGAAATACTCCAGAATGAGAATCTATTTAGAGAGATGGAAAGGACTACTTAATGCTTTGAGGTCTATAAAGTTTAAATCCTCAAAATCACATGTTTTTCCCTGACTCTCCAGTTGCTTATACATCAGTGACTATCTGTCTAAAACATATACGTGGCTATGCAACACAAGTGACCTTGAGGCTTTAAATTTGTTGTGAAGATTTGTAGAAAAAGTGTTTGAATAATTTTTAAAGACCATTTCTCATATGAGACAGTTTAGGATTATTTATTTAGTGAGCAGAATCTATTATAACAAGTCATTACTGCATAAATTCTGATATATGACAGGGTGAAATTATGTCCTCTGAAACATCGCTATGTAAAGGAAAAGCCATGGTATTAACATTGCTAACCTATCACTCAACAAATATTTATTAAATGCATACTTGTGAGACGTGGCTAAATGCTGTCAGGAAGTATAAGAAATCCTCTCATGAGAGAATGGTATGAGCAAAACTATATACTTCTAAGAAAAGTCAAGGGTTGTTTGAGAGACAAAGTAGAGTATTAGTTTTCTCCCCTAACACCAGCATTTTAAAAGGATTCTACTGAGAAGCATATTATGTTGTTCAGTGTGACTTTCTCCATCTAGGTTACTTTGAACGTGCCTTAGGAACCAAAATGTTTGCTGGGTTTCTATTCAGGCTTGACTTTGCCTCCTATGGCCTTCCTCAGCAGATTTTCTGACCTAGTTTGTACCACACAGGTGGTAACCAAAGTAACTGAGCAGCAGATTTTCCTTTAGGACATTAGGCAAATCAGTGAGGGATGGGAAAATCATTCTGTTCAGGATTCCTAGATACTCAAGTGTTTATATTAATAAAATAAACAAATTTGCCTTGAAAAATTATATAGTTCATCATTATAGTTGGTTTAGACAATCTTGATCTACTTTATCTAGATACACTATTGGATACTTAGAAATCCTGAAGGATAGTGTCATATACATGTGTTCACATACATATACATCTAAGACAACTAGTTGATTTATATTACTCATACAATTAGTGATTAGGAGCTATAATGACCTCAGAAGTCAACTAATATTATCTCATTTTAAAAAAAGATTAACTGAGTCCCAGGGATGTTAAGTGACTTTTATAAGCAATAAATATCAGAGGTGTAATGTGAACTCAAGACTAGAGATAGTATTCTTTTCACTATACCATGATCCTAACTTCCCATAAAATTTGTATTTATTGCTTTATGTGAATTTATATAAATACTAATATGCCATGACATATTTAATACATACTATGTGCCAAAGGCTATGCTTAACACTTTACAATAGTATTTCATTTGATCCTTAGAACAACACTAGGAGATAGGTATTATTATCCCCATTTTACAGTTGAGAAAACTGAGACAGAGGTCAAATGATTTGTCCTGAGTTACACATACAGTCAGTGTGTGAGATTGAACTTGAATTCAAGTGTTCCTTCTAACTCCAAGTCAGTTCCTCTATCTACTACTACATTATATAGCTGCCAGAGCATAAATGATAAAGCATGTTACTACCCACTTCCTGAAAGATATACTTAATGTAGCTACATTATTTCTTTTCTCCTTCTAGGATAATGATTGTATTGATCAAAGTTGTTAAAAACAGATTTTTTAAGGAAGGGACCTCAGTAGTCATTTTGATGATAACACCTCATATTAAAGTTTTTTTTAAATAATATTTTATTTTTTCCCAGTTACACATCAGGAAAATTTTTAGCATTCATTTAAAAAAGATTTTGAGTTCCAAATTTTTTCTCCCTTGTTCCTTCCCTCCCCTCCCCTCTTATGAACATGGTAGGTAGTTTGATAAACTTTACATATGTACTGTCATATAAAACATGTTTCCATATTAGTTACAGTTGTGAAAAAAGAAACAGATAAAAAGAAAAAAAATGAGAAAGAACAAAGGTTTTAGAAAAAAGCTTTGACCTGCATTTAGAGTTCATTAATTCTTTATCTTATATGGGTAGAATTTTCCTTCATGAGACCTTTGTATTTATCTTGAATCATTGTTTTTCTGAGAAGGGTTGAGTTATTCATAGTTGATTATAATACAGTGTTGCTGATAAAGTGTACAAAGTTTTCCTGGTTCTGCCAATTTCAGTTTGCATTAGTACAAGATATTTTTTTTTTCTGAAATCTTCTTGTTCATCATTTATTATTGCACAATAATATCCAATTCCCAACTGATGGGCCTCCTTTCAATTTCCAATATTTTGCCGTCACAAAAAGGTCTGCTACAAATATTTTTGTACATGCAAGACTTTTTCCTTTTTTTATGATCTTTTTGTGATGCACACCTATTAGTGGTATTGCTGAATCAAAGGGTGTGCAGTTTGAGCATAGTTTCAAATTACTCTCCACAATGGTTTGATCAGTTCCCAACTGCACCAATAATGCATTTGCATCCTGATTTTCTGACATCCTCTCCAATATTTATCACTTTCTGTTTTTGTCATGTTAACAGATCTGAGAAGTGTAAGGTGATAACCCAGATATGTTTTAATTTACATTACCCTAATCAAAAGTGATTTAGAACACTTATTCATATGCCAATAGATACCTTTGATTTCTTCATTTCAAAACTTTCTGTTCATATAATTTGACCATTTATTATTTGAGTAATGACTTGTTTTCATTTAGATTTGACTTAGTTTCTCTAAATATTTGACAATTGAGGCCTTTATCAGAGACAGTGTAAAAATTGTTTCCCAGCTTTCTGCTTTCCTTCTAATCTTAATTTCATTGGTTTTGTTTGTACAAAAGCTTTTTAATTCACTATAATCAAAATGATCTATTTTGCATTTCATAATGCTCTCTATCTTTTGTTTGGTAATGAATTCTTGCCTTCTACATAGATCTGATAGGTAGGCTATTCCTTGATCTTCTAATTTAATTATGGTGTCACCATTTATGTCTACATCATGCATCCATTTTGACCTGATCCTGGTACACAGTGTGAGATGTTGGTGTATTTATGCCCTATTATTTTCCAGTTTTCTAAGCAGTTTTTGTCAAAGTTCTTGAGTTCTTAAGCTAGGTTTTTAGGTTTATCAGAAATTAGCTTACTGTGGTCTCCCATTGTGTCTTATATACCAAATACATTCAATTGATCCACCATTGTATTTCTTAGCCAGTACCAGATACTTTTGATGATTACTGCTATATAATATAGTTTGAGATCTGTTATTGCTAGGCTACTTTCCTTTGTATTTTCCCTCCATTAATTCCCTTAATATTCTTAATATTTTGTTCTTCCAGGTGAAGTTTGTTATTATTTTTCTAGCTTCATCACATAATTTTTTGGTAGTGTGATTGGTACGGCACTGAATAAGCAAATTAGTTTAGAAAAATTGTCATTTTTATTATGTTGAGTTGGCCTGCCCATAATTATATTTATATCTGATTTTATTTGTGTGAAATGTGCGTTGTAATTGTATTCACCTAGCTCTTAGGTTTGTCTTGGCAGCCAGATTCCTAAGTATTTTATATTGTTTATAAATGTTTTATTATTTTAAAATTTTATTTTTTTCTGGTTATACATGAGTATTAACTTTTTAAAATACATATTTCTTTATGAATAATGTGGAGAGAAAAATCAAAGCAAAAGGGAAAAACCATGGGAGAGAAAATAAAACAGAAAAAAAGAAGTTAACATGGCATATGTTGATTTACAAGTAATATCCATATTTCTGGATGCAGATGGTATTTTCTATCCAAAGTATATTGGGATTGCTTTGGATCACTGAAACACTGAGAAGAACCAAGTCTTTCACAGTTGATCATCTCTCAATCTTCTTGTTACTGTGTACAATGTATTCCTGGTTCTGCTTGTTTTGCTCAGCATCAGTTCATGTAAATCTTCCCAGGCCTTTCAAAAATCACCTTGTTCATCATTTTAAATAAAAAAATAATATTGCATTACATTCATATACTGCAACTTGTTCAGCCATTTCCCAATTAATAGGTATCTACTTATTTTTCAATTCTTTGCAACCACAAAAAGAACTGCTGCAAACATTTTTTGCACATGTGGGTCCTTTTTTCTCCTTGATGATTTCCTTGGAATGCAGACCAAGGATTGGCACTACTGGGTCAAATGTTTACAATTATTTTAAATAGGGTTTATCTTTCTATCTCTTGCTGCTGGACTTTGTTGGTCATATAAAAATGCTAATGATTTGTGTGGGTTTATCTCAAACACTGCAATTTTACTAAAGTTGTAAATTATTTCGAGTAAATTTTTAGTTGAGGTTCTAGGATTCTCTAAGTGTACCATTATATCATCTGTAACAAGTGACAGTTTTATTTCTCCATTGTGTATTTTAATTCCTTCAATGTCTTTTTTTCTCTTATTACTTAGCTAATTTCTAGTGTATATTGAGTAATATATAATAATATATATATAATATATAATATAATATATGTGATAACATATACCATCCTCATTTCATCCTTGAGCTCATTGGAAAGCCTTCTAACTATCCCCATTATAGATAATATTATCTGATAGTTTTAGATATTGCTTATCATTTTAAGGAACCATTACTTATTCCTATGTTCTCATAGGGAGCATTTTTTTTTGTGGCTGAGGCAATAGGGGTTAAATGACTTGCCCAGGGTCACACAGTTAGGAAGTGTTAAGTGTGTGAGGTCAGATTTGAACTCGGGTCCTCCTGACTTCAGGGCTGGTGCTCTATCCACTGTGCCACCTAGCTGCTCCTGCTCTCTAGTGTTTTTAATAGGATTGGGTGATGTATTTTATCAAAAGTTTCAGCCTTTATTGACATAATTGTATGATTTTTATTGGTTTTGTTATTGATATGATCAGTTGTATTGATAATTTTTCTAATATTGAGCCAAGCTTGCATTCTTGGTTTAAATCCTACATGGTCAGAGCGCATAATTGTTGTGATATATTACTATGATTACCTTGTTTATATTTTGTTCAAAATTGTTGTATCAGTATTATTTAGGGAAATTGGTTTATACTTTTTTTCTGTTTTAGTTCTTCCTTGTTTGAGTTTCAGCACGATATTTGCCTCATAAAAGGAGTTTGGTAGTATTCCATCTATTTTTCTAAATAGTTTTTATATAATTGGAATTAATTGTTCTTTAAATTTTTAGCAGAATTCACTCATGAACCCATTTGACCCTGGGGATTTTTTTCTAGAAAGTTCATTAATGACTTTTAATATGGCTAGAAAGAGTTTCAATTTCTTCATCTGAGAATTGTCTGTTCATATCCTTTGACCATTTATCAATTGAAGAATGGCTTGATTTCTTATAAATTAGAGTCAATTATATATTTTGGAAATGAGGCCTTTATCAGAACCTTTGACTGTAAAAATGTTTTCTCAGTTTATTGCTTCCCTTTTAATCTTGTCTGCATTAGTTTTGTTTGTACAAAAACTTTTCAATTTAATATAATCAAAATTTTCTATTTTGTGATCAATAATGATCTCTAGTTCTTCTTTGGTCATAAATTCTTTCGTCTTCCACAGTTCTGAGAGGTAAACTATGCTATGTCCTTCTAATTTATTTATAATCTCATTCTTTATGTCTAGGTCATGAACCCATTTTCACCTTATCTTGGTGTAGGTGTTAAGTGTGGGTCAATGCCTAGTTTCTGCCAAACTAATTTCCAAATTTCCCAGCAATTTTTGTCAGATAGTGAGTTCTTATCCCAAAATCTGGGGTCTTTGGGTTTGTCAAACATTAGACTATTGAATTTATTGACTGTTTTGTCCTTTGAACCTAAGCTAGTCTTTCTTGGCCTATACTGAATGGTTTTGGTAACCTCTGCTTTATAATATAATTTAAGATCTGGTACACAACTAGGCCACCTTCATTTGATTTTTTTTTCATTAATTCCATTAAAATTCTTGACCTTTTGTTTTTCCATATGAACTTTGTTGTTATTTTTTCTAGGTGAGTAAAATAGTTTTTTGGGAGTCTGATTGGTATAGCTCTAAATAAATAAATTAGTTTAGGTAGTATTGTCATCTTTATTATATTTGCTCATCCTATCCAAGAGCATTTAATATTTTTCCAATTGGCTAGATTTGACTTTATTTGTGTGGAAAGTGTTTTATAGTTTTGCTCATATACTTTCTGATTTTTCCTTGGCAGATACATTCCTAAATATTTTATACTATCAGTAGTTACTTTAAATGGAATTTCTCTTTGTATCTCTGTTGGATTTTGTTAGTGATATATAAGGATGCTGATGACTTATGTGGGTATATTTTGTATCCTGCAACTTTGCTAAAGGTGTGGAGTATTTCTAATAGTTTTTTAATAGAATCTCTGGGGTTCTTTTAGTATATCATCATATCATCAGCAAAGAGTGATAGTTTGGTTTCCTTATTACCTACTCTAATTTGTTTAATCTCTTTCTCAACTTTTACTGCCAAAGCTAGCATTTCTAATATAATATTGAATAGTAATAGTGATAGTGGGCAACCATGTTTCACTCCTGATCTTATTGGGATTAGATTATCCCCATTACATATGATGCTTACTCATAGTTTTAATAGATGCTACTTATTTTAAGGAAAATACCTCACACTTGATCATGGTGTATTATCCTGGGGATGATTTTCTGTAGTCTTTTTGTTAAATTTTATTTAAGATTTTAGCATCAATATTCATTAGGGAAATTGGTTTATAATTTTCTTTCTCTGTTTTCAACCTACCTGGTTTAGGTATCAGTACCCTGTCTGTGTCATAAAAGGAATTTGGTAGGACTCTTTCATTCTCAATTTTTTCAAATAGTTTATATAGCATTGGGGCTAATTGTTCTTTAAATGTTTGGCAGAATTCACATGTAAATCCATATGGTCCTGGGGATTTTTTCTTAGGGAGTTGATTAATAGCTTGTTCTATTTCTTTTTCTGAAATGGGACTATTTAAACAATTTATTTCCTTCTCCATTAATCTGGGAAGCCTAAATTTTTGGAAGTAGTTATCCATTTCACTTAGGTTATCAAATTTATTGGCATAAAATTGGGCAAAGTAACTCATTATTTCTCTAATTTCTTCTTCATTGGTGGAAAGTTCTCCCTTTTCCTTTTTAAGACTAACAATTCGATTTTCCTTTTTCCTTTTTCTAATCAGATTTACCAAAGGTTTATTTATTTTATTATTTTTTCATAAAGCCATCTCTTAGTTTTATTTATTAATTCAATAGTTTTTTTTAATTTCAATATCATTAATTTCTCCTTTTAATTTTAGAATTTCAAGTTTAGTATTTGATTGGGTGTTTTTAATTTTCTCTTTTCTAGCTTTTTTTTAGTTGCAAGCTCAATTCACTGATCCTTATGTCTGGTGCAGGGCTGAGGGAGTGGATAGAAGGTGCTGGTGCTGCTGGAGGATATAGTAAGTCTGGAAGCTTACTTAGTGCTGAGCCCAGGTCCCTTAGTTTAATGTTTTGCATGTGCTGAAGCTGCTGGGAAGTTTCTACATGTCTCTGGGGCTACACTGAAGAACATCATGATCTGTGCTTTGGAGACTGCCTTTTGGCTTGATGCTAATCAGGTGTATGGTGGGCTTTATGCTGATAGTTGTCTGCTCACTTACTCACCTATAGGATTGGCATCTACCTGTTTGTTCAGAGCTGTACTGAAGCACAGGGAAGTCTGGCCACTGGAGGATGCCCAGGGCTATACAGAAGTACATAATGGTTTCAGAAGTCTTCTGATTCCTTTGGCTATACAAAGGCAGTTGGGGAAATCCTGTTTTTGGTGTTTAATTGTTCCATTACTCTGGAGCTCAGAATCTTCTGCTGGTTTGATGAGGTGGGGCTTGCTGCTGGTTCCCTGGGAATCTTTCTGTCTTGGGCAGGAATAGTACTCAAATGATATGAGCTTCTCCTGCTGATCTGCCAAACTCCCAGAAGTTAAGAACAAATGATTTAAATGATTTAAACAAGGGTGTGTTTGTGTGTGTGTGTGTGTGTGTGTGTGTGTGTGTACAGTCTGGTCCTCTATCCTATAGATCTTTTCTTAGTACATAAAAAAAATCAAAATGTTTTTTGAAAATATTGTTAAGATATACTTGTTGAGAATCCTTGTTTGAAAGAGACAACCTACAGTATGTTTTCATTGAGGAAGTAGTCACACTGACAAACTTAAAGATTATTAAAATATTAATAGATTTTCATATATAAAATGGTTTTCTGATAAATAGATTTTCATATATAAAATGGTTCTCTGATAAATTACTTAGCATAATTTAACTAGAAAGCTCCTCCTCTGATGTTATATCATGGCTTGGAAGTAAAGCTGTTAGACTAAATCAATAGTTTAGTGATTATGCTCAGCAAGCTCTTAAAATAAATTTATGAAATAAAACAAGCATTTCCATAATACAGTGTAATAAAAAATAATTGCAAATGAAATTGCAAATCTCCTATGTATAGTGTGTTCCTTTTAAATTTGCTATAAAGGTATCATGCATATTTCTCTTTTTTCTTTTTTTTTCTCTTCCTCCAACTCTAAAGATGGACACTATTAAAAACAAATAGGTATACATATGTAAAATTATTCTTTATGTATACAAATACATTTATTAATTCTTTCTCTGGATGCTGAGAGCATCTTTATTCTTATGTGCTTTATAAATAATTTAGGGATTTATAATAGTGAAAATAATGTATTTGTCAAAGTCATTTAAAAAGCAATATTGCTATTACAATGTTTTTTTGGTTTGGCTCAATTTTTTCTTTATTTCATAAAAGCCTTTCTATATTTTCATAAAATCATTGGGTTCATCACTTCTTAGAGCACAATAGTATTATATCACAATCATATATACAACTTGCAATCTCTTAATAAATGTTGCCTATATGATTGCCACTCTTGGACAAATTTCAGCACATCATATATTAGAAAAGATCTAAGAGATTAAGTTGTCTACGTTATCCACCCTTAAGAATATGAAACAAAAAAACTTCGATCTCTTGAGATAAAGTGAACCATCAAGTGTTACACAAAATGAAATTACCAAAGCTGAGATTCTGATCATCATGGCAAAATAAGAAATCCTTCTTAGGCTAACTGACACACAGATATAGATCTCTTGACAATTGAGTCAGAGGATGACAGAAAAAATATGTAATACATAATATCTAAAATTATTTAAGACTTTTTTTTGCAGAATCAAGGATATAGTACATAGACCTTGCAAAAAGAAGGTCTCCTTGATTGAGTAGGTTACTGAAAGTCCATCAGAAGAAAAAATGTTACTACCAAGTAGGACAGGTTTCATGTGCAAATAGAATGGTAGACAATGTCTTAGCTTTGAGATCAAATCCAAATTCCAGGAGATTCATTGGTAGGTTCATTCATGATGATTAATTTATTAATTAGAATGACAGATGGATGCTTTTCTACCAAAGACATTCTAGGGATTATAATTTGTGTGGGTGGAGGAAATATTCATGCCCAACCAATCCCATCATAGAAATATTAAAAATAAAACAGGCAAAGTAAGTGCATTCTTTCCACCAATATTTTAGCTTGACCAAATTGTAAAATCTTGCAAATGACATTCTATATATACAACATACTACAACTGGCCTTAAAGAATCCTGCAAGTTCTAGAAAAAAGAAAAGTTTTAAGAACAGCCAAATGAGGAAGTGTGAGGAGAAAGAGGAAGAGAAGGGAGAGAGTAATGGAAATATCACAAGAGGGCATGAGGAGTTAAGTAAACTTGAAGGGTGTGATGATACTCACTTTCACAGCCCAGCTTCAACTCCACATACACCCAAGCAGGCTCTTGAACCTCCCCCATCAACTTCACCTTCCTGGGTGGAGGGAGAAGGAGGAGTGGGAGGATTAGTGATATCACCAGCACCTTCCCCCCAGCAATCACCCCCTCCTATGACTTGATTGCAAAAGCCACTATTTAAAGCCAAAGAGGAAGGGCAGAATATAGCTGATTTGAGAATATAAATGTACCTTGTAACTTAACAGCTTAACTCTTCAGGTCAATAAAGGAGAAGATAGACACCTTTTAATCTAGAAATTATCGAATATTTGAAAAAGGCTTGCACTCTTTATGGGGCTACATCATCTTATGTTAAGATGTTATTACAGAATTTGACTTATGAAATTTTAGCCCCTAGTGACTGGAAATCTATAGCAAGGACAGGCTTAGAACCTGGACAAAACTTGTTGTGGCTTTCTGAATATAGTAAACTCTGTAGGATACAAGCCCAATGAAATAGGCAAACTGGAGTTAATACACTAATCACCTGTGACCAACTAACAGGTGTGGGTGCTTATGCAGACACTTCAGCACAGATTTACCCCATAGCAGCATATGAGCAAATTGCTTCTGCTGCTATCAAAGCATGGGGTGTTATCTCAGGTAAAGAGGACAGAGGAGAAGGCGTCACGAAAATAGCACAAGGGCCAAATGAACCCTTTGCTGATTTTGTGGGATGTCTATAGATAGCTGTCATATGAACTATTGGTGAAAATTCAGCAACAGAAATTATGATAAGGCAACTTGCTAAAGAAAATGCTAATGAGGTTTGTAAAAGAATTATACTAGGACTATACAAGGATTCTCCTTTAGATACACACATGTGTACACATGTGGGCACAAATACCTTTTATACCCATGATATGATGCAGAATTCCCAAGATCCAAACATGGGAAGACAGGGTCCATTTTGGCAAGGCACTTCCAGAAAGACTTGTCAATGTCTTCAATGTGATAAAGTAAGGCAATGTTGGCATAAAGGCAGTGAGAAAACAGCAGGGGGAAACAAGACCCAAGCCCCATATCTAAAATGCAACAGAGCCTTGTATTGGGCATCAGAACGTAGATTGATTCAGGGAAACAGAATGGGGGACCAAGCCGCAGGGACCACTGCAGAAAATACTTGGGGCATGATGGCAGCCGATGCTAGACCCAGAGAGTGTTTAGAAGTTCAATACCCAAACATGACCAATCAGTCAAGAAACAATCTGATGGGAGAAAGGGATTACATAATCAGCCAGGAAGCAACCTGATGGGAGAAAGGGATTACAATTAGGGAGAATAGAGTTGTATGCAGCTGGGACTATTGAGATACTTCTGGAGAGGTGAAATCTGTTCCTCTCCAGCCTATGAATCCCTTGCCTCCAGGCAAAGAAGGTTTGACCATTTCACCTCCTGAGAGTACGTACAAAACAGTGTCCATCCACACACTGATGTGGGAAACTGGGGAATGGGTAGCTAATATCCCAGTCACTACACAGGTAGACAATATGTGACTTATCAACCAGGAGAAGTAGTAGCATCAGGTTTACTAAAACAAACTCCTAATAGGCAATCTGGTGATAGTTGACCAGACTCTGACTCTCAGCAACAGAATCCAGGAATATTCTAGACTGCAGCAGTTACAGCTGACCAACCTATCATTATCTATATAAATGTCATACCATTAGAAGGATTGGTAGACACAGGTGCAGATTGTACAGTCATTAGAGGTACCAGCTGGCCAAAGATTAAGGCAGACACATATATGTCTGGTGTAGCAACATCAATAACAGCTGAACTTAGTGCTACCCCTTTGAGATGGACATTTGAAGGTGAAACAGGAGTTTTTACTCCTTTTATAGTTGAAAAAATCCCCATCAATCGGTGAGGAAGAGACATCTTACAACAGTTAGGATTACAAATGAGTACTTTGGCTTTTTAGGCAGGGCGGCTGTTGAAGGCCTGCCAACATTCTCACTTGTTCCAGTTCAATAGAAAACTGATACACCAGTGTGGATAGAACAGTGGCCATTAGCTAGTGATAAAATTCAGGCCTTATTAGATATAGTACAGGAGCCACTTGATTAAGGACACTTACAACTTTTTCTAAGTAATTGGAATTTCCATGTATTTGTTGTAAAAAAGAAGTCTGGAAAATGGAGGATGTTGACTGATTTAAGAAAAGTGAATGAACAGATGGAAACTATGGGAACTCTTTAGCCTGGACTTCCATCTCCTACTCAATTGCCTAGAGAATGGCCTCTTTGGGTTAGACATTACGGATTATTTCTATTCTATCCCTTTAGATAAGGAGGATATGAAAAGATTTGCCTTTTCATTTCCCACTGTTAACTTAGCTGAGCTTATAAAGATATGAATGGACAGTTTTGCCACAGGGAATGAAAAATAGCCCTACTAGGTGTCAAATGTATGTTGCTGCTGCTCTTACTCCAATAAGAAAAGCATTTCCAAAAGTAATGTTATTACATTACATGCATGATATATCAGAATGTGCACAAATGTTAGAAGCATGTCTACAAAAAGACTATAGAAACACTAAGGAACTACAAATTGCATATAACTCCAGAAAAATTCAAAGACATGCTTCTTTTCAATATTTAGGATATGAAGTATACTCTAAGGTGCTTACAGTATAAATACTTTCCTTAAGAACAGAGAAGTTGAACACCTTAAATGAGTTTCAGAAATTGATTGGAGATATCCAATGGATGCTTCCAGTGTTAGGCTAGAATACCAGTCAATTGCAACCATCATATGACAATTTAAGGGTTGACAGTGCTTTAAACTCACCATGCCAGCTTAAAAAAGAAGCTCAAGAGGCTTTGAGAGAAGTTGAACTAGCTTTATTCAATGTGGTTGAAAGAGTCACTCAAAAACCCTGGGAAATATCAGTTTTAGCTACAAAAGAGGCACCCACAGCAGTCTTTCATCAAGGAGACAGTGTGATAGAGTGGGTGAACCTCCAGAACAAAGACTTACCATAATGACCGTGCTAGCACCCAGGACACCTCAGAATCAGCTGGAGTCAGCATAAGCAAAAGTCCTCAATCTTTATTCTTGGTCTTAGACACAGGTCTTAGACAGGATGGAAGCAGAATCTCCGTGACCACCTTCTCCCTCGTCTATGGCCTGAGAGTGTGTCCTGCTAGTCTTACTCAACCCCCTAGTCCCTCCTACAATCCTTTGTACACCAATCATTGAGCCTGTATGGATAGTGGAAAGGACCATTTTCCAAGCATATGACCCTAGAGTATTGTCCAAACAGTAGTTAGCCTCAAGCGCTCAGCAGTCCCGATCTCAGTGCATCAACCCAATAGTTTCAACCCTCTACACTTTACTCCTTACCCAGTGCTTGTGGCTAGAATTTTATTAATGGCCATTAAATGAGAAGTATAATTATCTAGGATAAGACCTGATAAGATATACATCTTTTATACCAATGCACAAATTAATGTATTCTGTGAAACCATCCCAAAGTGGCAAATTTTATTGGCCACAGCTCCAAGTTTTACACATGGGTCTCCATTAAAGATAATCCAATTAATAGATAATTGGCAATGGATTCTCGAAGAAGAGGTTTCTAAAAGTCCTCTTAAAGGACCAACTATCTTTACAGATGCATCCAAACATAATATTTGTGCTGTATACTCTTATGATTTAACTATAAAGAGAGCAGTCAGAACTACTTTTCAGTCCCCTCAGCAGAATGAATTGTGTGCAATCATTCTAGCTCTTACTTATTGTCCAGGAGATATAAATATAATATCTAATTCGGCCTATTCAGTAGGTATGGTACAAAAAAAATGCCACAGCCCAAATAAAATTTGTAGCTTCTAATATGTAGCAGCTCTTTAAGGAACTTCAGGAGAAGTGAGAAAACATTCATGTAAGATTTATATCTTGCATGTCCACACACATAGTGGACTTCCAGGTCCTATTTTTGATGGCAATTCAAAGGCAGATAGCCTTCTAACTATGTTGGCCAATACTCCTTTATTTCAAGAAGCCCAAGAATCTCATTTTAAATAGCATCAGGCTGCTCGAGCTTTATGTTTGCAATTTGGGATAACAAAAGAGGAAGCTAGGATCGTAGTAAAAGCCTATATGGCTTGCCTTCCTTTCCACGTTCCTATGCTCTCTTCAGGGAAGAAGCCATGTGGTTTGAGACCCAATGAAATTTGGCAAATGGATGTGACCCATTATAAATATTTTGGTCGTCTGTCTTTTATCCATGTTGTAGTAGACACCTTTTCAGGATTCATTTTTGCAATACCAGCAGCAAAATAGCAGCCCGAGAGACCATTGAATTCCTTATACAAGCTTTTGCAATTATGGGTGTGCCACAAGCAATAAAAACAGATAATGGACCTGCACATACTTCTGAACATTTTGCACACTTTTGTGCATAGTATAGGATTTTACACACCACTGGCATACCCTTTAATCCTCAAGGACAGGCAAAAGTTGAGAGGAGAAACAAACATCAAGACATTCCTACAAAAACAAAAGGGGGAGCCACAGGCAACCCTAGAGAACTTCTAAATTTAGCTCTTCATACAATTAAGTTCTTTATTTTTGACAAAGATGCGCTGGCTCCGGAAGACAGGTTTCATAACCCACCAGAAGGGCAGTGTCCAGTGTGAGCAGTTCTACCATCTTTAGATAATTGCCAGGTGATGTGGAGAGATCCAGAAAGTGGTGAATGGAAGGGACCAGATAGGTTAACTGCTTGGAGGAGAGGGTTTGCTTGTATCTCCGCAGATGGAGCAGGAATCAGATGAGTGCCAACAAACCTTATTTGCATTGTCCATTGGAGAGAGCCAAGAGAAGACCCTTGAAATGGAGGAGAAGACCCAAGAAACATTGGGTGCTTCCATCACTGATTGTGCCCACCATTCAAAAGAGCATGGCAATTATGGAAACTGACTCATGGACATCAAAAATTGTTAATGCGACTGATGCAGATCTTCAAAACCCTCAGGAATCATTGGATTCCCTGAGACATGATAAGACTGTTGCAAGACTTCAAAATCTGCAGGAATCATTGGATTTCTTAACACATAAAAAGACTGTTGCAAGACTTCAAAAACTTGCAGGGTTCATTGGATTACCTGACACATGAAGCATGGACAATAGATTGGTTTTAGACTATCTCTTGGTTGGGGAAGGAGGCGTATGTGTGATTGTTATTTACATACCCTCCTTCTAGGACTTCTGGAAATCTTTTACAACACCATGTTGATTCACATTATTATATCACTACTTGCATGTACAATTCATGTTTGTTTCATCATATTGAGCTTGCACCAGCTTTGGGGAGAATCATCACTGCTAGCCTGTGCTTTATTGCTATGTGCTTGTGTAATACCTCCCATGCTGATAGATTTGTGTATACCTGTTTCTAGTAAGACCCTTCAACCCAGAAACTTGCTAATAATATCTGGCTTGACTCCCCACTTCCCTTTGGTGTTTTTTATCTCTCTTCCTGAGAATTCAAGGAGGGGGTGATCGTCTCCTTTTTAGTCTTTTCACCTCCCTTTCTTAGATATTGGGGTGGGGTCTTAATCACCTGTTTTTGGTGTTTTCACCCCCTTTCCTGAGAAGTCAGGTAAGATGTGATCACCTCCTTTTGGGGGCTCTCACCTTCCTGAGCAAATCAGGGAGAGCATGACCACATGTTGTAAAACAAAAGAAAGCAAGAGATGTAGCCTGTGAAACTCCAAAAAGGTAGATTTGAATCAAACAACTAAGCACTTAAGGATAATTACCTATTCAATGACTCTATTAGCATATATTTGGATAAATGCCTCTTTTCACCATTGGTGCTTGCTGAATGTTTGGTGTTAAGATAATCATAGGCAAGGATTGGAGGGAAGACTGAGAGGGCCCAGAGGCACTTGGCAGCAGGATGAGGAGGAAAGTTGGTGATTGTGGACTCCCAAATCCAGGATTCTTCTTGCCTGCCTCTTTCACTTCTCTTCCTAAAGACCAAGGAATTTAATTTATCCTGACTCTGGCTGACCCCAAGGCCCTCTAGGGAGCTAGCCCATACTCTACAATGAATAGTAAGAGTACCTTGGCAGTACTCAAGGGCTGCCTCATATTTACCCAGCCAAAGTACATTGAGACAGAGAAGTTTTATTCTCTCTTTGGTGCTAGGGTAAGGAAGGTATTGCAGAATATAGAGAGCTGACTTTTATCTCTATTGTCTATAGTGATCCTAGATTACATAAAAAGAATAATGTATATACTCAGTTTAGAGAGACAGTGCAAAGTTATATTGTAAAGGGATATTCTAGCACAAAAGTTTGCATTTTATCTTAGAACCATAGAGAGTCACTGAAGCTTTTTGAGTAGAGTAGGGAAATAACTAGACTAGTGCTTTAAGAATTCCAGTTTGGCTATTGTATATAGAATAAACTGGAGAATGTAGGTTGAAGGCACAGAGGACCACAGGGATGTTACTATTGACCAGGATATAGGTGATGAAGTTCTAAATTAGAGTGGTAATTACATGAGTGGAGAGAAAGGGTTGCCTTTTGAGAAATATTGTGAAGATTGAAACTATAAGACAAATCAACTGATTGTTGGAAGTTCATTAAGCCCTCAAATGTTCGAATAATTTGAGAACCAAAGTGTTTTCAATCTCCAGAACTGTAGCCATCATGGACTTGATTCCAAGACTTGGCCATGCTAGGCCAAAAAGATTTGTATGCTTTTCTTTAAGGCAAGAGGATACCTTCTTTCTTGATTACATTAGTGTGGTGGGAAAGGAGGGAGTTACAGGGATTAGAAAAGGAACAAAGCATTTGATGAAATTAAAGGGAAAGAGTTTAAATTTCTATTGATTCTCATGTTTTCCCATTATACAATGGTACGCAACTCACTAATGCTAGTCACATCAAGTCATTCCTGAAGAAACACTGAAAAGCTGTTGTGTGCATGATTGTGATATATACCAGTATTCACTTTCTCTCACATGGAGTTAGTCTATAAGCTAGATGAAAGCATAGGTGGAAAAAAAAAGTCAAGTGTTAAAAGCTAAGGGAAAATGCTTAATTTTCCAGTTAAATGGTGTTAAAGAACTTATCACAGTGATATTTTACATTAGATGCTTACATCAACTCATTCCCTTTCAAGAACACTCACTGGAGACTTAGTAGATATGCTAAAGTAGGTTCTACTTTATTACAGCAAGAAATGAGTGTAAATCAATGATAACAACTTAATGCATAAAAACTTGTTCAATAATCCTGTTCCTAAAAAACTCAAGCTACAATCTACAATAAACAGCAGTAGAATTCCAAGCAATGGTGAATTGAGGCAGTTTCCCAGATCCAATAATGAATGGAACCTATTAAGTAAAGCTATTTGATTTCAGGTAAGTAAAGTACTTCACTTAGAATTATTTCTTCATAACAATTGTGTGAAAGTTGGTAATATAACTCTTTTTCTCATTTCCTCAAGACTAGGGGAGGGTAGTCACATGTTAGTTTCCTTATCAGGGTAGTAGTATTTTGTTTTTCTATTATTAAATCATAATTTTATGGTTAACAATTAATTCTATTGATCCAATAAAATCATGTGATTTTATTGTTGTATTTACTTTGTTATTAGTTTTTGGGGATGAAAGCATTCTATAGTCACATAGATAAAAATGTGGGAGAGTTCTGAGGAATCAATCATCTAGCCTAAGTCCATCATTTTACAAATGAAGAAGCTGAAGTCTACAGAAATGAATTGACTTGTCCAAGATCTTATGTGAATGAGGCAAGGTTTCAACTCTTTTGAATTTAAATCTTATAGTATTTCAATTAAACTTCAATGCTTCTTTCAATAGTCATCATTTGTCTTCTTCCCAATAAACTTCAAAACTTGCTGGATACCTTTTATAATCTATATAATTCAAATTCATGGTTTTACAAATCTTATATTTAACTCAAATCATCTGTGAATTTGATTAGCAATGATGCTAGAGTCAACACACTTTAAGTATAATGTGTAAAAAGTGGAAAATATGCAAGAGTGACCTATCAGCTAGGTATAATTACCTCTCTTCCTATTGCTTTGACAATATATTTCCTCAGTTAGTCTCTAGTGATACTGAACTATAGCATAGCCATTCTCACATCCATACCTTTCTTCATGTAGTTTATTCTTTCCAGTATTACTTTTTTCAAGCTAAATTCAAATTATTCTAAAGGCCTACCTTAATTTTCTTATCCTTCAAGGAGTTTATTTCCAGATCTTTGACCCACATTGACTTATCCTCTTCTTATCACAAGATTAGAGGATTTGAAGCAGGAATTGGTTTGAGAAGTCATTTAATATAACCTTTTTATATAGATGAATGAATTGAGACCTAGACTTGCCCAAATTCACACAGGAAGACTTTACAACTCTCCTAGTTTTCCTTGAAAACCAAGCCTCTGTACAAAACCTGATGAAATGAAACTACTCTCCAGCTCAAGATAGACTGAAAAAAAACCCAAAAAATTTCAAGAAAATCTTAGTCTCACTGGGGTGAAAAGTGATTCAGCCCAGCTCAGACTCTACAAAAGCTGGTGAGAAGTTCTTAATCATAGCAAATCAGCAACTAAGACCCTCAGTCATGGCTCAGTAGAGGAGCAGATCAGTAGGATAGCTTCCAGTCCCAACTTAGAAGGCAAACTCTGGGAAACAAAGCTGTTTCCTAAAAAGAGCAGGCAAATTCCCTATAAACACAAAGGGCCCCTGTGCTCAAAACCAAGGTTCAGAGCTGAACAGGATGCATGAGATAGCATAACCTTTATCCCAGAAGTGGAGCTTGATATTAAAAGTAAAAAAAAATAGGAAATATAAAAATAAAAGGAAGAAAGTGAACAAGAAACAGAAAAGAATCTTCATCATAGAAAGCTACTATGATAATAGGGCAGACCAAAGCAAACTTAGATGAGGACAGAATGTCCACAGAAGAAATCACAAAGAGTGATATAAATTCATTTCAAGTTCAAAGAGGCTTCTTGGATATGCTTGTAAAAGACTCTAAAAGGCAAATAAGAGGTAGAAGAAGAAATGAGAAAGGAAATGAACTCAGTCAATAGCATGGGAAAGGAAAAAAAATTGCTTGAAGGAAACAATTCTTTAAACAATAGAATTAACCACAATATAAAAGCTAACTGAAGACAGTCACACATTAAAAAGTAGAATAGGGCAAATGAAAGCTAATAACTTTGTGAGACAGCAAGAATAAATCAAACTAAAAAGAATGAAAAAATGGAAGAAAATTTGAAATACCTTATTGAAAAAAAAGTCAACCTGGAAAATAGATCCAGAAGAGACAATTTAAAAATTATTGGCTTGCCTGAAGGCCATGATCAAAAAAGAAGCCTCGATAGCATTCTTCAACAGATCATTAAGGAAAATTCACCTAACATTCTAGAAACAGAGGGGGGGCCATATATTCATTGAAAGAATCCATTGATCACATTCAGAAAGAGATTTCACAAGGAAAACATTATAGAACATAGAGATAAAAGTAGCTTTCCTTAAAATAATAAGTAGTATATATCTAAAACCTACAGTAAGCATTATTTATAATGGACAGAAACTAGATGCATTCCTAATAAGATAAGGAGTGAAACAAGGATTCCCATTATGACCATGATTATTCAATATTGTACTAGAAATGCTGCCTTTAGGAATGAGAAAAGAAAAAGAAATTAAAGGAATTAGAATAGGCAATGAGGAAATAAAACACTCCATTTTTGTAGATGATATGATGATATACTTAGAGAATCATAGAAAATTGTTCAAAAAAACCTACTAGATACTAAGGCTTTTCTAAAAATCTTTTCAGTCTTCTAGATTTTTTAATTCTACTGGTCTGGCCTTTGAGAATGCAAGGTCACTCCTATATTACACTGAATAATCAGAGTAGAATTTAGTGAAAGATATATTTATCTTCATATCTATTTATGTGTACATATGTATATATGTACATATAATGTGTGTGTATATCTGTTTTTCCTATGATATCATCTTTAAATTAGGAGCATTAAGATAATCTCAAAATAAATCGTGAATTTTTGTGGGGGAAAAGACTGATAATACATTAGAAAAATATATTTTTTTGCTTTACATATTGTTTGATGTCAATAATTTAGTAGGCTCTTGAAACTTTCTTTATAAAAGTACCAAATTTGTAGTATAGTAGTACTACTTTTCTATGAATGCTCTCTTGTGAATTAGCATAGGCATTTACAAAATAGTTATTTGCAATACAATTTATAATATATTAGCATTTACAAGTATTTATAGTACTTTGTGTATATTATAAATGTATAAATGTATATATATATACATTACTATAAAAGTGCACAGATATGTTTGTTTTTCAGGAATTTTCAGTCTCATCCAACTTTTTGTGTCCATATTTGGGATGTTCCTGGCAAAGAGTGATTTTCCATTTCCTACTCCAGCTCATTTTCCAGGGGAGGAAACTGAGACAAACAAGGTTAAGTGACTTGTCCAGAGTCACAGAGCTTGTTTGTGTGAGATCAGATTTAAACTAAAGGCCTATCATTATATCCCCTTTTGCCACACACACACACACACACACACGTGTTAATGGTCACAAGTTCTTTTATTATTTTATTAATAGAAGCAACTAGCTGATATAGTGCATAGAGGGCTAATCTTGGCATCTGAAAGTCTTGACTTCACACCTTTACTCAGCCACTCAAAAATGGTTGTGTCCCAAAGTGCTTAGCAAATTTGAGAGCACTATAATAGCACCTTAAAGTTTACAAATTGCTTCATATATAGTATTTCATTTGCACTTCATAAACAACTTGGTCATTTAGGTCCTATTAGTCTTCCCACTTTAAGATGAGTCAACTGGGGCTCAGAGAAATTAAGAGATTTGCCCAAGTTCTCACAGCTAATGGCTAAATCAAGACTTGAATTCTGAATAGGAGAAAAACATCTTCTTAATTCCAAGTCCTGTACTCTATGTAACATTATATTCTTTTTATCTACAATGATTTACAGATTACTTGCCACAAGGAATAATTTCAATATTGGTTTATTATGCAACAGAAACTGTTATTCTTCTAAGTTTTTACTGACACCAGGCAGATTCAGAACATCTGACTTTGATCACAGAAAAACAAGATGGAGCTGGTTTTCTCAGCTTTATTTATTTCTCTATCAATTGAGACTGCATTTCATGCCAAACATGCATGTTTCTTTGCACCCTTTTCCAGTTTTTTTAAGTATTTGGTTTTAGGGAAGTCATATTACTCCAAGGAAAGCTGCAAACATGTAATTTGTAAAAGCACAACTGAAAAACTGTTAAGAGATTTTGTAGCGATTATTAGTATGGGGAAGTCAAATTTGTTTTAAAAAAAAAAACAGTTTAATCTCATAGAGTCAGTCAGACCAAAGTGCATAGGAAAATGTGGATGAAATTGAAAAATCACACCAAGAACTTACAAATTATTGTTGTAAAGAAGTCTAATAAATCATCAAGAAGGAGAAAAAATAAGGCAAAACCTTCAGAGGCACCTGGCAACTGGATGGGGTCATATTTTTTCTACACAGGCTTCTTGAATTACAACAGTAATGAGTTTGTTTAAAAAACGCTAATCTTTATATGAAGAAAAAATATTTGTCATGAATAAGACAATGCAAAATCTAGAGGATCAAAGATTAGAAAAAATAGTATTATATTAATGAAATACACATTTTTATTCAACTTTATATCAAAATTTTTATCAGAAAAAACCTCAATGAGCCTGTGAGATCTTTGTATTATCAACAATAAAACAGCCACTCAAAAACTGTTTTGAAGATTGTTCCAGTGATCCTTTGTTCTCATTGAGTTATTGATGAACTTTGATAAACATTATTTACATACTGGTAAGTAGAATTATTTGAGAATTAAAAAAATTCCAAAATGCAAGTGGAATATTTCAATTTGGCCTTGCATCACATCATACTTCATTCAAGAAATTGAGGCAAATATGCTTCAAAGGACTGGAAATATGGTTGATATAAATCCCACCAAAAAGCTATAGACGACAATTATAGTTAGTCTTGGGGGAAAATGAACTAATCATCAAAGGTAAACAATATTCAATTTGATAATGGACTTTTAAAATTAAAAAGAAAACTAAGAAGCCTAAATTTTGTGAATCCAATGCCATGGAGTATAATATGTGATCATAGCCATAGGAATAAATTTCATGCTAAAAGTTTTCTTTGTTGTATCAGCCAATAAATTTAATTATTCTACTTTACATGGCTATAATTGCATTGGCCATTCTCAATGAAATCCACAGAAAAATAAAAAAAAAATTAGTCAAACGAGAGAAACAGAGTGGATGAAAATTTCATTTCTCTTAACACATATCATACAAATGAAAGTACTACTTACTGAGTTAGCCTGTCAATATAATTATCTTGAAAAAAGTGCTATAGATAAAAAATGAGCTTGGACATTACTTGAATAAGAAGAAAAAATCAGGCTAAATATCATATGAGAAATTTCACCATCTTTTCAATATTTACAGATTATTCTTTACCATGACTTTCATATCAATATTACCATATTTTCTATGTGGCTGTAAATCTTGGATTACCATGAGATCAAAAATATCAAAATTACAAATATTGTGAAAAACAATGGAAAACTATATAGTAGACAGAAGTTGACTACAGCACATTGCCAATGTTGATTCGTGTAAAGAAGCTACTAAGGATAGCTTTGCCTGGGAAAGAGAGTTGACTAATCATATAACAAAAATGAGAGATAAGAAATAATCAATGCATATTGCAATACCTGAGATTTAAAAAAAATAAAAATAAAAGTAAAAACAATTCTGTAGAACATTGTCTTTGGCTTGCCCTTGATGATTACTGGAAAATATAGATCATAATCAAAAAGTAAGTGTGTTAGGAATATGAAAGTGATGGTCTTTCTTCACCTAGGAACTAAACTATATTAGTGAAACTACAATCAAAGTATTCATGTGAAGTATATTATATAGATGCATATATATATATATATATATATATAATATTTCTATATATATTTCACATGTAAAGATTTAATATCTGTTATTTTCTGATAACACATGAAATTTTAATGGTTAAACTCAGCACTCTATCAGCCAACTTGTTTAGAATGATCATTATTCTTAACATAGAAATTCCTTTCAAGTACTTTCTCTAACTCATGATTATAGACTTCTCTAAGCAAATGATCTTTCTTGAAAAATATAGGAGATTTAAAACTCGCAGTGGACAAATAAGAATTCAAATCATCCAGCAAATCTTGTTATAATGAGCATTGAAGCAGATGTATTTCACTGCCTTGATAACACAGAGATAAATATTTGTGAGCTCAAAGTCTCATAAGATATTAATTTAAAATAATTTAATGGTAATATTTTTGCTATTAATTTATTATGTAGATTAAATCTAAAAAAGAAAGAGGACTGATTGCACATATTTATCCAGAACTCAAAAGAGTCATATTTTCTATTATTGAATTTTTAATAGAGTTTCCTTAAATTTTTTGTCTGCCCAAATAGTGGACAGATGTCAGCATTATGGAACACAGTTGTTTTTAGTGAGTTGAAGGAAGGTACACCCAACAAAGAAAATTGAATTATTATATCAAATGGTTTTCAGTTTTTTGTCAAAAAACTTTGTTTTTTCTTTCTTTCTTATTCTATATGATTGCAGTTCATATTTTTGTATGTCTTTCCTAGAATATTTTATTAACTATGGAGGCATTCCTTTGTTTAAAAAAAAAAAAAACTCAAGTAAACCAATGTTTCACTTAAGCTGTTCATCTTTTATCTCTAATTCAATGTACATGAATAGCCTCTCTATTATTTTTCAGCCTTACAAATCTTTAAAATTCCAACTATACCACTTCCTGGACATAAAAAAAAGATCATCTAGAACATGATCATGGTGGCTACCAATTGATGATGAACTAGATAAAAATTCATTTACAAGCTGGTTAATAAATGTATTAATTGGATTAATCCCTCAGCTGGGAAGATCAGTATTCTAAGAAAACAATAACACATATATGGATGTATGTATATTTGTAAAATGGTTTATACCTTGGAACAGTTTTCTTTTCTTTACAATTCATCTTTAATGTTGTTATCAGACTAATCTTCCTTATGCACTGATCTAATCGTGTCACTTCTTCGCTAAAAATCTTCACTATTTGCCTATTGTTAACCAAGCAAAATATAAATTCCTCATCCTGTTATTCAAGGCTTTCACTCTCTCACATAACCTTCTCTTAACCAGTTTTATTTTATATAAATTTCCTTCCTGCATTTGATAGTTAAACCAAACTGAACTTAATACCTTCTTCCAAACATGCTTTACACTTTCCCACCTCCATAATTTGTGCTCATGTTTTTCATTATTATTAGGAGCTTTCTTGCTTGGTCATCTTTGACGTTCTCATAAATTGCATTTAAGAAGTTGTTATTTTACCTACTTGGGATAGTGTGACAGTGATAGAACAATATATCCCTCTTCCAACTGAACGCTACACAGAACAAAATTTCAGGAAGTGAGCTTCAAAATGAGTCATGCATCTGAATTCAAATAACAGCTTTCTATTATTAACTGAGTAGGATACCCTTGCTTCAAAAATGATGTATTCTTTGAAATAGGACATCTCTGCTCATCAAATTTAATCTAATAGAGTTTGGATTCTAGAAGGCAATGCTTTCAACAACCCTCAGATGATGGATTTGAGGTCTAGCTTCTCTCAAGAAAGGTCTAACTAGGAGCATAGGATATGACTAGAATGCAAATAATGGACTGACTTTTATGTTAAGTCTTCTGAGCACTCTGGTCATTTTTTTGTTCTCTTTCATTCTTTTTCTGTTGAGTAGAGGACCAACATTTTTCTACTCTCTTATTGGTGTTTGTCTCTTCTTCCAAGTGGGTAACAGAACATCCCTTATTCATTTTGCTCTTCTTTGGTAGTTCATTAAACTGTTAAATAGGACAAGGACAGGTATTTATTAGTTATACATTTCTATGTTCTTTTCATGAATTCTTTTAGGTCTAATATTTCTAGCATTAATTTAAGTATTCTCAAATTATAGAGTATTTTGATGGATTTGTACATTAATTACTTAGCAAAAAATTTCCTTAAAAACCTATATATTTTGTAGTTTGAATTAGATTCTATGAAGACACACACCCCTTTCTAAACGTTGTTCATTTATTCAATGGGGGTCAGCTTCATCAGTTATATTAACCCTGGAAGCTCCAAGATAGTGATCACTTTGTACCAAACAAATTTTAGGTATTCTACAGTTCTTAACATATCTGGAATTCTACTTTCTTCTTTTTTTGAGTAATGAAGTTTAAATTATCCTTTAATTGAATGCATTAATTAAATTTAATCCATCATGAAATCTTTTTTGACTTTCCCTATTGCTGATAAGTATTTTGTCCTAGGAGTCTCACATAGCACATTTGACCTTTAAATAAATATTTTTGTATAAATGTGTCATTTCTAAGATATATAAGGAACTGATTAAAAACTTTAATAGTTTCCCCAATAGATGAATAGTCAAAGGACAAAATAAGCATGTTTTTTGGAAAAGAAATATAAACCATCAATGCCCTTATGAAAAAGGCTCCAAATTATTAATAATTACAGAACTATAAATGAAAACATGAGGTTGTATGTCACATTCATCACATTGATTAAGATGATTTTTAAAAAGAAAATGGAATATTGGAGGAATTATGGAAAAATAGGTATATTAATACACTGTCACATTGAGGATTAATCTATTCTGAAAAGCAGTTGGGAACTGTGTTCCAAAAGGAATTAAATTATGCATACCTTTTGATCCAAGAATACTTCTATATGGTTTATATTTTTAAAAAGGCAAAGAAAGAGAAAAAGGATGAATATATAACAAAATACTTAAAGCTGTTCTTTTTTGGGAATATAAATAATATGGATGTGAGGTGATGAGAGTCTGGAGTAGGCAAATGAAAGGAAGGGGAGTTCTGAAAGAAGGAAGAATTAACATAACTTGAGGACTTATTTGAGCATGACAGGATTGGAGTGCAGGTGGACTCATAGGTAACAGATTTTTTGGCTGAATTATTGGAATTAAAGTATTTTAAAGAAAGAGAAAGAATTATAGAATTCAAGATGATCAAAAATAGTTTGATTTTAGACATATTGAGTTAAAAGTTATAGGAGGATACTCAAGTCCAAAATGTCTTAAAAGCAATGGAAAAAATGACTGAAGCACAAATTGGATTAGAATCACAGATTTTGAAATCATTCATGTAGAAGTTATTATAATGAAGGGACTAAAAGAGAAGAGAAGGGGATAGAGTATTGAGCTAGTGGAAACTAGAAACAGGAGGAGAGGAATAAGCAAAAGAGACAAAATAAAAGGGAAATCAGAGAAAGAAATAGAATGAGGATAAAATAGTATCACATATGCCTAGGAAATGGGAAAGTCTTTCATATTTTTCTTTTCCTCTCTTCCACACCCAGAACCTATCTTATAATAAGAAATTTTAAAAAGAAAAAAGAAAGGAGTGTGACAAAATTAATTAATAAATCAGTCAAATCCAACAGTATAAAGTGTTCTACATCTATAGTCCCATCTGCCACCCCCTTTACAATGAAGAAAGGAAAATGGATTCTCATATGTCTTTTTTGGACACAAACGTGATCAGTATAATAAGACAGTATTCAGTTTTTATTTCAGTTGTCAGTCAGTAAATATCAAGTTAGCACCTACTATATGTTAGCACTCTCCTAAATGCTGGGATTAAAAAAGAGAGAAAAAGACATTTGTCTTTTATTCTATACATTTACAGTTTTAGTAATTGTGCTTATTGTTTTTCATGTTCCATTTTCTTCACTTTTTTGATTACATATAAATTTACCTTTGCTTTCCAATATCTTCACTCTTTCTCTTCACTCTTTCTCATAGTCCAACAATAATTTTTCATAACATTTATGTGTCATAGTTTGGTTTCTATTCTGTAATCAATGAACATCTATCTTGTTTCAATTTCTTTGCAACTACAAAAAGTATCACAGTAAAATTTTTATTGTATATGGGATCTTTTTATTTTTCTATTTTAGCTTTTTTGTTGTATATGTTATAAGTAGGATCTCTGGGTAAAAGGATATGACTTTATTTGTCCCTTTCTTAGTAAAATTTTGTATTGTTTTCCAGAGTGGTTGGGCCTATTAATATGTTCAACAGCAGTATTAGGGGGTCTATCTTAGAAAGGAAATTTCAAGAAAAAAGTGAAAGTTAAGAGAGCCTAGTTTTTGTGTATAAAAGAATCCATCAATGAACTCACCATTTCTATCATGTTTATACACTAAAGAAAATATTTAGGGAAAGCATCTGTTACTACCAATATATGTGTCAAATAAGTTAAAGTCCTTTATTTTTGACAGCATATTAATCTATTTTTAAAATTTTAAAAATGTAACTTTGCTGTATTTTGAGGTTTTGTCCATAATGTGTAGAATTGTCTTCACAACTGATTAGGAAATTGCCACCTGAGGAAGCAAACTCTGAACTCTTTCCCAATTTCTTTTTTTTCCAAAATATGATAGTTTCTGATGTTTTCAATCTGGATCTTTGTTTATCATAAATTAAGTTAATAAATATTATAAACTATGATTTTTTGTGGGTATGTTTTGGATCTGATATTTAGGATATGTTTTTATTTTAGATAATGAATAGTGTCTCCAAAATGCAATAAATTGCTTCATTTCAATGTGATTTAATTCAAGAGCTCTGTCCAATAATATAAAAGACTATACACAATTGGAGATGCTATTGCAACACTTTACTCCATGCTAACAGTATGATTATTTTCAAGGGTCCTTATTATTCTGAGCCAGCTTTGAACTCTTTCTAGTACAAAACTGTACTAGAAAATTATCATTACAAATACTTTATGCATTTTGCAAATATTCAATATATTTTAGCCTTTACAATGAAAATTCTGAATATTCACATTTTATAATACCATTTTTGAAATTAATAAAATAAAAAATGATACTGGGGTATTACTAGTGACTCACTGATATTTCTTTGCCCCTATAAAGTTTAACTTCTAATAGATCCTGCTTTGATTCCATATGCTATCTATGCATTTGGTAGGGAGTTAACCTTTCCAGTTTACTATTTTTACCATTTCCTTTGTTCTCTAGAATGGGGGATTATGGAAGCTCAGCTCTATGTCAGGCCTATTTAATTATATTGCATTGTTCATCTCTGCATTAGGAAACATGTTGGTTCTACTAAAAGCATCTGATTGTGAGATATTTGAAGGCTTTGTACTGGCTAAATTTCCTCAGTGTGGTTGAATACTTTGATTTAAAATAAAAACCCCAGTCTCTTATTTAAATAGTAAAAGTGGTTAATTTTATTTAACAAGATATAACCAAAAAATCCACAAACAATACTACCTTATTTTGTAAGTGTATAAGAAATAAAATATTTCTCCAGAGTACCTTAGGCACATTTATTACTTTGCAGTTTTTCATAAGAATTCCTGAAATCCCTTATAAAATTCAAGGGTACCCAAATCCTAAGGTCCATAGAATGGGAAATCATTTCTTTCAAGATGCTTTTTTTTTTTTGCTGCCTTGTAGACATACTCTTAAAGCCAGATGCATAAGAATTACTTTCTTAAGTCAAGAGGATCTGTTTTATTTCATCCATGAGGCCATGGAGTTTGCAAGACATTGATTTACTATTTTAAACAATCCATGGAGATTTTCATGAACAACTCATCCTAAAAATCTCTAAAGGATATGTAAACCAGAAAAAAAGCATGTTTAGCAAAGGGTTTTATATTTAGAGACTTATTTCTCCTTTAATTTCTCTTTTGTTTCTAGCAAGAAACTGAGATCTTCCTACTGGAACAAATTTCATGTGGAAAATACCTATTTCCAATGCCAATAAATGTAGCCAGCTTCATTTTCTGTAATTCAAGGGTAGGTCATAAAGCATTTGCAATTCATCAGACAAGACTGGAGCTAAATGGTATGATTCTAAACACTTAATCTTTGGGTAATTCTCAAAGAGGACTATACATTTCTTTTCTACTGTTTAGTACTTTACTTCCCAGATTTCCTAATTCTGCCATGTTTGCACTATTAACTGTTCAATAGACTAGAAAAGTCTTTTATGGTCTAAGAAATGAAAATTCTACCCATCCAAAAATGAGAAGCTAATATGTAGGGGCAACTAGTACTTAGAGAAACAAAAGAAACAAGTGTGAAGAATACTGGATTATCAAATCCTTTTGAAAGCTAGGATATAAAAATGAAGATCAGAAAGATGGTTTCTATCTTTTAAGAATTTCAACAGAAGTTGATTCCTCTTAATTCACATTTATATTAATTCACAGTTAAATTAAACAATACAGTTTAAAGATACTGAGATTTATAATTGACTTCTTTTAGCACTCCAATTATTAACCTCATGAACGGTCTTGTATAGACTAACAGAGCTCTTGCCTCTTTAATATACAGATTTATTTCTAGAGCAATTACTGAGATAGGTGGTTTAATATATAATGCTTTGAATTTATTCAGGCAAATGATTTAGCTTAATACATATTACATAAGGAAAAGAATGAATGACCTTACATTTGCATGATTTTTTAAAGAAAACTGTTGATTTACAATTAGACTCCATTGACTATATTGTTAGTTGGAGTTATTAGTCCAATGTAAATCGAATTTAATATATATTTCAGGCAAAACTTTAATGTACATTTTTGTCTTTTATCTCAAACTTGACAAAGAATGTGGCAATTTGATATTATAAATCTTTAAAGCATTCTATTTGTCAACTATATATTTTGAAATATACTTCATAGTTTTGAGACTATTCCAGCACAATAAATTTCAGAAACAAAATAAGCACTTTATATAAAGTCCCATTTAATTAACTACAGGATATTAGTTTCCAAGAATTTCATCAAGAATGAACAAAAGGTCAAAATTTAACAAAGTGAATTTTAATAGCAATAAACATAATCTTTATGTTTTCTTATTTTTACAAGGCAATTGGAGGTTGTGACTTGCCCAGGATCACACAGGTAATAAGTGTCTGAGCCAGATTTGAATTCAGGTCCTCTTGATTACAGGGCTGATACTCTATCCACTGTGCCAGCTAGCTGCCTCTTATATTTATAATTTTTTAAAAATCAAAGCACTAATATTTTATTTAATGATTTTAGTCATATCTGACTGTAACCCCATTTGTTTTTGTTTTTGTTTGTTTGCAAAGACATTAGCATGGTTTTCCATTTACTTCCTATAAATGAGAAAACTGAGGTAAACAAATAGAGTTAAGTGACTTCCCAGGGTCACACAGCTAGTAAGTGTTTGAGGCTATATTTTGAATTCATGAAGATGATTCTTCCTGATTCCAGGTCTGGCATTCTATAAACTGTACCATCTAATTGCCTCTGAGCACAAGCATAAGATGTGCTTAATATGGTTAGTATGGTAGACAGTGGGTTAAAAAGAAAAAATAAACAAACCAACAACTCTGAGTCGTTGTGAATTTTTAGTCCCTAATGGGTTGACAGTATGACACATCTGTTTACCACTAGAATAAAGCCTTAGATGTTTGTCACTTTGGGAACTGAACCTTTTTATATCTATATGCCAGATCTTTCTTGGAAAAAAATCTCAAGAGAATAGAAAATGAGAATTGTCTTGCTCATTTGCTAATAACTATTTTATTCCCAACCAGGGCCAAGATTAATTTTTGTTATTGTGATTCATTGCTTTTATATGCTGATTTTCTTTGCTTCATCCACTCTTTTTAACAAAGCATAAGAACATTACATCTCTGTTATTCTCCCTCTTCTAACCCCCCTATTACTTTCCTCCCTTTCCTCTTTTCCCTGAATCTCCCAGGAAGATGATGATAAGAATAGCAATTGGATTTCTGATTTCATTGTTATGAACAATTCATTAAAATCAGCTCTTTCTCTGCATCTCATAGTCTCAGCCCAATAAGTTTTCTAGAACACTTAGAGTTTGACTTACTCAACCCACAATCAGTATGTGTCTTCCTAATTTCAAGGTTTGCTTATATCAATTATGTGATACTTTCAGAGTGTCCATGATACAACAAATAAGCTTGGCAAATACAGTCAGACAGAGAAACTAGCAGCAAGAATTGCAGTGAATAAATGAGCTCTATTCCAAAAAAAAATTGAAGGGTAAGTAGAATTTTCCAGTGATTTGCCACGAATGAACTCTTTATGTTTCTTCCATGACCATATAACTGCTATATGTGCACAGGATTCAGGGTTGACAATCTGCTTATGAAGAAGGTAAAACAGATATAGGAAGGTCTTTCAATTTACCAGATAATCTGGGATAAAATGTTCCTTGGGAGAATGGAAGAGATCCTTCAAAAGGGCACAGATTTATTGTGATCTTTTTTTTATTTTTTTTTTTTTATTTAATAGCCTTTTATTTACAGGATTTATACATGGGTAACTTTACAGCATTAACAATTGCCAAACCTTTTGTTCCAATTTTTCACCTCTTACCCCCCACCCCTCCCTAGATGGCAGGATGACCAGTAGATGTTAAATATATTAAATATAACTTAGATACACCATAAGTATACATGACCAAAACATTATTTTGCTGTACAAAAAGAATCAGACTCTGAATTATTGTACAATTAGCTTGTGAAGGAAATCAAAAATGCATGTGTGCATAAATATAGGAATTGGGGATTTAATGTAATGGTTTTAGTCATCTCCCAGAGTTATTTTTCTGGGCATAGCTAGCTCAGTTCATTACTGCTCCATTAGAAAGGATTTGGTTGATCTCGTTGCTGAGGATGGCCTGATCCATCAGAACTGGTCATCATCTAGTATTGTTGTTGAAGTATATAATGATCCCCTGGTCCTGCTCATTTCACTCAGCATCAGTTCGTGTAAGTCTCTCCAAGCCTTTCTGAAATCATCCTGTTGGTCATTTCTTACAGAACAATAATATTCCATAATTTTCATATACCACAATTTATTCAGCCATTCTCCAACTGATGGACATCCATTCAGTTTCAGTTTCTAGCCACTACAAAGGGCTGCCACAAACATTAGATAGCATACAGGTCCCTTTCCTTCTTTATAATCTCTTTGGGATATAATCCCAGTAGTAACACTGCTGGATCAAAGGGTATGCACAGTTTGATAACTTTTTGAGCATAGTTCCAAACAACTCTCCAAAATGGTTGGACCCGTTCACAACTCCACCAACAATGCATCAATGTCCCAGTTTTCCCGCATCCCCTCCAACAATCATCATTATTTTTCCTGTCATCTTAGCCAATCTGACAGGTGTGTAGTGGTATCTTAGAGTTGTCTTAATTTGCATTTCTCTGATTAATAATGACTTGGAGCATCTTTTCATATGACTAGAAATAGTTTCAATTTCTTCATCTGAGAATTGTCTGTTCATATCCTTTGACCATTTTTCAATTGGAGAATGGCTTGATTTTTTATAAATTAGAGTTAATTCTCTATATATTTTGGAAATGAGGCCTTTATCAGAACCTTTGACTGTAATAATATTTTCCCAGTTTATTGCTTCCCTTCTAATCTTGTCTAGCGTTAGTTTTGTTTGTACAAAACTTTTCAGTTTGTATAATCGAAATTTTCTATTTTGTGATCAGTAATGATCTCTAGTTCTGTTTTGGTCATAAAGACCTTCCCCTTCCACAGGTCTGAGAGGTAAACTATCCTATGTTCCTCTAATTTATTAATAATTTCATTCTTTATGCCTAGGTCATGAACCCATTTTGACCTTATTTTGGTGTCTGGTGTAAATATGGATCAATGCCTAGTTTCTGCCATATTAGTTTCCAATTTTCCCAGCAATTTTTATCAAACAGTAAGTTCTTATCCCAAAAGCTGGGATCTTTGGGTTTGTCAAAGACTAGGTTGCTATATTTGTTGACTGTTTTGTCCCTTGAACCTAATCTATTCCACTGATCAACTAATCTATTCTTAGCCAATACCAAATAGTTTTGGTAACTGCTGCTCTATAATATAATTTTAGATCTGGTACAGCTAAGCCACCATCATTTGATTTTTTTCATTAATTCCTTGAAATTCTTGACCTTTTGTTTTCCATATGAACTTTGTTGTTATTTTTCTAGGTCATTAAAATAGTTTTTTGGAGTCTAATTGGTATAGCGCTAAATAAATAGATTAGTTTAGGTAATATTGTCATCTTTATTATATTTGCTCGCCCTATCCAAGAGCATTTAATATTTTTCAATTGGTTAGATCAGACTTAATTTGTGTGAAAAATGGTCTGTAATTTTGCTCATAAAGTTTCTGATTTTCCCTTGCAGATAGATTCCTAAATATTTTATATTATCAGTAGTTACTTTAAATGGAATTTCTCTTTGTAACTCTGACTGTTGGATTTTGTAAGTGATATATAAGAATGCTGATGACTTATGTGGGTTTATTTTATAACCAGCAACTTTGCTAAAGTTGTGGATTATTTCTAATAACTTTTTAGCAGAATCTCTGGGGTTCTCTAAGTATACCATCATGTCATCGGCAAAGAGTGATAATTTGGCTTCCTCATTGCCTATTCTTATTCCTTTAATCTTTTCTCAGCTCTTATTGCTATAGCTAGTGTTTCTAATACAATATTAAATAGTAACGGTGATAGTGGGCAAGCCTTGTTTCACTCCAGATCTTATTGGGAATGGTTGCAGTTTGTCTCCATTACATATGATGCTTACTGATGGTTTTAAATAGATGCTGCTGATTATTTTAAGGAAAAGTCCATTTATTCCTATACTCTCAAGTGTTTTTAATAGGAATGGATGTTGGATTTTATCAAATGCTTTTCTGCATCTATTGAGATGATCATATGGTTTTTGTTAATTTGGTTATTAACATGGCCAATTATATTGATAGTTTTCCTAATATTGAACCAGCCCTGCATTCCTGTTATAAATCCTACTTGATCATAGTGTATTATCTTGGAGATGATTTTCTGTAGTCTTTTTGCTATATCTTATTTAAGATTTTAGCATCAATATTCATTAGGGAGATTGGTCTATAATTTTCTTTCTCTGTTTTCAGCCTACCTGGTTTAGGTATCAGTACCATGTCTGTGTCATAGAAGGAATTTGGTAGGACTCCTTCATTCCCTATTTTATCAAATAATTTATATAGCATTGGGGCCAATTGTTCTTTAAATGTTTGGTAAAATTCACATGTAAATCCATCTGGTCCTGGGAATTTTTCTTAGGGAGTTGTTTAATTGCCTGTTCTATTTCTTTTTCTGAAATGGGACTATTCAAGCAATTTACTTCCTCCTCTGTTAGTCTGGGAAGTCTATATTTTTGGAGGTAGTCATCCATTTCACTTAGGTTATCAAATTTATTGAGCATAAAGTTGAGCAAAATAACTCCTTATTATTTCTCTAATTTCCTCTTCCTTGGTGGAAAGTTCTCCTTTTCATTTTTAAGACTACTAATTTCATTTTCCTCCCTCCTTTTCTAATCAGATTTACCAAAGGCTTATCTATTTTATTGGCTTTTTCATAGAACCAACTCTTAGTTTTATTAATTAGTTCAATAGATTTTTTACTTTCAATATTTTTAATTTCTCCTTTTAAATTTAGAATTTCCAATTTATTATTTGATTGGGGGTTTTTAATTTGGTCTTTTTTTAGTTTTTTAGTTGCAAGCCCAATTCATTAATCTTTTCTTTCTCTGTTTTATTCAAGTAAGCCTCTAAGGATATAAAATTCCCTCTTATTACCGCTTTGGCTGCATCCCACAAATTTTGATATGATGTCTCATCATTGTCATTATCTTGAGTGAAATTATTAATTGTATCTATAATTTGCTGCTTCACCCAATCATTCTTTAAGATGAGATTGTTTAGTTTCCAATTACTTTTTGGTCTATTTCCCCTAATTTTTTGTTGAATGTAGTTTTATTGCATCATGATCTGAAAAGAAAGCATTTACTATTTCTGCTTTCTTGCATTTAATTTTGAGGTCTTTATGTCCTAATATATGGTCAGTTTTTGAATAGGTTCCATGAACTGCTGAGA
This sequence comes from Sarcophilus harrisii, assembly GCF_902635505.1. Taxonomy (NCBI): domain Eukaryota; kingdom Metazoa; phylum Chordata; class Mammalia; order Dasyuromorphia; family Dasyuridae; genus Sarcophilus; species Sarcophilus harrisii. The sequence continues at coordinate 208,756,030 of NC_045428.1, forward strand.
AGAAAGTATATTCCCTTCTATCTCCATTCAATTTTCTCCAAAGATCCAACATACCTAATTTTTCTAATATTCTATTTACTTCTTTAATTTCTTTCTTATTTGTTTTGTGGTTTGATTTGTCTAATTTTGAGAGTGCAAGGTTGAGATCTCCTACTATTACAGTTTTGTTGTCTATTTCTTCTTGCAACTCTCTTAACTTCTCCTTTAGGAAGCTGAGTGCCATACCACTTGGTGCATATATGTTTAATATTGATATTGCTTCGTTGTTCATGCTACCCTTTAGCAGGATGTAGTTTCCTTCCTTATCTCTTTTAATTAGATCAATTTTTACTTTTGCTTGATCTGAGATAAGGATGGCTACCCTGACTTTTTGACTTCACCTGAAGCATAATAGATTTTGCTCCAGCCTTTTACCTTTACTCTTATGTATCCCCCTGCTTTAAATGTGTTTCTTGTAAACAACATATTGTAGGGTTCTGACTTTTGATCCAGTCTGCTATCTGCCTCCTCTTTATAGGGAGTTCATCCCATTCACATTTACGGTTAGAATTACTAAATCTGTATTTCCTGCCATCCTAATAACCCCAGATTGTGCTTTGCTTATTCTTGCCTCCCCAACCTTCTTTCCCCCTTTTAAACTTATGTACCCTCTTGTATCACGATGCTTATCCTCTTTATAATCCCTCCCTCTCCCCCTTTGAATCTTTCCCCTTCCTTCCCTTATTACTCTTTTCTTTTCCTTTTCCTCTCCCCGTTTTTAATGAGGCAGAGAGAATTTTCTCTAAAACAAATGTCAATTATTTTTTCTTTGAGCCAACTCTGATGAGGTAAGATTCACACAATGTTCCTCCCCTCTCTAAATTCCCTCAGATATGATAAGTTTCCTTAGCCTCTTTGTGGGATGTGGTTTCCCTCTTTTTATCCCTCCTTCCCACCTTATTCTGCCATCATCCCTTTTCCATATCTACTTCCCTTTTTTATGTTATATCAGTACAATCAAATTTTACATGTATTTTTTTTGTATATCCACAACAGAAATACAATTCTCAAGAGTTATTTTTACCTTTTCTGCATCTCTTGAGTTCTATTCTTGGAGATCAAATTTTTTGTTTAATTCTGGTTTTTTTCTTCAGAAACAAATGGAATTCATTTGTTTCATTAAATGTCCATCTTCTTCCCTGGAAGAAAATGCTCAGCTTAGCTGGGTAGTTTATTCTTGGCTGCATCCCAAGTTCTTGGGCCTTTGAGATATCATATTCCAGGCCCTTCTTTCCTTTAATGTAGAGGCAGCCAGATCTTGGGTGATCCTTATTGTGGCACCTAGTATTTAAATGGTTTTTGGCTGCTTGTAAAATTTTTCCTTAATCTGATAGTTCTGAAATTTTGCCTACAATATTCCTTGGGGTTTTTATTTTAGGGTTTCTTTCAGAAGGTGTTAGAGTGAATTCTTTCAATGCCTATTTTACCTTCTGATTCTATTACATCTGGGCAGTTCTCTTTGATGATTTCTTGTAAAATAGTATCTAGGCTCTTTTTTCATCATAGTTTTCAGAAAGTCCAATAATCCTCAGATTATCTCTCCTAGATCTATTTTTCCAAGTCTGTCGTTTGTAGCGTAGATAATTCATGGTTTTTCCAGTTTGTCATTTTTTGTTTTTGCTTGACTGATTCTTGCTGTCTCGATGCATCATTAGTTTCAATTTGTTCAGTTCTAATTTTTAAAGAATTATTTTCTTCATTAGCTTTTTTACTTCTTTCTGTATATGTCAATTGAGTTTTTGAATGTATTGTTTTGGTCTGTGGAATTTTTTTTCCATTTCACTAATTTTTTTTTAGTGAATTATTTTCTTTTCCAATTCACAGATCCTACTTTCTTGCGTGTTCTTTGTCTTTTTCAATTCACGGATCCTACTTTCTAGTGAATTCTTTATTTTTTCCAATTCACAATTCTTACTTTCCTGTGATTTTTTTATTTTTTCCAATTCACCAATTTGCACTTCCTGGGAATTTTTAACTTTTCAATTCGTATTTCAGGAAGTTGTTTGCTCTCTTTAAGAGCTTCTCTTTCCTTTCCCCATTTATCTTCTAACTCTCTTTTAGAGACTTTTAATGGTCTCTTCATGAGAGCATTATGTAAAGGAGGACAGTCTGATGCATTTTTGCTGTTTGGAGGTCTCTTCATGTTTGCTGACCTGCTCTTTTCTGCATAGAAGTTGTGGATCGTTCTTTTCATCTTTTTATTCATGTTTTAAAGCCTTTAGGGTAGGGTCTCCTAGGCAAGGGGTTACCAGCTTCCTCTGCAGAGCAGGGAAGATTTAAACCGATTTCCGGCTCCAAGGTATGGGAGTGCTCTGAGTGAGAGTTTTCCTTCCCCCAACAGGAAGTGGATTCAGGCACTGGCCGAGCTATCAAACAGGTTAGTAGGGGCTGAGTGGATTAGCGATTGCCCTCGGCTAGAGACTAAAGGGTGAAAGTGTCACCGCCCCAGGCGGAGACCTCTTGTGGGACTGTGAGTAGTTAGCAGCTGACCGCAGACCGCAGACCGCCTGGAACTCTGCCCCAGTGTCTCTGCCCAATGCAAATCGGCCCTGGAAAGCTCTATGGCCCCAAGCCGAGCTCCCCACTACGCAGATTGGAGGCTAACCCGGCTGCGTCCTCCTGCCGTGCAGGATCACAACTGCCCCAAGGAGAAGCCCGTACTGCGGGTTGGGGCTGCTGGCTAAGTGCTGAGATCTGTGCTTTCACCCTCCGTTTGAGACTCTCCTCGGAACCTAATTTCTCTCCCGTCTGCGCTTGATCTCCCCCTGGCCCTCGGAACCAACCTTTTTGGCGAGACTGCAGATTTTCTTTGGCGGTGAGTTGTTCTAGCTCTCTTATCTTCAATTGTAGCAGTCAAGACTATTTTTGAGGCTCGATATAATATTGATAAAGAGGGTAAGAGAAGAGCTTAGAAAGTCGCGTGTGTCTTCTCCGCCATCTTGGCTCCGCCCGATTTATTGTGATCTGGAGAGAAATCCTAATCTGTATCAGGAGTCTAGAGAATAAAAGAAGATAAACAAAGAGAGGGCAAGGGCAAGTGAACCTTTAGATTTATGGAAGGTAAATTGGGGTGCTCTGAGGAGGAAGCATGGTGTAAGGAATTTGGTGGAGGCTTAATGAAAGGAGAAATAGATTAATATTATGAAGGGATTGTATTGTTGAACAACCTACTCAAAGGAAGAAGTTGGATGCTTAGATAGGATGAAATGATAACAGAAGATAAAGACAAGGCAGAGATACTCAATTGAATATAGTTATTCTTTTGTTCTCTTTCATCAACTAAGGACTAAAATATTCATACTGGAAAGGTTATATAGATTGGTTAATAGGATCTTGAAATCAAAGATAAATTAAGATATAATAAAGAGCAAATGTTTGCTGTTAAGGAGTTTAATTCATCAGAATTGCTTGGATTGCATCTTGGTAATAAAAGGATTTGGGGAGTGTAGTTAGTATTTGATTTGTAGGCAAAGGAACTGGGTTCAATTCCCAACTTTACTTTAATACTTAAAAGCTATGTGACCATGGGCAACATATCTCACTCCTTTGGACTTCAGTGTCCTCATCTGTAAGATATTAGGGTTTTAAATAGATGACTATTGTTTCAAATCTGTAATCCTAGAATCTTTCAAATATGATTGATGAATACCAATTTGTTATTTTTTAAAAAAAATCATATAGCAGTACCTACTTCTTGAAGATTGACACATCCCACTTCCCTTTTTCTTTTCTTTTCTTTTCTTTTTTTTTTATGTGTGAGGTAATTGGGATTAAGTGACTTGCAGAAGGTCACACAGCTAGCAAGTGTCAAGTGTCAGGACAGATTTGAACTCAGGTTCTCTTGACTGTAAGGCTGGTGCTCTGTCCACTGTGCCACCTTACTGTTGTTCTCCCCTTTTTCTTAAACAGAAAAAAAAGATGTATTGTTTAAGCTACTTTTTAAATTAGTTTGGGTTAGGTTCTTGGAAGAAACTTGAAAATATAAAATTAAAGGAATGGTTATTAACATCTAGTAAGGGAAACCAAAGGTTCAAGACAAATTACTTGCCAAAATAATTTATCATTTTTTGGGGGGCAGTTAGGAAATGGGATGGCGAGATTACTAGAAGACACTCATGCAGTACACTTGGATTTCAGCAATGTGTTTTTATTTTGATAAAATCCTTCAAGATCCTTGCAAATAAAATGAACATATTTCTTGTATGAAAGAATAGAAAAGTGGATTTGTTAAGTTGTTACAAAACTATGTCCCATGAGATTCAAGGATCTATGTCAACCAGGAGAGAGATTTTATGTGTATTGTGTACACAGACACAATTGCCCTGTGCTGTTCAATCTTTTTTTTTTTTTTAATCTCACAAGGGGATTTAGTAAGGTAAAAAAAAAATTGTCTCTTGCTCAATCAGCCATGACATTAAACACTGTTTAATAGAACTTTATTTTTTTTTTCCTCTAAAGACGCTTAATGTAAATGCTAGGCAAGAATATGACCCCCAAACTGAGATTATTTAAATGGACAGACCATTTTTTTTTCATTAACACAAACATTTTTTTTCAACATGAGTGGAATGGATCATTACTTGCTCTGTCATCTATCTACCTGTACCCAGTGGTTTCTAAATCCAGATAATCCTATTTACCAATGCCTTAGATCAAGTCAATGCAACAAGCTTTATAGTGACTAGAACCTAATTTATAGGGACTTCTTATTTGTCCCCCAAAATATGAAGAATTAATATGAGAACTTATTCTGGATCTACAGTAATTGGTGCATCCATTTATGAAAATGACATTTAATGTTCTTTTCTTAATTTCTTTTACTATTCTTGTGCTTGGGAACTTATTAGTTTCTATTTCTTTGGTTTCTATTATGCTAGACTATTCAGATTCTCCAACCCCTCTGATTTATTTAAGGCCACTCTGATACATCTTTCACTGTATTTGGTTCCTCCCATGAATTATCCTCAAGATGTTCATTTCTCAAATCTCTCTTCTCTATTTTTTTAAGTCTGCTTCCTTGATTTCATGATCATATCAAGCCTGATGAATTTTTTTAAATTTATGGAATAAAATAAGCATCTTTATAACATAGTATAATAAAAAAGATAATTGCACATTAACTGCAAATCTGTTATGTACAAATTGCTTTTCCTTTTAGACACAACAAAATTAATATGTACATTTCTTTTTCCCTTCCCCTCCCTACCCTAGAGCTGATTACATCAGACACAAATATGTGTGTGTATATAAAATTGTCTTATACATATTTCTATTTATCAGTTCTTTCTCTTGATGCAGATAGTGTCTGTCTTTATATGTCTTTTATAACTAATTTGGATATTTATAATAGTCAAAATTACTTTTTCACTCAAACATTAAGACAACATTGCAATTACTACGTATGATATTCTCTTGGTTCTGTTCATTTTGCTCTTCATTATTTTAGCTAAATCTTTCCATGCATTTCTAAAATCGTTGAGCTCATCATTTCTTGTAGCACAGTAATATTCCATCACAATAATATACTATAAGTTATTCAGCCATTCCCCAATTGATGAGCATCCTTGCAATAACCCATTGTCTGCCATCATGAATTGAGTTGCTACAAAATTTTTTGGAATGCATAGGTTCTTTTCCTTCCCCTCTAAAGTCTTTGGAAATAGACCTAGTAGGTCTATTCCTGAGGTCAAAGGTATTTTGGTATAATTCTAAATTATTTTCCAAAATGAATTAGTGTCCCAATTTTTCTACGTCCCCTTCAACATTTGTTGCTTTTTCCTTCAATCATTTTAGCCAATCTGATAAGTGTAAAATGAATATCTCAAGGTTGTTTTTAATTTGCCATTCTCTAATCAATAATGGCAAAGCATTTTTTTTTCAAAAGATTAGAACTAGTTTTAATTTCTTCATTGGAAAATTGCTCACTATTATTTCTTTATTTAAATTTATCATTTTCTTAGATCTAAGCATTGACAGCAAGTTTATAAAATTTTTCTTTTAATCCTTTTTTAAAAAAATCTATTTTCTATCTCTTCCACTTGATCCCATACATCCATTGAAAAAGAGAAATGAGCAAAACCTTTGTAACAAATATACTTAATTGAAACAAAAATACCTGTATTGATTGCTCTCATCAAAGAAAAGACTGTTTTAGTTTTCACTCTGAGTTTATCAGTTCTCTGTTAGGATATGGTTACCATGCTTCCTTCTGAGATCTCATGGAGTTTACAAGTGATACAGAGCTAGGAGAGATAATGGATGAAGCAACAGTATCAGGATTCCAAAAGACCTTGATCAATTTGAATAATGACCTACATATAAAATGTTATAGTTTTAGTAGACAATATAAGTTGACAATGTGGTGTGACAGCCAAAAAATTCTAATGAAACTCAAGCTACATTAATAGAGGCATAATATCTACACTGAGGGAGATGATAGTTCTTTGTACTTTGCTTTTGCTGGACCATATTTGGACCATTATATTTTGTTTGGGGCCCTACATTTTAGAAAGAATGATGATTAATTGGTGTTTATCACAAAACTAAATGTAAAAAACTAAAATTACTAAAATGACGGAAGGTAAAAAAAGGAAGGAAAATGTACCTTGTGGGGAGTGACTGAGTCAACGAGGGATATTCAAAGTAACTGGGACTTAAATCTTGTGAATGATTGGTGATTAAGTTAATCAGAAAATAGATGTAACTGTTGATTTCATATGTGATTTATGTACTAGCTTTAAAGTCAATTTGAGAAAAGGGGATTGGAGCAGAAATGTCCAGAGATGACCCATAGGGCTTACTTTAAGCTGTTCTTTTTGGTCACTGACTTCTTCATTTCATATTCACCAGAAAGCAGAGCTCCTTTGCAAACTGTCACGAGCCATGAGATATGATTTTTTTTTGCCCCTGACTCTTCTGATTGAGTGCACATGTTACATGCCCTTACATTTCCCTCAAAAGCTCTGTCTCATTTAGTAGGAGAACCACTGATAATTTTGGTACCATAACAATGGTTTCAGAAAATTCTTTTTACTGTTTGACCATGTTCTGTTGTGATGATCCTCAGATTGATAAGATGTGATCCAGCAAACAAAACCAAGCTTCCAAGTGGTTGAGAGAGGCACACTTAAAATAATTATGCATTCTGTAAACATGAGCAATTAGATGGAGAAAGCTATTTGTGTATGTCTTTTATAGGAAATGATTTGTGTTGGAAAAATAGTAAAATATATATTGTAATCTTTTTAAAAAAAAACTTAAAACATTTTCTAAGTTAAATTTCTACTTAGTAAGAACAAGGGACTTATAAAACAAATACAAACATTTGTTTTAAGATGTTCCACTTAATGACAGACTTGTAATATGGAGCTATATAGTGCATAAAATCAGGGTGTGAAAAGTCATTGAATGCATCAGATCTCTCATCTATATAATCTATATAATAAAAACGTTCTCAAAATCTGTAAGAAAGCTGAAAAAAATTAAATAAACAATATGATGGGGGAAGTTTCCATATATTGCTGGGACTCTGAATTTGTAGTTACAGAAAACAACAACAACAAAAAAAAAAAACTAGGTACAGTCATATATATCCTAAAGGAGACACTTGGATCCAATACACTAGCTCTTGATACTTATATCTTTACTTATAACTTTCTAAGTTATAAGCTTCTTTCCTTGTTAAGTTTCTTGCCAGATTCCAAAAGGCATTCTAGGCTATGTTATGTGATATATAAAAATTTATAGAATCATTTTCTCCAATCAGGTCAGCATCAACACATTCTATTTTGGGGAAAATATCATATCACATTGGGTTAGGTTCTTCTTCATGTTTACTGCTATTCTTGGACAAGACAAATTTCAAATGGTTAAACTTGGAGGGAAGAGTTGATATGCTAAGAAATTAGTCTTTGTCATATAATTCATTAAAGTTGTTTTTTTCCCTTCTATTTCTTCTTTACTTGAGTATTGATTCTGGAGTCATTGTAATAATATAACAATAAAGATGATAATATGAGAATAATAGTTCATATTTGTATAGTTTGTAACCATGGCATATATTTTTACATACATAGAATGTTTTACATGCATTATTTTATCCTCATATACAATCATGTAAATCAATGCTATTGGTTTGGTCTCATTTTATGGAGAAGAAAATTGAACCTTAGACAGGGTGGTGTGACTTGTTCAGATTCATATAACTAGTGAGTTTCTAAAATAGAACTCAAACTCAGGTTTTTGTGATTTCAAATATAGCTGTCAAATGTGCTGTTATCTATCAAAACTTACTCCCAACATTGAATATGTATCATTTATAAAACCACAGGAAAGAAATGTCATATTTTGAAGCTGAAACTGATGGTAGTATAATATATATAGTGATCACAGATTCCTGATCCATTTCTGCCACATAAAGTTCCAGAACTTTTAATCCCAAACTTTTTTTTTTTGCTATTTTCAGATCTTTTGCAGAATAACCTCCAGATATTAGGTCTCTAGACACTCCTGTATGTATATTACATTGTGAATTTCAAATGTATTCTCAAAATTGAATAAGTAAGGGTTTCCACTTAAAATCATGATGTGAAAAGTCATTGAATGGATCAGATCTCTCATCTATATTTTTGAAAAGAAAAGTCACAAAGGACATTAGATGAAATAAAGATCAATGATAAATAAAAATAAATGCTTCTCTTGAACCTGGGCTGTTAAAAAAAAGACAATTAAGAAACCTGTGTGCACTGAGAGAAGTCCTGTCAGAAACCTGAGAAAGCAGGTAAACAGAACTGAAATTTGATATCAACATGACTGAAGACTTTTTAGGCAACATAAAACCAAAAGTCCTCTGACTGAGATGCTATGATGGGAAGTTAGCCAACCCAGCCAGAGCAGGGCAGGTAGAAGCCAACATCTAAGCATAAGAAATTTGGGATAGGACCAGAAGTAGCCTGAACACTCCATCAAAGAATGTGAAAAAGCTAGAGAATGGCTCTTTTACAAAATCCACAAACTAAGAATTGAGGCTAATGACATAATTAAAATGTGAAATCAGGAAACATATAATGAAGAAATCTTTTTTTAAACTTTTAATAACTTTTTATAGACAGAACCCATGCCAAGGTAATTTTTTACAACATTATCCCTTGCACTCACTTCTGTTCCGATTTTTCCCCTCCCTCCCTCCACCCCCTCCCCCAGATGGCAAGCAGTCCTATACATGTTAAATAGGTTACAGTAGATCTTAGATACAATATATGTGTGCAGAACCGAACAGTTCTCTTGTTGCTCAGGGAGAATTGGATTTAGAAGGTATAAATAACCCGGGAAGAAGAACAAAAATGCAAGCAGTTTACATTCATTTCCTAGTTTTCTTTCTTTGGGTGTAGCTGCTTCTGTCCATCCTTGATCAATTGAAACTAGGTTAGATCTTCTCTTTGTCGAAGAAATCCACTTCCATCAGAGTACATCCTCATATAGAATCATTGTTGAGGTATATAATGATCTCCTGGTTCTGCTCATTTCACTCAGCATCAGTTCATGTAAGTCTTGTCAATCCTCTCTGTATTCATCCTGCTGTTCATTTCTTACAGAACAATAATATTCCATAACATTCTCAACCATTCTCCAATTGATGGGCATCCATTCATTTTCCAGCTTCTAGCCACTACAAACAGGGCTGCCATGGACATTTTGGCACATACAGGTCTCTTTCCCTTCTTTAGTATCTCTTTGGGGTATAAGCCCAGTAGAAACACTGCTGGATCTAAGGGTATGCACAGTTTGATAACTTTTTGAGCATAGTTTCAAATTGCTCTCTAGAATGGCTGGATGTGTTCACAATTCCACCAACAATGTATCAGTGTCCCTGTTTTCCCACATCCCCTCTAACATTCCATGTTATCTTTCCCTGTTATTCTAGCCAATCTGACAAGTGTGTAGTGGTATCTCAGAGTTGTCTTAATTTGCATTTCTCTGATCAATAGTGATTTGGAACGGTCTTTCATATGAGTGGTGGTAATAGTTTCAATTTCATCATCTGAAAATTGTCTGTTCATATCCTTTGACCATTTATCAATTGGAGAATGGCTTGATTTCTTATAAATTAGAGTCAATTCTCTATATATTTTGGAAATCAGGCCTTTATCAAAACCTTTGACTGTAAAAATGTATTCCCAGTTTATTGTTTCCCTTCTAATTTTGCCTGCATTAGTTTTGTTTGTACAAAAACTTTTCAATTTGATATAATCAAAATTTTCTATTTTGTAGTCAATAGTGATCTCTAGTTCTTCTTTGGTCATAAATTCCTTCCTCTTCCACAGATCTGAGAGGTAAACTATCCTATGCTGTTCCAATTTATTTATAAATAATGAAGAAATCTTATGAGCTAAGAGACCTTTATGAGGTATATACAGAAGAAGAAAATATATATAATCTAAACGTCTCTTTTTTAGTGATAATGTAGAGTTGTGAATAACAAGGAAAAGGATGCAAAAAGTGACATAGCTTTTAGACCATCTGTAAACATTGATTCATGGTTCTCTTAAAATGAGAATCTGGTCTAGTGACAAATGAGAGGACATAATACTAGGAGTAGTGAATCATATCAATCTTAGCGTTCTTAACATAAACTAAATCAGAAGCCAAGAGGAAATTGCAATTAAATGGAAGCTTGGCTCAGATTCTAGGAGAGAAGGAGTTTGTTTTATTGTGATGTCCCAAGTCAACAAGAAGCATCTTTACATATAGCACTTGGGAGCCCAGTGAAGCTTATAATAATTTATGAAAAAGTCAGCTGTGATGATAATTGCTACTTATATGCCAATATATGTGGCAGAGGTTGAAGAAAAGAATTCTGAAGGAATCAATAGAAGTTTCCCAATTAAATCTGCATATATTTTAATACTTAGTGTTATGGGAAGACGTTGTAAAACATGTTAAAAAGAGAAGAAATGGAAGAGGAAATTTAAATCTTCAAGGGGCAGTATAGAAGCTTATAGAGTAAAGAGGAGTCACAAGTCACTATATCATAAATATTCACCTCAAGACAAGAATCAGGAGGTATTAAATATGGTTAAGTATTAAGTGAAATCACAAAAAATCAAAATTGATTATGTTTTAACAGATGGAAAATAATTACATGTGAGAGTTATTTCCAAATCAGATGTCCATGAACCATTAGATAGCTAACTTGTTAGAACAAATATAAAAGTCAATACCAAATTAGAGGGAAAAATACAAAAATGAAAATGTGATCTGTGTAATTGCAATAATTACAACCTGATTTATTTAAAGAAACAACTAAAGACAAAAATGTAGAATATAAGTAAAAAGTATGCATTTATTCCATTTCCTAGAAAACTTTATTTAAATAAATTTATTGATATAAATCGGTACAAATCAATAAGATATATATATATATATATATATATATATACCATATGTACCAGATATGCACCATATTATATATATATATATCATGAATATAACCATGAATCCATGAGAATCTAGATATTGCTTTATTCAACAAAATCTTTTGTTCTTGACAAATTAAGGGACAAGGAGGTCAAGAATAATATTAGTTTAGAATATAAACTACATTTAATCTCTTAAAGAGGAAGATAGTAAAATATTATGAGGGGTATTGCCTCAAAAGACAGTGTGGGAGAAAATGTCAAAACTCTTGGGGAGATTACTAATAAAGACATGATCATCACAAGAATGTTTTAGGAGAAAATGGAAAGCATTGAAACAAATGATAGAAAATATCTGTTGAAGTTTCTATAGAAAAAAGAATTAAAGCCAAAACTCTTCTTCATCAATGAGAAGTATAATAGAAGATATCTAGAAACTAGTCAAAACATAACAACCTCAGATCTAAAGTATTTAAAAGTTTCAAACTGTTTTCTATAGTCAACATGTGCAAAAAATCCTATGAAACAAGTATCTTAGGTATTATTATCTCCATTTTCTAGATGAGAGATATAAAGTACAGAAATGCTGATGATCTGCTCACAGTCCCATATCTTATGTCAAGTTAAAACACTGAACCTATGTCTTCTTGTCATCAAATCCATTGTTCTGGTTTATTAAGATTCTCTCATTTGTAGATGATTTTCTTGGTTTCATCAAGTCCTGAAACATGGTAGTAGTCCTTCATTAGATCCATAGTCATTCAAATGAATTTAGTCTCAATATAAACACAGGAGAAAAATAACTGAATTATGAATGTTTATTTTGCCAGAATGTAATATACAGTTGATTGTCCAACTCAATGATCTCATCCATGAAAGCATATATTTTGAATATACAATATAAATGGATGATGAACATGAATAAAAATTACTTTGATTTACCTATCATTTCTCATGACTCTAAGCTTTTCCCTTGACTAAAAACCCAACTCATTTAAGCCTGTATTCTTTCAATGATCCTGTAGAACTGTGAATCATGGAATATTTTAGTTCTTGAAAAATTAATCTCAGGTTATTCCAAAGAAAATTCAGAGGAACATAGTAGGTATGAGGGGACAGCAACATTTTACCAATGAACAATGTGAAAAGCATAATTGGAAGACCCTAATATATAACATACCAACATCTGCTTCTACATGCTGGGCACCTAATTTTTTGTATTTCTGCCTGCTTCCTACACATATGATGAAATTTATTGGGCCCTGCCTGTGATTCCAGATAACCTGAGAAACAATAACTCCTACTTTTCAGTTAGTATTCCAAGTCATACTATATGACCAGGCAGTTGAAGGGTATGCACAGATTTTGAGATATAGAGCTATATAGGGGCTCCTAAACTTTCTAATCATTACTTTGATAGAACTCTTACTATCCATTGATATTCTGCATAATTGGAAGACCCTAATATATAACATACCAACATCTGCTTCTACATGCTGGGCACCTAATTTTTTGTATTTCTGCCTGCTTCCTACACATATGATGAAATTTATTGGGCCCTGCCTGTGATTCCAGATAACCTGAGAAACAATAACTCCTACTTTTCAGTTAGTATTCCAAGTCATACTATATGACCAGGCAGTTGAAGGGTATGCACAGATTTTGAGATATAGAGCTATATAGGGGCTCCTAAACTTTCTAATCATTACTTTGATAGAACTCTTACTATCCATTGATATTCTGCTTAAGTTTATTTCCCAGTGATTAGCAAATCCCACCCTCCTTTTTTAAATTATAGCTGTTACATTAAAATATATATATGGATAATTTTTGACATTTACCCCTACAAAACTCTGTGTTCTAATTTTTTCCCTCTCTTCTCCCTTCCCCCAGCAGGAAAGTGATCCAATATGTGTTAAACATGTGCTATTTCTCTACACATATTTCCTTCCACAAATATCATGTTTCACAAGAAAAATCAGATCCAAAAGGAAAAAAATAAAAAGAAAACAAAATGCAAGCAAACAACAAAAGAGAGAAAATATTATGTTGTGGTCCACATTAAGTTCTCACTGTCTTCTCTCTGGATCCAGATGGCTTTCTTTATTATAAGACTTTTGAAACTGTTCTGAATCACTTCATTGTTGAAGATAGCCACGTCCATCAGAATTATTCATTGTATAATCTTGTTGTTGCCTTGTACTATGATCTCCTAGATCTGCTTATTTCACTTAGCATCAGTTCATGTAAGTCTCTTCAGGCTTCTCTGAAATCATTCTGCTGATCATTTCTTATAGAACAATAATGTCTCATAACATTAAAATACCAAAACTTATTCAGTCCTTCTCTAATTGATGGGCATCTGCTCAGTTTCCAGTTTTTTGCCACTACAAAAAGGGCTACCACAAATGTTTTTGCACATGTGGGTCTCTTTCCCTCTTTTATGCTCTCTTTAGAATACAAACCTACTAGAAACACTATTGGATCAAAGTCTATGAAAATTTTGATAGCCCTTTGGACATAGTTCTATATTGCTCTCCAGAAAAGTTGAATATGGCACTCAATTCCAGATCCTTGTAGTCGTCATCTACCAAGTTCTTAAATATTCTTCCTCCCTTCTTAATGAGTTTAATGACTGATTTTCAATTCCAATGCATGTTGAGATTTCAATATATATGTCGATGTTTTCATAAATAATTAACTTTCAAATACTTCATTCTAAGGAAGTCTGATGACAATACTCATATCTACCTCAGTTATCCACAAGCATGATTGTATCTTACATATTGCCAATATTCAGAAAAGATCCATTTTTGTTTAAAACTTTGAAATTCCAAATATTATCATAATCTTTTTAAAAAGCATTCTTTCCCCATACTATATTACCTTTAAACTTATTCTTCATTCTTACTATGAACATCTTTCAGGGCTTTCTCAGGTCATTACTCTTGCTCCACTAATATTCCCCCTTATTCATCACAAAGTTTTGGTTAACGGGTTCAAATCTGTACTATCCTTTATTCTTGAATTCCTTGTCCTCTTGTGCTTTTCCAAGTTCCAACCCCAAATTATTCTCACCTTTATTCTTATTTATATGTCAATTAATAGAGCTAGAGGAAATACAAAAATCTGTGATAAAACCTACTGGAAATGTATATTATCAATTCTCACCTGGATTCTTACTTCAGCAAGAAAAACATTTTTCTACTTCAAAACTGATTCTCTAACTCCTTTACCACAGGGTAATTCCAAATTTTCTCTTCTTCCATCCACCTTTGCTCCATCTTCTGAGCGGAGAATCCCAATACATGCTTAAATTTAAAAAAATTGATTCAATTTTCTTCAAGAGGTTCCTTTCATTCTCATCTCAAATTCCAAAACCTTGGCATATCAGATCTTATTATCTCCTGTTCTATTCTAGTTTCTAATGAAGAGTTGGCACCTCCAGGTCTACTCTTTGATTTCATCTTCTCTCTTTACCAGAAGATTGTCCTCTCTCTCTCTCTCTCTCTCTCTCTCTCTCTCTCTCTGTCTCGCTCTTTCTCTCTGTCTGTCTCTCTCTTTTTCTCTCTGTCTCTGTCTTTGTCTCTGACTCTCTCTCTTCTTTTACTGATTATGACACCATCATCTTTCCTATTATAACCAACCCATATCTAATCAGTTTCTACCTTCATTTCTTTTCCTTATATTCTCCTTTGTCCATTCACATCACCAATCTATTTTAGGTCCTAATTACCACTTATATGGACTTATATTATATAATATATAATATATTGATACACTTCTTCAAGTCTCTCCTCTTTTCTGTCCTTTCTTCACATGACTGCTAAAAGCATAGGTCTTACCATGCCATCATTCCACTAAGTAAACTCAACTGGCTTCTCATTATTTATAAAATCAAATATAAACTCTCTTGTCTGACATTTAAACCTCTTCTTTACCTCACTCTTTCCTGTATTTCCAGTGTTTTAGTACATATAACTCTTCTCCACTATGATCCAGCCATACTTTCTTGCTTGGTATTCCTCATGTATGGTATTCCATCTCACCTCTCTGTATTTTTTAATTTAGCTGTCTTTCATGCATGGAATGTATTCCCTTTTCACCACTATATATATTAGGATCCCTTGTTTCCTTCAAAACTCATCTCAAGTTTCATTTATAAGAATTCTTTCTTAGTCCCCCAAGTCCTAATGCCTTTCCTTTCAAAGTTACTTTGAATTTTATTTATACCTATAAATGTATATGCTATATCTTCCATTAGAATGTAAGCTCATTAGAGGTAGGGATTGCTTTCACTTTTTCTGGAAATTAACACAGTACCTAGCACATAGTGTTTGTGATTGAATGGAAATGAAAATGAGCAGGTTATGTAGCCAAATAATGATAGACAAAACAATCCATTGATTTCCAATGCCAATATATTTAGAGGAAAGTCTCCCAACATGTTTGGTGGACCTTCTTTAAATGACTTAGTGCAAGCTATAGTGGAAAAGAAAGTATGGAAGGCACACATTCTGGAGGAAGTATCTATGAATCTGCATAAATAGAATACAGATCCATGAAAAAATCAGAACTCTCCACATGTGACTCCTTTGTCTAATGGCCCACAAAATATTACTGCAGTTGAGGAACTCAAGCATATCTGGCATTGACATTATTCTTATGAATAAAATTAAATAATAAATAATAAGAAGTCTTCACTTAAAGAAATTGCATGTGAATATAAGAAGTGGTAATTCAGCCATTAAAAGGAATTTTCAGAGTAGATTTTAGTGGCTTCCAAAAATATGTGATGAAAAATCATTTCATCACATATTTGTTCACCTCTTTCAATAGGGCTTGTAAAGAGGATAATCAAATAGACCACCATATTAATAACTACTTCCATATGATTCCATACTATTATTTTCAAAAGATAAAGTAGAAAAATATATATAAAGCACTTGATCATGTTCTCCAAATCCATCCAAGTCTTCATGCTCAGTGCTTTCAATGAGAAGGTAGGGCATAGATGAAGGTAATGAAAAATACACTGAAAAATGGCTTTAGAATAGGGAAAGAAAAAACCCCCAACAGTTTCTACATTGTCACTCAGAAACTCACAAAACATGTATTATGAAACAAATCATAGATGTGAATTAAGTATGCATTGTGAACTTCCCAAACTAAAATTTCAGAAAATTCTTAATTGGAAAATAAGCAGATCTCCATATCCTCATACCCCATTAAAATGATGGCTTTTTTCCTACTATAAGTTGTATTACTCTGAATTATTTGATCTATTAACTTTCTAACTTGTACACTTTCTAATCTGTACACATTTGACTTGAGTAATTAACCTGCATAAATATTATAACTGATCTTTAACATATGAATAATTCCTACAAGATTAGTGGGATTTATGACATGTTTATTGCTTATGAGCAATATTTAGAGACAATGGAAACCTATCATGATGTGAATCCAATCTATTAAATGTTAAGGCCCTCTAGCCATCTTCTCTTGCTAGAACTTTAGATTCTGCTACTGAAAAATCCTGTCCAATGAAAACTAATGAATTGTCTACTGTGTCTTCATTGCTGAAGGCAGCTAGGTAACTCAGTGGGTAGAGTACTGGACCTGGAGTCAGGAGGACTGGAATTCAAATCTGGCCTCAGATACCTATTAGGGCAAATCAAGGTTTGCCTTAAGTCACTAAAGAAAGAAATAGCAAAACATTCCATTATCTTTGCCAAGAAAACTCCATGGACAGCATTGGTGTCCACAAGTTCACACAGAATTGGATTTAACTGAACAGTTGAACAAAAACAAGAGATTGTTGCCAGATTTGGCAATGACTGTTGGAGTACACATCACAAAGAAGATATAACCTAAATAAGAGTATCAGTGGGAACTAGGAATATTGTTGATCCTCTTCTCTTTTATATATTCTTTTTGGCCATGACCTCAATATAAAAGGTGGCTTCAGAGAATAAGCTTATATAACTTAAACTTTGCTTTATTTGTTTTTGACACCTTGCCTGGGTAGGGTAGATAAATGAGCCAAACTGCTGAGAGAGTTAAAGCAAACAAGAAATAGTTAACTGCCAACAAATAACTTCCTAACCTCTCTGCTTAATTATGTCAATACAATTCATCTGAGAGATTTGTTCTGATAATCTTCAATTTTAGACTTGACTGTATTTCTAAATGATAAAGGCAGATAGGAGTATCTTTATTACATTCAACAATCATTCATTAATTATTTGCTACTATATTCTGGGCACTATGCCTCAGCAAAGTGAGAATATGCCCCTCCCTCCTTCCCATAAGAACAATAATTATAAATTAGTAAATATAAGATAAATAGAAATGTATGGAAGCTAACCTTGGAGAATAGACTATGGATACTGGGAAAGCCTCCAGAGGGAAGTGGCATTTAAGTTGAGTCTTCAAAAAAACTATTATTAAAATACTGTGGTAAATTGGGAGCTTCTTTGTAAGGTAAAATAAAATTTTCTATTGTGCAAAAAGATGGTTTTTTATTCAGAATATTGGGATTGGTACTTAGATGGATTGAAGCTACAGGAGGCTTTTTCTACTTTTTACTTAATTTGTTCTGAGTAAACAGAATGTAGAGTTTCATTATTTGGGGTTCTTTTTGGGCAAATGAGTAATGTATCCCATAGTGACGTGACAGTGTCTGAATTGTCTGAAGGTGAAGGATCACCACACTGTGCCTTAATCTGTATTTACATACATTCTTACCTGGGTAAATTACAAAGAATGAAGATTAGCAATAAATATACCATGTTTATGCAAGTGACATGTGATCTTGTCTTCCAATTTGCTCTATTGAAGAATACTTGAGTTTGAAAATTTAAACAGGGAAGAATGAGACCCATAATAATATTGAGTTTTTTTTTTCTGGCAAGGCAGACTAAGTTAGATGAAACAGTGACTATGAAATGATTTGAAACATCCCTAGAAGGACAAGAGTGAACATTTAACAAATTTTCTTTGATGCATGGTGAACTTTCTATGGTTCATTGAAAGCTTTCAGCTAAAAAAAAAATTCTTCAGTATTTAGCTGAACTCTGCTAAAAATGCTTAAACTTAAATTTTTCTGATTAGTGTTTTGCTTAATGGAAAATAGCTGTATATTATTGGGTTATGTCAGGATATAATCTAGCTTGAAGTAATGGGAATGTACAGGAGCAAATTGGTTAGTCTATCAATCTGAATGACAACCAGTTTTCGTAGTGCAAGTAAAAAGTGGGTAATTACCTATTGCCCATAGGTGTTGATGGATGTCTAATAGAGGGAGAGTCTATTATGTAGTTGAATTTTCTGCTCCTAGAATATTTTTAAAGAGCATGCAAACTGACATTACATGAATGCTAGGCCATTATGTGATCATACTATCAGTTCATTCAATGATTTTAGTTTACAGAATTAAAACTATTACTAGGAATCTTCCTAAAACTTATTTAATATGATCCTAGACATGAATCAGGACTACACTACTCATTCAATCAGTCAAAAAACAGTTAATAATTGCTATTTTTATTTATTTATTTATTTATGCTAAGTGCTGGGGATAGGCAAAAAATAATTTCTGCTCTCAAGGAATTTCTAGTCTAATGGAATTATTTACTAGATTTTGATTCAGAGGGAATGTGTTCAAACACTAGTCCTCCCACAAAAGTGACCTTTGACAACATTTAATATTTTTAGCTGCACTTTCCACAAAGAAGTATAGACTAGATGACATTTAAGGTTTTGTTTTGTTAGATCCAAATCTAAGAACCTATGATCCTACTCACTGACAGCAAAACATAGATTCAGGCAACCACTGTGTCTTCAGTAAACACAAGTTATATATTAACTTGTATGCTAAATAATTGTAAAGCTCTACTTATTCTTTTACTATTTGTCCCTAACTATAAGAATAGTAGCAAAAACATTAAACCCACAAAACCTCAAAAGGTATTTAGAGATTATCAATCGGTATAAACACTCTCATTTCACACATAAGTGACTGTGCACAAACTAATGGCACTTTGACACTTTTAAAACTACTTTTGGGCTTCCAATGCCAAGATGGCAGATGTAGAAAAGAATCCTTTGAAGTTCTTTAAAATTCCCTTCCAAACAACTAACAAACAATCTCAGAACTAATCTAGTAGCAGGGAAGCATCTTACCAGCAAATCAGGAAAGGCCTGTCTTACTGGAGTTGGGGAGAACAATGTTCAAGAGTAGCAGCAGCAGTCAGTTTCTTACCAGAGAGCCTGCAAGAAGGCTCCAAACATAAAATAGTCCATCAGAAAGGTCCTACCCTCCTGCAAATGAGCAGCCTTCAATGCATATGAACAGTCCTTGCAGTATAGCAGGAGCCCATCCTAGTAATCATATTTCCAGCAAAAGCCACCAGCAAGGGCTTGACCCCTATGCTAACCAGTAGTGAAGCCCTTCCCCAGGGTTGGTTAATAGCGATGCCCCACCCTGGAGCCTTCCAAAAGAGAGACCCTATTTCCATAGCAAACCAGCAGCAGATCTTCACCTCTGGAGCAGAACAGCAGCTAATTCCTCTATCTAGTGGAGACTCAAAGGAAGATTTCACCCCTCATATAAGACAGAAGGAAAAGTTTATCCTTCAATGAAAATAAGCAGCTAAGCTCTGAAAACCATTGAAAGCCAGCAGTAAGACCATAAGTCCCAGCACAAAATACTTGGGATAGTATAGGACCAGAGCCCTACTCACATATAAACATCAAATCACAAAAGCAGAACAATGAGCAAAAAAAAAAAAAAAAAAAGAAAAAGAAAAAGAAAAGAAAAGAAAAAGAAAAAAAATGAACCTTACTGTGGAGACAGGGATGATCAAGGCATAAATGTGGAAAAGAACTTTTCTATTTTTCTTATTCTATTTTTAGGGTGTTAGTTTCTTCAGTAAATTTATGTATATCTTTTTTTCATGATATTTACTCCTTTTTTGTGATTCTCTTACATTATTCTCATTTCTCCCAATTTTTCTTTTAATTCTCCTATCTGATTTTAAAATTCTTTTCAAGCTGTTCTAGGAATTTGGGGGGGAGGCTCAGAGAAATTACCTTTTTCTTTGAGGTTTCACATGTGGTAATTTTGACACTATTGTTCTGTTCACCCTTGTGCAACATATTTTTCTTCCTTACTTTCTAAATTGTCTTGAGCTGGATCATTATTTAAATCTGTATTTTTGTAAATTTTACTGCTCTAGAACTTGTTAATCATTATTTAATGATATTTGAAGAGCTTTTCAGAAGACCTCAGGAAAGAGTCCCTTCCTTTACTCCTTTACTTCTTTTAATTCACTCTGCTTCCTAAAGTGGTAATTATCAAAACAATCTAATACTGGCTGAGTAATACAATTGTGGAAGAGTGGTATATATTAGGTACAATTATATTATAATAAATAACCAAAAAAATCTAGTAAAGATAAACCCAACAATTTATCTTTTGGAAGAAAAACTCATTATTTGGGAAAAATTACTAGGAAAACTGAAAAATGATATGGCAGAAATTAGATATAGACCAAAATCTCACACTACATAGAAAATAAGATCAAAATGGTAATATAATTTATATATAAAGGTTGGCATCATAAGCAAAATAAGAAAGCCTGGAATAGTTTAATCTGGATTTAAGGAAAAGGGAAAAATTTAGGATGAAAGAATATACAGAGATCATTACAAAATATGAAGTACATTATTTTGATTATATAAAATTAAAGTTTTTGCACAAAGTGAATGCAACCAGAATTAATAGTAAAGCAGAAAACTGCAGGAAATTTTCACAAGAAATATTTCTGATAAAAATCTCTTTTGTCACATATATGGAGGACTGAGTCAAATTTTTAGAAAAACAAGTCATTTCCCAATTGATAAATGGTCACAGCATATAAATGAGCAGTTTTCAGACAAAGCAATCAAGGCTACTTGTACTAATATTTTAAAATATTCTAAATAATTCTTGATCAGAAAAATGAAAATTAAAGCAACTCTGACGTACCACATCATACTTTTCAGATTGGATAACATGGCAAAAAGAAAAAAAATAGATTTGGAGAGAATGTGGGAAAACTGGGACATTAATAAATTGGTTGGTGGAATTATGAATTGATTCTAGCATTCTGGAAAGCAATTTGGAACTATGCCCAAAGAAATAAAAAGTAAACAAAAAAAATCTTTGCATACTTTTTGATCCTGCAATGAGTGCTAAGCCTAAATCCTGAAAACATCCACAAAAAGAGAAAAGGAACTTTATGTAATACAATATTTATAGCATCTCTTTTTGTGAAAGCTAATTGTATTTTTACGTTTTTAAAACCTTTTAAAACATACAAATATATTTATTTAAAGTTTTGAATTCCAAACTCTATCCCTGACTCTTACCTTACATATCCTTTCCCCTGCCTGAGACATTAAATAATTATTTTGAGAATGAAGAGTTTTCTATGACCGCTAACAAGTCCTTCTTAGAAACAAAATGTTTTCAATGTGGTCCTATGAATGTACTCTGTTGTCAAAGAACATCCCCAGCTAAATTGGAAGGCTAAATCAGGGACCCACAATATAATTAGGAAAGTAAGTTCTATCAAATGACATCAAAATCTTTAAAAAAGAAATCATTAAATTAAAGATATAATAATTAATGTAGTTAGGGTTACCACAAAGGGGAAAAGGGCAGCCTTTTCTAAAAGCTTAAGACAGAAAAGGAAATGGTAAAACACAGGAGACCTAATCTTTATAAAGAAAGCCTTGTCTTATTTTAGTAAACATTACATGACAAAAAACTTATCTGATTCTTCTCTCTTTTGTTGAATTTAGAGCAAAGTGATTGGGAAATTTGCTTCTTAGTCATGAAATATTTGAAGTACTTTTTGCAAAAATATGATTTTCACTGGGATATCTGAACTTGGGGCTGAATGACACATCCTATTACCTATATAGTGTTTCTTAACACTATATGTTCCCTGCACACTCTTCAGATAAAGCACTTACAAGACTTAAAATATTTTTGGACCTGCCCCATATGGGAATTTATTTAGATTGCCTTTGCTTTTTTGTTACAAGGATTTTCTTCTTTTGTTTTCAACAGGGAGAGTGAGAGAAAAATTACTATATATATATATATATATATATATATATATATATATATATATAATAGAACTTATTTTAAAATACTATTTAAAAGTTAGTTACTGTTCATATTTTCATCTTGTTTCGTGAAGATCAAATATAAATGGTAACATCCTTATACTCATTCTTTTATATTTTATACTATGTTGATTCTTTAATAGATGTATAAAACAACTATTTTGAATAAAACTATTTAGATGTGAGCTTGTCTTTTATAAGTCCACTGTTTGGGGCAGGGGTGATATGCATCTCATCCTCTTCCCACATAATGTTCATTTTTTCTAATAGTTCTCTATATACTTGAAGAGTTTTCATTTCATGAAGCTTGTGTACATAATTAGGTAGTATGGCATTTTTATATCCACAAAAACACTCATCGTTTTAGCCAATTATGTATCACTGTTATGTGTACACAATTTATTGAGGAAAATTATTTTATATGTGATAATGCTTTGGTTCTAGTAAGATTTGTTGAATTCTCAAGCTATTTAGGGGATATTCATATTTATATGATTGTTTGAAGTGGGTTAGTTTTTAAAAGATAGCAGTCTTTTCATATATAATTCTAGTCACTGGATCCTATCTTATGAACTGTTTGATAATTGCTAAATTTTTGAATCCTTTAGTGATGTGTTTGTTTTACCATTTTTTGAGTAATCTCAATTGATCAATAAATATCTTTAACAATAGCACTTCTTATAATTTCTGGTGGTGAAGTCTTGTTTAAAAATTGCCATCATAAACCATACCATTTCTATAAACAAATTCACATGACTCAGAGAATCGTTTGATGCTTTTTGTCTACTTATTGTTTGTCTAACTCATGTGGATGTCTCTCATGGGGGTCCTTTTGATTTTTTTTTCTTGGATCTTTGCCATTTCATACTTTCTATGCAGAGGCAAAGTATTCACATTCAACAACTCCAGTGGTGTGTTACCAGTATCAGCTATTGCTAAATGATTTCTATTTGTTACAAAATATATTTCTGTATGCTTTTAACCTGCTTATTTTGTGCTCTGAGAACATCTAACGATCTCACCCTGCTCTCTGCTTTTGATGAAGGAATTATACAGGTAATAATAATGCTTATTATTATCCTCACTTTTAAGCACCTTTAAAAGTAGCTATATCAGGCTCTTAACCAACAAGAACACCTGAGCATAATGGGAGAAGAAAATACAGGAAAAAAAATTGAAAGCTTTTCTTTTATCTGTGATTAAAGTGGATATATGGACTCTATCTGTATGTAAAAGAATGACTTAAATTGAGCTCTTTCTCTGAATATTAGGGTATTTTGATAGGCCCTTAACATTTAATAGTCATCTAAAGACTTCTATTGAATTACAACAACCTAGGATCACAAAATTATAGTATCATAGAAACATTGTTCTGGGTTGAACTCCTACCTATGACATATACTATTTGACCAAATCTCTGAGAATATAAGTTACCATTACATGGCCGCATTAATTGAAGAAGTTTTTGTATGGAGTACTCACTCTACTGGCGAAATAATAAATATTAATCAGTCTTTCTCACTCTCTCCACCTTTTTCCCCACCTCCCAAAAGCACATGAACACATATTGGATAGGATCAAAAGATCACAGGATTTTGAAATGAAAAGTAAGTTGGAGGTCATTTCTTCTATTCTTTCTTCCATTTTACAGGTGTTGTGGGTTATACTTGATTCAGGAAAGAATACTGGTAGTATAGGACTGATTGGAATGAGACACTAGTTCATTCAACAGTTAACCAAGAGAGTGTTACTTAACCACAACATGGAATGTATTCTTAATATGTATTTTCAATGAGGTTATCCCATTGATTTAGTTAGCAGCTGCCTTCCAGTGTTTGTCATAGTATCTAGCTTATGACATTTTTGACCCTCCTTAAAATTTCTATCAAGAGGAAATAGTTCAACTAGATTCATGTTTAATCATGAGCATGACTGATCCCTTTATCCAACTATATGAAGTTTTGTGATTTAAAAATAAAGGACTCCTAAATAAAATTGAAAGAGAACATAGGTTTAGGAAATAAGCTATGGTTAGGATGTTACTGCAGGTGAGAACATTGAGAATTCAGAAAGCTTTAGTGGGAGTCAGTAGGTAAAAGATCTGTCTTAGCTTTTACACTGACTCACCAAATGGTTCTGAGGAAGTGTGTTTATTTTTTTTTCTACTTCTGTTTCTCCATCTGTCTCATAAGAATGATTGTTGTGTGTTTTGCTTCCTGCTTAGAGATCTTGAAATGGAATAATAATTTAAACTATGGGTCATTTTAATGTTTTCATATGGGATGCTAAAGATACTGTTTGGTATTTTTTGTCTTTAGAGGGAAATCATGAAGCTGAAAAATAAAATAAAATTTGACATTTTAAGCATTTAACACTCAGGTTGGATGCATGAAAAATTGTTTCACTATTCCCTGGGGATTAGGTATTAACTTGATATATGAAATCAATTTACCTTTCATTATTAAAAATGCAATTTTCATGTGCCTATTGTTTGTAGAAATTGCTCCTACTTGTTTGGTGAGATCAAAATTTTAGAAAATTCATGGTCCTAGGAATATTCTCAAATAATAGTAACCTAAATTAATATATTGAGAAAATATAAGAAGAATAAACAAAGGTCTATGGGAGAATACTTTCCACTTAGATGAAAGGGTAATGGCTGTGGCTGGAAGAATCAACAGGGTCTCTATCATTGTAACTTATTTTTGTGATTAGTAGAAAAAAGCAAAACAACAAACAACAACAAAACCCAAAAAAAAGCAAATACAATGGCTAACATAGTGTCTCGAATATAGTAGGTCCTTTATGGATGTTTGCTAATTTATTAGAGAAGACCCTTTGTATTCCAGGAAAATTATCTAAAGTACCCTAAATAAAGTAAGTACTTGAATATACTATGAAAACATCAAAGGGTATGGTGAGACAAATATACTTATTCCCAGTGTGATAGTGAAAAGCACACTGAATTTGAACCTGTAGGATCTGAACAAAAATTGAAGATCTTTCACTAATAGCTTGTGTGACATTAGGAAGTCATTTAACCTCTTGGTCTCAGTTTCATTTTCTATAAATTTGGTTGTTGGACTAGAAGACATGTGGGTCTCTTCCATTGCAATAACTATGATACATATGCTTATCTCTTTATTATTATTTTCCCCAGAATTCAAAAGTAAGAAGATATCTCAGAACTAAGTTAATAGAACCCATATCTGAACAAAATTCCTTCTACAAAATCCCAATGAGCTATCATTAAGACTTCATTTGAGAAGATCAGGTGATGTGGAACCCTTACTTTCTGCCTGCTTCAATTTTTAAACTGCTCGAATTATTAGATTAAATTGATAAATGACTTTCTTATAGTATCCAAAATCTGTCTTTTTTCCTTGTCTACCTAATGGTCGATGCCCAGCATGCAGTGCTCTCATCAGAGAAGATGCTGTGGTCTATGAGCAAAACAGAATTGAATTAGCTCAAAAGAAATGCAGTATGTGTGAAGTTAGAGAATCCACTTCTAATACTCATAGGGACCATTTGTGTACAAACTGTGGTGGAGCATTCCAAGCTTGTGCTGGTCTGATCAGCCACAGTTAGACACACTGTAACTTGACTGTAATATAGTGATATTTTGTTCCTCTTCAAGAAAGAAAGCCAATAACCAACCAATCACCTATTGTTTCTGGTTCTCTCTGAAGTCAAATAAAATAAGCCTAATCCTTCAATTTGGTAGTCCTTAAATACTTGAGGGGACCTAGTAATCCATTTCACTTCCAAATCTTTTCTTTTCCAACATAAACATTCCCAGTTTTATCATCTGAGCTATTGCCTGCTTAGGAATATAATAGGGCTAGGTATAACCAGTTGACAGAGCTGATAGGTAAATTTTTAGTGTAAGCATTTATACCTCCAAAATTGGCAATCACAGCAAATCAGGGCTTGACTTCTTTTTTAAAATTTAACTTTAATTTTTAAAAATTCTTAATTAAATTAAATGAAATTATATTTAAAAGTATGTTCAAAACTTTCCCCCTCCAGAGTCTGTTAAACATTTCGACCATACAGTATTACTCAGTAAACATTGTTCAGACTCAATGGGATTACAGTAGAAGGCTCAGGGAATGAAGTCATCATCAGACTGGAGATTTGGTGAGTATAGGATAATAATAATCGTAATAATAATTGGCATTACTATTGTGCCTTAATATTTGCAAAGTGTTTTATATCCATAATCTCATTTAAGCCTCACAATACCCTTACATATAGTCCTCTCATCATTCTGCTTATCATCTAGCAGATGTCTTCTATTTTACTAATGCCCTTTAAAATCTGGTTCCTAGAACTGAACAGTATACTCAAACTGCAGTTGTAACAGAAAATAGTATGCAGAGACTGCTATTTTACTCATTCTGGGCACTAGGTCTCTTTGAAAATATTCCATGTAAAAAGAGTGCTTTTGTTTTGTTTTGTTTTGTCTTGAGAGGAAGCTTGATATATTGGATAGAGTGTTGGATTTGGAGTAAGAAAGACTGGAATTTGAATCTTGCCTCAAATACTTAATAATTATGTGACTGTCAGGAAGACACAACTTCTGTTTGCATTGTTATGCTTCAGTTTCCCTAAGTTGTTCTATCTCAGTTTCCCTAAATTGTTCTGTTTCAGTTTCCCTTAATTGTTCTGCTTCATTCCTCCTGTTTGCAACCCCACTTTTCTGTTCATTAGGACTGAGATAATTAGGTCTGTGTAGTTCTGGCCACTCTGGCATTCCAAAAGAGTCACAAAACTCCAGATATCCTATTTCAGATACCTAATTGGCATCCTCTACCTCTATCTCTTCAGACTTCCTTTCTCCAGCTGACTATTTCCTTCACTCCCAATTTATCCGAATTTATAGTCCTATCTCCAACCTGTTAGAACTGGATTGATGGTCCATTTCTGGAAATTCCCGCTCACCAGTGTTTGGACTCTACTCCTTGCCTTTGTCTCCCCTCATTGCTAGAGCCCTATAAAAATCATTGGAATTTCACATTCGATGCTGAATTCTTTGAGAAAAAATCCAATTCAGCTCTGGGGGCAAAATGCATTTTGCTCAGCCCTTAGACAATCTTTCCCTCTCCAAAATTCAGATAAAATATTAAAAACTCTCTGATCATTATCTTGTCTCAATTTCTCTGGCATTACAGCATGAGTTTTCTTATACTGAAGATAGGGATAATAATAAAATCTATTAATGTGGTTATTATGAAATACAAATAAAATAATATGCATATATTAAAATTTGAGACCTCAAGCTATATGTCCTATAGGCAGCTCAAAATCAACATATCTAAACTAGAATCTTTCTTCTTTATATTTTTTCTCTTCTCAAGTTTTCTTTTGCTGTAAAAAGTATTTTTTTTTCATTTGCAGTCACTCAGGTTCATAATCTCTATGTTATTCTTGATTCTTCAGTTTAACTTCATGTGTCCATCTGCTGCCAAGACCTGCTTTTTCTATCTTCACATCTTGCTTGTACATCTTCTTGTCTACTTTGGCACAGCTGCCACTCTGTTTCAGTCCCTCATCATCTCAACTCTTTGGATAATTGTAACATCCTGATGATTTATCTCTCTGCCTCAAGTTTATCCCCATTCCATTCTGTCCCACACTCAGCTGACAAAGTGATTTTTCTAAAATGCACATCTGACTATGTCCTCTCAGGGCAAATAAGAGGAATAGTAAATAGAATATTGCATTTAGAGTCAGGATGGCGTGAATTCAAATTTAATGTCAAACAATTACTATCTTTGGGACATTAGGCAAATTGATTAACCTCTATCTCAGTTTCCTCAGTTGTAAAAAGGGGATTAAATATAGAATTTATTTAACAATGTTCTTATGAAGGTCAAATAAGATAACATTTGCAAAGCATTTAGCATGGTGCTAATTATTTCCTCCCCTTCCTCCTATTCACGAAATGCCAATGACTTCCTATCACCTTTAGAGTCAAATATTTGAGTGCTGTTTGAGCCCTTCATAACTTGGCTTTTTCCTACCATCCAATTTTCTTATATGTTACTCTTTTCCAGGTACGGTAAGCTTCAGTTATATTCAATCTTAAGCTTACCATTCTTCATACATAACACACGACCTGACTCTGAGTCTTATCTATGGCTATGCCCATGGTTGCAATGTTCACACTAGTCAAGTTTCTTTTTTGGCTTCCCTAGCCTCTTCATGATTCTACTCAAACCTCATCTTCTTCAGTGCCATCCCACTGAGACTTCCTTCTATTTTTAATATATATGTATATGCACATGTATATATACATACACATACATATATACACATACATGTGCATGTATATATACGTATGCATACATATATACATATACATACATATATATGTGCATGTGTGTGTGTATATATATATATATATATATATATAATAGCTCCCTTCTTTTACAGATAAGGCAACTGAAGCTCAGATGGATTAATATATACATATAGATTAAATATTAGAGAATTGTGTATATATTAGTTATTATTATCATTTTGTTACTATAGTGAATTGTTAAATATTTATTCTATAGTAAATGATAATCCTTCTGAGCTTTTTTTTTCTTATGAAATAATATCTAGTCAAACTATACCTATCCAGCAGTAAGGCAATTGAATTATTGAAGTAAAGTAATAGACTTTATTTTATTTATTTATCTCAATCAACTCTCATTCTTTTAGAATCTAATAATTATTGAGAATTAATTGGTGTCAACTATTGATAGCTGTAGTCATTCCAACTTTTGGCATCTCAAATTTTATAAACATACTATCTATACTTACTAAGTTATTGTTAAAACAAATAGGACCAAGGATAGAGCCCTATAGAACTCTATTGCATATATCTCTAGGGATTTATTGACTCAGTAATCAACATTCTGAATCCAGTCATTCACAGATTGGGGACAGAGGAAATCTTGTATCTCATTTAATTCAACTCCTTCATTTGATAGATAAGGAAACTGAAGCCTAAAGAGTTTAAGTGCCTTATACAAGGTTACATGGGAAGGACATGACAAAGGGAAGATTTAAATATAGGTCTTTCAGACTTTAGAGCACTACTTTTTCCAAGGTACAATGCAGTATTTGGGTAATAGTGCTATCACAAAAAGAATTAAGATCTATTATGAATGGTTCTTGATAAAACCACAGAGGATTTTCGTGACCAACATTTCATTTTCTAAATGCTTATAGATGATTCCTTTAATAATGAATTTCATTTTTTGATCAGGGAGACTGCCTGAACTTAATCAATAAAAACAAACAAATTTGGGTCTTATCTGCCCACTTTTTGTCACTCTTATGGTTTTTAAATTTTGGGTGTTGATTACTTTGTGTTTATGCCTTTTTTGTAAAGATTCCCTGGATTCCTTGTTTGGGGTTATTTTATAGGTAAGATAAAGTCTGAGATATTTCAGTAACAACAACCTCTATTGTTCTCTTTATAGAAAGTTGCATGAAAAAATGGATTTCTAACAGAATATTAATAAAATCTAATCAAAAGATCACAGATTTATAATGAAAAGGTATATCAGAGGTCATCTAATGCAACTCTAATTTTATAGATGAAGAAACCAAAGCTCATGTAAGTTAAGTGATGTCTCCAGCATCACACAAATAGTAAGCCTCAGAGATGGATTTTGAACCTGGATCCTTTGATTACAGTTAGCACTATACTGTGCTGCCTCTCAATGAATAGATATTACTTCACATTTTGGAGGATTTTACTACATGGAAACACTTTGAAAATATGATCAAATTATAAACAAAATATAATATATTTTAGCTCCTGCTTAATAAATCTCTTTAGTAATGTGCATTAAATATGAAGTTATTAAGATCTTAGGGAAACATGTCAGACATGCAATAAAAGAATTCAATAGCTTGAAAAAATGTGATTTCACATTTATTTATTTTGCATTCAGAGGAGACTCAAAATCTCTTGTGACTGACCATACATGAAAACTTGTTCAAGATATTTGGCAGTTAAAGAGAGGAAAAAGATGAGTTGGTAGCTAATTGAACAAAAAAAAGTTGAAGGAAAGCTTGTTTTAGATTGAAGAAAAGGCCCAGACTGATAAGTTCATTGAAATATGGAAGGTCCCAAGTATAGAAATGCTCTCTACTCAAGTGTAGAGCCAGCCAAAGTGACAAAATATATTAGTTAAAGGAGATGATTACTGGAAGAAAGTCAGGAAGATAGTGAGATAATGAGGATGCAAATAGAGATTAATTTTAGTCAGAAGAAGAGATGACTTTTGAGGACAGAGAACAAGAACAGAAAGTATGGTGCTGGTGAATGCTGAGAGTCTTTGAGGGTTATAGGGTTTTTTTGGTCTTCTAAATGAAGTTGGAGACTAAACAATATTACTGTGGGGTTTGGGGAATAATTGACTTGAGAAGAGAAAAAATGGAACAGTTGTGCAGAATGAAATAGAGCATTATACAATCATAGAGTGAGAATTGGATCTCTAATTCTATCATCTTATTTTTAATGCTTGTTAAATCTTATATAGATAGATACAATCAAATGATTTTATAATTAAGTGTTGATATGCAAGCTCATATTGCATACTCATAGAAACATAATCAATTTGACCATTTGGTAGATACCTACAATCCCTTCTATGTGAAGGTAGAGGCTAGAGCTAAAGCCAATCAGGAATCATCACTGTCTGTTATCAAGAGTCTAGCTCTTGGAATTTGGAGGAAAGGGTGAATTGGGGGAAAGTATAGTCTAAGGATGGGTCAGAAAAAGTAGGTTAAAGCTTTTGTGGCAATTGGGTGGTGAGTTTGAGACTGAGTGGCTAGTGCCTTTCCAATCTGGCCAAGATAGAGAGATCCAAGATAAAGATAGCCTCAAATGCAAATAAAACAAATTGTCCCACTGGACCCACCAAATTTTCCCAAAATACTATTTTTGCTACTATTCCAGTAATAGCAAGAGTATCAGAGATGGTATAGTCACCATCCTATTTTCACAAGTTTTTTTTTATTTCTTCCTTGACCCCTTTAGTTTGATTTATCTTCTACATAGTTTGGAAGTTTTATGTAATTGATATGGTGACATTTATTATAACCATTATTCTTAATTTTTTGTAGATTAATATTACTTCTAACCTCCCCGTGGCAATAATTTTGTTTATAACAATGCTGTAGTCTATTTGTTGAATTCTTAAGGATATTTTGGGATTTGTATCTGTGGTACAGGAATTTATCTTATGAAGGATAGTGTTTCTGGTCTACAATTCTGGCTACTTTATGTTACTTTTACTCATAATTGTGTTTTTTAAACTTCATCAAATATCTTCCCATTGTTCTGTAGTTCTGGTTTTCCTCCTCTAACCAAATCTTTATGAGAGAAACTCATTAATTCAACATAAGTTCATTCAAAATAGCCTTTACATCAAAGCAATTGCTATATCCTGATGACTTTGTAGAGCTTTTCTCTTAAAATTGTCTGTTTAATGGGAAGTAAAGGTAATATTTAATTTGAAGTACAATTGTGGTCCCTGGAGTATCTAGTTTGGATTGTATCATTCAAAGTAAGTGTCACTAAGGTGCAGCAAGTCAGCTAATAGTAAGGCAATTAAGTATTAACCTCAGTGACTATTTATTAACACTCGTTCCATAAACCATTTCAAGAATACTGGTCATAGTTATTCTGATCATTATAATATCCACACCCACTTCCCACTGCCTTTCTGATCAAATAATATTTGCAAAATAAAGTCTAATACTTCTGCTCATATCTCTATAATTGATTAAATTAGAAGTTTAATGTAGCCAATCATAAAAAATATGCAAAAAGAAACTGGGATATTATAGAGTTTGTAAAGGTAATTTTGCTTTGATTTGGAATATCAAAAGACTGAAAAGAATAAAACACTAAAAAGATGTTTTCTTTGAAAAGATGGAAAACAGAATATAGTAGTACATAAAAGATAATGTGTTAACAAGTTCATGGTTTCACATACAATTCTACTTTTTATTCTTCATAGAAATGAAATGTTCATGGTTACTGATGTCATGATTAAATTCATGGTAGCCTTGATCAAAAGTTTTTAACATTTTATTTCTTTAATTATTGTAATACCTCTGGACACCTTCTCAGAATAATGTTTGTAAATGCATAAAATAAAATACATAAGATTACAAAGGAGGTGAATGATATTAAAATAACAAGTTTTTGGACCCAGCTTGAGATCTCTTATCTAAGGAATCTTCCATTAGTCTGATACAAAAAATATACAATTATCTATGTAGGAACTGTATTCTTCTGTTTCCCTCTACTGATGTTTGCAAGTGATATTGTTCTTGTTGGTATACTAAGTTATAATCCACTCATTCCTGTTTTGGGGCAGCAAACGAAAAAGCAACAATGTAGTAAAAGTCAGCTTAGTAACTCTTCTCTTTTGGTGTTCTCTCTTCTCCCTGCTTCTCTTCTTATTTTCCCCTTTCTTCTTTCCTTTCTTACTTTTCTCTCTCTCCCTTTCCAATCCCTTTTCCCCTCCTATTCTCTTTTTTCTTTTCTTTTTCCTTTCCTCATTTCCTGCCATTCCTCACCGTATATTTGGTTATTAGAAAACCTGATTTCTTATCAATTTAACTCTTTGGAGCCTGAGAATGGAATCTAATTATAATCCATTTCTATTCACTTATACTATGATATGTTGAAAAGAATCCCATGAGCATTTGCATGGACTGACTTGGAAGTACAGAAAAAGGCTTAAAAAATGCTGTCAAGAAGTCACAGTTTGTGACAGATTAACCATTAACTAAACTCTCTACTGTTCTTTTTACCTAAGATTTTTCAGGATCTAGCAATTTAGAAAGCACAGTGTATTCTTCCTCAAGAACATACTACTTGGCATCATAAAGACCTGAAGGGAAAGCTACCTAGGATCAACAGATATTCAGTAACACTTTGCAATTTAGATTATCCCATTTGATCTCTGTCATGGAGAAATATTACATGACTTATTATTCTATATTTCTTGTTCTTTTGAATTTTCTTTTTATTATGAATTTAATCATGACATCTATTGTGTACAAACTAGCTCTCTGGAGGATCTCGGTACCAGCTTGAGTTCTTAGTGTTAGAAGATGAGTGAAAAGGTGGAACTCATATGAATGGTTAAAACATGGAATCTGTTTACTCCAAATTCTCTCGGCCTTATATACCTTAATACCCTTATATAACCATAGCAACACTGTGCATGTGGGACCACATAACTTGCTATTGTGTATAAATGACTCTTTGCTACTTGGTATCACTCTGCTTTAATTACAACACAAGTTGTCACACACCCCTGACTTCTCAGGAAGGCTGAAAGCCCTTAGTGGAGATGGGGAACCAAGCAGACATTGTCAGCAGGTTCCCTCTGAACTGAAGGGTCTTATACCTCACCCAGATTTCCCCCACTGTCTGTGGCCCTCTACATCTCTCCTTTCTTTTGTTTTAATTGAAGCAGGTATACACCAGTGGTTACATCTATCATCATGAGAAGAATCACACAAGCAAGTAGTAATATCACACAAGCAAGTAGTAACATAACAAACAATATGAATAAACAAGATACTATAAAAGAGTTCCATGAGTCCCAGGAGGAAGGCATAGAAAGTAACTATAAGTTCACAACCACACATATACTTCCTTCAGCAGTCAAGAGATAGTTCAAACCCAATTTCTTGTACATCACTTTATGTGTCAGGGAATCCAATGATTCCTGCAGGTTTTGAAGTTCTGCATCAGTCTCATTAACACTTCATGAGTCAATTGCCATACACAGAGAGTTAATTGTCATGTTCTTTCAGTGGTAAACATAATCAGAGATGGAATCACCAAATGTTTCCTGGGTCTTCTTCGTTTTCAGAGTCTTCTCTTTTTTTTGTCTCTCTGAAGTGGACAAGGTAATTACAGCTTTCTTCTCCATCTGTAGAGACATAAGAAAACCCTCTGCCCCAAGCAGTTAACCTATCTGGTCCCTTCCATTCACCACTCTACAGATCTCTCCACAGCACCTGGTGATTATCTAAAGATACCAGAGCTGCTTGCACTGGACACTGCCCTTCAGTTGGGTTATGATATAAAGAGTTAAGTTTAGAAGTTCTCTAGGGTTATCTGTGGCTTCCCCTTTCTTTTGGTTTTGGAGGAGTGTCTTTATGTCTCTGTCCCTCCTTTCTACTATTGCCTGTCCTTGAGGATTGAAGGGTATGCCAGTGATGTGTGAGATCTAATACTGTGTGCAAAAGTGTGCAAAATGTTTAGAAGTATATGTAAGTTCATTATGTGTTTTTATTGCTTGTAACACACCCATAATGGCAAAAGCCTGTATAATGAATTCAGTGACCACTTGGGCTGTTTCTTTCACTGCTGGTACTGCAAAAGTAAATCATGAAAAGATGTCCCTGACAATATGAATAAAAGATAGATGGCCAAAAGATTTATAATGAGTTTATCCATTTGCCAAATTTCATTGGGTCTCAAACCATAAGAATTCTTCTCTGGAGGGAGTGTAGGAGCGTGGAAAGGAAGGCAAGCCATACAGACTTTTACTATGCTCCTAGCTTCTTCTTTTGCTATTCCAAACTGCAGATGTAAAGCTCTTGAAGTCTGGTGATATTTATAATGAGATTCTTGGGCTGCCTGAAATAGAGTGTTAGCTAACATGGTGAGAAGGTGATCTGCCTTCAAGTTTTCATAAAAAAGAGTTCCCAGAAAACTATTATGAGAATAGGCATACAAGTGGTAATACTTACCTAGACAGATTCTCACTTGCTCCTAAAGTTCCTTTAAAAGCTGATATATGGCTACAAATATTATTTGAGCTGTGGCAATTCTTTGTATCACACCTATTGAATAAGCCAAGTCAGATATTATATTTACATGTCCTGGATAATAAGTAAGAGCTAACATAATTGCATATAGCTCATTCTACTGAAAGGAAGTTCTGACTACTCTTTTTGTAGGTAAGTCAGGAGAATATACAACACAAATGTTATGTTTGAATGCATCTGTAAAGATAGTTGGTCCTTGAAGAGGAACCTTAGAAACCTTTCCTTCAAAAATCTATTCCAATTACATAATAGCCGGGTTATCTTTAAGGTGGACCCACGTGTAAATGTTGTAGCTGTGGCCAGTCAAATTTGCATTGTAGAATGATTTCACACCATACGTTAATTTGTGCATTGATATGAAAGGTGTATATCTTGTCCTATCCTATTCCAGATAATTGTATTACTAGCTTAATGGCCTTTAGTAAGATCCTAGCCACAAGCATTGGGTAAGGAATAAGACTTTCGTCTGGTTGTACTTGGAGGGTTACCCAGTCGATCACACTGTCTCCTTGATGAAGGACTGCTGTGGGTGCCTCTTGTGTAGCAAAAACTGGTATTTCCAAGGATTTTTGAGTTAACTTTCAACCACATTGGATAAGATGAGTTCAACCTCTCATAGTCTCTTGGGCTTCTTTTGTAAGCTTGCGTGGTGGGTTTAAAGCAGTGACTCCCCTTAAAATGTCACAAACTGATTGTAATTGATAAGTACCTAAGTTTAACACCAGCTACATCCATTGTATATCTCTTATCAATTTCTCAAAGTCAGTTAAGATGTTCAACTTCTCTGTTCTTAAAAAGAAAGTTTTTGTACTATGTGTACCGTAGGATATATTTCATATCCTAAATATTGAAAAGGAGCATACCTTTTAATTTTTTTCTGGGGCTATATCCAATCGGTAGTTCCTTAATGTTTCTATGGTCTTTTGTAGACATGCTTCTAACATTTGTTCCTTGGGTGCAATCCCAAGATATCATCCATGTAATATAACATAATTTTTGGAAATACTTTTCTTACTGGAGTAAGAGCAGCAACCACATACATTTGACACATGATAGGGCTATTTTTCATTCCCTGTGACTAAACTGTCCATTTAAATCTTTTATAAGGATCATCTGAATTAACCCTGAGCACTGAAAAGGCAAATCTCATAGCCTCCTAATTCAGAGGCATAGAATAGAAATAATCCTTAATGTTTATAACCTAAAGAGGCCATCATCTAAGCAATTGCATAGGAGATGGAAGCCAGGCTGAAGAGCTCCCATTGTCTCCATCTGTTCATTTACTTTTCTTAAATAAGTCAACATCTTCTATTTTCCAGATTTCTTTTTCACAGCAAATAAAGAAGAATTCCAAGGACTTAGAGAAGGTTGTAAGTGTCCTTGGTTAAGTTGTTCCTGTACTATATCTAATAAGGCCTGAATTTTTTCACTAGTTAAGGGTCACTCTTCCACCCACACCACTATATCAATTTTCCATTGGATGAAGATGGGTATAAAGGCTGGCAGGCCTTCCACAGCAGCCCTGCCAAAAGAGCTGAAGTGCTCAATAGTAATCCTTCTTGCAGTAAATTGTCTCTTCTTTTTTGCCTTGCCTTGTGGCATAGGAAGGCAAAACTGTGCTGAGGATGCTTATTATGGTCACCACCCCTCCCATCTCTTCCTCCTTTGGCTGATGAAGGCAGAGTTGAGGGAGGAGGATTGGGTGTGGGAGAATACTCCAAGGGTGCAGGCTGGGACTTAGGCTGAAGTGAAGGGGTCTGAGAAATGGAGAAGTATCATGCCTCTCAAACTTCCCAGGGCAATAACAAATAATATAAATTAACAAAATACTAAAAAAGACTTCCTTAGTTCTGTCCCACATGCTGTATCCTCCATGACTATGGACACTAACCCCCTGCTTATTTTTCTCTTCATAGTTCCTTGTTTGACATCCCAGGCTAAAAGCTTTCTTTTTCTTTTTCTTATATACGAGATTTCTTTCTTTTCTTTTTTTTTTTTTAATAGCCTTTTATTTACAGGTTATATGTATGGGTAACTTTACAGCATTAACAATTGCCAAAACTCTTGTTCCAATTTTTCATCTCTTACCCCCCACCCTCTCCCCCAGATGGCAGGATGACCAGTAGATGTTAAATATATTAAAATATAAATTAGATACACAATAAGTATACATGACCAAACTGTTATTTTGCTGTACAAAAAGAATCAGACTCTGACATATTGTACAATTAGCTTGTGAAGGAAATCAAAAATGCAGGTGGGCATAAATATAGGGATTGGGAATTCAATGTAATGGTTTTTAGTCATCTTCCAGAGTTCTTTCTCTGGGCGTAGCTGGTTCAGTTCATTACTGCTCCATTGGAGATGATTTGGTTGATCTCATTGCTGAGGATGGCCAGGTCCATCAGAACTGGTCATCATATAGTATTGTTGTTGAAGTATATAATGATCTACTGGTCCTGCTCATTTCACTCAGCATCAGTTCATGTAAGTCTCTCCAGGCCTTTCTGAAATCATCCTGTTGGTCATTTCTTACAGAACAATAATATTCCATAATATTAATGTACCACAATTTATTCAGCCATTCTCCAACTGATGGACATCCACTCAGTTTCCAGTTTCTAGCCACTACAAAGAGGGCTGCTACAAACATTCTATACGAGATTTCTTAAAGCCAATTTTATCCCGTTGTATTCAATTAGTTGTTCTCCCACTACCTTTCATATTTCTGGCTTCAAACTCTCTTTCAAAGAAAGCCACAAAGAGTGCACTCCAGAGCATCTGAGAACTTAGTGATCTGCTTCTGAGTTATGAACAAACTTTGCTTCTCTATTAACTTAACAAGTAAGCTTCATACTTCTTTTGGGAGGAAGGCTCTTTTGTTAGCACTTACCCCATTTCAGCTAAAAAACAAAAGTGACTAGATTAACCGAATCTTACCACTTGCCTGTCTTTATACTTAACCCTATTTCTAGGGTCATGGGAACTCCTCTGCCAAACTCTGATCAAGCCAGTCCAGCTGCTTTGTGCCCTGCTTTACAAGGCCTCAGGCTGAACACCAAATGTTGTGTATAGATTAGCTTTCTGGAAGATCTTGGTACCAGCCCGAGTCCTTGGTCTTAGAAGAGGAGTGAAGAGGTGGATGGGTCAAACATGGATTCCATTTATTCCAAATTCTCTCAAGCTTATATACCCTAATACCCTTATATAACCATATCAACACTGCACATGCACTAACTATATTCTGTGTATGTGGGACACAAATAACTTGCTATTGTATGAAGATGATCTTTGCCATTTTAGTATCATTCTGCTTTAATTATAGCACAGGTTGTCACTGCCCCCTGACTTCTTAGGAAGGCAGAGAACCCTTAAGGGAATTGGAGAACCAAATCAGATTTTATCATCAGGTTCACTCTGGGCTGAAGGGTCTTACACCTCACCCAGAGAGAGTTCTGCCACTATCTGTGGCCCTCTAAAGACATCAATAACCATGAACATTTCATTTCTACAAAGAACAAAAAGGAGAATTGTATGTGAAAACACGAACTTATTATATATTTACTTTCTATTATATTCTGTTTTTCATCTTTTCAAAGAAAACATCTCTTCAATGTTTTATTCTTTCCAATCTTTTGAATTTTATTTACCTTTATGCCACCTTACAGAACAAGACTTCTCAGGCTCCTCCTACTGTTAGTGATTTCCTTCTAAGATTACCTTTGAACTTGGGATGTTTGGGGTATTCAAAAAGGAGTAGCACCCTGAATGAGGGCTTGTCAAGCCCTTTTTGGGGCTGCTTATCTGCACTCAATTCTCACTATTGACTCCAAGAAGCTATAACATGCGCAGTAGTCACATGCCTACAAAAACATTTTGTCAGGTGGGCTAACCATGTTCAGGGTAACCAAAAAGCCTCAAACTCAGCAGCCAGCTAAAGATATCTACCCCCCCCCAAAAAACACACATAGATCAAAACATGATGTCATTGGTTTTCTTTAAAAAGGGACAAACAATAAAAACTTCAAACTTTATGTATGTATATATCTGTTTATGCATTTGCAGGGATATAATCAAATGTACTAGCTTTCCAAGCACAAGCTCCAAAGTTCTAGTTAAACCTCTTTGATTGTCATTTATGGGCTGCATTGTTGTGGAAAGCAGTTGATACTTTACTTAAGGGCTAGCTATAAGCCTCAACTGGTACTTGTGGGCTTCCTACAGTTCAGCTGCCCTGTTTTTTTCAATATGGTATTATTACCTTTTATAAATATGTGACTATGGAGATGAGTGGGGTATTTCGGTGAAAGATCAATTGTCCTATGTGGTTTTAAATTATTTCCCACATTCTGCAAAATTGCAATACCCACTCTCTTACAAGGAACTGTGTGCATTTGCTTATTGGGAAATTCAGTCTTGTTAATAATATTTTTTTCACCAAATTTTGAAAATCCCAAATACTTTTTTATACAACCATTTCATAAGGAGAATTCTCCTTAAAATATACAAAGTTGTCATGAAATCATTAGATAACTTATTTAAAAGAGAAAGTGATTTTATTTATTTTTTATTTTTATTCTAGCTTTTTATTTACAAGGTATACACATGGGTAATTTTTCAGCATTGACCCTTGCAAAATCTTCTGTTCCAACTTTTCCCCTTCTTGCCCCCATCGCCTCCCCTAGATGGCAGGTAGACCAATATATGTTAAATATGTTAAAGTATATGTTAAATACAATATATATATATATATATATATATATATATATATATATACAGTTATTTTGCTGCACAAGAAAAATCAGACTTAGAAATAAGTTAAAAATAACCTGAGAAGGAAATCAAAAATGCAAGTGGACAAAAACAGAGTGAGTAGAAATGATAAATTGTGGTTCACACTCATTTCCCATAGTTCTTTCTCTGAGTGTAGTTGGTTCTCTTCATTATTGAACAAATGGAACTGATTTGGTTCATTTAATTGTTGAAGAGAGTCACATACATCAGAATTGATCATCGTATATTATTGTTGTTGAAATATATAATGATCTCCTGGGAGGAAATGATTTTAAAGGCAATAAAGACCAATATATCCATTTTACCAGTGATGAAAATGAGGAATATTGAGGTAAAATGATATATAAAAAGAGTCTTAGATCGGATTTTTGACCAGTCCCAAATTATATCCACTAAAATATGATTTTTTTGGATAAAAAATAATCAAGCATTCCTTAGATGATGCCTCCTTCCCCCTATATACAAGATTAGATCTATCCAAAAGATCAAGACTTTGGTCCTGTAGAAAACAGAATCAGGCAATACAAAAGTAACTTTTTTGCTAATTTAAGATATTTGAATGCTGGAAAACTATTCATTACTCATTAATAAATTTTGTTATTCTGGAATGATGTGATATAGATGAAACAGTAATCATTTACCCTGTAAATTTTTTTAAACTGTGAGTCATGACCTTGTTGGGTTTTTGTAAAGGAATATAATAATTGAATAAAATTATGATATATTATAAGTAAATGCTTTTGTATGCTTATTTAATATGTCTATATAACTGGGGTCATGTAAAAATTTCTTGTGTGAAAAGGGTTTGCAAGCAGAAAAAGTTTAAGAAGCCCTGATTTAGAGAACAAGCATTTTCAAAATACTTATATTTATACCACTGGACAAAGCATTGAATATATAAAGAAAGGCAAAACAGTATTTGCTCTCAAGGAGCTCCAATTCTAAACAGGGATATGTCAATCAAATAATTATATACCTACAATATGCACAAAATATGTATATGTGCAAATGTATGTGAATACATTATATATACATATATACATATAGTTGAATTTGTGGGTAATGTTAGAAGAAAAGAGCTAACACTGGAGGAAATCTAAAAAAAAAAACACTTGTTACATAAGATGGTACTGGAATGGAATAAAGTATAAAGATGGGAAAGAAGAAATATATCTTTGAAATAACTTCAGCAGCTCAGTGAAAAATATACTGGAGTGGAGAGAGATGAAGCAAGGTGACCAACTTTTACATAAGTCTATTTCAGTAATCCAGCCTTGAGGATCCACACGAAAGAGACATCTGTATTAGAAGCAAGAAGGAGATAACATAGGATAGGATTTTGAGAAGGTAGAAACAGCATGATTTAGCAATCAATTGAAAGTATAAGGTAAGTGTCAGGGAAAAACTGAGTATGAAACTAAATTTTGAGCAACTATGATCAGGATGAAACCTTAAAGGGTAGTAAGAAAGTTTAAAAAAATAACTGGGGACAGGGGGAAGATTCATGAGTTTTGTTTTGGACATGTTAAGTTTGAGATATCTTACAGGTCTCTTTGATATATCCAGTAGGCAGTTGGTGATGGAATATTAGAGGTCAGGAGAGAGATTATTGTGGGACAAATAGATCTGAGAACATCTGAATAGAAAAGAGAAATAATAGATTATGATATCTGTAAGTGAAATAGCACTAATTTATTCCAGGTTTTATTTTTTTTTAAATCTCTCTGAGTTTCAGTTTCTTCTTTCAAAAAATAAGAGTTTGGACTAGACTTTTTCAAAGATAGCTTTTAGCTCTTTCACTTTTTTATTTCAAATATTGAAATAAAAAATGTACAAAATAGTCTTTGGTATTATTAATGGAAAAAATGATTTATTTTTTCTACCTAATGGCATTTGTTTTCCAGGTTCATATAAATATAGTTTACTTCTTTTTTCTAAGATTTTGATTCTATATTTTTCTCTTCTTCTCTCATTTCCTCTCTTCAAAGAGCAAGCAATTTGATATTGTTTATACATGTGCAATTATGTCAAACATAAAAAATCTAAAAAGCAAACATAGTATGCTTCAATCTGTATTTGTATTTTCCATAACAAGTTTTTTTGGATCCTTTTATTTCCAAGAAGAGCTAAGTCTATCACAGTTGATCATCACAGAGTATTGCTGTTACTGTGTATAATGTTCTCTTAATTCTGTTCACTTCACTCAACTTCAGTTCATGTAAATCTTTCTAGGTTTCTCTGAAATCTATTTGCTTCTCATTTCTTATAGAGCAAGAGTATTTTATTACATTCATATATTAAAACTTGTTCAGCCATTCCCCAGTTGATTTCCAATTCTTTGCTACCAAAAACAGCTGCTGTAAATATTTTTGTGCATGTAAATC
Source organism: Sarcophilus harrisii (assembly GCF_902635505.1). Lineage (NCBI taxonomy): Eukaryota > Metazoa > Chordata > Mammalia > Dasyuromorphia > Dasyuridae > Sarcophilus > Sarcophilus harrisii. The sequence continues at coordinate 208,798,715 of NC_045428.1, forward strand.
CTTGGAAAGATGATATATTGATCCAGTATGGGATAGACCAAAGTATTCAGTAAATTGAAAAAAGGGAAACCAATAAACAAACTAATAGGATCCATTAAAAAAATCTGAATGCAATTAAATTTATCAGACAGCGTTATCTTTTTTGTATGTGTTTGTATGTAAAGCTCTGGTAGCCTACAAAACTACATATATATTGTAAAAAATAAGTCTGAGTTGTGGGAGTATCAAAAAAGAAAAAAAAAAGGCCCAAAAGGACAAAATACCATTATTTTAAATGACAAAGAAAAAGGGGGAAAATTCCCAGCAAGACAAATAATGGAAGATTAAAAACAGAAGGAAAAAAAATCTCAAGAATTGTTAAGGTCATCTTTTTTTCATTAGTTATTGTGACCTTGGAAATAGTAGCTAGTCAGATGTAAAAAATGAATCCAATAATAAGACTTAGGTGCACAAGATTGATGTGCCCTGACTGGTGTATGGTGGTTGGAAGATGGGAAGTGGGGTGAAAGATTTTATGTTATATTTTTAAAATATTTATCTCTTTACAAAAACTGATAATTTCTATTGATTTTTTTCCTTGCTAACTTAAAACAGTATTTTCTATGAGAACTGGAAGCTTTAAATAATTTAGCATTTGGGAATCTGCTCAACTGATAAAATTGAAGTGCCTCTTCAGATACAATTCTCTCACAAAGGACATCATGAATGTTTGGTATGGGTGTCTTTCTGGTTCCTTATGAGTTTCCTATTCTTGTGAATGCTGTTTGTATGTCAAGAGAGAAATAATCTTCTGGGAAGCCTATCTTCAAGCTTTCAAATTGCATCAAAATTACCAGCTACAGTAACTGAGGCAGAGAGACATAGAGTTCAGCAGATGAATTTGGTGTGAAGTTTTCCCATCATTACAGTGACTTTTTATTTTTAAATTTGTATAACTGAAGATGTAGATTTTGTATCTGTGGAAATAATACTTATAGACCAAAGACAATATTGAGAGCAGTGTTTTATTCTAGATTCACCAAAGCACTCTACTAGTAGATCAACCAACCAGTCAACAACCATTTGAGTACTATCATTATATCTTCCTGCAAATTCTCTCTTCTTTATAACTGCCCTATGACCACTTATGTTACTATGATCCTGCCAGTCATCCAGGTTTGCACTCTTCAGTGTCATCCTCAATTATTAGTCTTTCTCATACCGTATATACAACCATGTTAATCCTTCATTTTAAACTTTATAACATCTCTTGCTTTTGCTCCTTTCTCATCTCTAACACTAAAACCATAGGCCCTCATCACCTTACTCCTGGATTATTGTTTCATATCTTCCTACTCTAATCCATCCTTCCCTCAGTTGTCAAACTGATTCTCCTAAAATACAGGTCTGACAATATCACTTTCATACTCAATTAATACTCTGTAAACTTAAATATAAAATCCTCTATGGCTCTTAAGGAACTTTTAAAACTGATCCCTTCCTCTTTTTCTAGTCTTTTATATCTTACTACTTATGCATCATTGTGAATTATGATGACATTGGCCTCTCTTCTTTTCCTCGAAAATGATAATATTTCCTGATTTGGAACATTTTCAGAGGTTATCCATCATGCTTAGAATACTACCCCTCTTCCATTTCTGCCTTCTACCCTCTCTGACTTTCTTCAACTCCAGTCTAAAACCCTACCTTATGAAAGAAGCCTTTTTAGCCCTCCTTAATCTTAGGGTCTTCCCTCTGAGACTATTTTTGATTTATCCTATTTGTAATCTTGTTTTTAAATTGTTTTTCACTTGTGTTTCCAGTTAGACTGTTCACTCTGGAGAAAAGAGATTTTTTTTTGCTTATCTATCTTGAGAGATTAGAATATATGTCATACAAAAACAATAGAGATACAATGTCCTGAAGAAACTTACATTATGGAAAGAAGGAAGAGCTGATATTATGGGGAGCAATTAAGGGGACAATTTGAATAAATCCAAGTATATACAAAGCTAATACAGATAATTTTAGGGGAAAAAGAGTAACAGCTGGAGGATTAGAAAAAGCCTTATACAGAAACTGTTGTTTAAGTAGAAATTTGAAAGATTTTAAATTACCTACAAGGGTTAAAATGACAACTATTTTCCCTTATGGCTTCATATTCCTCAATCCTAAATAGAACATTCAGAGTAGCAAAAAACTAAACCAAAAGAAAAAAAAAGTTAAAAAAAAAAACACCCATCTGGGCTTTTCTGTTTCTATCCCAGAATCATTCATAATGTTGTCTTGCTATATTGAGAGTAGGAACTAGTTTCTTCTAATAAATTCCCTTATGCTGTTAACAATATTATGAATTATTTTCCAACAACAGTAGTTACAAATTAAATAAATTTCATAAGGATGCAATTTTTGATTTTGAATATGCATCAAATCTCTATCCATTTTTCTGTCCTTTCTCTGTTTTCTTTTTGACAATGACAAAATTCCACCTGCAATATTTGCATCACCAATGTTTTTGCAATTTTCAGTTAATGAGATTCTGAACAGAAGAAATGAAGGATAACATCTAATTACTTTTGCTACTCTAGAGATCTTCAGAGAAATTTTAGCATCTGGCGGTGCATCACAGCTCTGAAAAGCTATTGGCTTCTTTGAGAGAAAACTTGTCCTGATTCTGAACATTCTTTTTCCCCCTTTTTGGTGACATTTGTAACTTAGGAAGGCAATTGGCTTTCTTCTAACCCAAAGAGGATATTGAATTCAAATAGAAATGAGGGGGGCAGAGAGAACATTTCTTTCAATATAGAATGGCAATTTTTTAGAAAAGTATAGGTATATTTTAAAAGGATTTCTATGTGATTATAAAACATGTAACTGAGTTTAGATGCCTGGAAAATTTGATTAAAAATGAATTTTTCATAATGTTCAATGTTTCTACCTTATCTATTCTCTAAAGAGGCTGCAGGATTACTGGCAGAGGAATAGTAATTTGGCTGTTTGTTTCTTTACAAAATGCACCATACATCCACTAGCTAGTTAGTTAACCTCAGATGATTTTTAAAAATAATATCTCAAAGATATATGTATAAAAGACATTGGCTGTTTTAATTTAAATGTGTGAATTTGGGAATGGCAAATGTAATAGGCAATATATCTTCAGAGAGACCCAAAAGAATAGCCCTAATTTATTTTTCCTGCTGTAGAAATTATAAAAAAATACATTAAGATATGTTAAAGTATTATGTTTGTGAAATTTAGAATAATTATTTTTAAGGTTTTAATTTTATTTTCAACACTTTTATTCTCATCTATTTTCCAAGATCTTATGTGAATTTTTTAATCTCATGTGAATGCACAGAATCATATATTCCAAAAATTATTTGTTTCTATGAATCAACTTCCTCTAGCCTATGACTTCCTTTAGCCCTGTGTTCATTCAACCAATTCACTAGAATTTTTGTTCTCAGTTGGAACACAGCCATTCTTCATCAGGTGACATCAGCTTAAAGAAAAAAAAAGCAGCTTACTTCTGCTGAATATTAATACTGAACAGTGCTCTGTCCTTGTACTATGTTTTTCTCTTAATCATCCTGTGAATCTAGTTTTGCCATCATTCTTGCCAACTAGTTGTAAGTTCATGAAATTCATGAAATTTATTTTTCACATGTACCACTCAACAAGCATTTATCGAACATCTGTTTGGTGATAGAAACTATGGTGTTAGTCTAGCCTAATGCTAGGCCCAAACTAAGTGCTCAGCAAATGCTGGTTTATAACAATAGCAATAATGAGAACCACAATAGCAGCAGCAGCAACAATGACAAATAGCTACATCATCACCATTGATAATAGGTAGCATTATTTAGAAGCTTTAATATTTGTAAAATGATTTTACATATATTATTACATGTTGAATAGATGAAGTATAAATGAATGAATAAATTATCCTTTTACATTTAAGGATAATTGCTTGATAAAGTTTTTTTTTTTGAACATTGGTTCTCCTAGAAGATGAAGTGTTTTGTATTTCAGCAGCCCAAAATTATTTTCTTCTTGGGACAAATAAATTATGCTTACTGAAAAAATTCATACATTTAAAGGAACGTCTATATGACCTAATGACAACAAATTCAGATTGCTCAGATTTTGGAGAGAAAGGGCATTACTTTTTGGAGATCTAGCACTTTTCTGGTTTGATTTTGACAATGGGGAGATGAATATAAGATGAAACATGTTATACATTTAGAACAGTGATAGAATAGACTATAACCTAGCATGATATAGGTAAGACCTAAGAACAAACAAGAAACTGGAAATTTGAAGTTTGAAAAATAACTATAGTCATAGTATAATTTATTTATTTATTTTTTTCATAGCATAATTTAGCATAACAGAGGACTTTGGTATCTCAGAAGAATTCATATAGTTTTTTTTAAAAAAAACTAATATAATTTTTAAAATATAATAATGAAATAGTCCATTTTCATCTTTAAGCTATATATTGAGACAGCTTGGTATTTTTTAGAATGAATAAATAAGCAATAATGCTTACCTTCAAGGAGTTAAGTGACACAGTAGAAAGGGTATGGACTTGCAATAAGGAATAGTTGAGTTCATATCTAGTCCCAAATATTTAATCTCTGTCTCATGTTCTTCAACTATAAAATGAAGATAATAAAAAAAGCTAAAAGGATTTTCATGAGGATCAAACAAAATGATATTTTTAAAAATGCTCAAGTACAGTGTCCGGCATATGGTAGACAATATTTAAATTCTTGTTCCATACCTTCCTCATATCTCAAAGTACTTATTAAGACAGACCACATGGATACAAATGGACAGTACAAGAAATCTACAGGATAGATTTTAATTAAATTATTTTTACTCATTTTTAAATGGAGAGAAAAAGGGAGGAATAAATAAATAAAAAGAAAGAAAAAGACACACACACACTCACACAGAGAGGAGAAAGTGTGTGTGTGTGAGAGAGAGTGTCTTCATGGAGAAAACGCCATTTACAAATTTGTTGAATGAAAGAAGAAAGAAATAATGCTGAGTGTGAGGGATGTATCAGGTAAAAACATATGAGAAGCAAAAATAAGATCCTCAAATGAATGAAGTGAGAAATATGAAGTGAATACAAAGAATGGGAGGGGAATGAAACAAGGAAAATAAACCTATATGTGATGTCTGAAAGGCTTTGAGATAGAGGTTGAGAGTATCAATCAAATTTTAAGTAGGAATTTTCTACTGTATGTGGGGCATTCAGTGAAGAAAATGTTGCATGCAATAGATCATTTAAGAAATGATCAAATTCCATATGGAAAAAGATGAGTAAAATAAAATGTAATGAAAAAACATATTATTGCAAGACAATACTAAATGTATACAGAAAATGTTTACTAGACACAGAATGAGTTTTACATGTCTCCTTTGGAAGTGGATGATATGGTATTATTTTCTAATTTTATGAGATACTAGATGCATGGAAATAACAAAGAACGGGACTTCTGGTCAAGATGGTGGAGTAGAGGCACACAACTGTTTAGGCTCCACGTTTTCTCTCAGAATTTGATTCATGACAAGCCTCGGAATTAGTGATTGACTAAAAAAAACCCCACAAATAATTACCAAGAGAAGACATCCTTGAAATTCGCAAGGAAAGATCTATTTTTGCTTGAGGGTGGGGACGGTTTTGGATCAGGCTCAGGCTTAGAGCAGGCAGTGGCAGTAAGAGCACAGCTGGCAGCTCACAGCCAAGCAGACCTGAGGGAGATGGGGTGTAATCTCAGCCACCTCTACAGGGAGAGCTTTACTACAGTATTGGGTACTTTGCCCTGGCAACAAGCCAATAGACAAGCAGAGAAACTAAAAATACAGGGGGTGCAGAATACAACCCCAAAAAGCTGGAGTCTCTCGGATGTGGCCACCCCTCCCACACAGTGTCTCAGCACGCTTTCAGAGTCTCAGAGCACAGGTGCAGCACAGTCCTGCTAGTGCCTCGCTGCTGCTCCACTCCCCCCCCCCACCGCAGTCTGTAGAGGAAGCTCGGTAACACCCCCCCCCCAAAAAAAAGCAGAATCCATTTTTGTGTGTGTGTGTGTGTGTTTGTTTTTCTTTGCTTGTTTGTCTTTGATTCTTCTCTGACAAAATGAGCAAAACATTTAAATGGACCTTAACCACTGATAGCTTCTATACAGATAGAGAGCAGACTCTAAATCCTGAGGAGATTAAAAACAGACTGTCTCCAGATGAATCCCCAAAGGAGGATATCATCTGGCCCTCAGCACAGATGAATCTCATAGAAGAAATTAAAAAGGCTCTCACAAGAGAGCTAGAAGAAAAATGGGAAAAGGAGAGGGAGACTTGGCAAGAGAGTTTGGAGAAGTCATCCCACTCATTTAAAGACAGAGTGGATAAAGAAATCAAATCCTTGAAAAATAGGATTAGTGAACTGGAAACAGAAAATAGCTCTCTATTCATTGCTCAACTGCTAATACCCACAGACCCAGGGTGGGCTTTGGCTTGGGGTAGTGAAACTTTCACTGCTCAGCATCTAGCCCCAGAGCAGTCATTAAATCGCACAGCAGGGGTTCTTTGCAGGGCACTTTCCCAGCTCTGCCCTGCAGGCCTGAGTTACTTCTGGGTGGGGAACTCTTTCCCATAGCACTCACATACCTCGCTGCTCTTTGTAGCCCATTGGCAGAACAACTACCCATCCATATACATATCACTGCTCTGCAGAGGAAGCTGGTAACCTCCTGGCCCTAAAGGCAAACTCTTCAGGCTTTAAGAAAATGAGAAAAATCAAAAGTACCATAGATAGCTTCTATATAGAAAGAGAGCAGCTTTTCAACCCCAAGGAGACTAATAGCAGACAATCTCCAGACAACTGCTGGTCCCCAACACAAAAGGCTCTCCTAGAAGAGACTATTAAAAACCTTAAAAGAGAACTAGAAGAAAAATGGGGAAAGGAAAGAGAAGCTATGCAAGTGAGTAACAACTTCCTGAAATGAGAATTGGAAAAGATAAAAAAACTCCCAAGAAGTGCAGGGAAACAGAATTTGTGAATTGGAAAAAGAAAATAACTCACTAAAAAAATAGTAAAATGGAAAAAATTTTCAAAACAACTCATTTAAAAATTCAATTGAACATATACAAAAAGAAGTTTAAAAAAAAGCTAATGAAGAAAATAACTCACTAAAAATCAGAACTGAACAAATAGAAATCACTGATTCATTGAGACATCAAGAATCAGTCAAGCAAAACCAAAAAAAATGAAAAACTAGAAAATAACGTTAAATATTTACTTGGAAAAACAACAGACCTGGAAAATAGATCTAGGAGAGAGAACCTAAGGATCATTGGACTTCCCAAAAATTATGATGAAAAAAAAAGAGCCTAGATACTATTTTCCAGGAAATCATCAAATAGAACTGCCCAGAAATAAAAGAACCAGAAGGAAACATCTTTTGAAAAAGACCTTAAAATAAAAATCCCAAGAAATATTGTGGGCCAAATTTCAGAACTATCAGATTAAAGAAAAAAATATTACAAACAGCCAGGAAAAAAACAATTTAAATACCGAGGTGCCCCAATAAGGGTCACTCAAGATCCGGCTGCCTTCACATTAAAGGATCAAAGGGCCTGGAATCTGATATTCTGAAAGGCAAAAGAACTTGAAATGCAGCCAAGAATAAACTACCCAGCTAAGCTGAACATTTTCTTCCATGGAAGAAGGTGGATATTTAATGAAACAGAGAAATTCCATTTGTTTCTAAGGAAAAAACCATATCTGAACAAAAAATCTGATCTCCAACCATAGAACTCAAGAGAAACAGAAAAGGGTAAAAGTAACTCTTGAAAACTGTATTTCTGTCATGGATATACATAAATACCACATGTATAATTTGATTCTATTGATATAACATAAAAAAGGGAAGTAGAAATGGAAAGGGGATAGTGTCAGAAAAGGGGAAAGAGGAGATAAAAAGGGAGAAAAGAAACTACATACCATGATGAGGCAAAGGAAACCTATCATATCTGAGGGAACTCAGGGAAGGGGAGGAACATTGTGTGACTCTTACTCTCATCAGAGTTAGCTCAAAGAGGAAATAATTGACATATTTGTTTTACAGAGAATCTTCTCTCACCTCATTAAAAAGTGGGAGAGGAAAAGAAAAAAGGAAAAAGAGTAATAAGGTAAGGGTACAAGAAAGGGAAAGGGATTCAAAGGGAGGAGGGAGGGATCCTAAAGAGGGAGAATTGCGTGACACAAGTGGGACCCATAAGTATAATACTAGGGAAAGAGGTAAGGGGGGATAAGAAAAAGAAAAGCATAATCTGGGGATATTAGGTTGGCAGGAAATACAGAATTAGTAATTTTAACAGTAAATGTGAATGAGATGAACTCTCCCATAAAGCAGAGGTGGACAGCAGACTGGATCAAAAATCAGAACCCTACAATATGCTGTTTACAAGAAACACATTTAAAGCAGGGAGATACAGGTAAAGGTAAAGGTAAAGGTAAAGGCTGGAGCGGAATCTGTTATGCTTCAGGTGAAGTAAAAAAGTCAGGGGTAGCCATCCTTATCCCAGATCAAGCAAAAGTAAAAATTGATCTAATCAAAAGAGATAAAGAAGGAAAGTATATCTTGCTAAAGGGTATTATAGACAATGAAGCTATATCAATACTAAACATAGGCACCAAGTGGTATAACATCTAACTTCCTAAAGGAGAAGTTAAGAGAGCTTCAAGAAGAAAAAGACAGGAAAACTATAATAGTGGGAGATCTCATTCTTGTACTCTCAGAATTAGATGAATCAAACACAAAACAAATAAGAAAGAAATTAAAGAGGTAAATAGAATATTAGAAAAATTAAATATGATAGATCTTTGGAAAAAAACTGAATGGTGACAGAAGGGAGTACACTTTCTTCTTAGCAGTTCATGGAATTTATACAAAAATTGACCATATATTAGGACATAAAGACCTCAAAATTAAATTCTGGAAGGCAGAAATAGTAAATGCTTTCTTTTCAGATCACAATGCAATAAAAACTACATTCAACAAAAAGTTAGGGGTAAGCAGACCAAAAAGTAATTGGAAACTAAATCTCATCTTAAAGAATGATTGGGTGAAACAGCAAATTATAGACACAATAATTTCACTCAAGATAATGACAACCATAAGACATCATAGCAAAATTTGTGGGATGCAGCCAAAGCAGTAATAAGGGGAAATTTTATATCTTTAGAGGCTTACTTGAATAAAATAGAGAAAGAGCAAATCAATGAACTGTGCTTACAACTTAAAAAGCGAGAAAAAGACCAAATTAAAACCCCCAGTCAAATACTAAGCTTGAAATTCTAAAATTAAAATTGAAAGTTTAAAAAAAAACTATTGAATTAATAAATAAAACTAAGAGTTTGTTTTATGAAAAAAAAAACAATCAAATAGATAAACCTTTGGTAAATCTGATTAGAAAAAGGAAAGAGGAAAATCAAATTGTTAGCCTTAAAAATGAAAAGGGGCAACTTTACAACAATGAAGAAGAAATTACAGCAATAAAAGGAGTTACTTTGCCCAACTTTATGCCAATAAATTTGATAACCTAGGTGAAATGGATGACTACCTCCAAAAATATAGGCTTCCCAGATTAACAGAAGAGGAAGTAAATTGCTTAAACAGTCCCATTTCAGAAAAAGAAATAGAACAACCTATTAATAAACTCCCTAAGAAAAAAATCCCCTGTAGCAGATGGATTCACATGTGAATTCTACCAAACATTTAAAAAACAATTAACCCCAATGCTATATAAACTATTTGAAAAAATAAGGAATGGAGGAGTACTACCAAATTCCTTTTATGACACAGACATGATACTGATACCTAAACCAGGTAGGTTGAAAACAGAGAAAGAAAATTATATACTAATCTCCTTAATGAATATTGGTGCTAAAATCTTAAATAAGATATTAGCAAAAAGACTACAGAACATCATCCCCAGGATAATACAGCATGATCAAATAGGATTTATACCAGGAATGCAGGGTTGGTTCAATATTAGGAAAACTATCAGTATAATTGGCCACATTAATAACCAAATTAACAAAAACCATATGATCATCTCAACAGATGCAGAAAAAGTATTTGATAAAATCCAACATCGATTCCTAGTAAAAACACTTGATAGTATAGGAATAAATGGACTTTTCCTTAAAATAATCAATAGCATCTATTTAAAACCATCAGTAAGCATCATATGTAATGGGGACAAACTGCAACCATGCCCAGTAAGATCAGGAGTGAAACAAGATTGCCCAGTATCAACATTACTATTCAATATTGTATTAGAAATGGTAGCTTTGGCAATGAGAGCTGAGAAAGAGATTAAAGGAATTAGAGTAGGTAATGAGAAAATCAAACTATTACTCTTTGCTGATGATATGACAAGTATACTTAGACCCCAGAGATTCTACTAAAAAGTTATTAGAAATAATGCAAACATTTATCAAGGTTGCAGGATACAAAATAAACCCACATAAGTCATCAGCATTCTTATATATCACTAACAAAATACAACAGTTAGAGTTACAAAGAGAAATTCCATTTAAAGTAACTACTGATAATATAAAATATTTAGGAATCTATCTGCCAAGGGAAAATCAGAAACTTTATGAGCAAAAGTACAAAATTCTTTCCACACAAAATAAGTCAGATTTAAGCAATTGGAAAAATGTTAAATGCTCTTGGATTGAATGAGCAAATATAATAAAGATGACAATACTACCTAAACTGATATATTTATTTAGCACTATACCAATCAGACTCCCAAAAAACTATTTTAATGACCTAGAAAAATTAACAAAGTTCATATGGAAAAACAAATATTCAAGAATTTCAAGGGAATTAATGAAAAAAAAATCAAATGAAGGTGGCCTAGCTGTACCAAATCTAAAATTATATTATAATGCAGCAGTTACCAAAGCCATTTGGTAGTGGCTAAGAAATAGACTAGTTGATCAGTGGAATAGGTTAGATTTAAAGGACAAAACAGTCAATAACTTTAATACTACAATGTTTGACAAACCCAAAGAACCCAGCTTTTGGGATAAGAACTCACTATTTGACAAAAATTGCTGGGAAATTGGAAACTAGTATGGCAGAAATTACGCATTGATCCACACTTAACACCATACACCAAGATAGAGTCAAAATGGATTCATGACCTAGATATAAAGAATGAGATTATAAATAAATTGGAATAGCATATGATAGTTTACCTCTCAGACGTGTGAAAGAGGAAGAAATTTATGACAAAAGAAGAACTAGAGATCATTATTGATCACAAAATAGAAAAATTTGATTATACCAAATTGAAAATTTTTGTCCAAATAAAAGTAATGCAGACAAGATTAGAAAGGAAGCAATAAACTGGTAAAACATTTTTATAGTCAAAGGTTCTGATAAAGGCCTCATTTCCAAAATATATAGAGAATTGATTCCAATTCATAAGAAATCAAGCCATTCTCCAATTGATAAGTGGTCAGAGGATATGAAAAGACAATTCTCAGATGAAGAAATTGAAACTATTTCTAGCCATATGAAAAGATGCTCCAAGTCATTATTAATCAGAGAAATGTAAATTAAGACAACTCTGAGGTACCACTACATACCTGTCAGATTGGCTAGAATGACAGGGAAAGATAATGCAGAATGTTGGACAGGATGTGGGAAAACTGGGACACTGATACATTGTTGGTGGAACTGTGAATACATGCAGCCATTCTGGAGAGCAATTTGGAACTATGCTCAAAAAGCTATCAAAGCTATCAAAGCAAACACTTTGACCCAGCAGTGTTACTACTGGGCTTATATCCCAAAGAGATTTTAAAGAAGCGAAAGGGGATTGTATGTGCAAGAATGTTCATGGCAGCCCTCTTTGTAGTGGCCAGAAACTGGAAACTGAGTGGATGCCCATGAATTAGAGAATGGCTGAATACATTGTGGTATAGGAATATTATGGAATATTATTTTTTGGTAAGAAATGACCAACAGAATGATTTCAGAAAGGCCTGGAGAGACATGAACTGATCCTGAGTGAACTGAGCAGGACCAGAAGATCATTATTTACTTCAAAAACAATACTATATGATGATCAATTCTGATGGGCATGACCCACTTCAACAGTGAGATGAACCAAATCAGTTCCAATAGAACAGTAATGAACTGAACTAGCTATATACCCAGGGAAAGAACTCTGGGAAATGACTATGAACCCCACATAGAATTCCCAATCCCTCTATTTTTGTCCAACTGTATTTTTGATTTCCTTCACAGGCTAAGTGTACACTATTTCAAAGTCTGACTCTTTTTATACAGCATAATAACTGTTTGGACATGTATACATATATTGTATTTAACTTATACTTTAACATATTTAACATGTATTGGTCAACCTGCCATCTAGGGGAAGGAGTGAGGGGAAGAGGGAAAAAGTTGGAACAAAAGGATTTGCAACTGTCAATGCTGTAAAATTACCTATGCATATATTTGTAAATAAAAAGCTATTAAAAATAAATATCTCATTTGATTCTCAAAACAATTCTGCAAGGTAGGTGTTATTATTATGTCCCTATTGTCAGTGGAGTAATCTGAGGTTTAACAGAAGCTAAGTTTCTTACCTGGTTTCACATAGATGTAAGTATTATATTTGAACTTAGATTTTTCTGACTCCATGCCCATTTAGTTTGTCTACTGTCTCAGCCATTATTTCTGTAATTTTTGCAAGATTAAATTTTAGACCTAATCTAACCCTAATTTGGAAAAAAACCCCAATGACTTGAGTTTCTTATTATGGAAACATTATGACTCAGTTTTTTGCACAGACTACAAATTCAGCCACTGAAGATAAATTCTCATATGAATAACTCATAGATTATATAGCAGTTTAAGAAATTAAAATAAAAACTATTGGTGGCACTAGATTCAAATTAAGATTTATAGAAATGTAGGTAAGGAAATAACAAGTTATAGGAATCTTTTTAACAACAACCCTATATTAGCCCATGACCAGGATGGATGGAGGAGAAACAGACTGGAATCACAGATATAATTTAAAAAAGGTTGTAGCATATCAAATATCTAACTCGGTGGCAACGAGGGAATATTTGTACAATTCTTGCCATTGAGGCAGTTAGAGCATTTCTTTCAGAACAGTGGAAGGCTTTAAACTACTGACATGACACTTGGTACTCTCAAGATTATAAAATAACTTAGAACTCAGAGTGGTGCTCTTCTGAATTGTTGGAATTTTTAGCTTTAAATAGATTGTAGAGACCACTAGACATTGGTTCTTCTATGTAAAGAAAAGGAAGGATGGGAAGAGCCTGGGATCCTTTGCAACAACCTTGTGTGCTTGATTTCTCTTAAATAACTGTATCTTTGGTAAGCTCAGTAAACTAGTTTTATAGAATTCACTTGTTTCTAACCAGTCATTTCTGTCACCTCTATGAAATTAGTATGGCATTCAGCCTCTCAACACAATCTTTCATCATCATTTAGCTTAAGCACTCCTGGTGATAGTGAATCTCACTTTCTATTTTGGAACCACTGCAATTTATCCTAACTGCTCATTGATTAAATATAGAGCAGAATAGACAGAAAATAGTTTGGACAGAAAAACCAGTTGGTGATATATAATGATAAGACATATATTTGGAATAAGTGAACATTCAAGCTGGTAGCCATATAGTAAGTGCATGAGAAATTTATCAATACATAGAGATCGTTCAGATATGTGGGCTCAAATTTGGGGTCTAGAATCCGAGAATTGATCAGGGTTTGAAGCATTTCTGGTTGAGCAACAAAAGCTAAAGGTGGGCAGTAACTGGAAATATCAGGTAAAGCAACTAGAGATATAAGGTATTGGACTAAAAATCCTGAAGTAGAGAATGACTTTCAGTAAGAAAACAGTTAAGTTTCAGAGTTTCTCAGGAATCTTAGTTTTTAGATTTTTGAATGTTCTGACAGATAGCAGGCTCCATCCTCCAAGTTCAAGTAGAATCATTTAGGCTGAATATCTCCCAAATGTTCCTGTCCCCATTAGTATCCATGGGAAAAAATATATATGAATGGTAGTAGTCCTCAGAGGTTGGTGGTTACCATCTTAAGGTTCTTTCTATTTTCTATTTTGTCTCCAAAAGGACAAAATTGACTCAAGTCTCTAGAGGGATTGGTTAGTGTTAAGATATAAGGGCCTTTAAGGGTAAGAGTTCAAGTAGACCATTAAACTAATTAGAATTTTTTTCTCATATATTGAGCAAAAATGTACTTAAACTTTTTAACTTGTAGCCTAGATACTAACTTTATTCTCTGATAGTACAAAATATGTTTTGTAGTGTTCTGGTTAGCTTTCTGGAGGTCTTGGTGCCAGCTTTCATTTCAGCTGGGAAATCACCACAAGAATAGCCAGGAATAAAGTTCAAATTCTTTTATTATCTCCTTCACAGTCTGTCTCCTTGCCTGGGGCTGGGTTAGCTTTCTGGAGGCCCTTCAGACTGGCCTTGGTCTTAGCCAGCCATCAAGGTAGTGAGAGATGGAATAGAATGTCTCTTTTGGTCCTTATTGGCTCTTTGGTTTATTTATAGGGTGATTAAAATGACCTTAGCAATAAGCCATGAAGAAAATGTAGTCATAAATTTCATTAATTTACCGTACAGGAAAAGGTAATTTTCCAATGAAATTTGTCCTAAGAAATTGTATCCATTGGAAATAATGCAGCTACAGAAATAATGACCAGACATCTGGACTTATGGACGTGTATAAATTCTCATGTTGATTCATGTTATTATATTACTACTAGCCTATGTTATATTGCTATGTGCTTATGTAATCTATGTAATTATGTGTAATACCTCCCATATTGATGGATTTATGTATACCTGTTTCAAGTGAGCTCCTTTGGAAACCCGCTAATCTGATTTGATTTCCCATTTCCTTTGGTGTTTTTATCATCCTTCCTGAGATGTCACGGAGGGTATGACCACCTTTTTATGGTGTTTTCTCTTCTTTTTTGAGCAGTCAGGGAAGGCGTGATCACCTTCTTTTTGGGATTCTCATCTCCTTGAGAAGCTCCTCCAGAAAACCTCCCACATATCTGAATGATCTCTATGTATTGATAAATTTCTCATGTACTTACTATATGGCTACCAGCTTGAATGTTCACTTATTCCAAATATATGCCTTGTCATTATATATCACCAACTGGTTTTTCTGTCCAAACTATTTTCTGTCTATTCTATGTTCTAAATCAAAAGAAAGGGGGAGATGTTGGAATCCTTACACAGTGTTAACTCATTAGAGTTGATAAAGATAATAATTATCTAATTTAGCATGGTTCAGTATGATTGATCTGATCTTACAAGGAGATATTTTGGGCCAGAACTTGAAACAAGGTACTAAGTGGAACTGATAGATACAATGCTTGTGTTCATACCTTTAGAGAGCTCATATAAGCAAGAAGTTCTTAGGGCCAAAGAGCACTCTGGGACAGACACAGAAGCACTCTGGGACAGACACAGGAGGACTCTGGGAGGAAGCCCACAAGCCCACTCTTAGAGGTGGAGTCAGATTCATTCACTTCATCTCATACCACCATGGTGGCTGGCCTCCTGCCCTTCCCCCACTGAGACTAAGGCTGGTCGAAAGACTCTCGAGAAAGCTTCACAGCCCCAGACAAGCAGGCAAGAGATTCATTCCATTTTCCACCTTTGTGCTGGCTGGAGGCTGAAAGACAAACCTTTGGATTTGGAGACATTCGGAGGGAGCTCTTGGAACCAAGCAGAGAGATAGGCCACCAAGAAAACTAACCGTGCTATTTTAGAGGAAGCAATAAAAGATCTGAACTTTTAACACTTGGCTGCATTTGAAGTGATTATTACTTTTAACCGAAACTAAGGCTGCCTCCAGAAAACCTCCCCAAGAAACCTGCTCCCAGAGAGAACCATTATATTTTAGAAGAGAACACCACAAGTTAGCATAAGTGGACCTGTAACTATGAGGAAAAGAATTCAGATAAAAATGACAGAAATCTATTTCGAAAAGCTAAAAAATTTTTTTGTAGATTCTCATAATCTACATTTATTAGTTACATTTCACTTTATTTTCTTTCTGAATCATAATAATGGTCTAGGGAGTATTTTGTTGTAAATAATTCATCATTGACAAGAAGGATGAGCTACATGACCTTATAGGTCATTTCTGTCCAAAAAGCCTAAGTTTCATATGCATATTTGGCAAGAAAACAGTAGATAAAAAGAGATTTTGTCTTTATTTTCATTTAAATGCATGATTTAATGAAGGTCTGATCATATCATTTAAATTTTGATTATACATTTTATACTTTTATTGCATCAAGCTTATTATACACTCCTTCATTTTTACAATTTTTTTGAAATAGAAATGGATATTTCAGAGCATCTGTTGTTTTAGTCAATGAGAATGAGTTTACTAAAGTTTATGGTCCCTCCTCTGGAGAACAATTAGTTCAAATAGCCCTATGCTGAATGACTAACTTGAGGTGCGATAGCATCAAAGAAGAGAGAACTATTCTATGTGTCACGGGTAAGTGGAGTGACTTTATAAAATTACTCCACTTGAACATCTTATAGGCTAGTAAGCTTGGAAAGCAATATCATTTGAGATAGGTGGCAGGGCTAAGCCAAGCTCCTGTCTGTAATGGTAGCTGGGAATGCAGAATATGTGATTATGGTATGCATTTCCCTTTCTTCTCTTAGATTCACTCTGAAAAATCCATATTCATTGCAACACATTGAAAATATTTTTTTTTCTAGATGAATCCTTGATAATGTAAAATTATCAATCAATTAAGAAGCAAATTTATTCACTTATTTTCTGTCTTAGGGGTGTATAGAAAAGTAAAGCATGATTAGTGCTTTCTCAGATTTTAGAATTCCTTTAAGGGAAGAAGACTGATTTATGTGACCATACAAATCCTTTCATTCCATATCAAGTGAAAAAAAATTACATTTGTGATGGAAAAGAATTACAATTCAGTGAAATAATTGTTCCTTTATCTACAAGCTAAAGAGCTAAGTCCTAAATCCCAGGTTCTAAAACTAGTGAAGTGATTCAGACCAGTTTCAATGGTCTTTTAATGAAGAAGGCCACCTTCACTCAAAGAGAGAACTATGGGAACTGAGTGGGGATCACAATAAAAGTATTTTTACATTTTGTTGTTGTTTGCTTGCATTTTGCTTTCTTATTTTTTTTTCCTTTTTGATATGATTTTTCTTGTGCAGCAATATGTGAAAATATGTATGGAAGAATTGCACATGTTTAGTACATATTGAATTATTTGTCATTTAGGGGAGGGGTGGGAGCAAGGGAGGGAAAAATTTGGAACACAAGGTTTTGCAAGGGTGATTGTTGGAAATTATCAATGCATATGCTTTGAAAATAATAAGCTTTAATAAAAAATAAAGGTAAAAATACAATGAAACTGTGGGTTATGACCCTATAACTTATAGCATCTCGTACCTGAATATGGGGGATTGTGAAAGTATGATTTATTTTCAGTAAATGTGTAATTTATATGCCTCCATATGTATATATACCTGGTATATATCTGGAGTCATGTAAACATTTCTTGGTCATGGGTAGAAGTGTAGGAAGATGTGTACTGGATATTGAGAAGAAAAAAAAATCTAAATAAAATTCTGACTTCACAGATTACTGTTTCAGAAAAGAATCTTTCTAGTCAGGGAATTTCTAAGCTATTTCTAAGGAAGCCATTTTCATAGCTACCATAACCACCTTTCTTTTTCTAGGTAACTAATCCTGACCAGTCTAGTCTTCACTCTAATAACCAGATCCCTGTCCAACATCAGTAGTCATTTACCCCATTCCTTTTACTGGTTACACATTGAAAGGCATGGAGAAATCTGCAATGTCCTTACCTGTTCCCTTTCTCTCTATTTGCTAATAATCTGTGCTTTGTTCAGAGGATTTACTTGAAGGCAAGGTAAAGTATGCTTAGATGATGGTTTTCATAAGTTAGATAGCTCTTCTTTCAAGGCCTAGATGATAAAATGAAACTGCTGTAAACTTTGGTGCAGGATTTCTATTGCAACTTATAACTTTCCTGAGACTTTGATTTATGTGTAACATTTTACAAAATGTGCTGGTAGAAACAGAAAAAAATGAAATAAAAAATAGTTTTAGAGAAAAAGAAGCTAGGGAAAAACATCTGAAAGTCCTGACCATAGTAGAGAAATGATTTGGGAAAAGGTAGATAGTGTCTTTGGTAGTCTGTCAGCTTTTATGTCTAAATTCTGGAACTAAATTATCTTTGAACACTAGATGGAAGAAAATTTCATGCCTTTCTACATGTTACTACCTCTGGGAATTTTCACTTTCCTTATCTTATCAGATTTATAGATACCATGATGAAAATTAGAAAATAATAAATTCATAAGATATATACAGAGTTATTCTAGATCTGAAGAAGGAAAGTTCATTTTTAACTGGAAGAATAAGAAATCGGGGAAAGACAAGAAGTTTTGTTTATTTTCTCACAAAAGTGGTACCTTGATATTATCTCATTATTATAATAGAACTATTAGAAGTGACATTTTTCAATCATTTTTCTTTTTGCATATAGTAAGAAAGCCTATACTTATTATAGTTTTATTTCCCATAATAATGCTATGCCCATTAATCATTTGCTTCCTTTATCTTTTCCAGTAACTTTTCCAAAAGTACAGCTTTAGTGTTGAACATCTGATCAATTTTTAGGCTTTTTAACTCCTGAAATATATTTTATTTATATGATCAATAATTAACTCCTATAAACCAAGGAAGGATTTATTCACAGAGGCATTAATGTAATAAAATTATGAAAAAAAGCATGTAGGCAGGCCTTTTGGTTAAGATGATAATGCAAAAGGTTGTAAGCACAGCCAGTTCCCCTGAGGAACACTTATTAACAATGAATAAAAATTCTAAATGGAATGAACCAATGAAAACACCAAATTATTTTATCATAGAAAGAAAGACACAAGAAGAGAAAGGGCAGCTCTGAGGTTTGAAATCTTCAATAGAATATAATACAAGAACCAAACCAAGATCAGTAAGCCCAAGATCTAGAAATGCCAAACATTGGAGAACCCAATCCAATTAAAATTAAAATTAAATTAAATTAAATTAAAGCCTGACACACTGGTTTTCTGATTAGGTGAGTTTCACAGAATAATATGAAGTAGTTGCATGATCAGGAGTCCAGAAATGCCTTAAGGTAGATATGTCAAATATGTGGCAAACCGGTGCGGCTTCCATCATTACCAAATTTAATATAATGCAGATTAAAATGTAATTGAGGATATTTAATAAAATAAAACATTTTAAAATTAAATATAGATAATGTTACATGTTAAGCTATGTAGCCCACAGCAATCCTTATGTATGCATTAATAGCCCCTTTTGGTATGGGTTGGATATCAGTGTCTTAGAAAACCTAAATGAAATGGCCTAATTTAAATGTCTTCTCTAAAAGTTTAGAATTAAAGTTGTAAACAGCTAATAGGAAATTTCTCAAAGAAATCAAGAAAGTCATTGTGATTGGCTGGGGAAAACATCAAAAGACAGAAGGACATTGCAGATTATTGTATTGTGTTAGGCTTAATTCCAGTAGAATTTTTAATTCCTGGGAACAGAAGAGACTAGAGGAATGAACTAAGGCAGAGCCCATTTCTGGGTTTCCTCTAATTTAGTACAAAGTAGTGACCTCTACATAGTAGCAGAAGCAGAGTCTAGATCAAATACAATGTCATTCCACTCAGGGGCTGAATGTAGGAGATAAAGCAGACAAAATGTGAGTCTGGTAACTTCATCTAAAAATACAAGAAATAAGATCTTATTCATAGCAAAGGGTTATAATCCAAAAAGTGGAGAATCTAGATACAAATACATGGGGAAAAACCTACACCTACTGTAAAAAAATAAGATGAGATAAGGAAATCCCAGAATAAAATCTAAGAAACACCTAACTCTAAAATAAGTATAGAAACCTTGGGAAAGAATGACTTTACCTCTAAAACTCCATGTAGCATTCTATAAAATCAGAACATGGCATACTTCTAAATAAAATTAGAACATTAAATTAAAAGAATAAATGAGGCATCTAGTGTCAAAAAATTCTTAAAACCAAGTTGAAGAAATATGAATCACTGGACTGTTTGAAAATCATAATCAAACAAAAATATTGTATGCCATAGTTTAAGATGTCATAAAAACTTTCTAAAACAATTAGCATCTAAAAATAAAATGAAAGTAGAAAGAATTTATCAATCATCTCTTAAATGAGATGCTTAAATATTACACACTTTAAAATATTAGAACTCAAATTCAGAGTTTTCTCATCACATAAAATATTACTTCTACCAGTGAGAGGAAAAAAGATATCAGGTAAAAAAGAGCTACAATCAAGATTTTAAAAAAAAATTCCAGCAATTGTTATATAAAAAAGAAAATCTTGGAATAAAATGTAGCAGAAGAAAAAAGAAAAGGGCAAAAAACTAAAAATCATTCGTATTACAAAATAAATACAAATAATTCTATAGAGATGGACCTTTAACAAAATAAAAAACTAAAGAATTTTAATGAGAAAACCATATTTGTGTCAAATCTTTAAAATGCAAACAGGAGAAAAAAGAAGCCTCGAAAAGTAAATATTTCAGTACTTTGAAGGAATTATATTATAATTATTATTATATTTTATAGGAAGAACAGAGATCATTGTACTTTAAAATCCCTGTTTCATTTAAAAACCAAAAAAAAAAAAAAAGAAAAAAAAAGAAAAGAAAAGAAAACATAGGAAAACAAAATCAAGTCCTGCATGGAGTTGTGGGGTATTGTTGCTATTTTTTTTTCATTCTTTTGTAATGAAAAGTATATGTATTTACATACATTCAAATACATATGCACATATATTCAGACACACAAATACTTATACATACACACAAATATATGTATCCATGCATGCATGTATATGAAGAAATGAGGAGAGGGAAGAATTTGTTACCCTTCATAATTCAGATACATCAGAAGAAGGACAGATATACATGGACTCAGGACTGGGATGGATAGAGAATGGGGATCTCATGACTTCTCTTTTATCTGAACTAGTAGAAAGGCTGAACTTACAAACCTACAAACAAACATGTGCACAGTTATGCATACTAAATAATTAATGTAGAAAGACATTTATATTAATGTGAGAAAATGTTGGAGCAGAGTGAGAGGAAAGGCCTTTGAAAGAGGGTTGAATTGGGGAGGAAATAGAAATGAAACAAACTTCAATAGCAAAAATGGAATAAAATGGAAGAATTGAAAGAAAGAAAAGGTCAGAAATATAGATCTGAGTTAAGTAAAAAGAAAAGAATAAAAGAAAAAAAGAAAATGAATAAAAATTATAATAATATTAATCCCAATCCCTTTCTTTAATCATTATGTTTTTGTGTAAAAGAAGGAAGTAGGAGACAAAGAAAAAACAATAATATATGATTTATAGAAAAATAATTACCATAGCTATGAATGTGAATGCGTATTTTAATAATAATAAAAGGGAGCATGGAAGAATTGACCAGAAAGCAGAATTTAACAATCTATTACATTAAAAAAAAATTAAACTTGAAAAATAAAGACTCAGAGTTGGGGAAAGAGTAGAATTTTGTTTTGGCTCTTTTTAATCTAAAAAAAAGCAGAGGATACCCCTTATGGTTACAAATGAATTAACAATAAAAGTAGACATGGGGAAAAGAGATAAGCAGAAGAAAAAATATAACAAATATTGATAATAAATATATATTCATTTAATGGAAGATATCATGTTTTAAACTAAATTAAGTATTTAAAAGAAATTGTTAATTGAGCTACAAGGAAAAATAGAAAGCAAAACAAAAATCATGACAGACAAATTTACCCAAATTATTGACAAGAACGTTTTAAGTTCAAATAGAATTTTAGAGAAGTTCCTGAGTTACTTTGTAAGGACTCACTATTTGACTAAAAGGTTCTGGAAAAATTAGAAAATAGTTTGGCATAAATTGGGCATAGACAAAAATTTAATACTATATAACAAAATAAATTCCAAATTGATGCATGACCTAGGCAGAAAAAAATGATACTCTAACCTAATTAACCTTAAGCAAAAAAAAAAAAAAAGTACATATAGAGAGAAAAATTTCATAACTACACAAGCAATAGAAAGGATTACAGAAAATAAAAGACAATTTTGGTTATATAAAATTGAAAAATTTGGCAAAACAATCTTAATGCAATTAAAATTTTAAGGCAAACATTTAACTTGGAAAATATTTGCATCAGTTTACACTAATAAAATTTTCATATCTAAAATATGTAATTAATTTGAATTTGTGAAGTGAAGAGAATTCTCTAATTGGTATTGATGCAAAAAAAATTTTTTTTCAAAGGGAAAAATCTAAACTATGGAAAATATATGAAAAGTGTTAGTCCAAACCACTAGCAATGAGAAATACCCAAATTAAAGCTAATTTGAGTTTTCCATCTCATCCCTATCAGATTGATAAAGACAAAAAAGAAAAGGACAAATATCGGAGAGACTTCAATGAAATAGCTCTATTATGGAAAGCAATTTGGAATTAAGTCCTAAAAGTTACTAAGTGATTTACACCCTTTGGAAAAATGATACTACTTCTAGATCTATACATTCAAAAAGACCAGTGAAAGTGATAAAAGACCCATTTGTGCAAAAAATATTTATAGCAGCTCTTTTCATAACCACCCCAAACTGGAAATTAAGATGGTGCCTAGCTATTGGGAAATGGCTAAACAAATTGTGGTAAATTAATGTAATAGAACATAATAGTGCCATTAGAAATGATGATATGGATAGTTTCAGAGGAAATTGAAAGTAACTTTATGAATATTACAATATGAGTAGAGGTAGGAGAATAATTTATTCAATAAAGCATCATAGAAGGAAAACACTGTGAAAACATTTTAGTGTGTCAGTTCAGGCATGCCCAGCTCTTTCTGATGCCACTTGAGGACTTTTTTTTTTTTTTACAAAGACAGTTTGCCATTTTTTCTCCATCTTTAGATGAGGAACTGAAGCAAACAGGGTTGTTTTACCCAGGGTCACATAGGTAATAAGTGTTGGAGTCTGATTTTGAACTTGGATCTTCCTGACTGTAGTCTTGGCTCTCTATCTACTACACCACTTGGCTTGTCCTGAGAGTTTAGAAATTTGTTTAATGCAATGATATATAAATCACATTTTTCATCTCCTCCCAGAGAAGTGATAGACATTAAGTGCAAAAATGAAACTAATGTGTTTGAATATAAATGATTTAGGAATATATTTTGCTGAAGCATGCTTATTTATAGTTAGATTTTTTTTTTATTCTATTTTTCTTTTCATGCACTGGAAGGGCATGCTAATAAATGCTTATCAGATAATTAGTTTTTTTTTTTTAAAGCAGAGTTGGTTATGATAGATCTTGGAAGGCAAGCTGAAAAGAATACATATACATTTCAGTTATATGTGGTATGTTTTAAAATGATCAAAATTTAGGGTCCCCCCCTGAACAAATATAGAAAAGCAAAAGCTTTAAACACTCTTTATTGACCACAGCATAATGATTCTAATATTCTCCTAAATATTCACTTCTTCTAAAAAAAAGCTACAAAACAGCAAATAATACCCCTAACAAATAATAATAAAATATAAAATTTGAAAGCAAAAGAATATATAAAACTGTAAATGAAAATTGAATTAAGTTAGTTTAATTTATTTTTAAAAATGAATAAAACAAGAATAATATTAGCTAATTTATTCTTAAAAAGAGAAAGCTGAATAATAAAATTAATATAAAAAATTAAAAGGTGAAAATCTAATATATAGAGACAAAAATAAAAACAAAGTTATTTTGCCCAATTATATGCTAACAAAAGAAATGCATCATATGGATATATATATATCCATAATATAAAATGTAAAATATAAAAATATAAAATACCCATATTAATGGAAAAATTATAAGCTCAGCAAATATTCTGATTTTATTATATGAAATTTAACTATATATATAAATAAATTCCCTAAAGAGGGTAAAAAAATTTACATTTTTATTTATAAATTTAAATTTATATACAGTAAGATATAAAGAACAATTAATTCCAATTTTATACACACACACACACATACACACACACACACACACACACACAGAGTTTGATAAATTTGTTCAATTTGTTCAAACCATATGTTTCTGGTTCCTAAACCAGAATAAGATAAAGATAAAGAAAAAAATTTGATTAATATAAAATGAATATTGATATAACATATTTTATAAAAATATTCATAAAGGGTTCATAGCAACATATTTAAAAGATTATATATTTAATTATCTTGTTGAGTTTATCTCAGGAATTTGGGAATTATTCAAATTAGGAGAATTAAAATATACTATATTAAACAATTAAAACAATACAAATAACATGATTATAACAAAAGATCTAGAAAATATTTTTTGATATAATATACTGTTATGCCACAGTTCTCTTTTATTGTCCTGACTCAGTTTCCCTAATTATCCTGACCCAGTCCTGCCTTGGTTTCCTCAGTACTTCAAAACCTCCCCTCCCCCTTTATCAGAATACTTGATAGAACATCAGAATGCTTCTCCCCATCCCAAGCTCTTAGAATATCAGATACTGTCTTATCAAGATGCTTCTCCCCAGGTCCAGGGTGCCTTCCCCAATTATGTCATCCCCTCTCCAGAGGCTCACGCCACCCTGTCAGAATCCTTTTCCCTCTCTCAGTACCCTGACTCTGCCCCTGCCTCAGTCTACCTTCTGTGTCTGAGCCACATGTATATATGTCATTGAGAACTCTGATTGTTTGCTGGATTCTTGGAGATGATAGTGTCATTCAGCCAAACATGGATCCATTGATCCCAGTATATCTCTCCATTTAATAAATTATTAAATAATCTCTAATCTCTAGCTTGCTCAGTTTCTCCGGCATTACAATACCACTTATTTAAATTAAAAATGAAACAGCTGAAGTTGAAATACCTCAATTCTCCCAAGAGTTTTTTTTTTTTTTTTAAACCATGTTCTCATCATCTGCATTACAGAAGTACTAGACTTTCAAATAAGTTCAAGACAAATAAGGGAGTCAGGAAATTGTCACAACTATTAATTAATATAACAAGAAATACTAACTAATAAGGCAAGAAAAAAGCTGTTCATGTAATATACATGGGAAAAGTTAAGACAAAATAATTTCCATTTTCATGACATATTTTACTTCAATTATCCTGGAAAGCCATAAAATTATTTGATACTATTAACAATCAATAAAGTGTCAGAATATAAATTCCCAACAGAAACAGTTGAATATTACTAACAAAACATTCAGAGAAAAAAATTCCAATAAAAATTATAGAATATGGACTGGATTTGAAAATTAATCTTCTAAGATACCTTAGAATTTATTAAAAATAATGAGAAAATAAGAACAAAAGGTCATTAAGAAGAGGGAAAATAATGAAAACAAAAAAGTAGTAAGAAAGAGAACCTAGGGCAGTATCTAAATTCAGTCTATTCCAGAAATATTCATTAAAAGAATGTTATTTCTCAAAAATATAAAAAGTTGATCAATTAGTAATCAAGGCACAAGAAATTGATCATTTCATAATACCTGATAAAGATAGAAACATTATCTACTGTATAAGGAATTCTTATACAGAATAAAATTTGCTTGGAACATTGGAAAGCAATGTGACAGAAATTATATTTAGCCTTAATTCACATATCACAATACATTTTAAATAGATACATGAATTCAGTATAAAAGTTCATATCACAAAAATCTTTAAGATGAAGACACTCTTTCACAAGTATGGCAACAAGAAAAAATTTTAAAATGAAGTAAAAAATTATTAAGTACTTACTGTATCCAAAGAACTATCATATAGAAATATTTTTATAGTAGATAGACAATGATTTTGCCTATCAGAAATACCAATGTTCAAGTTTTGCCTCTATCATATACTGGCTATATAAACAGAGGTAAGTCACTATCTCTCACTACACCCAGAAAGCTGCTTAATTCACTAAATTTTCTACTAGTCGCTTATCTGTATAGGTGGAGAACTTTTCTATATAAATCTATCAACTTATATATAAATCTGGACAAAAAAATAAATTTAAAAATCAATGCAGCATAAGAAATCTAAAGCCATGAATCTGATAAAGTACAACCAAAACTTGGTAAAAATTCAACTTTTGTTTCAATATGTTTATTGCTGGATTAGATGATTTCTGGTCTCTTCTTATTTTGTAATCCTTTGATTCCAATGAGAACTTGGTCCTTGTGACTTTCATCAATGCTTGCAAAGAGCATAGGCCAATACTTTTATTTATTACAGTCCCTGATAAATTGTTGTCATGAGGAAGATTACTAGAAAAAGTTAAGCTGATGTATTTCACACTCCCTAAAAATTTAGTGTCCATTAAGAACATAGCACATGATTTATCTAAAGTAAGATCGTGATGCCTTATTCTGTTTTTCTCTTACTTTATGTCAAACCTTGAAACAAAATCTAGAATTCCTCTTGGTACAGTGCTTTTTATGAGTATATAATATAAAGTAGTAATTGCTTTTAATGAGTAATATAAGTATTACCTTTAAATCATGATGAATACATTTCCTCCACACACATGTGCAAGATGCAAGCATTAATGTATTTTGCAAATAATTTAAGTAATGATAAGAAAATCATTCAGCACTGAGCACAATTTTAATTAAAAGATATTTTTCTAATTCTAAAGATGAGCATTGTGTGATCTTAGAAAGATGAGGGATTCAGATCTATGAATTCATCACACTATAGTATAGCTTTGGGCTGGAAATTCCTTTAATTGATACGGAATGGTAACTCATTAATAACACATGCCTTTAGAGAATCACTTGGGAGCATTAAAATTTTAGGGTGATTGCTGAGGGTCACACAGTTGGTATATGAAAGTTAAAACTTGAAACCAGGTATTCCTAATTCTAAGGTTAGCCCTTCATTCTCTAAGTCTTTCAATACAATATATCATATTAAATATATTTTGTTCAATAAATGTTTTCTACATATGTATTATGTTTATATCAGCAATATTAGGCATTTTAGGGAGAAAAGAAAGAAAAGTACAAGAAACACCTTTGAAAGTAGAATTTTTTTTTAACCTTTGTATCTCTAGTGCTTAGTACAATGTTAGACATATAACTTCATGAAGTTTTTGATGCTGAGTGAAATGAGCAGGACCAGGAGATCATTATATACTTCAACAACAATACTATATGGTGACCAGTTCTGATGGACCAGGCCATCCTCAGCAACGAGAGCAACCAAATCATTTCCAATGGAGCAGTAATGAACTGAACCAAGCTATGCCCAGAAAAAGAACTCTGGGAGATGACTAAAAACCATTACATTGAATTCCCAACCCCTATATTTATGCACACCTGCATTTTTTATTTCCTTCACAAGCTAATTGTACAAACATTTCAGAGTCTGATTCTTTTTGTACAGCAAAATAACGTTTTGGTCATGTATACTTATTGTGTATCTAATTTATATTTTAATATATTTAACATCTACTGGTCATCCTGCCATCTAGGGGAGGGGGTGGGGGGGTAAGAGGTGAAAAATTGGAACAAGAGGTTTGGCAATTATTAATGCTGTAAAGTTACCCATGCATATATCCTGTAAATAAAAGGCTATTAAATAAAAAAAAAAAAAACTTCATGAAGTTTTTCAAATAGTTGAAATGAATGTTATTTGGTCACTGTCTTTGAGGAGTTCTTTTCATTTTCGTTATCAATGTGTAGAGAGAAACTTATTTGATTTCCAGTTCATTGAGGAAAGCAAAGAATTTGGGGAATAAGTTTTCATAGTGTGGTCAGTATTAAGAGAAAAGCAAAAATGTGACATTTGCCAGGAATTATTTTCCAATTAAAAATAAATAAAAGGGAAGCATATTTGTTTTGTAATTTATTTTGTAAAGAAAAGCAGGTACTTTAAGCAAATAATTTCAATATCAATGAGTAAATTATTAAGTAATAAAAAATCATAGAATCTGAGGTAATAGGGTATCAGAAATCATATAATCTAACCCTTCTTTAATCGATATTCTATCTAAATAGTATCCCCAAACATGTAATCATCTTCCATTTTGAAACTTCTTTCAGAGACAAGAAGTAATAGTTGTAAAAGATATAGAGAATCAGGTTGTATCATGGGTTGGTGGACAGAGAAGGATGGGAAATGGGAGATTCTGTTTCTTAAGAATTCTTAGTCAACCAACAGATATTATCCTGAGCTGTGGTTGATAAGGAAAAACCTTTCAAACCAAGATTAAACTACAAGATGTAACACTGGGAATCTATTTTTTTTTATTTGGGTGCTGAAGTCATGGAGTTAAGTGGAATGTATTAATTAGAAAATTATAGCCATTGGTTTTATATCAGTTCTTTTGATTTAGGTTGCAGGCAGGACTAGAAGCAGACTGGACCCTGAACCTGCACATTGAGTATTTGAAACAACAAATTGGGAAATTAGAAATCTGAAAGTTTTCTTGCATTAAGTTATGAAGGAGCACATTTATGAATCCTAGTGCTTTTTAGTGAAAAGCTATAGCTGGCAGATATACCATTTTATCTTGTCTCAAATTGAATGTTTTGCTATGCTATTATTATTGTAGCTTGTCTGTGACTCAAAAACATCCAAAGGGATCTAAAAATAAATCCTCAGGCTGACTATAACTGTAAAATAATCTTTATAGACCTTTCTCAATTCTGCTGAGAATTGCTCAGCATGTGCATTTTGAACTGCTGAGATTTGGAATAGTTCAAAATAATCCAAAGGATGCTCTTCAGGATGTATCTATGGCACCAGGGAGTTTTTGTGTATGTCTTAACTTCAATGATATTGAAGAACAAAGTTTTCCCAGCTTGAGAGAAGAGATTTCACATAAAGTATTGGTTTCCAAAAATCAAGCATAAACAAAACCAAAAGGAGAGAAAAATGAACAAAGCATGTAAAAAAAATAAGGGATTGAACAACAATAGGACAGTGGGAGTAACAATAAACATTCACACATTTTAGCCTTTTCTTCCAAATTAGTAGATCTCAACTTTATATGAACAGTATCTTGGCTTTTATAGATTGGAAGGAAAGTTGGCAAAATCAGAACAGGATTTAGAGATCAAGGACGGGTATTAACATCACTACATTGATAATACTGTAATTGATTCAATTTTTCTTTGCCTCATATTCAATCTTATTCCCCTCTTCTGCTTATCACTATTCACTTATAGCTCTTTATTTATAAAATAGAGAGACACATATCCATAATCTTTTTTTTTCCTTTTTTATTATAGCTTTTTATTTACAAGATATATGCATAGGTAATTTTTCAGCATTGATAGTTGCAAATCCTTTTGTTCCAACTTTTACCCTGCTTCCCCCCACCCCTTCCCCCAGATGGCAGGTTGACCAATACATATTAAATATGTTAAAGTATAAGTTAAATCAAATGTCCATAATCTTAAATAGATGAGATGCAAAACTGTTCTGACCTGAGAGGAATACAGTACTATTGTATGTCAGAATATTATCTTTCTACAGGTTATCCTCATTCCTTAGGAAACTGAAAAGCAAATAAATTTTTTAGTAATGTCATAGTTCACATTTTCTGAATATCAACTCTAAGTTGATTTAATTTATGCAAACAACACTTTTAAAAAAAGACATTATTTAGCTTTTATAAATCCACTTGTACTGTAAAATTATTTTTTGGTTTTGCTTTTTTGTTTTAGGGGTTTTTGGACAAAACCAATGATTTAATTGGTATAGGGAACTGAGCCTGAAATTCTGTTTAATCAATACAGATTGGCATCTACTATAAAACTTATAGTCTTATTGATGCATTGTTGGTGGAGTTGTGAATGAATCCAACCATTCTGGAGAGCAAACTGGAATTATGTCCAAAAAGTTATCAAACTGTGCAGTGCCACTACTGGACTTATATCCCAAAGAAATACTAAAGAAGTGGAAGGACTTATATGTGCCAAAATGCTTGTGGCAGCCCTTTTTGTGGTGGCTAGAAACTGGGAAATGAATGGATGACCATCAATTGGAGAATGGTTGGGTAAACTGTGGTATATGAATGTTATGGAATATTACTCTTCTGTAAGAAATGACCAGCAGGATGAATACAGAGAGGCTCGGAGAGACTTACATGAGCTGATGCTGAGTGAAATGAGCAGAACCAGGAGATCATTATATACTTCAGCAACAATACTGTATGAGGATGTATTCTTATGGAAGTGGATTTCTTCGACAAAGAGATTTAACTCAGTTACAATTGATCAATGTTGGACAGAAGCAGCTACACCCAGAGAAGGAACACTGGGAAATGAGTGTAAACTGTTTGCATTTTTGTTTTTCTTCCCAGGCTATTTTTACCTTCTGAATCCAATTCTCCCTATGCAACAAGAGAACTGTTTGGGTTCTGCATCCATATATTATATCTAGGTTATACTATAACGTATTTAACATGTATAAGACTGCTTGCTATCTACAGGAGGAGGTGGAGAGAGGGAGGGGAAAAGTTGGAACAGAAGTGAGTGCAAGGGATAATATTGTAAAAAATTATCCAGGCATATGTTCTGTCAATAAAAAGTTATAATAAAGACAAAAACAAAAACAAAAACAAACAAACAAAAACTTATAGTACTACAGTACCTGAAACTAAAAGAGTTTAAGTGACTTTTTAGGATTATAAAGTTAATATATTTGATACATACATGCATCTGTGTGTATGTGTATGTATTCATGTATGTGTGTTTGTATATGGATTTGTTAACTACATATGTATCAAATTGATCAAATTGATCAAATTCATGGAAAATTACTTGAGGAAAAGACTTGCAGCTGAGAAGAATGGGAAAAGTTTCTTGAAAGGGATGGTGCTTGTTGTTGCAAGGTATTGAATTGTAAAGGAAGACAGATTCTAAAGGTTGGAAGTTTGTAGGAATAATATTTCACACATGAGGGATATCCAATGTAAAGACATTGATACAGAAGAGGTGACTTCAGGAATAGGGAATAATAAGTATGTTGGATGGCAAAAGGCTGGAAATATAGGAAGCTTTAAATGTCAGATAGAGAACTTTATTTTTGCTCCTAAAAGTTACATGTAGTGACTAGAATTTACATGGAAAATCATTGATATCTGTATTGAAGATGAATTGGAATGGAGACTAAGGCAATGGAAATTAGAAACCAATAGAAACACTTCAAGTGAATGGTAAGGGTAATCTAAAATAGGGTGATGGGTGGATGAGTCAAGTGGAGATTATATATATATATATATATATATATGATATTATAGTGATACCAGTTACAAAATAAGCAAGAAAAATATAATATTTTAAAAAGCAAAATATTCCATATCAAGCTATCCATCACGTTTTTCAGATATCTACATTATGCAGAATATTATATACACTATGGGGAGAAATAGCCCATTTTTATATCTCCATATTCACTTCTCAATCAATTGATAAATACTTTTAAGTGCCTATTATATGCTAGCCAGATACTGAGGCTACAGTATCTGTATCCCATAGCATGAGATAATCCCTATTCTCAAGGAATTTGTATTCTAATTAGTGAGACAGCAAGTGCATATGAATGAATGAATAAAGAAATGAATGATCATTCATTAAATGCTTTTGGGAAGCACCATGCAATTGCTGGGGATACAAAGATTAAAAAGAAGACAGTCTTCTCAAGGAGCAAATATTTGCAACACAGTTAAATTCAAGTTAGTGTCAGAGAGACAGAATTATCAAATGGAAGTATCGTTCTTCATGCCTAAGACTGTGTTTGAACTGAATCTTAAAGTAAAGAAAAAAATTCTATAAGGCAGTGGCTGGAGGGAATGCTTTACATATCTGGAGATAGCAAGTTCCAGGAGAGAGAATGTGAGAACAGAAACAAGGCCTTTTTTAAAACCCTTGATTGGAGTGTGTTGGGAATATTCAATGAGGCTGGAAAGACAGGTTGGTACCATTATGCTTAGGGCTTTAAAGGCTTAAAAAGATATCCTAAAAATAATAGGAAAACATTGGAAATGGTTGAGTGGAGGAGTAACATGGTCAGATCTACACTTAAGGAAAATTACTTTATCAGCAATACAAAGGATTGACTAGAATGGTAAGGGAAATCAGGAAGAGAGGTCAAGGAAGAGACCATTAAAACAAAATAAGAAATCATCAGGGCCTAAGCTAAGGTGGTAGTCCTAATAAAAAATGATTGTGTAGAACAGATGTGAAGGTAGAAACAGCAAAATTTGACAGCTGATTGGATGTGTGAGATGAGTAAAAGCGAGAATGATGTGGGTGTGGTTCCTTTAAGATTCCTTTCTTTCTGATTCCCAACCTTTCCTAGTTAATGTAATTACCCGGACCTGTCCCAGCCCCACCCAGATCTGAGCCAACTTTGGGGCTACATCCACAGGCCCCTGTAACTAAATCTCCCATTATAAAAGGGCCATGCTGGGACCCCCTCTTTACAGAAGTCCCAAACATGCCAATCTTACACCAGGCATGTCAGGACTTTCTGTCCACTGGACCCTCTGTCTGGTGCCCTTCTTATATCTACCTTCACCTATTTCCTTAACTATACTTTAATCTTACTTCCAAACCCCACAATAAATTTCTTTTATCAATCTAGCATTTCAGGCCAATAAATGCTTTTATTGGGGACTCATGCCACTACTAGACCTCATTTAATTCTGTATCCTTGTTCTGAATCCAGTGGGGTTACAGGAAGCTCCATCTGACTCCCTGTACCCCAAATCTGCTACTAGACCTCCATTAAACCCTAATTTCATTTAGGTACCCCATATCTATACCTCATCAAGATGGAGGATATGATGATATATTTTACTTATATAGGGAGGATTAGGTCTGAAAAATGAGTTCACTTTCAGATATACTGAGTTGTTATGGTGACTCTGGTAGAAGACATGCAATAAACAATAGTGATATTCTTTAGATGCTCAGGGTAGAGATCAGTGCTAGTTATGTAAATATGTGATTCAGCTGCATAGAGATGAGATTTAAACCCATAGGATTTGATTAGATTAGCAAGAGGGAAAGTATATTGCAAGAATGAAAAGAAATTTTTAAAACTTTCCTTATTTTTCTTGTTTTTGTCTTTATTTGGTTTTATAATATGGATAATATGGAAATATGTTTTATATGACTTCACATGTACAATTTGTATCAAATTGCTTGCCTTATCAAGGAGAAGGAGAAGTAGGAAGAAGGGAAAGGATTTGAAATTCAGAATTTAAAAAAAATGAATGTTAACTTTTTACATATAATTTGGAAATCTTTAATGAAATAAAAATAAATAAATAAATAAATAAGAAGAAAAGATGACCTGGTATTGAATCTTATTAACACTTACAATTGGGAGTGATAAGATGCGAGAATTGAGGCTAAGAGATCCTCTAACAGCAATGGGATCCTCTTGGCCGATTACTCAGGTTTTGCGAAAGAAAGAATTCTCAAACCCCAATAAATACAAGCACAAGGTTTGTGGCAAAGAAAGGTTCTATTTAGGCTAACAGTATGCTAAGAAGACAACTTTCTTAATGGGCAAGATCCTGTTAGGACTATTGCAGAGATGAGTTTACACTGAGAAGAAAATATCTTCATCAGTAGGCAACATCAAAAAAAGTGGGACTTCTACAAAGATAGGTTAACAAATCCTTGGTTATATCTGGTCAGTCTTGGCCTGGAGCTGAGGAGCAGTTTGAGTCACTCAATAGAGGATACTGACTAGCCCAAGGCCGAGATTTCCAATTGAATGAGATTACTTACCATGAATGTATGTGGACCAGGCAGAGTCCAGGAGAGTTTGAGACCCTGAATCACCCTTCCCCCAAGATTCTTTTTCCCCAAATATTAAAAGGAACACAGTTTACATCAGGAGGAACTCATGTGTATGATAAGCTAGAAGAAAAGACTGAAGAAGGAAGTATCATATAAGCAGGAGATAAATCAGGAAAGAGTGGTGTCACAAAAATTCAGAGAAAAGAGTACCTGGGAAAAGAGAGTGTTCTAAAACATCAAATGAAAAAAGAATGAGATGTGGTAATTATGAGACCGGTGGCTAACTTTGGAGAGAGCAATTTCAGTTGAATAATGAGGTTTGAAATCAGATTGCAAAGAGAGAAAGAAGAAAGGAAACAAGCATTTATTAAATGAGTTATGACTAATGACCTCAAATTTCTTAATAAAGTAAGAATCAAAGTTTTCATCTGAGAGAGGGCAAGGAGGGCATAGGATTAGTAGTAATAGGGAAATCTTTTTTCGCCCTCAATATTATTTTATTTTTCCAATTACATATAAAGATAGTTTTCAACATTCATTTTTGTAAAATTCTGAGTTTCAATATTTCTCCATGCTTCCCTTACTTCTTCTCTCTTCAAAACAGCAAATAATGTGATAGGTTTTATATGTGTGTGTGTGTGTGTGTGTGTGTAATGATATCCAATCATTTTATTTTAATTTCTGCATAATAATTTTAAACAGATTTCCATTTTGTCATGTTTTGAAAGAAAAATCAGGAGAAAAGGGAAAAACATGAGAAAGAAAAAGCAAGGAAAAAAGGTGAAAATATTATGCTTCAATATTCATTCAATCTTTATAATTCTTTCTTTGGTGTAGATAGCATTTTCCAATTCCAAGTATATTGGGATTATTTTTGATAATTATGTTGCTGAGAAGAGCTAAATCTAAAAGAGATCAATGAATTGGGCATGCAACTAAAAAGGGATAAATAAAAACAAATTGAAAATACCCAATTAATTACCAAATTAGAAATTAGGAAAGTCAAAGGAGAGATTAATAAAATTGAAGGTAAGAAAACTATTGAACCAATAAATAAAACTACAAATTGGTTTTATGAAAAAAAACAAAGATAACATTTTTGGTTAATTCGATTAGAAAAAGAAAAGAAAAAAACCAAATTATCAGTATCAAAAATGAAAAAAAAAAGTGAATTTATCACCAATGCAGAAGGAATTAAAATAATAAGTGGGAGATATTTTGCTCTACTGTATGCCAACAAATCTGACAACCTAATTAAAATGCCAAATTCCTTTTATGACACAAATATGGTGCTGATACCTAAATCAGGAAGAACCAAAACAGAGAAAGAAAATTATAGACCAATCTCTCTAAGAAATATTGATGCAAAAATTTTAAATAAGATATTAGCAAAGAGAATACAATACTTTTTCACTAGAATAATATACTATGACCAACTAGGATTTATGCAAGAATTGCAGGACTAATTATATGTGTGTGTGTGTGTGTGTGTGTGTGTGTGTGTATAAACTATCATTGTAACTTACCATATCAATGACAAAAATAATATGATTATCTCAAAATAATTAGAAAAACACCTTTTTACAAAGTATAGCACCCATTTCTATTAAAGACACTAGAGGGCATAGGAATAAATGGAGTTTTCATTAAAATGATAAGTAGCATCTATCCAAAACCATGTGTAGGCTGAACTAATGCAATAAAAATGATAATTCTACCGAAATTAATTTATGTATTCAGTACAATACCAATCTAACTATCAAAATTTATTTTGTAAGCTACAAAAAAATAACAAAATTCATCTGAAAAAACAAAAGATCAAGAATATTAAGGAAAAATAATAAAAAATGCAAGATACAGTGGGCTATATCTATAAGATCTAAAAATGTATTATAAAATGGCCATCATCAAAACCATTTGGTTAAGAAACTGAATGGTAGATCCTTGGAACAGGTTAGGTATACAACACACAATGTCAGTGACAGCAGTAATTTATGGTTTTGATGGGGTTCTAGTGGCAGTTAGAGAGTTGTGGAAATCCCCTTTTGGTGAGAGGCACAGGTTCTTAGTGAAAGAATTCACAAACCTGAAGAATTTTAGGTGGCAAAAATGGAAGTTTATTGTTGGATGAGAAGTCAGCTTTTCTAAGAGACTGACTTCGTAGTTGCAAAGTCCTATTAGTGAAATGGAGACTGGCACTGAGAAGAGAATGTCTTCTCAGTGGGCAGGGTCCTGGCAGCTATGCCAAGGTACAAGACATAGTCCTGCTTTGGATATTCTGCAAACAAAGAAGTAAACAAAAACTTATTATATGAGCAGATCTTGACAGGGGGCTGGGGCAATTTGAGATGATCAGACCAGTATCTCCCAAATGAAATTGTTTTGAAGGCTTTTTTCAGCCTGAATTTGAATTGAGATCTGCTATCAATGGAGGTGATTTGCCTTAGAAATGGCCCAGTCAGATGATACCACTTAACTTGTCTGGGGAGATATGCTTCCCAGGAGAGCTTGAGACTTGAATTTTATAGATCAAAGGGTACACAATTTCAGTTTGATAAACCCAATGACTCCAGCTTCTGGTATAAGAATTCAGTATTTGACAAAAACTTCTGGAAAAACTGGAAAATAGTGTGCCAAAAACAAGACATACACCAACATCTTACAATTTGTACCAAGATAAGATCAAAATGGGTTCTTAATTTACATATAAAAGTGGATACTATGAACAAATTAGGAGAGCAAGGGATAGTTTACCTATTAGATGTTTGGAGAAGGGAAGAATTTTTGACCAAACAAGAAATAGAGAACATTATGAAATGAAAAATGGATAATTATTATTATATTAAATAAAAAAAAGGTTTTTGTACAAAGCAAATTCAATAAAGATTTGAAGACAGAAGACAAATTATTTTTGCAACTAGTGTTTCTGATAAAGAGGCTCATTTCTAAAATATATAGAAAACAGAGTCCAATTGATAAGAATACAAGTCATTCCCCAATTGGCAAATGATCAAAGGATATGAATAGGCAGTTTTCAGATGAAGAAATTAAAGCCATATTAAAAAACATGCTCTAAATAATTATTGTTTAGAGAAATGCAAATTAAAACAACTCTAAGGTATCACCTCACACTTCTCAAAACTGCATATCTTTTGATGTAATAGTGTCACTAATGGGTCTGTATCCCAAAGAGGTCATAAGAAGGAAAAGGATGCACATGTGCAAAGATGTTGTACATAGTAGTGTAGAGGGGTGATGAAATAGGCGTGATTACCTCCTTTTTGGGAGTTCTCACCTCATTGAGAAGTCAGGGAGAGTGACCACCTTATGTTCTAAAACAAAGGAAAGTGGGAGATGTTATGGGCCAGAACTCTGAAGTTGAAAAAAAAAAAAAAGGATTCATACAGGTACTAAGTGGATTTGATGAGACAATGGTTATCTAGTTTAGCATGGTTCAGTATGATTGATTTAATCTTACAACAAATAATAGTTTCCTAGTGATATAATGAGTGGTTTATACTCAGTGTAGAGTATATAAGCTAGAGTCTCAGCTAGATTCAGATTCAGAGGCAGAGAAGACAAAGGACTGGGGGCAGGAGTTCAAGCTCTCGGAGCCAAGGAGACAGAAATTCATTTAATCTTCAATCAGGCTCTTGGTGGCTGGCCTGGCCTCCTTCACTTCCCCCACTGAGACCAAGGCTGGTCTGAAAGGCTCTCCAGAAAGATGTCCAGCCCCAGGAAGGAGATAATAAAGTATTTGGACTTTAACACCTGGCTATTCTTGTGGTGATTTCTCAGACTGAAAAGAAGGCTGCCCCTGAAGACCTCCAGGAAATTGAACCAGAGAACATTACATAGTAGCTCTTTTTTATAGTGGCAAGGAATTGAAAATTGAGTAGATCCTCATCAACTGAGGAATGGCCAAATAAGTTATTGTATGTGAATATAATGAATATTATTGTTCTATAAGAAATGATGAACAGATATGAAAAAATGCTCTAAATTACTACTGATTAGAGAAATGCAAATTAAAACAACTCTGAAGTACCAACGCATAATTCTCAAATTGGCTAAGATGACAGGAAAAGATAAATGTAGGAGGGGATGTGGGAAAACTAGGACACTAATGCATTGTTGGTAGAGTTGTGAAATGATCCAACTATTCTGGAGAGTAATCTGGAATTTTGCCCAAAGGATTATCAAACTGTTTATACTGTTTGATCTATCAGGGTCAAAGGATCTACATGTGCAAAATGTTTGTAGCAGCTGTTTTTGTTGTAGCAAAGAATTGGAATGGCTACTCAGTAATTGGGGAATGGCTGAACAAGTTGTGGTACATGAAGGTTCTCTAAAAAATGATGAACCAGTTGATTATAGAAAGACCTGAAAAGATTTATATGAACTGATGCTGAGCAAAAAAGTAGAACCAGGAACACATTGTACACAATAACAACAAGAATGTATGATGGTCAGCTCTGGAAAGCTTGATTCTTCTTAGTAGTTCAGTGATTCAAAACAATCCCAATAGACTGGACAGAAAATGCCATCTGCTTCCAGAAAAAAAGAACTCAGGAGACTGAATGTAAATCAATACATATTATGTGCACTTATTTTTTTTTTCTGTTTTTACCTCTCCCATAGTTTTTTTTTTCCTTTTGTTCTGATATTTCTCTCCCAACATGATTCATAAAGCAATGTGTATCGAAAAGAAATAAACTTACAGCAATAAAAAGAGAAAATAAAATGATGAACAGACTTATTTCAGAAAAGCCTGGAAAGACTTATATGAACTGATGCTGACTGAAATGAATCAGGAAAACATTGTACAAAGTAACAGCAAAATTGTGTGATCCTCAATTTTGATTGACTTAGCTCTTCTCAGCAATACAGTGATCTAAGACATTTCCAACAGACTTGGGAAGGTAAATATTGTTCACATCCAGAGAAACAACTATGGAAACTGAATGTGAATCAAAGCATACAATTTTTACCTTTTTTTCTGTTGTGGTTTTTCCCTTTTGTTCTGATTTTTTCTTTCTTAATATGATTCAAATAGAACTATAGTAAAAAAATATCCTATATCACTTTGGTTGTATATTGAGGAAAGAGGATGTAAAGAAAGGAGGGAGAAAAACAATTTGGAATTCAAATTTTTAGGGTGAAAAAGAAAAGCTAAGCTTATCATGGCTTGTTATTATCACATAATATTATTTCATATTATATCACATAAAATTATTATCACACAATTTTGCTGTACCTATTTACAATATTCTTGTTCCACTCACTTCACCTACCATCAATTCATGTCAGTCTTTACAAGCTTTTCTGAAATTAGTCTCCTCTTTTCTTATGGAACCATAATATTCC
Organism: Sarcophilus harrisii; assembly: GCF_902635505.1. Lineage (NCBI taxonomy): Eukaryota > Metazoa > Chordata > Mammalia > Dasyuromorphia > Dasyuridae > Sarcophilus > Sarcophilus harrisii. Next base: position 208,838,096 of record NC_045428.1, read on the forward strand.
ACTATACTCATATACCACAACTAATTTAGTCATTCCCCAATTGATGGAATATGAACTCACTTTCCAATTCCTCACCATTACAAAAAGAAATCCTGCAAATATTTTTGCACATATGGGATCTGTTTCCCTCTTTTATTATCTCTCTGAGACACAAATCCAGTAGTAACACTGTTGGATCAAAGGATATGAACAGTTTTATAGCCCTTTGGGCATAATTCCAAATTACTATCCAGAATTACTGATCAATTCATAGCTCCACCAATAATGCCTTAGTGTCTCAATTTTCCTACATCCCTTCCAATATATATCATTAATGTTTTTCTGTCATCTTAGCTAGATCTGATGGGTGTGAGGTGGTATTTCAGAGTTGTTTTAATTTGCATTTATTTAATCAATAGTGATAAATGGCTTCAATTTCTTCATCTGAAAATTGTTCATAACCTTTGACCATTTATTAATTGGGAAATGTAGTATCTTGAGGAGAAAAGAGAAGATCTGTAAGAGCGTTAGTGGGTAGTCATCTATGAAATAATTGAGGGAGGGGGTGAAAAGGACTGTTTTGCTTCAATGTTTCAGATTATTAACATGAATTTGTAAAATCATCAATATCATGGCTTCATTATTTTCTTCACTTTTGGTCAGTGAGATGGGTAATGTGCTATACATTTTTAGAACTATTATCTTATTTGAACTGTGAAGTTAGATGCTATTGTAATCTCTATTTTAAAGTTGAAAAAACTGAAGCAGATTGAGGCTCATTTACCCAAAGTCACCCAGATAATAAGTGTCTGAAACTATATTTGAACTGAGGTCTTCCTGACTCTGGATTCAGCACTCTAACTACAACAACACATAATTACCATAATGTCATCAAATTATACCATTATTAGTCCCATATCTACTAAAATATTTATAGCTTTTGTTTTTAATAACAAAGAATTTAGAAGCCAACATGAAAAACATCAATTGGTGGATGGCTGAAAACTTATGTTAATAAGATTATAATGGAATGTTTTTCTTCTATAAAAAATAAAAAGGTTTATTTCAGTGAAATCGGGGAATACTTGTATGAACTGATGAAGAAGGAAGTTAACAGTATAAGAAAAAAAATATACAATTACAACATAATGAAGACAAAGAACTCTGGTGAATTAAAAGGTCAACCACAATTCCATAGGACCAATGATAAAGAAAGCCACTTACTTCTTGTCAGAGAGATATGAAATGAGATTTACATTATTGGACAAGACAAATTTGAGAATTTGTTTTCCTTGATGAAGAGAGATATAATGGAGATAAAATATATGATTGCTAGTATAAGCTAAAAATGATTGAGCACAAAGAATGTTTGTGGCAGCTCTCTTTGTAGTGGCCAGAAACTGGAAACTGAGTGGATGCCCATCAATTGGAGAATGGCTGAATAAATTGTGGTATATGAATATTATGGAATATTGTTCTGTAAGAAATGACCAGCAGGATGATTTCAGAAAGGCCTGGAGAGACTTACATGAACTGATGCTGAGTGAAATGAGCAGGACCCGAAGATCATTATATACTTCAACAACAATACTATATGATGATCAATTCTAATCGATGTGGCCATCTTCAACAATGAGATGAACCAAATCAGTAATGAACTGAACCAGTTACACCCAGGGAAAGAACTCTGGGAGATGACTATGAACCACTACATAGAATTCCTAATCCTTCTATTTTTGTCTGCCTGTATTTTTGATTTCCTTCACAGGCTAATTGTACACTATTTCAAAGTCTGATTCTTTTTGTACAGCAAAATAACTGTTTGGACATGTATATTTATATTATATTTAATTTATACTTTAACATATTTAACATGTATTGGTCAACCTGCCATTTGGGGTGGGGAAAGGAGGGGAAAAATTGGAATAAAAGATTTGGCAATTGTTAATGCTATAAAATTACCCATGCATATAACTTGTAAATAAAAAGCTATAATTAAAAAAAAAAATGCATGAGCCAACCAACAGAATGTGTAAATATGCTTAAGTAATTTTTGGTAACATAAATTACATTGTTCCAGTTAACCCTCATTAACATTAAAGCTCCCAGTGGTTTATTCTTTTGTTTATTTACCTTAAGTCTTCATGTCTACTTTCTATCCTTTCTCTACTTCCATTCATCAACTTAGAGTAGAGAAAAGACCTTTCAATCTGCTTGTTCTTATCTTTCAACAATTTGTCAATTTGGGAAATAGTTTTTATACTTAATAAATTTGAATAATTTTCTTGTGTTTTTTGGAAATTGGACCTTTATTACAAAAATTTGCTGCAAAGATTTTTTTCTTCCAATTTATGATTTTATTTTTCAATCTTAGGTGTGCTGATTTGATTTGTCCAAAATATTTTTTAATTTTATTTAATAATTTAAAAAATCTTAATGATCTTGTTTTCTATTTAATCATGAATTATTTCTCTAATTGTAGATCAAAAAGATAATAGTTCTATTCTCTAATTTGTTTATAATGTGTAATTTTATATCTAGGTCTTTTATCCATTTGGAATTTATTTTGGAAGAGCCATGGGAAAACAAGCACATTAATGATGTATCTGTAATATGTCAAGACTTTCTTGAAAGTAATTTAGAAATATGTCCCATAAGCTATCGAACTGGGAATGTCCTTTGACCTAGTGGTACCTCTCTGAAGTTTATATTCCAAATAGATCAAAGAAAGAGGAAAATGTTCTTTTTGTACAGAAATATTTATAACAGTTTTGTTGTAACAGCACTGGGAACTCACACTACCTAACAAATGGGGAATGACTGAACAAATTACAAACATAATATTATTTTGCTAAAAAAACACAATAAAAGAGACTCATTCAGGGAAACCTGAGAAGGCTTATATGGCAAAACAAAGTGAACTGAGAAAAACTAGAGCAATTTATGCAATAAAAACAAAATGATAAAAATAAACATCAAAAAACTTAAAAGTTCTTATCAAGTTCAAGGATTCCACAAAGACCAGTGATAAAGAACGCTAACCATCTCTAGACAGGAGATATGACTGAGAAAATAAATGCTGTCTATTCCAAATAATACATTTGAATTAAAAAAAAATGTGAGTGGGAAAAATGTAATGAGTTCTGGTACAGTTTCCTTTTTCCTTTCTTCCTGTCTTTCCTTTTCTGCAAATAAAAGCTCATTTCTACAGAATTCAAGAATTTTAAAAGAAATATCTCACTTTGTGTTTTTTTTTTTTTAAAAAACAGAATTAGTATAGCTTCCTGAGTAATCAAAGGCCTACTGTGTGCTTGGCTAATTCTGAATGTCCCATTCACTCCAGAATTTAGGCCAAGAGCAGAGGCATTATCTCTACATGGATGAAATTGTCCTCTTTGTCCCTCTATCCTCTCTTCCCTACATGCACACTCCTTCCTGTCTCCCCACACATAGCTTCTTGAATAGTTTACACAGCATTCCCACTCTGCCTAACTGAAAGAAAACTATTAGGAAAAGGAATGGAGGTCATTACTATGTTGCTGGTAATTCAGATCTACTTTATGTGGATTTGTCAAGAATCCTGTGCACCAATTTTCTATTTTATTCAAGATCACATAATCCGAGGGAAGAAAATATGCTAGAAGATAATGTCATATAAATATGGCATTGTGTAACTGTTCACAGATCTACACATATAGGTACACACACATACATACATATATATGTATATATGTATGTATGTATTTTATCTATTATCTAACTAACTATCTATCTCCATATTTATCAGTCTACCTAGAGAGATTTTGGAGAGAGGTAGACCTGAGTTCCAGTCTTCTTGCCTGTCACACAAAAAGGCAGTTCAAATAATTTCTCAAAACCCTGGGCAAATTTCAAAGACCATAAAGTTAACATTCAGATAACAGTACCAAAGACGCCATTGAGAATTTAAAATATTCAGATGATAATAGGTGTCCTAGCTAAATTTTCATTTACTCCTTTGTAACTAAAGGTGGGAAATATCCTATGGAAAAAATAGAAAACCCAAATCCTGTAGGAAAGACATTTATATAGAGGAGGCAAAATTATTCACAGTCACTGAAGGGTCCTGGATTGATAAAGGATACAAATACTAGCACTTGGAATTGAATGTTTAAATAAGTTCTATCTGCTTGCACATCTGAATGTATAGATCTGTGTTGCCTAGAGATAAAATACTTTTACTTTGTTTCTGAATCAGAGAAAAAAGCATTTGTCTATGTGTTTGTCTCAGATCATGGTTTTCAGTCTTTTCAAAAAAAATTTGATTCTGGAAAACCAATGGTTCATGATATAGGTTCTTGTACTTTGGGCCGTCCCCCCACTTATATATGACCTTCCTTCCATTACCCCAAACTCAAGAGTTTTCTTTTCTTTTAGAAACTATGACCAATCTTGACACTATAGTGTAATGAAAAGAGACTTGGAATCAGAGTAAGATTTGTCTTTGAGTCCTGGCTTCAGCAATGATTACTCTGCTAACCTCTGCTGGTCTTGTTACTTTATCATTCAAACCTTCAAGTTCTTCATTCTTATAATAGGGATAACAATATTTGCACTGAGCTTCTTCTTGCTTCAAAAACACTTTGTTAGCTTTTTAAAAAGCTATATAAATATTTGTTATTATTATTAACATGTCTTTCCCATATTTTCCACTTGATTTAATGCCCTACCTAGAACTAAACATTTTAGCCTAGAATATTTGCCTCATATATATTTTTCAAAATGTTTTATTTGTATACCATATGCACACATAGTATTATTCCAAGGGTGTGAATTTTTAAATATTATACTATGTTAATTATAGGTTCATAAAGATACTGAGGTATTATTAGATTTATTCATTCAATAAATATTTATTAAGTTGTCTACTAATTAGTGTTAGGCATTGAGAGAAATAAAGGGAACACAGATCTGACCTCAAGAATCACGATTTGTTCGATCAGATTCTCTTTTCTCTACATAAAAACTCCGATATATAGTTTAAGGGAATAGGATAATTAAACAATTGGTTTCCTATACCTGACTTTGTTCGGCTAATCTTTGACATGTCAATTCAATTTGGTAGAAATCTGCTTATGTTCCTCTTATGTGTTGATTTAAGAAAATAAAAGAATTTGAGGATTAGAGACTCCTAAAAGAGATTGTTTCTCATCTTGATTAAAAATGGTAATTATTGAGTGATCAGAAATCAGAGAAGTTTTTTTATACTTGGGAAGTATCTTAATGGTCATTTAGTTTAACAATCTTTCTCATGGAGAGAGGAACTGAAGTCTTATAAGACAAAATGTTCAGATTAGCATAGCATAGCATAGAGAAATTCTTCATTCTGTGTTTATAACCACTAAAACTGGACAATTGTCAGAGTTATATGCTACTTGATTTAGGAGTAGATCAAACTTTTAAGTAATCTTTGATCTTCAATTACTGTTCAAAACTAGAGTTCTCATGGTACATCTCTGTACTATGGTACATATTTCTCACAGTTATTTATACAGCTATTAGTAAAGTCATGAATTTTTTTCATACATGAAGGAAATGTAAAAATTTTAAACATAGTGCTTCCAACCCCTCAAAACACCATCATACTGAGCCATTCCACAGAGGAAATTAGATCATCTGGGAAATTCTACCTTGGAATCCTTAAAACATGTAAATAGATCTCTCAGAGGAGGAAATCTGCATGACAATGGCAGAATACAATTCTAGTTGTTTTAAAGAAAGGGTTGCTGGGACTTTCATTTCATTTAAGATATGAAAGATTTGACAGTATTGTCAAAACTCCTACTCATCATCATTGTGAGATGAGTTTTTCAAAGTTAAATTTCTGACATCATTCAGAAGCTCTTTATAGAATTTTCCAAGATATCTCATTCTAGCCTTGTGCTTTGTGCTTTAGTATTTTAGATGAAAGGCTGTCCGTGCATTCTTTTTCCATCATAATTTAAGGTAGTGATTCTCATTCAGAGATGTTTTCTTTCAGATGTTGTCACTGTGAGTCATAATGCTACTCTGTTGTTTTGCTTTTGGCATCACTTTAGAAAAAGGAACATTTCAAAGCCAAATTATCACACTGCATTGTCTTCTTACTATTTTTTTGGAAAATAGTATTTTTTTCCTGTTACATGTAAAGATACTTTTCAACATTTGTTCTAATATGATTTTGAGTTCCAATTTTTTCTCCTTCCCTTCTTAACTTCCCTCTTCCCAAAGATGATAAGCAATTTGATAAAAGTTATACACAGGCAATCATGGAAACATATTTCCATATTTGTCATATTGTGAAAAAAAGAACAAAAATGAAAAGCCACAAACAATCGAAGTGAAAAAATATGCTTTGATCTCTCTTCAGACTCCATAGTTATTTCTCTGAATTGAATAGCATTTTCTATCATGAATCTTTTGGAATTGTCTTGAATCATTTAATTGCTGGGAATAGCTAAGCCAATCACAATTAATTACTATATACTTTCATTGTTCCTATGTACAGTGTTCTCTTGAGTTTTCTCACTTCATTCAGAATCAGTTTATATAAGTCCAGATTTGTCTGAAATCTGTCTGCTTAGTTTTTCTTATAGAACACTAGAATTCCATTATATTCACAAACCATAACTTCTTCAGTTATTGATGGGCATCCCTTCAATTTCCATTTTTTTTTGCTACCTCCAAAAGCATTCCTATAAATATTTTTGTACAGAGAGGCCATTTTTATTTTTTAATGATCTCTATGAGATTCAAACCTGGTAGTAGTCTTGATGGATCATAGCATATGCCCAATTTGTTTACCTTTTGGAAATAGTTCCATATTACTTTCCAGAATTGTTGGATGAGTCTATAGTTCCACCAACAATGCATTAGTACACCATTTTCCCCACTTCTTTTTCAATATTTATCATTTTATTTTTCTGTCATATTAGCTAATCTGTTAAGTGTGAGGTGATATTTTGGAGTTATTTTAATTTTCTTTTTTCTAATCAATAGTGATTTAGAGCATTTTTTTCATATAACTATTAGATAACTTTAATTTTTTATCTGACAACTGCCAATTCATATGCTTTGACCATTTATCAATTGGATATGACTTATATTCCTATAAATTTGATTCAGTTTTCTATATGTTTGAGAAATTATGTCTTTATCAGAAACTCTGGTTGTAAAAATTGTTTCCCAACTTTCTGTTTTTTTTTTCTAATCTTGAGTGCATTTGTTTTGTTTGTGCAAAACCTTTTTAATTTAATATAATCAAAATTATCCATTTTGTAATTCATAATGTTTTCCATCTCTTGTTTGGTATAAATTTTTCTATTCTCCAAAGATCTCTAATAATTTGCTTATGGTATCACCTTTATATTTAAACCATGTATTCATTTTGAATTTATCTTGGCATAGGGTGTGAGATGTTGGTTGATGCCTAGTTTCCACCATACTATTCTCCACTTTCCCCAGAAGTTTTTGTCAAATAACGAGTTCTTATACTAGAAACTGGAGTAAAGACTTTTTTTTTTATTAAATAGTAGATTACTATTGTCATTTACTATTTGTGTCTTGTATACCTACTCTGTTTCATCAATCCACCACTCAGATTGTCATGTTACAGAAGAGTTTTAGATCTGGTATAATTAGACCACTTTCCTTTACATTTCTTTCCCAATAATTCCCTTGATATTCTTGATGAATTTTGTTATTGGTTTTGGTTTTTTCTAAGTATATCAGATAAATTTTTGGTAGATTGATAAATATTCCACTAAATAAATTAATTAACTTATGTAGAATTTTCATTTTTATTATACTTGATCTTAGTCAAAAGGCTGAGAAGCAATGGATTGTCATTTTTTAATAGCTTGGACTACCCTCGAGAAATTGATTTCTCACAGTTGTTCAGATGTGACTTTATTTGTGTGAAACATGTTTTATAATTCTGTTCATATTGTTTCTAGGTTTGTCTTGATAAGTAGAAGGCTAAATATGTTATTTTGTCTACAGTTATTTTAAATAGAATTTCTCTTTCTATTTCTTACTGCTAAACTTTGTTGGTAGTATATAGAAATGCTGATGATCTATGTGGTTTTATATTATATACTCTGCTCCAAGGGTAAAGGGAATTCTGTTCCAAGCCTCCAGTGCATGTCTAAGACTTGACTTTGAGCACAACAGTCCCTTGTATTGCAGGTGGTACCTTTATCTGCACTTTTCAGGAAACAGCTTGGTTTCCTAGAGTTTGCCTTCTGAGTTGGGACTGGAAACTGCCCTACTGATTTGCTCCTCTATTGAACCAAGAATGCAGGTCTTAGTTGCTGATTTGCTGTGATTAAGACCCTCTCCTCTCATCATCTTTCCCAGAGTCTCATCTGAGTTAGCCTGAACATCCTTGGAACTCCATGGAAACTGATCTTTTAAAAAGTTTTTCCATTCTATTTTGAACTGGATAGTGGTTTCATTCTGTCAGACTCTGTTCAGAGGCTTGGTTTCATGTGGTTTTGGGGGAAAACTGGGAGAGTTCAAGTAGCTTCCAGGCTTTACTCCACTACCTTGGCTCTACCTCCAACTGTTGTCAATGAGATGGTAGAAGATTTAGTTCCTGAGAGTTACAAGTATCATCTTCCCATGTATGGATGTTAATATTTTAAACTTAATGAAATCCATATTTTTTCCTTTTCCTCTTTAACTTTTCATGCTTTCTTTGTCTTGTATTTGAAGATCAAATTTTCTGTTCAGTTGTTTTATTTTTGCCACAAAAATTTGAAAGTCCCCTCTTCCATTGAATATCCATTTTTTTCTGAAAGATTATATTCAATTTTGGTCATAATACAAATTCTTTTGCCTTTCAGAATATCATATTCTAAGCCCTTTAATCTTTTAAGGTCCTGTGTAGTCCTGATTCTGGCTCTTTGACAACATCTCATTTTTTTTCTTGCTACTTGCATTATTTTCTCCTTGTCAAGAGAGTTCTGCAAATTGGCTACAATGTTCCTCGGAGTTTTCATTTTGGATAACTTTCTGAAGCTGATTTGTAGATTATTTCAATAACTATTCCCCCCACTCCCCAATTCTAGGACAACAGGGCAGTTTTCCTTGATAATTTCTTGAAACATAACTATTTGTGATCTTTCTTTTTGATCATGGTTATCAAGTAGTACAACAATGCTTAAATTGGCTGTTAGAACTATTTTCCAGAGATATTTTACATTTTCTTCTACATTATTCATAATTTAATTTTGTCTGACTGATTCTTGATATCTCATAGAATGATTAGCTTTTACCTACCTAATCCGAATATCTCTTTTTCATGTGGCCAGTTCTACTTTTAAAGGAGATTTTTTAAGTAAATTTTTGTGCTTCCTTTTTCCTATTCTTGGCTTTTATAAAATTATAATTCTCACATATAACTTTAATTTCTTTTCCTAATTTTTCTTTTATCTCTCTTCTGTGGTTTTAAAAATCCTTTTTGAGCTCTTCCAAGAAGAATTTTTGGGCTTGAAACTAATTCATAGTATTCTTTAAGGCTTCATATGTGGACATTTGGACATTGTTGTGCTCTTATGAATTTATGCTTTAATTTTTCTTGTCATCATTTTTGCTTTCTCTGTACAGAACTGCTTTTCTGCTTTATTTTTTGTTCTTTTTTATTAATTGTTTTATTTTTCTGGTTGTAAATATACATATATATGCATATATACACACATAATTAACTTTTTAAATTAGACATTCCTTTATGAATAATGTTGGGAAAGAAAAATCAGAACAAAAGGGAAAAATCATGACAGAAAAATAAAAAAAAAACAAGAAAAAAGTGAACATAGCATGTGTTGATTTACATTCAATCTCATAATTATCTCTCTGATGCAGAAGGAATTTTCTATCCCAAGTTGCTGGAATTGCCTTGAGTCACTGAACTGCTGAGAAGAATCAAGTCTTTCACTGCACAATCTTTCTGTTACTGTGTACAATATATTCCTGGTTTTGCTCAACATCAGCTTAGGCCTTTCTAACATCAGCTTTGTGTATCATTTTTATAGAACAATAATATTCAATTACTTTCATATATCATCACTTATTCAGCCATTACCCAAGTGATGAGCATCTACTCATTTTCCAATACTTTGCCACCACAAAAAAAGAGTTGCTACAAACATTTTTGCAAATCTGGGTCCTCTTCCCTCCTTTAGTACTTTCTTGGGATACAGACCCAGTAATGGCACTGTGGGTCAAAGAAGGTTTTATTTGTTTGTTTGTTTTTGCTCATTTTTCTAAAGTAGAATTCTACTCCTGGAATACAGGGAGCTCTCTCAAGATTCTTTCATTGGTGACTAGTCACTGACTCTGCACTGGGACCTCTGAATCTGGAGGCTAAGATTGCCCAACCTAGCTGCATCTGATTTGTGCTGCAATCCAAGGATAGCAATTTGCCTGCTGTGTTTAATCTGGAGGCCTCATAGATGGCTAGCTCTGCCCTTAGCCTGCTGAGTCCAGATAGCAGGGCCTTGGATGTTGATCTGTGCTGTGGCTAAGGGCCTCCTATTAGCTTACCTGCATGCTGCTTCTGCTGGGCTTTGTTGCACTTTTATATAAGTGAGATAAACCTTCCCTGAAGTTCTTCCAAACTACTTTATGCTGTAAGTCTGTCTTTTTGTGAATTCTCTCACTTCAGAATTCTTGATTAATATTGTTAAATTCTAGAGGCTTGATTTTTTTCCTTTTTTTATTATAGCTTTTTATTTACAAGTTATATGCATGGGTAATTTTACAGCACTGACAATTGCCAAACCTTTTGTTCCAATTTTTCCCCTCCTTCCCCCCATCCCCTACTCCAGATGGCAGGTTGACCAATACATGTTGAATATGTTAAAGTATAAATTAAATACAATATAAGTATACATATCAAACAGTTATTTTGCTGTACAAAAAGAATTGGACTTTGAAATAGTGTACTCTTAATCTGTGAAGGGAAATCAAAAATGCAGGTGAACAAAAATATAGAGATTGGGAATTCTATGTAATGGTTCATAGTCATCAAAATTCTTTCACTGGGTGTAGCTGGTTTAATTCATTACTGTAGAGGCTTGATTTACTACTGTTTCCAAGGGAAACTGGAGTAGGGGGGAAGGAACTCAGGTAACTTTTTAGTTTCTCTCTGTCATCTTGGCTCTATCCCATTTTCTTACTTGTGATGTTTCTTTCTTTCCTTTTCCTGCTTTTCTTCCTTCTTGCACATGAAAGTGAAAAACTATAATCCTTTCAAATATACCACAAAACGATCATGCAAATTTCTTTTTTTCCCCTTTTTTCTTCTCTATACTCTCTCCCCAACCACTGGAGATGGCTACCATAAAACAATAATAGGTATATCTATATCTGTGTATATATATATATATATATGTATGTATATATATATATAATTATTCTATATTAGTTTTTTCTTTATATATAGATTGCATATTTCTTCATGTGTTTTATGTAATAAACTGTCTAATCCCTTAGCTTCTCTTTTATGCTTTCCTTTGATACTGATTATGTTTTATTTGTACAAAACATTTTAAATTAAATGTAATCAAAATTAACCATTTAACATTAACTTTGCTTTTTATGTTGTGTTCATTTATAAATTGTCTACTTATCCATAAGTCCAATAAGCAACATGTTCCATGTTCTTCTAATTTTCTTGTAATCTTTTTCTTTATATGTAGATAATGTATCCATTTTGACTTTAGGAGACTGAGTATATAATTATTTTAAACTAAAAACAAAATAAGAAAAAATAGATAAAGGAATACAGAAAAAGGAAAACAAAACAAAAATTGTCATATGAACAGCAGAACATCAAAGAAGATTCAAAATATGTAATAATAAATTTCCATTTCAAGAAATAATATATAATAATAGAAGACATTATATTCATCACTATCCATCTTTGCTTTCTTGTAAATTTTTTTTTTTGTTCTCTGCTATGCACTGTTTTCTTTATTCTTTTTACCCACTTTCATCTCCCCTACTTCTCCCAAGCAGGCTACCTTTAAGCACAGATGTGTGTGTATGTGTGTTGTGTGTCTATTGTATGTATACATATACCTGCACATCACTGACATGCATGTGTCTATATGCAATATGTATACACCTACATTTACATATGCATATGCATATTTGCATTTAAAACAATATTAATATGGCAGAGATATAATGTAAATTTCTCTCTTGATTGAATCTTTGAATTTGACTTTGAGATCAAGGTTTATTAGCCCTACTTTTAAAAAAAAATAACTGTTAATAAGTTTTAAAATAAGTTCTACTCCTGGTCTTTGCTATTGTGTTTGAGAATATCTCTTATTTCCTATCCCTGCTAATTCTTATACTTGAATTCTACTCCTTGACTTAATTTGCTATCATTTAATCTCCCCCTTACCTATGGATCCCTCCCTTATCTTCTATCCTACTATTTCCCTGTCCATATTGTCCAATTCCCATTAATCTACATATCTTAGACCCTCCTATTAATCTAAATACCCTTCTATATTGGACCTTATCCTATTGCCTTCTTTCTTATTTCTTTACAGAATTTTGAGGGTACTATACGTACATGATATAACTATTCCCTATTTACCCCATTCCCCATATGAATAGGTTTTCAGAACTATTAGCCCTCCTTCCCCATAGGATGCCTCTGTATCATTTCTTTTTCTTAGCCTCATTCATATAATACAATTACTATTTTTACATTTCCTAGCCATTTTTGTTTTTTAGAATTAGGTCTCATTCAGCTCTCCTCCAATTTCTCTTTTGAAGTATCCAATTACTGATGTCAATCTTAGATATAACATTTACATTTACACGTATAAAATATAAACAGTTTGTCCTTAAGTCCTTCGAAATTAGTCTTTGATGTTGCCTCTTATATGTTAAATTTTTTATTAAGTTCAGGGCTGGTTGAGACAAAATCTTGAAAATCTGTGAGTTCATTAAATTATAGAGTTTTTTCCATTCAATATTATGTTTAGTTTTACTGTATATATTTTTGGCCACAGGCCTTATTCTTTTGATTGATAATATATGTAATATTGTAGGACCTGTAGTCTTTTATTATAGCTGCTGATACAATTCTAATCATAGCTCCAGCATATTAAATTGCTTTTTGTTTGTTTGTTGCTTATAAAATTTTCTTTTTGATATGGGGTTTTCAAAATTTAGCACATGAAACTGAAAATCTGCAATGCACAACTTGCTACTTTTTTCATATATATCACAAGATTATCATGTAAATTTCTTTTTTCCCCATTTTTTCCCCTATCCTCTTTCTTCCAAACATTAAAGATGGCTACCATTAGATATACTCACATATACATATATGTAAAATTATTCTATATAAACATTTATCTACATTTCTTATAAAATCTCTTTGAGGTACTGATTAGTGGATTTTTTTATATTTCTAGTTTCTCCTCTTGTTTTATCACCTCAGGACAATTTTCTTTATTTCTTGCATTATTTTGTCACAGTTTTTTTTTATTATAGTTTTCCATTCCATTTATTTTTATGTTTTCTCTTGCTCTGTTCTCCAAATCTATTGTTTTTCTTACAAGGTATTTTGCATTCTCTTCTTTATTTTTATTCTTTATGTATTTCTTGGACTATAACTTCACTGGTTTTCCTTTGCCAAATCTGAATTTTCAAATTATTATTTTCTTTTTAAAATACTCAATCTCCTTTTCTAGTTGGTTGACTTTCTTTTCATAATCTTCTTGTTTTTTTGGATGGTTCTACTTAATATTTTATTTTTTAAAGTTTTTCCTCAACCTCTTTCATTTGATTTTTTAAAGTCTTTTTTAAATTCTCCTAACAATTCTATCTGGTACAGTAGTCATTTAACATTACTCTTTTGGGTAGGAGAGAGTTTTTTACTTTAATGTCCTTCTCTGAAGAAGTCTTCCCTATGCCCATAGTCATTTTCTATGGTTGAGTTTTTTTCTTTCCCTGCTATTTAATTTTTAAGTTTTAGCATCTCTAATTCTGGGTTAGGGGGATGGCACCTTTGACTTCACTTTAGCTCTCCCCTTTGACCTGGAACCCCAAAACAAGAGCTCTCCCCCCTCCTGCAGGTGCCCACAGCTAGCGGTGTCCTTAGTGCCTCTGCACTTACCAGGTGGAATGGTTTCTTCTCAACCAGGGCTTTGTCTCTGTAGCACAGCTGACCCTGGTCTCTCAGTTTTCCTGAACTCAGGAAGTCCTTTTTTCTTTTTTCTTTTTGGGAGGTGAGAGTTCCTGTGATTTGTGTTGTTATCATGTCTTTTCTCTATCTTAATATCCCTCTAAATGAGAATACTCCTGCAGTAATATTGTGCTGTTGCTCTGTTCCTCTTGAACTATATTTTTTTAATGTTCTAAGTTCTATACACAATTGCTGAATGTTAGCGCTCCTCTCTTCATGCTTTTCTTTTACTCTTTGTACCTTTACAAGTAGTTAAGATGTGATGATAAACAAAGAATGAAGCCAACAGTGTCTTCTTTCCTTATTCAAATATATCCATTTTTAGAAAGACTTACTAAAACTATATCTAATACCTTGCTTGTCAATCCAAAAAGAGACTCCTAATATGTCAATTTCAGAATGGAAAAATGGTTTAAATAAAAGTGGCTTCTTGTCAAGCATGTAGTATAGGCAGATGTGGCCTTATAGCACTTATTCCTCAAAAGAAATTCATCAGTGGCAGTAGTTGGGGCATGGGAGATGAGTTTCGTCTTCAGACTCACATCACAGTCATTAAATAAAATCCATATTCTCATAGCTTCTCATTTTGGACTCATAGATTTTCTAAAGAGGTTTGCTATAATAGAATATAGCCAGACTTTTGCCAGACAAGTGAAACTAATGGTTTTTAAAAGTGAATAGATTCATAGAGGATGAAATTGGAGGTTAAATATTTGGCACTTTTTAGTTCTTTCTCACTTCCTATTTCCCCTGCCTGGATTTAGCAGTATCTTGTCTATTTTTAGATTAGTTTTTAGGCAATTTAATTTGGATGGGTTCTCTATTACTAGGGGAAAGTATAAACATTATACTTTTAATAATCCTATCTTGCTTTGATTTACCCAATGTCATAGGAAGCCATATAAATTAAGGTGAGAGTGTATAAGTCTGGCTGTCAAGAGATTGATGTTCTAGTTCTCACTATGGCAATCTATAATTCAACATTGTTTTGGATACACACACACATACATATATATATATATATATATATATATATATATATATATGTATATATATATATAATATATAATGAGAATTAATAGTTCTCATTAAAAATTAAATAGCAGGGAAAGAAAAAAACCCAATCATAGAAAATGACTATGGGAATAGGGAAGTCTTCTTCAGAGAAGGACATTAAAGTAAAAAACAAACTCTCTCCTACCCAAAAGAGTAAGGTATATATATATACCCAATATGTACAGAAAACTATTGTTCAGCACTATGAGAGTGAAAGAAGTGAAAACTTGACTTTCCTTTGGGCCTTATATGAAGGCCCTTATTTAGATTATCTGTATCAAAAGTTTTAATACTATTTTTATCCTGCATGTGAATATGTATGTATGCACATTTAAAAATTTTTATTCTGAAAAATGTAGATGCAAAACATTTTTTAAATTGGAAAGAGGTTCAGTGTTTTTCTAATCTAATCTCCTCATTTCTTAGATAAGGAAATTGAGTTTAGGAGAGATTGACTTTCCTGGATCCACATATTAGTGGAAAAATCAGTATTTTAACTCAACTTCTTTTAGCAAACATTTTCCCAATTTATTTAGTTATTTTAAGAGAAGTCTTCTTGCAATTATAAAAGGAAATTTGGTGACAGGATCCAGAAATAAGTAGGTTTGCACTTTGTTCTTCTCAGACTACTTTTAGATGTCTGTGTTATGTCTGAATCCCACATTTTAGTAAAGATATTGATCAGCTGAAATGTGTCTATGAAAGAAACTAGCTTGGGCAAAGGCTTTGAGATAAGTAAGGACTAAAATAGCCTCCTCATCTTTCTAAATAAAGAAACTTAAACAAATTTTACTCTCCCCACCCAATTTCTAACATTCTAGTACTCTTCCCTCCATTGGTGAATTAAAATATTAACTAGCTTACCAATTTCTCAGGTATTACCTTGCTCCTTTCCCCAGTATGAATCAATGCTAATCTGCAACCTTGTCAAACACATCAAGTGGAGGTTCTCCATTTCTTCCCCTTTAATGCCTAGTCCTGAAAATTTAGGTAAAAACCCTATAAAATTCTCCTAGTTTGGGGAACTTTATTCTACCCAGGATTCCAGTGGATGCAATGTTTCCATCTTCCCTGACTTCTCTTCTTATTATATTTCTTTTCAGTAACCACTGCCTTGTTTTATTTTCTCTCTGTTGACTCCTGGTTTAAACTGTCTCCTGTTTTGTGGTATTCCATTCTTCCTTGTATTGTTCTCTGGGATCCTTATTCAAGCTACATCAAGAGATGCATCTGGGTACAAAGAGCCTATAGAAGAAAGACAAGACATGGGTGGAAGCATAAGAGCTGTTTTATGTATTTGAAAGGTTGTTGTTTGGAAAAGAGATTGAATTTGTTCTGTTTGATGTCAGAGGGCAGAAAAATGCATAGAAATTACAGAAGCCCTAAGTTGACAACAGACACTGGATTTGGAATCAGACAATCTCAATTCAATCCTAGCTCTGTTACTTACTGCTGGTGCAATGTGATTTTTTGTGTCACCTGTGGGGGTTCTAAATTTGCTCACATGTAAAATGATGAGGTTGGATTAATTACTGTCCAATATTCCTTTCACCTGTAAACCCACAATGTCATAATGATGTGAAATGCAAAGTTTACTTGGATATAAGAAAAAAAATACTTTGTAAAAACAAGGGCTGTCCCAAAGTAGCACAGGATGATTGATCACTTGTCAGGAGTGATATAAAAGAGATTTTTATTAAGGTACAGTTTGAACTAGATTCCATTATAATTCAAATGTTCCATGAGTCTGTAGATATCAACATAACTGTGAATTACACATAGGGAAAGGGAACGGAACAAAAATTTATTATTTGCCTACTGTGTACTAGGTGCCATGTTCAGCATTTTACAAGTATTACTTCATTTGAAGATATAATTGAGAAAAACGTGAACTGAAAAATCATCTGACTTTGATAAATGTAAAAAGCCTTAAAATAAAAACACTTGACTATGAATATTATCTATAGAAGAAATGTTGATAATCTGCAATTTTCTATTGAAATTAAAACATAAATAGATTCATACATAGATATTCTGCTACTCCATATCTAGTGCATATTCAATTTTATTACATTACCTTCCTTCTGCTATTATACAATACTTTATACCCAAATGGATTTTATCTACATATAACTATATACTACAACATTTTCCACATTACAAAATGAATTAAATGCTAGTACATCACATTTCTTCTTTGTGTCTATAATTAATTTTAGAAGGAAAGCTTTAAAATGCAAACTGTGACCATTTCTGTAGAGTCTCTTTATCATTAGAATAGTGAACCACTTTACCTTTCAATGTTTCTAACTCTAGAGAAGAACTTAAAGAAAAAAAAAAGTTCTGTCATAATGCATCACAGCTTATGACTAAGATGTCACATGTTTTCCTTTCTACTTTCCTGGCATGAGCTGTTTAAATGAACAACGATACTTTCCACCCCATTAGCATTGGCCTTTTTTTATTTTTTCTTGAGACTACTGTTCAGCCCAGCCAAATGTAATTTGTTTTGTATGTGTCAGAGAGGCACTATATTTTATTTAGTGTATGATGGTGTTTCTTTGCATTGTTCCTCATACTGAAATGTCAACTATGACAGCTTAACAGAGTCTTCTGAGGAAAAGGGGGTTAGATTGCTGCTACAAAATGAAAGGTAGATTTTGAAGTCAGAGGATAAGAGTTGTCTGGATATAAAGGCATTGGGTTCTATAGCCCTCAAAGACGAAAACCAAAGAGAAGGAAAAAGTTTTAATTTTTTCTTCTTCTTAAGAAATTGTAGAACAGTATTACTTTAAATTAGCTAGCTTGTACTTGTTCTCCTGGGGCTTCATCAAATAGAGCCTATATCTTTCAGATCAAACAGCAAATCTTTGTTAGCTTTGTCAGCAGGCATACTTCCCCATCAATCAGGCTCAAATTTGGGAAGTGCAAAAGATACTCCTGAATAGTGTTCCAAGACAGCAGGGAACCTTTTTTTTGTTTCTTTTGCCCCTCCAGCACTTCTATAGAGTAGAAAGATAGAGGGGAAGAAGCATTCTTTGTATGCAACTAGTTAAACTTGATGGGAAAGGCAAAGAAATCCTGGTGAATTTTAGGAAAGTACGGATTGTTAACAAGAATAGAACCCTCTCTTCTGCTCAGAAGCTGGAGTAATTGACTGCTAGAACTGCTTGTGATCTGAGTATTGATCAGTGACAGTTAGAGGCGGTCTTTGCAATCACTCCTCCTGTGAGGCCTAATTAACAAAGGCTTGCTTGCTGAATTAGATAAAATTCATTGTCCACCCAAATTAATGTGATGTTGTCTGAGCATCCTTCACCTAATAGAGGAAAATCAAGTTTAAGCAGTAATAGAGGGCAGTCCTGTTAAGAATTACAATTCAACCTAGAATTTTAAGAGTTTGCAAGGGCAATTCAGAAGCACAAAGACTTTAGAGACATAAAAGTTTTTTTTTAGCTATTTTAAAAACTAAAAATACAACTGCCACTGTTATTACTTATTCTAATTTTTAACAAGTCTTAGAGCAAAGAGATGTTTTAAAGGGGAAGAAAATTATTTTTCTCATAAGTCAAAAATGCCATGCTCCAGGAATCCTTAAATGCACATCTTACCTAGTGGATCAGCTTAATATTCTATTCCAAATCTTTTGCACCATAGAAAACTTAAGTAACTGTTTTTCCCCAACTGTAAAATCCCCTTATGGATTTTATCCATAAGTCATAGAATGGATCAGAATAATCTAAGCCTAGCTATAGTCTAGGAAAATGTAGAAATAGAATCAATTTTTAAAAGATATTTCAGCCTCCAAATCCCTTTTTCCTTTATTACTGATTCTATACAAATCTGATTTATTAATGAAGAAACTTTATGATAGTATATATAGTATTTTCCTTTTGGGAATTTAGAGTACTCTAGCAAGAAAATATCAACTATTCTAATAGTTCTTTAAAAGAGCAATTACTCTTCTCCTAAAAGTGCAGATTTTGAATGAAAAGAAAAAAATAAATTGGATTGATAACTGAATTTGTATTAGTAGGGCAGCCTGGCTAACTCAATTGGTCATAAAATAAAGGTTCAGTACTTTAAAAGACTTGAGCTTTGGTGGAATCATTGGGAAAGAAAAATCCTTACAAAAACATTAATACTGTAGATCCTATCTTCAAACAGTAAATAAATCAATAAGACATGTTTGATTCTGAAAACTGAGGCAATTATGGAGTGAAGAATATAGTACATTTTTAGGAGTCAGAAAGACTGAACTTCAAATATTTCTTTATATGCTAAGTGTCTGGGCCGGTTATTTTACCTATATTTGCCTCAAAGTCCAAGGACTTATTGACAAAATCTTTGAGACATTCATTGGTGTGGAATAGTTCTTTAGGTTGAGGAAATTCCAGATCCTTTTGGCAGTTGTCCTATTCCCAAAGCAGAAGATACTGTTTATGATTCTGAACTGATGTGTAATATACTTAAGGCAAAAAAGGGAATTCATTTTGTTTAAATTTTTCAAATTTCTGTGGCCCATGGCCTTATTTTTCCGTCATTGCCAGACAATGTACTTTGAAGCTTTCTGTGATGATCATTAGGTGTTATGATGCTGAGTTTGGATATGCATGTTTATATATTCTACATGTATCCTATTAACTTATTAATAGTAAGTATTTATTGATATTATTTACTAGTACTTTAATTCATTAGCATAGGGCCTTTATTATTCTTTACTGATAATTTATCTTTTTTTCCTATGCAATCACTCACATATGCAGATTTTTGGGAGAGGAGGAGGAAGGGTCAGGGGAAGAAACTTGACTTATCAGTGTAAATAGGAATTTGCTTCTCACATTAGAGAATTCCCTAGGACACTGAAAGATTGAATGAATTTCTCAGAGTCATACAGCCATCATCTTTTGGAAAAGAGAGATTCGAACACATCTTCCAGACTTGGAGACAAACATATCCATTATACCATACTTTTTTCCAGAAAATTATTTTACCCAACTTTTGATACTCCATATGTTTCTGTCAAAAGCACTAGCCATCTTGCCATATCTTATAGTTCAAGTGATCTACAATAATGAAATCCTTCAGTGATACATGCTCTCCTTTGGACATTTCTCATCTATTTAGACTGACTCTTCTACTGTGTAGCTGAAAATCTAGCTGTTGTGAAAAGCCTATCTAAAAGATGAATGTTACTATGTCTTTATCCTATCTTGGATCTTATCCACATATAACTTCTGGAGGAATTGGATCCTGAGGTGCTGTAGGTAAATATTAGCAATAGAAAATAAAGTTATTCTAATCCCAAATTTTGATTTAAGCCCTCTCTTTCTGTAGTTAGTGGCAAGTAAACAAATATGAAAAGCAATTTAAAGGTAAATGGATTTGGTGGAATTTGTAATTTACCTCATTTACAATGGAACTTTTTTGAAGTTTCCTTTCTTCTTCCTTCTCAATGGATTGAGCTGAAGTTAGTAACTGCAAAGGAGGGAACTTGTCATACCAAAGGGACTTAGAGGAAACTTGGATCTTTTTCATCTTGTAGGATTGTGACATATTACTTCTAAATGTGCAATTCACTCCAAAGAATACCATCCCAAAGCCCCACAATTAAATTGTGGAATTATAAAAAGAAACACAAAATACAAACTTTCCAATTAAGAGAACAATTGCCTTACTGAAGGGTCATTATTGGAGTATACAATACTTACATTCATACAGTGAATGAGGTTTTGGCTTAAGACTACTAATGCTATTGCATCATGAGTAGAAATTTCTTTTCAAGGAGGTCAGGTAGTAATTAACTTTACATTATATTGTTCTGATGACTCAAAAGAGAGAACCTCTAAGGTTTCTGAAGACTCATTTTCTTTCAGTATGACCTTGGGGCCTTTCTTGAAATCTGCTGATACAAACAATTAGGGTCTAATTTGGCAAAGGGATGATGAGGCATGGAGTCTGTCTTTTGGCATGGAAGGTCGGCGCCAGAATGTCTCATGTTTTGAAGACTCAAGTGTCTACTGCTGTGGCCTTTTATAAAAATAAAACAAAAGAAAACCAAAAAAAAAAAAAAAAAAAAAACCAAACCCTATTTTTTAAACTTTTACCAGACCAGAACTGAAGAAATTTAACAGAATAAGAAAATCCAAATGAAATTTCTTCTGTTGATCTTCTAAAGAGGAAGGAATCATTATTCTATACACATAGGATTTTGTTTGATTATTTATCTATTGATTATTTCCTTACATCTCATATATGTTGTTTATACATAATCATTTCCATTTTTTTTTGTTTTTCACTAGCATGTAAACTCTTGAAAACAAGGTAGATTTTTTGGTCTCTCTTTTTATTCCCAGTGACTTTTATGCCTAAAACACAGTAGATGCTTAATAAATCCTTGGGTAATGACTGACTTTCCAATATTCCATTTTGCTCCTTAAATTAAAAAAAATTATTTAAAAAAACAGAAAAACAGAAAAATCAAAAAAGAAATACAAAGCAAAATAAAACAAATCAAAAGAGAATATTTTCATGTGCCCAGCAGAATATCAGGGAAGATTCAAAATATATAACAACAAATACCAATTCAAGAAAATATATATATATATATATATATGTATATATATATATATTTATATACACACACATATATATGTATATATATATGCATATGTGTATATATACATCTATATTTATATATTAGTAGAAGAAATTATATTCATGAGTGTCCATATTTTCTTATTTCCATATAAATTATTCTTTTGTTTTCTGCTGTGCATATTTTTTACTTTATTCTTTTTTCCCCTTTTTATCCCTTCCACCATCCCTAAGAAAGCTATAGTAAAGAAAGGATATATTTATGTATACATATGTACATATATACATATACCCACATATACACACAAACACCATTCCCAACTTACATACGCATACACAGATTTTTCCTATACCTGCTGACTCTTTTAATTTTGCTCCTTAACTTGCTTGTTATTACATAATTTCCTTCCAACCATAGATCCTTCTCTTGCCTCCTTCTCTCACTCTTTGGTTCCATGCTTGCTTATTCCTCCCACCTTATTTCTTTATAGATTTTTGGAGGGTGCTATACCCTTCATGGTATATATGTAATGTTGCTTATTTAACCCATTCCCTATGTGAGTAGGTTTTCAGAACTCCCCTCCTCCCTCTAATGCCTCTGTGTCTATTCTTCCTTTGCTTAGTTGTATAGCATAATTACTATTTTTACCTTAACCCTGTTCCAACCTTTCTTTTGAGCTACCCTAGTGTTGATTTCTCTCTTAAATATATGCTATACATTTCCCATATTAAAAAAAATAAGCATAAACAATTTGTCCATGTTGAGTTCCTTGAAACTGATCTTTGATCTCTTATATGTTAAGTTTTCTATTAAGTTCAAATTTGGTTGATAGAAAGTTTTGAAAATCTGCAAGTTCATTGAATGACATTTTTTCTCATTCAATATTAAAGGTAATTTTGCTAGATATGATATTTTTGGCCATAGCCCTAGTACTTTTGATGGTCAGTAGATGTGATTCCAGAACCTCCAGTCTTTTATTGTGGCTGCTGATAAATCATATACATTGCTAATTGTATCACCAATGTATTTTTTTTCTTGTTTCTTGCAAAATTTTCACTGTGATCTGGAAGTTTTGAAATTTGGCAATAATATTCCTATGTGTTTTCCACTAAGAATCTCAATGAGGTGGTGATCAGTGGATTTTTTCTGTTTCTACTTTCCCCCTCATATTCTACCATTCCAGGACAATTTTCTTGGATTACTTCTTGTATTATCCTTTAAATTTTTTAAACCAACAACTGAAATACCTTACCTGCCTATAGTATTTAAGGTAATGGATGGTTTTTTGAGTTGAAAGGGACCTTGGAGAGCAGCTGGTTCAAATTAGCCATTTTACAAAAGAAGAAAGTGTTGCTCAGAATAGTTAAGAGACTCAACCAAAGGCCAATAAGCAATAAGTTTTAGAGCCAGGAACCAAGTCTTTTCTTACTAATCTGTAATACTGTCAGTAAAATATGTTCAAATATGGATATATATCCCTGGGAAAGTCACAATTTCTGCTTTTTTCCTAACTGTAAAATGGACAATAATAGAACTTAGGACTCTTGAAAGACTCAAATGATATAATACTTGTAAAGCACTTAGCCCAATGCAGGGCACATAGTAGGCATTTAACAAATACATGTTTCCTTCCTTTTCATTTTTCCATTTTTTTCCAACATACTATTTCACTTGATCCAACAATAGTCATATAGGTAAGACATATTTTTTTTCTAATTTCAGAGATTAGGAAATTAAAGAATAAAGAGATATGAAGGTTTTATCTAAGATAACATTACTTAGTAATGAAGAATTATAGAGAGAGTCAGTGAAATAGAAACAGTAGATTAGTGTTTTTCTTAGGTTCATGAGATGTTAGAGATGAAAACAATTTTAGAATTTATCTAGTTTATTCCCATATTTTACAGATAAGGAAACTGAGGTTCACAGAGATAAAATTATTTTCCTAGGGTCACAAAGTGACTTAGTTGAAATCAGGAAATAAAATCGAGTTCTACTTCTAGGCCAACAATAATCCTGTTATTGCATGCTTCTATTATAATTCTTATTCTGTAACAAATGACAGATATGATATAGAAGGAAGAAAGGCAGCAAGAGTTATTCAGTAATTTATAGGAAAAGAAATAGGGGAGGAGTGGCAAAAATAATGTCCTAGGCTATAAATGTCTACACAGCATGATGCAGAGGAGGGTAATGAACAAAATGGTTGTGAAATCTTAACATAAGGAGATAATAAAGGTGAGAGAATAACTAGTAGCCTATGCCTCAATTGTAGTTACAAAATAAGCTTGCATGCATATTTGTGGGGTTTGGGGGGTCAGTCTCAGTTCAGACTGTTGTTTCATCAGCTTAATCCATTAAAGTGGGCAAAGTTCTTCAGGAGCTCTTTCATTTGCCCACAACATTCTATTCTATTAACATCTAGCAAAGATATATTCTAGAGATGGGAATGTGGTAACAAAAGGGTTGCTTTGATTCATCAATTCTAGAAGAATTGAATTGTAATAGAATGGGCAAGCCCACAAATATGCTAAGCCTGAACCTACTGGTGCCAGAATCTCTCATGAAAAGGTCACAGACATTCCTAAGGGTGATATTACCACTAAGACACTTTCCCCCCTTTTAAACTCTGGCCACCATGATATATATACTTGGTTTGTGGACAGTTCTACCCATTTTGTATTTAGTATTTCTTTTTCCTCAGATGAGATTTTTCTTTTGTGAATTCTTGAAGAATGGGACTCTGTATACTC
Source organism: Sarcophilus harrisii (assembly GCF_902635505.1). Lineage (NCBI taxonomy): Eukaryota > Metazoa > Chordata > Mammalia > Dasyuromorphia > Dasyuridae > Sarcophilus > Sarcophilus harrisii. The sequence continues at coordinate 208,862,715 of NC_045428.1, forward strand.
CTCCCAGTGGGCTGCTGTTATAGGCCTCCCTGAGGAGTCAGGGTCTTAAGAATATCAAAAGCTATACCATGAAGAGAGTACTGTCTTAGGTACTCAAAAGAGAAATTTTATTGATGCATATTTTATTGCGCAATATCAGTGCTTACATACAACCAGATAAGCCTTTGGATAGGAGAAATAATGCTTGCATCAAGGATGTCTTTATTAACATTTCACCATCAGGATCTTACTATGCAGATAAGAAAACTAACTTACAAATGCTTCCTTCTTGGCTTTCTCTTTGACATTTTTCTTTGATTAAAAAAAATTATCTCCAGAACTGTGCATAATATTTCATTCAATTTCATGTTCCCTGAAAAGGGGATAGAGACTAGAAATGTGATTTCCCTAATTATTCTTTGGATAAGGCTGGATGAGGAAACTTCTGCTAATCATACAGGTCAGTATTTTCTTTTTCACTTAGAGCTTTAGAGTTGTCTGGGAGCATTGAGAAATTAATTAATTTGCTCAGGGTCACACAACCATAATTGGGGGGTTTGAACCCCAGTCTTCCTAATTCCAGGATTGGCTCTCTTTCCATTGTGCCATATTGCCTCTTCTTCTTGGATACTTTGGGCAAATCATCTTCTTAAAAGCCAAGCTTGATAGAGAGGCAAGGGTAGACCCTATCCAGTTGTCAGAGATACCAAAGAGGGAATGGGTGATGTATCTTTCTCAATTTTTTTCTTTTATGTAATCTCTTAGTATAAGTAGAGTAATGGATAGAGACTCCAAAATAAATTAGGAGATTGCTGACAATTTGAAAGTAGATTTTATGTTTTCATTTACTTAGGAGGAATCACTGAAAGGAACATATCATTGTCAGGGTACATGAAAAATAGAGAGGGTAGAAGGACAAAGGGAAGAGAAATGTCTCAGACCAAAGGCCAAACAGTCATTAAAATGCACTTATATGAACAAGTATCAAGAAAAGAGAGTGGGTCTTTGGATCTAGTGGATTGTAATTCCTTCATGGAATATTGTTATTGACTATATCATACCTAGCAAATACCTAGAAAGATAAATCATGTATATTCTAGATTTTTAAAAAATTATCAGCTAAAGACATTCAATATCTCCAAAGAATGATATTTTTAAAGATCTTTTTTGCCTCTGGTGTAAGATAGAGGGAATATACTAACTATTGCCAATAATTGATTTACTCTACTTTTTTCTTCAGAAAGCAAAACTTTTTCTTTTTTAATATGGAGGCAGGTCTTGACAATAATAAAGAAAACTTATTTATTAGACTCATTTTTTTGGAAAAAAAGGACAGCATTAAAAGATAGTGTTCCCTGTTACTGAATTTTTTCAAAAAGAGACTTGGTGATCACTTAAAAATATTGTAAAAAGAGTGCCCATCCTCACATATGAGGTGGGAGGGTTATCTTCTCAAACCAAGTTCCTATGGTTCCATAAATTAGCATATGCCCTTTATTTCTAGCTTCTCCAAGAGGATGCAATACTTTTAGATGCATTTTTTTATCAAATTTTGAAGAACTTGATTATATAATCCCCTCATATAATTTCACCTTAAAAGTAGTTCATAGTTTTGCAATAGAATTTGGGGGCATGTGCATCTTTTTAGATGACACATCAAAGTAACTCTGGAAGGACTTTTCAATGAATGTTTTTCTTTTAAAGGCTTTGAGAGACAATCCGTAGTTGTATAATTCGGGCATGTTTTGGCAATCTACCAGTCAGTATTTGAAAGGATATTAGCGATGGGACAAAATTTAAACAACAGAGGTCCTTTTCTTCCACTTTCCTCACCCCCCATCTTCATGTTTCAGTGGTCTGTGGAAAGCTTGTTATATAAGTGAACCTAGATTCCTACTGACCAGGTCAAACTCTGTGAAAATATACAAGCCTCTCCAGTCTTTCCATTATATTTTGCCAAATGAGTAAACACTTAAGCTTTATCACTACATACCACAAATAAAAAATGAAGCTGACAGTACAGCTCTAAGAAAAAGAAAAAGACAGACTAATTTGTTGCTTCTTTCATTATTTTCTAGAAACAAAATATTTTAAGAAGTTTGAGATTGAAGCAGCTAGATGGTGCGGTGGTTAGAATACCTGCTCTGAAATCAGGAGGACCTAAGGTCGAGTCCTAACCCTCAACAGTCACTTACCCCCAATTGCTTTGCAAAACACACACACACACACACACACACACACACACACATTCTCACACAAAAACCAACAAGAAGTTTGAGATTGTATGTTAACATTTTCTGTGGGTGATAATAATAGCATAAAGTGTATACTTTATACTTCCCAAGGTACATACAAATTAAGTGACTCCTCCAAGATTATACTTCCAGTAACTAACAGATGTGGAATTTGAATCCAGGTCTTTTTGACTCCAGGACCAACATGGATCAGTACTTTCTTCGATGTAAACAACAAACTCCAAATACAAATGAAAATTATATTAAATGACACTTGAGTTCCACAGAAGTTAAGCTCTTTTACCGTAAGTGACAGAGGTAGAATCTGAACCCTGCTCTTCTTGATTCCAAGTCGATTGATTCCATGCTGCCTTGAAATTTGGCTTACTAGTTTTTCAGTGCAGCAGACATTTGTCCAGTATTCACTTAATGCTTTATGCTCTCTAGGTGCTCTAAGGATATTAAAATTTTAGATAGTATGCATGGTTATAAAAATTTCTTCCGTGAAATGCTTATTTTATGTTTTTTTCAATTGATCCTCATAGAAATCCTTGGAAATAAGCGCAAATTTTGTAAACATATTTTAAAGTCTGGAAATGGTGGGTCAGTAGTTCCTCCTCACTTTGATAAGATGAGGAATAGAGGTTCAGAAAAGTTTCCTGATTTACTCTAGATTTCCTACCCAGGACTATAGAAATTAGAACTGGAAGGCACCTTAGAGATTGTTTAGTTTTACTAAACAGATGAAGGAGTAAATGTTAATCAAAGGAGCAGAGTCTTGCTTGGAGACAGTCTACCAGTGGCATATCAGGAAACTGAATTGTCTCAGGAAGATTCTGAACATCACCTGACAAATAAAATACCAAACACTGGGATCCCTTTTTGAACTAAATTGCTAAGTATTACAACTCTACTGCAGAGAGCACAGCTCTATTGGGCTGGCCACATTGTTTGAATGCCAAATGTACCCTTGCCAAAATTTTTATTTTATGAAGAACTCGCACAAGGCAAGCACTCACAAGATAGTCAGAAAAAGCAATACAAGGACACTCTCAAGAGTGTCTCTTGACACTCTTAAAAACTTTAGAATTGAATGCATGACATGGGAGACACTGGCACAGTATCACCCAGCATGACATGCCCTCATCAGGGAAGGTGCTGGGCTCTATGAGCAAAGAAGAATTGAATTAACTCAGAAGAAATGCAAGATGCACAGATAGGGATCCTTCCTAAATGTTCATAGGGAATATTTGTGTCCAACCTGTGGCAGAGCATTCAGAACTCCATTGGTCTGATCAACCATAGTCAGTTACATTATAATTTGACTCTAACATAGTGATGCCATGTAGGTCCTCTTCCAAAATTAAGGACAACAAGCAGGCCATAATTGTAGTAAGTAACAAAGTCAAGATTTTGGACCAAGTCATCTCACTCTAAATCCAAGAATCCAGTACTTTCTGGTATGCTAAACTGCACAAAAAACAAGGCTTTATGATGGCAAAAATTTAAGTAAATGTCTTTTTTTTTAAATTAGAAGTTAATAGGAGTAATCCTAAATACAAATGTTCTGGTGGAATAGAAATATAAGGGGCACTGAGGGAAAGCTCTGTGCATTAAAGTGACCTCTATTTTTTTCTTAATAAATTTATTAAATAATCTAAAAGAAAAAAAAACTATAGCAAATGTGAGATGATACTTATTCTGAGGGGAAGGAATCTGCCAGATTTAGCCTCAAGCAAGTTTGTATGAAGGATTATAAACTCAAGGAAATTATGCAAAGGAATTCTAAGAAAAGTGATTGCTTATAGTTGCATCAAGGGTTTTCTCATCAGAATTCAAAACTAACCTCTTAGCATGAAGAAAAAAGAAGAAAATAGCTTACAGAAACATGAGGGGAAGGTTTAATAAAATGAGAACTGTGAGAAGTAAAATGCTTTAAAAAACCAAACTATTCTATGACATATTCTTCCTTGGATATCTTTTTTAAAAGCAAGAACCTGATATAGCGTCAGTTTTGCAAGTAGATAGAAATAGTCTATATGGTCATAAATAGTAAGTGTGAACCCACTTCAGCTGATACAGAGAAAATAAGAGACATATAGATTTATAAGTTCATATAGAACAAGAAGCATTTTTTATATATTTGTTCATCTGTTCAATCTGTATGTTCAATTGTTTTCAGTCAGTCTGACTCTTCATCACTCCATTTAGGGTATTCTTGCCTTTTCCTTCTCCAACTCATTTCCAGATGAGGAAACTGAGACAAAAAAGATTATGTGACCTATCCAGAGTCTCACAGCTATTTTATTATTATAGTTTAAACTCAAGAAACTGAGTCTTCCTGACTACTGGTCCAATACTCTACCCATTACACCAGCTAGTTGTCTCATTTTGGAATCTATACAAAATATAGACAGTGCCTTTTCAAATGGTCAAATCAACTGATTACCAATAATTCCTTATGCTATTATAATGATCAATTAATGACTAGTTAACTGGCTCATCTCACAGCCATAAAGATGGAGTTTTAACAAATCAAATGGGGTCATGAGAGAATCAGAAGAATTGTTTGGTGATGGGCCATTGTTTCAATCACCCAAAATAATCATAAAATGAAAATTGCAACATTGATTGTAATATAAAAGATCTATGATTAAATATGGTAATGACTACTACAATCTTTAAAAGAGGAGAAGAGATGAAACAGATATTATGAAACAAGGTATGAATTAGATATTGTAGAAGAGAAAAAGAAGTATACAATCAGTAGAATTAGTGAGCATCTACTATGTGTCTAACTTTGCTAACCATTTCAGGCTATAAGAAAAACTATAAAACTTGGAACAAAAGGTCTCTTCCCTTTCACTCTCCTCACTCTAGTTTATCACTACGAAATTCCTCATGTGGTAGTTTTTTTCTAGTGATGAACATTAGCAAGTTGTCTGTTACTTATAATTTTAGAGATTTGCCTATGGCACTATATTTAGGTGGTTTTTCTAATATTATATATATATATATATACACACATATATATATACGTATATATACACATATATATATATATACGTATATATATATTAGAGACTACTAATGTCTAAATATTCCTGCCTCAAAGAGTGATCTTGTATCTATTATACAGGTAAAATAATTATAATAGTTCTATATGCAAGAATTCCAAGAAATGAAAAGGTCCTAAATGTATAAAATATTTAAATCAGCTCTTTGTGTTGTCAAAAACCTGCAACTAAAGTGAAAAAAATACTGACCGAATTGGGAAATAACTGAACAAATTATAGTGTGTGAATGGGATGCAATAATCTAGTTCTATAAGAAATGAGGAAATAGAGGATTTCAGAGACATAGAAAGACTTGGGTGGACTGATGCAGAATTAAGTGAGCAAAAACATATTAATTATATATATATATAATATGTATATGTATATATACATATCAGATTTAATATCAGAATTATAACAATGAATAATTTTAGTAAACTGTAAATTGATTTTTTAAAAAAATGAATGAACATAACTAGTAGACTAATTTATTCAATAGTATAAGAATAAATAACTTGGAAAACTAAGAACTATGATCAATGCAGTGACCATTTCAGAGGACTGATGATGAAGCATGCTATCAGCATTCTGACAGAGTGGTGATGTATTCAGGATGCAGAATGAGATATATATATATATATATATATATATATATATATATATATATATATATATATATTTTTTTTTTTAAACAGTCAATGAGGGATTTTGTTTTGCTTGACAATGTGTATTTATTATAAGGAATTAGATTTTGCTTTCTTCCAATGGGATAGAGGCGAGAAGGAAATAGAGAAATTTATACATATATATACATGCATATGTATATATTTATGTAATTAAACAATAAAACTAAAAAATAAAAAGTTAAATGACTAAGGTTTATAACATTTTTTATTTGTTTCACAAATCCCTTGATGGCGATTAGAGGATTGTAGAATAAATTTGTGGAGAGTGTTTCAGAGACTGGAAGAGATTATATTATATCTAGAGTCAAGTAATAGCTTCTTTTGTACAATATTTTATACAGATTGGCCTTCTTTCTAGTAAGAAGTTTGCAAGAGTTTGTAAAGAATGTTTTTCAGTGTTCTCTCTCTTATCAGGAAGAATGATTAAATTCTGTCTCATCCTTTAATCTTTCCAAGAAAGAAGAAGTATTTAAAGTGGAAAATAAAGGGGAAATAGAATCTGATGTGGTAGAGAAAAATCCAAATTAGGAGTTCTGAAGGATGAGAGAATGCAACAGAAAACTAGAATAAGAAAGATTACTGGAACCATTTGAGCTGTTCAGAAGACTTTTTTGGGAAGATAACAGACAAGGTCAGTTACTGTTCATATTCAGGTTTTGCTTGAAGAATCTTGAGCCTCTTGGTCTAAAGCTAAAGATACATGGTAGAAGTAGAATTTCTGAGTAGGAAGCAGTTTCTTCTGTTTCATGATAATAATGATCCACAATTTCAAGCAGAAGAGAACACATTTACCACACTCATATTTTAAGGGTAAGAATACTATATATAAAATCAGAATTAAGTCAATTCAATAAGCATTTATTCAATGCCTATTATGTGTCACATACTCAAGTCACAAAGAAAGGCAACAAATCAGCCTTGCTCTGAACCAGAACAGATCCTAATGGGTGAGTTAACATACAAACACATTGTACAAATGAGACCTATCTATATCTGTATTATGTATGTATGTGTATATATATATATATATATATATATATATATATATATATATTTACCTACCTATCTACCTACCTACCTACCTACCTGGATCATCGGTGTGATCTTGAGCAAGTCTTATTACTAAAGGCCTCATTTATTTAACCTATAAAATATGGGGTTCAGGGTGGTCTATGTGTGAATTAGATAATTGCTAATGAGTCTTTTAGTTTTAAGTCCTATTATCCTGTCATTCTACTAGCTACAGAAAGAACAGATAAATTGTAGTAATTAGAGGCTCCCAGCTGAGAGATACCAAAGCAGCCATATGTCAACTTGATAGTGGAGACCAAAGGTTAAGGAATACATTAATCAGTTTAAGAAATTTAAGTGAATTTTTGAATTAAGAAATTTAGTAAAAACAATTTCAATACTTCAAGGATACATGATTTCACCACTGTGGATATTCCTATAGAAGTTGCAAATTGCACAACCTCCACATTTTAATAAGACAGTCTTTGTTAGGGGCCAGAACTCTGAACTTGAAACAAAAGATTCTTACAAGGTACTAAATCAGTGAAATTGAAAGAGACAATAGTTATCTAATTTAGCATGGTTCAGTATGATTGATTTAATCTTACAAGGAGATGTTATGGGCCAGAACTGGAAACAAGGTACTAAGTGAAATTGAAGAGACAATGGCTTAATCTAGTTTAGCACTGATTTAATCCTACAACAAATAATGGTTTCCTAGTGATATAATGATCAGTTTATACTCAGTGTGGGGCATTTAAGTTAGGAGCCTCAGCCAGGATTCAGTTGGGGAGATTCAGAAGCCAGAAAAGGCAGTCGGGGAGAACTAGGGAAGACCAGAGAAGTGATGGCAGTCTTCTTGCCTCCCCCACAGAAATGAAGACACATTCAGGAGGACCTCAGAAAGCTGGTAGAAGCAGAGAAGACAAAGGACTGGTGGCAGGAGCTCAAGCTCTCCGAACCAAAGAGAGAGATAGGCCTCTAAGAAAGCTAACTGGGCCTCAGGAAAGGAGACAAGATTTGGAAAGAGACAATAAAGAATTTGAACTTTAATCCCTGGCTGCACTTATGGTGATTACTGAACTGAAACAAAGGCTGCTTCCAGAGACCCCAAGGAAACCCCAATAAGAGAAGATTACATTTTAGAGAAGAATATTACAAGTCTTCATGAACTAGTATTGTCAGAACAATTATCAATTTAAGGCTATCCTGGTAATAAGCTTCTCCACACTTAGCCAGGCTACACCTTGGACAACAACATTGTCAGTTGGCCAATGGTATAATGGAAAGAAATATTAAAATTAATCAGAAAGTGTAAGATTGAAGAATTATCCTGAGATAGCCCAATTAAGGTACAGGAAATGTCACTTTTTTGATAAGAAAAATATTAAGAATAGAAATAAGGCTTGAAGAGAAATGTTCAAGTGGTAAGATAGGGGAAAAATGTGCTGAAAAATCTATCCCAAGTAGTAAGGGAATTTAATAATGAATTCTTTTATTTCTATAAAAGGTAATGGTAAATTAGGGAACATTTTAATAGAAAAATCAATAAATCCACAAGAAATTCTGGGAACTTTTATCCTATTAGTTAAGCTTCCATTGCTTTGCTGAGAAAGAATACTATAGATACCAACAAATTTCCAATATGAAAAGGAAAAAAAAATAAATGATATTGCATTATCCTTGCTGAGGGAAAACAAATCAAGCTGGAAACAATGAATTTATTTTGGATACAATGTTCAAATTAGTGAAAGAAGAAATGATAGCTGTTGGACAATGTTGTACTATAATTTGTTATCTCAGGCAATGAAGTTATAATTGCTTATTGATAACAATTACCTGAGTGAGAAAGAGTTTGATTCACTGGATTCTATCTATATATTTTCCCCTGACTCTGTGAAAATAATGTTTGAGGTTATTGGATGAGATTTCCGAGCTCTGGCATTAATTCTCTTTGACTTTGAAATTCCATTCAATTCCTGTATCTTTAGTTCTGAGAAAAGAATTGCTACCTAAATAAAATATTTAGAATTTCATTTTCTTTGCTTAAGGGAAAAAAAAACCTCAGCAACATATCACCATAAGTTACTTATTCATTTTCATATTGTCATTTGATTTTTGAGAATTAATGGAATAAAAGAATTTTAAGTTATTTGGTATATTAAGACCATAATAACAAAGGATATATTCAGGAATATATTGTGAAAGTCTTCTTAATCAGGTTTATATTACTACAGATCATAGACAATCAAGGAAAATGTATGGATAATATATACGGCATGAGTTTATTTATTTTAATTTATTAATTGAGCAATATGAGTTAGGTAACTCTCCCACTCTCAGAAAGGTATTGCTAATATAATTGAAGTTCTTGTGAAACAGATGAAATCAAATAAAAAAACAGATTTTTGAAATCTGTAATGGTATCTAAGGCCAAGAGAATACATTTGGTACCAGTGAAGAGACCTATAGGATTAATGAATAAGGTAAAAATAAAGATCAAGTCATTGATATTTATGTTATGGTTTCTATATTAATATGATTCAAATATTTATAGCCATGAGATGAATTACAAGTGATAAAAGTCTAAAAATGGAAAAAATGCTCCTTGAGTATAAAGGATTGGGCTGCTGCACCTTCTTCCTATCCACTTTTGGCTCTCTCTCAGCTCTGGTCCCATGGATATGTTGGTTTAGTTCAGTCCTGGGAAAGTTAGGCTCTAATAAGAAGGGTTAGCTACCTTTTCCCATATTCTTTGACTCTGCCTTCATTGTGATAGTAATGAGAAAATTACTTATCACTTATATTTAATTCATATTTAAGCTCTTCTCAAAGTAGAGAGTAGAAGGGTACCAAAAGTATACTTTAGGATTGTATAGGAAGGCTATTAACATAAAAGAAACATTTAACATACACAGGACCACAAGAATACATGGATAGAAAACTTAAACAAGAATTAATAAGTAGTGTTACACTCTACAGGGAGATGGATGTTTAAAAATAACAAGAGGTGATGTAATTTATAGAATTGCTGAATAGGCATTTCAGCTTTGCATTATCTAAACAGTTTCCTCCAGGTTCATGTCTTTTGGAAAGCTTGGTTTTCCAAAAAGAAGGTTGAACACTTCCCTCTGAAAATGATTAGCTTCTTTAGTACAGAAATTCTCCCTATCATCATTCAACTTTGACTAATAAATCCACTCTTGAATTGTAATGTCCATTTTAGGATTATTGTACTATTACCCATGATAAGTCAAAGAAGTATGAAATAGAAACAGTAATTAGAAACTTAGGCTCAAATATGTTTAATAACTGAGTCTTTGCCTTAGTTGCCTTATAGAAGCACCTATTATGCTCATGGGGTTGGAGGAAGGTCAAACTTCCCTATCTTATGCAGAATTCCACAGAAGATCTGGGTTCATATCTGGCTCTGCCATTTATTAGCATTATTTAAAAAAAGGAATTTAAAGTCTTTGAACGTCAGTATCCTTATTTATAAAATGAGTCTACTGCATAGAATTGTTTTAAAGATCAAATTAAATGAATGTGCCTTAAAAAACTGTAATATATTATGTTAATACAAAATGTCATGGTGTCTGATACATAGTAGTACATGGTTAATAGTAAATGATTGTTGTTGATGATAATAATACTTAAATAATACTTTCAAAGATGTATGATTTCAGTAGTTTGAATGTTCTCACTCTTATATATTCCTCCTTAGTTGTCACTTATGAGTTTCTTTGACTATAATAAACTGTTATATGACAATACTTCTGGTGGGATAAGCTAAGTAACAGAATTTAGCTAGTTCTGGAATTATTGCCAGGTATGTACCCGGAGCCTTTCCAGTTTAGTAGGATCTTCCAGAGTTAATATTATATGATGACATACTTGAAGAGCTCAAGATTACCTTTGCTTTTGCATCAAGGATTGGAGAAAGTTTTAAGTAGAGATTATTTATGAATTCAATTATAAAATATTCATTTACATATAGCACATTCACCACTGCTCTATTCTTTCCATGGTTAATAATCTCCATGTCCTTTGTCTTGCATTCCTTGGTCCAAAATCAGAAAAGAGAATAGTAGCAATATAGGATTCAGTGACATTATCATTTAATACCATATCAGAGCTCTGTCTTCCATACAATGAAATATAATAACAAAGCATTTACACAGTATTTAGAAATGTACTTTTCTTAATACTTTTTTCACTATTTTTTTGTTTTACTACTTTATTGTTTATTTTTAATTGGAGATTTTTTTTTCCTTTTTGTCCTTCAGGGCTTTCTAATTATCATGGCATTCACTGGAGACCTATTTGTCTTCTCTTGATGCTTTCCAGAGAGTTTCAGAATTCTTATATAAGAGTCAGCATTATTTATTGATCTTTCTCATCCCTGTCTCCCCTTAACTGCAAAAAGCCACCCTGTTGCCTTATAAGGTAAAATGAGCCCAGAGATCACTAAGTAGTCTCAAAGTAGAGGATAATAGATCTATCCTGAGACAATTTCAGAAGCTTGATTTCTGTTTTCTTTCAGGTGGAAATGAGGGAAAGTAAAGATCCTTCAGAATAACAAGTTCAGTCAGAACTCACTTACAAAACAATCTCTAGGTAGTTGTGAGTCCCTGGGTATCCCACAACTATTTTTTATGTTTCTTCATGAATATCTACACTGAATCTTCTTGCACAATCAGTTAAAACAGCAATGGATGCTTAACATGATGTATCTGCATCCTTGAGATGACATCCTGTCACAGTGGGAGGATGTTCCGAGTGACAGGTGGCACTCTATTTATTATTATGTCTTTGCACATGTTGGTACTGTCTCACCCAAAACAGTGGGGCTTTGATTCTTCACTCTTTTGCTTGAACTCACTCCTCAGAGTTTGGCTTTGATTTTGTGGCATGCTAGGCATTGCTGTAATTCCAAACATTCACAGGAAGGATAAATAGTAAATTATTGATTTTTTTATTTTTTTTAGGCTGGGGTAAAGCCTGGGAAATGAACTTGGAAGCGAGCTTAAACTCATCTAAGGAAAGTCCCTCTCCTCACACCATAAATGAACCTTGTTGTTTGAGACACAATTTTCTACCATTCCATATATTTCCTTTCCCATAGCCACTCCTAAAAATAGAAGATAATGAACAGAGGTCACAATGTGCGCTCTCTTAGGCTGGTCGTATATTTTAATCCTACTTGTCTCATTGTGCCACATTCTGGTTCCGATGGGTTTCCTGGTTTAGTATTCAGAGAGCTAATTCATTTTGTTGCTGGCAGCACTGCATTAATGATCAAGCTCCGACAATGAACACTGTCTGCATAACAAATGTGTCTTTCTGGAGCTGCAGTAAATACAAAGTGATTAACATGGAATAACTGCTCCAGCCAACTCTCCCTCTCTTGCTTTTCAGTGAATACCAGTGTTTTTATTTAACCCTGCATTTGTTCTATCTGAAATGACTTTTTCTGTATTCTCCCCCTGTCCTTTTCCTGAATTCAAAAATAAGCCCCATATACCTTGGGGCACTCTGTTACTGAGTATATTTCTCTTGGACTGCTTCCTTTAGCACACTGGATGCAAATGATTATTAAATACTCTCTTCCTTGTTTCTGACATTTACTAAGGCAGAAGCATCAAATGGAGCTAAATCACTCCTCACTTCTTCTAACCAGCCTAATCCAATCAACCTTTCCCAATGAAGATAATAGATCTGAGTGGGATAATGTTGTAATTTTGAACTATCTTTTTATTCATGAAGGGAAATGAAGGAACTGAAGTTAAATGGGCATAGGGGCAGGGAAAAATGCAAAAAGAATATTAGAAACCTAGAGGAAGGTAAAAAATTACCTCTCTCTTTCTCTCTCTTTTTTCCTCTCCCTCCCTTCCTCTCTCTTTACCCCCTTCTTTTTTTCTCTTAATCTTGATAATCTGAACGAGATCATCACAATAAGAAAACTGAGATTATTTTATTCTTTGAGAGAGAGGATGGATCTAACAGTACATTTGTGTCTCCTTGTTCTTGCCTCAGGAAATCCCCACATTCGATATGATGAGGGGAAAGTTGAGGAAGGAGATACAGAAACAGAAAGAGTTAAGTAGAAATACAGAAATAGAGATAATTATGGATAGAGAGGGAAAGATAGAGATAGAGAAAGACAGAGGGGGGTGGGGGCGGTGGGGGCATGAGGAGAGAGACTACAAATACTTGGAAGTATTGGTACACTCTGACATAACTCAGTAGACTGACATAAGTTTATATCGACCAGTGCTCTGCTTCTTGCATTTCTCTTGTCATCTCATCTTGACTCAATATAATGTGCCAAAAGCTTCAGTTCTCTGCTCCAGAGCAGTCTTTTAGAAATGGAACTTTATTGGAAAAAATATTATTCAGGAGGGCCTAAGTACTTTTTTTTTCTTCCACCAAAGCACTGCTGTGGGCATTTATTACTCATATGTACCTTTCAATGTCTAGAAATTTTCCTCATTTAGACCAAAATATGAAGCTTTTTAAAAGTGAGTAGAGAAATGGCATGTTTTGTGCAATGACAACTATCTCCTTGAAGGTTTTCACTTGCACTTAAAGGAAGAACATCATTTAAGAGTTAATTTTTAAAACTATTAATGCTGATTCATTTTAAATCCCCTTTTCATCTCCCTCCTCAATGAAGTGAATATATACCAGAATTCCCAGGGTATTTAGAGGACATTCCTTAGCTTCTCATAGTACTCTATGGGACATTTCCCCTTAATCAGTCAGTCACAAGAATATATTAAGTATTTGCTATTTGCTATATACTATATTAAGTTTTGAGGATACTACGAAAAGAAAAAAAAACATGATCCTTGCCTTCAATGATCTCATATTTTAATGAGGGAAACTATAAATAAAAAATAAGGTATATACAAGATATACATAAATACAAGGTAATATTAGAGGGAGGGCACTTGTATTGAGGGGTATCGTGGGACAGGGAAAGGACTCTTGTTTATAATACAAACCAAAGTACTTATCAGCAGTGCATATACAACCAAAAATTGGACAAAGTATAAAATATAAGTTCATGCCCCATAGAGTGTTGTGAACATGATCAAGCTTAATTTATAATCATTTCCTTCCTTTCTAACAAAAATTGTGGCCACAGAATCATAATTATTTGATGAATGAAGGGTGGTATGAGAAACTGGGAAGGAAAAAATTCAGAGGTAGAATGGAGGTAAAACAAGTGAGAAATTTTCCTTAATAATAATTTTGGAGCCATGGATGATATCATATCTTAGGCCAATTTAAATAAGACTAATGAATTTGTTCATTTTTTAAAAATCAGAATTGTCCAGCTGCAGTGGCCTGGCTCTTATGGTATGTGTGTTTTCAGGAGGATTTGGGGTGGGAGGGTTATAAGGACAGGGGATGTCTTCTGCACAGAGAGTGTCACAAAATTGCTGAACACATGGCTTCACCTGGTGGACAAATTATGCATTACATTGTTTCAATGGTTAATAAATTGAGTTTTAGGCTTAGAAAAGATTGTCAACATAGATTGCTTGGACTACTCTGGTAGCCCAGATGTAACATGAAGTAGCTATAAAATGCATGTACAGCCTTAATCTTTGGCACTAAAATCACTGAAAAACTGATTTCATGACTCATTTCCAAAGGAAAATGGAGTAAAAATGATGGGCATTATTTGATTGAAGCATATTAAAACAATGAATTATTTGCAAGGAAAAAATTAGAATTATTATTAGAATTAGAATTAGAAATATATATATATATATATATATATATATATATATATATATAATTTAGTATTTTATTTTCCTCCAGTTACATGTAAACACAATTTTTACATTTGTTTTAAAAACTTTTGAGCTCCAGATTCTCTTACTCCCTCTCACTCCCTAGCCCATTGATAATGCAAGCAGTTTAATATAGGCTACACATATGTAGTTATGCAAAACACTTCCATAATAGTCATGTTGTAGGGGGGGAAACGTACAACAACAAAAAAAATCCTCTTAAGAAAAATAAAGTAAAAAAAAGTATGTTTCAATCTGCATTCACACACCATCAGTTCTTTCTCTGGATGTAGTTAGAATTCATAAGTCTTCAGAGTGTCTTGGATCATTGTATTGCTAAGAATAGTTATATTTTACAATCTTGCTGTTATTTTGAAATGTAGAACATTTCCTTTGCATCAGCTCATGGAAGCCTTTCCAGGTTTTTCTGAGAGTGCTGTGTTCATTATTTCTTAAAGCACAAGAGTGTTCCATCACAATTTAGTCTGCCATTCCCCAATTGATGGACATTTTTCCATTTCCAATTCTTTGACTTCCCAAAAAAAGCTGCTATAAATATTTGTTTGTAGTGTAAGTCTTTTTATTTTTGTTTTTTATTTCTTTTTGGGATACAGTCCTAGAAGTGGTATTGGTAGCTCAAAAGGTATGGATGGTTTTTATAGCCCTTTGGACATAGTACCAAATTGCATTATAGAATGATTGAATCAGTTCATGACTTCTCCAATACACACTAATATCTCACTTTTTCCATATCCCTTCCACCATTTATCTGTAATGTTCTTTGGTGAGGTTTTCTTGGGGTCTCTGAGGCAGCCTTCATTTCAGTTCAGGAATAACTGCAAGAGTAGCCAGGGGTTAAAGTCCAAATCCTTTATTATCTCTTTCAAAGTCTTGTCTCCTTTTCTGGGACCCGGTTAGCTTTCTTAGAGGTCTATCTCTCTCTTTGGTTCCCAGAGCTTGAGCTCCTGCTGCCAGTCCTTTATGTTCTCTGCCTCTGCCAGCTTGTTGAGATCCTCCTGAATGTGTCTTGGTTTCTGTGGGGGATGCAGGAGGACCACCACCACGGTCTCTGTCTTCCAGTTCTCATTCTGGCTGATTTTATCCCAGCTTATATGCTCTCTTATCAAAAGTGTGAATCTTGTAGAACTATCATAAGTATTAAGTACATGTACCAAACTAGAGAACTGTTAAGCACCATGCTAAACTAGATAACCATTGTCTCTATCAATTCCACTGACTTAGCCCCTTGTAAGAATCCTTTGTTTCAAGTTCAGAGTTCTGGCTCATATTATCTCCTTTCTTTTGTTTTTATAACATAGGTGGTCATGACCTCCCTGACTTTTCAAGGAGGTGAGAACCCCAAAGAAGGAGGTGATCACACCTTTCCTGACTGTTCCAAAAAAGGGTGAAAACACCATAAAAACACCATAAAAGGGAGGGTGATCATGCCCTCTCTAAAGTCTCAGGAAGGAAGATAAAAACACCAAAGGAAGTGGGAAATCAAATCAGATTAGCGGGTTTCTAAAGGGTCTCACTCTTAAAACAGGTACACATAAATCCATCAATATGGGAGATATTACACATAATTACATAAATTACATAAGCACATAGTAACACAGATTAGTAGTGATATGATAAATAACATGAATCAACATGAGGAAATATACATGTCCATAAGTCCTAGAAATAGTCCAAAAGGAATTTATTATCTATTACTTCACATGTGTAGAGAATCCAGTTATTCCTGCAAGTTTTGAAGTCCTCCAATAGTCTCATCAACAATTTTTTATCTCAGGAGATCCAATGATTCCTGCTGGTTTTAAAGTTTGGAAATAGTCTCGTTATCAGCCATGCTCTTTCAGTGTCAGATGTTTCTTAGGTCTTCTCCTTTGTTTTGAGGTTTTCCTCTTTTTTTCCTGTCTCTCTCTAGGTGCTTATTGGCACCCATCTGATTTCTTCTCCATCTGTAGAGATACAAGAAAACCCTTTCTTCCAAGCAGATAACCTATCTAGTCCCTTCTATTTACCGTTTTCTAAATCTCTCTTCATCACCTGGCAATTACATTGGAGTTGCTGGCATTGGACACTTGCCCTTCTGTTGGGTTAAAAAAGCCTGTATTCTCCCCAATTGTGATCCGTTTCTGCTATCTGATTGTTTTTCTGCTGATTGATCATGTAACCCCTTTTTCCCATCTGATTGCTTTTTTGCTGATTGATCACATCAGAGTCCTGAACTTCTAAAGGTATAACCTCAGCTGCCATCATGTCCCACCTGTCTTTTGTTTGATATCTTGGAGCTGGGCCCTGCCTCTCATTTACCTGGGTCAATCTACATTCTGAGGCCCAGTGGAAATCTTGGTTGCATTTTTGGACATAGGGTTTTGGGTCTTCTCTTACCCTGTTTTCTCACTCTATCGCTATATATACATTGAGCTTTCAGATGTCCACTTTTTCCACATCGAAAACATTGACAAGTCTCTCTAGAAGTCCTTGCCAAGAGGAGCCCTGTCTTCCCATGTCAAAACATGGGTCATAGGCTGAGTATAATAAGCATTTGTGCCCACTGTGGCACAGCATCTTATGATCTCCTCTAAAGGAGCATCTTTGTGTAGTCCCCATATAATTCTTCTGCAAACCTCATTAGCATTTTCCTTAGCCAGTTGTCTTATCATAATTCTTGTAGCTGCATTTTCTCCAATATTTCTTGTGACAACTGTTTGCAAACGTCCCACAAAATCAGCAAAAGGTACCTTGCTCTATTCTTGTGAAGGTTTCCCTTCGATCTTTCCCTGGGAGGGTGTTCTAAGCTTTTCTAGCAGCAGTAGCAATTTGCTTATATGCTCCTATGGGGTAATTAGTCTGTGCTGAATTGTCTGCGAACTGACCTTCACCTGCTAGTTGGTCAAAGGTGATTGTTTGTTTTTTTTTTAATAGCCTTTTATTTACAGGATGGGTAACTTTACAGCATTAACAATTGCCAAAACTCTTGTTCCAATTGTTCACCTCTTACCCCCCCACCCCCTCCCCTAGATGGCAGGATGACCAGTAGATGTTAAATATATTAAAATATAAATTAGATATAATAAGTATACATGACCAAAACATTATTTTGCTGTACAAAAAGAATCAGACTCTGAAATATTGTACAATTAGCTTGTGAAGGAAATCAAAAATGCAGGTGTGCATAAATATAGGGATTGGGAATTCAATGTAATGGTTTTTAGTCATCTCCCAGAGTTCTTTTTCTGGGCATAGCTAGTTCAGTTCATTACTGCTCCATTAGAAATGATTTGGTTGATCTCAAGTTGCTGAGGATAGCCTGGTCCATCAGAACTGGTCATCATATAGTATTGTTGTTAAGTATATAATGATCTCCTGGTCCTGCTCATTTCACTCAGCATCAGTTCATTAAGTCTCTCAGGCCTTTCTGAAATTATCTTGTTGGTCATTTCTTCGAACAGTAATGATTCCATAATATTCATACACCAAATTTATTCAGCCATTCTCCAACTGATGGACATCCATTCAGTTTCAGTTTTTAGCATCCTACGAAAAGGGCTGCCCAAACATTAGATGCGCATACAGGGTCCCTTTCCCTTTCTTTATAATCTCTTGGGATAGTAATCCCAGTAGTAACACTGCTGGATCAAAGGGTATGCACAGTTTGATAACTTTTTTGAGCATAGTTTCCAAACTACTTCCTCCAAAATGGTTTGGATTCGTTCACAACTCCACCAACAATGCAAGCAATGTCCCAGGTTTCCCGATCCCCTCAACAATCATATTATTTTTTCCTGTCATCTTAGCTCAATCTGACAGGTGTGTAGTGGTATCTTAGAGTTGTCTTAATTTGCATTTCTCTGATTAATAATGATTTGGAGCATCTTTTTTTTTTTTTTTTTATTTAATAGCCTTTTATTTACAGGATATATACATGGGTAACTTTACAGCATTAACAATTGCAAACATCTTTGTTCCAATTTTCACCTCTTACCCCCCCCCCCTCCCTAAATGGCAGTATGACCAGTAGATGTTAAATATATTAAATATAACTTAGATACATAATAAGTATACATGACCTAAAACATTATTTTGCTGTACAAAAATAATCAGACTCTGAATTATTGTACAATTAGCTTGTGAAGGAAATCAAAAATGCAGGTGTGCATAAATATAGGGATTAGGGAATTCAATGTAATGGTTTTTAGTCATCTCCCAGAGTTCTTTTTCTGGGTATAGCTAGTTCAGTTCATTACTGCTCCATTAGAAATGATTTGGTTGATCTCGTTGCTGAGGGATGGCTGATCCATCAGAACTGGTCATCATCTAGTATGTTGTTGAAGTATATAATGATCTCCTGGTCCTGCTCATTTCACTCAGCATCAGTTCGTTAAGTCTCTCAGGCCTTTGTAAATCATCCTGTGGTCATTTCTTACAGAACAGTAATATTCCATAATTTTCATTTACAACAATTTATTCAGCATTCTTCAACTGATGGACATCCATTTCAGTTTCCAGTTTCTAGCCACTACAAAAGGGCTGCCACAAACATTCGTGCACATACAGGTCCCTTTCCCTTCTTTATAATCTCTTTGGGATATAATCCCAGTAGTAACACTTGCTTGGATCAAAGGGTATGCAGTTTGATAACTTTTTGAGCATAGTTCCAAACTACTCTCAAAATGGTTGGATTCGTTCACAATTCCACCAACAATGAATCAATGTCCCAGTTTTCCCATCCCCTCAACAATCATTATTTTTTTCCTGTCATCTTAGCCAATCTGACAGGTGTGTAGTGGTATCTTAGAGTTGTCTTAATTTGCATTTCTCTGATTGATAATGACTTGGAGCATCTTTTCATATGACTAGAAATAGTTTCAATTTCTTCATCTGAAATTGTCTGTTCATATCCTTTGACCATTTTTCAATTGGAATGAGCTTTGATTTTTATAAATTAGGTTAATTCTCTATATATTTTGAAATGAGGCCTTTATCAGAACCTTTGACTGTAAAAATATTTTCCCTAGTTTGATTGCTTCCCTTCTAATCTTGTCTGCATTAGTTTTGTTTGTACAAAAACTTTTCAGTTTGGTATAATCGAAATTTTCTATTTTTGATATTAATGATCTCTAGTTCTGCTTTGGTCATAAAGACCTTCCCTTCCAGGCAGGTCTGAGAGGTAAACTATCCTATGTTCCTCTAATTTATTTAATAATTTCATTCTTTATGCCTAGGTCATGAACCCATTTTGACCTTATCTTGGTGTACAGCGTTAAGTATGGATCAATGCCTAGTTTCTGCCATATTAGTTTCCAATTTTCCAGCAATTTTATCAAACAGTAAGTTCTTATCCCAAAAGCTGGGATCTTTGGTTGGTCAAGACTAGGTTGCTAGTATTGATGACTGTTTTATCCTTGAACCTAATTATTCCACTGATCAACTAATCTATTCCTTAGCCAATACCAAATAGTTTTGGTAACTGCTGCTCTATAATTAATTTTAGATCTGGTACAGCTAAGCTCACCATCATTTGATTTTTTTTTATTAATTCCCTTGAAATTCTTGACCTTTTGTTTTTCCATATGAACTTTGTTGTTATTTTTCTAGGTCATTAAAATAGTTTTTGGGAGTCTGATTGGTATAGCGCTAAATAAATAGATTAGTTTAGGTAATATTGTCATCTTTATTATATTTGCTCGCCCTATCAAGAGCATTTAATATTTTTCAATTGGTTAGATCAGACTTAATTTGTGTGAAAAGTGGTCTGTAATTTTTGCTCATAAAGTTTCTGATTTTCCTTGGCAGATAGATTCCTAAATATTTTATATTATCAGTAGTTACTTTAAATGGAATTTCTTTGTAACTCTGACTGTTGGATTTTTGTTAGTGATATATAAGAATGCTGATGACTTATGTGGGTTTATTTTATAACCAGCAACTTTGCTAAAGTTGTGGATTTATTTCTAATAACTTTTTAGTGCAGAATCTCTGGGGTTCTCTAAGTATACCATCATGTCATTGGCAAAGAGTGATAATTTGGCTTCCTCATTGCCTATTCTTATTCCTTTAATCTCTTTCTCAGCTCTTATTGCTATAGCTAGATTTCTAATACAATATTAAATATAACAGTGATAGTGGGCAACCTTGTTTCCTCAGATCTTATTGGGAATGGTTGCAGTTTGTCTCTCATTACATATGATGCTTACTGATGGTTTTAAATAGATGCTGCTGATTATTTTAGGAAAGTCCATTTATTCCTATACTCTCAAGTGTTTTTAATAGGAATGGATGTTGGATTTTATCAAATGCTTTCTCTGCATCTATTGAGATGATCATATGGTTTTTGTTAATTTGGTTATTAACATGGCCAATTATATTGATAGTTTTCGTAATATTGAACCAGCCCTGAATTCCTGGTATAAATCCTGCTTGATCATAGTGTATTATCATGGAGATGATTTTCTGTAGTCTTTTTGCTAATATCTTATTTAAGATTTTAGCATCAATATTCATTAGGGAGATTGGTCTATAATTTTCTTTCTCTGTCTTCAGCCTACCTGGTTTAGGTATCAGTACCATGTCTGTGTCATAGAAGGAATTTGGTAGGACTCCTTCATTCCCTATTTTATCAAATAATTTATATAGCATTAGGGCCAATTGTTCTTTAAATGTTTGGTAAAATTCACATGTAAATCCATCTGGTCCTGGGGATTTTTTCTTAGGGAGTTGTTTAATTGCCTGTTCTATTTCTTTTTTCTGAAATGGGACTATTCAAGCATTTACTTCCTCCTCTGTTAGTCTGGAAGTCTGTATTTTGAGGTATCATCCATTTCACTTAGGTTATCAAATTTATTGGCATAAAGTTGAGCAAAATAACTCCTTATTATTTCTCTAATTTCCTCTTCTTGGTGGAAAGTTCTCCTTTTCATTTTAAGACTACTAATTTCATTTTCCTCCCTCCTTTTTCTAATCAGATTTACCAAAGGACTTATCTATTTTATTGGCTTTTTCAGAGAACCAACTCTTAGTTTTATTAATTACTTCAATAGTTTTTTTACTTTCAATATTTTTAATTTCTCCTTTTAATTTTAGAATTTCAATTTAGTATTTGATTGGGGGTTTTTAATTTGGTCTTTTAGTTTTTTAGTTGCAAACCCAATTCATTAATCTTTTTCTTTTCTCTGTTTTATTCAATAGGTCTCTCTAAGGATTAAAATTCCTTTATGTTCTCCTTTGGACTGTTCATCCACTAATTTTTTGGTATGATGTTCTCATTGTCATTATCTTGAATGAAATTATTAATTGTATCTATAATTTACTGTTCACCAATCATTCTTTAAGATGAGATTATTTAGTTTCCAATTACTTTTTGGTCTATATTCCCCTAACTTTTGTGAATTAGTGTTTTATTGCATCATGAATCTAGAAAGTTTTTTAATAGCATTTATCTAGTTCTGCTTTCTTCATTTAATTTTGAGTTGGTCTTTATTGTCCTATATTATGGTTGCAATTTTTAATTAGGTTCCATGTAGACTGCTGTGAAGATAAGTATTTCTTCTATCTCCATTCAATTTTCTCCAAATGATCCATACATGACCTAATTTTTCAATGTATTCTATTTTGCGTGTTTTAATTTCTTTCTTATTTTTGTTTTGTGGTTTGATATTGTCTATTTAGATGCAGGTATGAGATTTTCTTTTACTATTACAGTTTTGTTGTATCATTTCTTGTTGCAACTTGTAACTTCTCTTTATGGAAGTTGTAGTGCCATACCATTGGTGCATATTATTATGAATTGATATTGCTTCGTTGTTTATGCTACCCTTTAGCGGATGTAGTTTCCTTCCTTATCTCTTTTAATTAGATCAATTTTTCTTTTGTGATCGGAGATAGGATGTACCCTCTTTTTATTCACCCTTGAAGCATAATAGATTTTGCTCCATACCTTTAACTTTCCTTATTATCCCCCTGCTTTAAATGGTAGTTTTCTTTAAACAACATATTGTGTTTGCTTTTGATCCAGTCTGTATAGCCTCCTCTTTATGGGGAGTTCTCCCATTCTACATTTAGGTTAAATTTCTAACTCTGTAGATTTCCTGCCATCCTATTAACCCTCCAGTTGTGCTTTACTTATTCTTTGCCTCTCCCTTCAACCCGTCTTTCCCTTTTAAACTTATGTACTTCTTGTCACATGTACTTATCCTCTTTATAATCCCTCCTCCCCTTTGAGTTCTTTTCCTTCCTTCCTTTATCTTTTAGTTTTCGCTTTTCCTCTCCCACTTTTTAATGGGCAGGAGAATTTTTTCTAAAACAAATGTCAATTATTTTTTCTTTGGCCAACTCTGATGAGAGTAAGATTCACATGTTTCCTCCTCTCTAAATTCTTCCTCAGATATGATAAGTTTCTTTAGCCTCTTTGTGAGGAGTGGTTTCCTCTTTTGGTATCCCTCCTTTCCACCTGTATTCTGCCATCGATCCTTTTTCATATCTACTTCCTTTTTATGTATATATCAGTACAATCAAATTTGTACAATGTATTCTTTTTGTATAGTTACACAACAGAGTATACAATTCTCAAGAGTTATTTTACCTTTTCTGCATTCTCTTGGAGTTCTATGCTGGAATCAAATTTTTGTATAGTTCTGGTTTTTTCTTTCAGAAACAAATGAGATCATTTGTTTCATTAAATATCCATCTTCTTCCTGAAGTAAAATGTCAACAGTGGGTAGTTTATTCTTGGCTGCATCTCAGTTTTGTGCCTTTCTGAATATTTTCCAGGCCCTTCTTTCCTTTAATGTAGAGGCAGCCAGATCTTGGGTGATCCTTTTGTGGCACCTCGGTATTTAAATGGTTTTTTTATGCTTTGTAATAATTTTTCCTTAATTCGATTAGTTCTGAAATTTTGTACATATTCCTTGGGTTTTTTCATTTATAAGTTTGTTTTTTAGAAGGTTTTTCGATAATTCTGTCAATTCTATTTTACCTTCTGTTCTTTATTTACATCTGGACCAGTTCTCTTTGATGTATTTCTTGTAAAATGTATTTCTAGTTTCTTTTTTTTCATCATAGTTTTCAGAAAGTCAATAATCCTAGATTATCTTCTCCTAGATCTATTTTCCAAGTCTGTTCATTTTCAGTAGATAATTCATGGTTTTTCTAGTTTGTCATTTTTGTTTTTGTTGACTTTATGTTCTTTTGCTGTCTGCAATGAGATCATTGAGTTTCTGATTTGTTCAGTTCTAAGTTTTAAAAATGTATTTTTCTGTCATTAGCTTATGTTCTTCTTTCTGTATATGTCATGAGTTTTAAAATGTATTGGTTTGGTCTGTAGAATGGTTTCCATTTCACTAATTTTTTTTAGTGAATTATTATTCTTTTCAATTCAGATCCTATGTGGTTCTTGACGATGTTCTTGTCTTTCCAATTCAGGATCCGACTTATCTTGCAGCTTCTTTGTCTTTGTCAATTCCTAAGATGCCTACTTTCTAGTGAGATTGTTATTTTTCAATTCACATCTTACTTTCTGGATTTATTTACTTTTTCAATTGTATTCTCAGGAAGTTGTTGCTCTCTTGTAGACTTCTCTTTCCTTTGCCCCATTTATCTTCTAACTCTCTTTTGAGACTTATTAACTGGTCTCTTCTATGAGAGCATCAGTAAAGGAGGACAGTCTGATATTTTTGCTGTTTGAGGTCTCTTCAAGGTTTGCGACCTGTTCTTTTCTGCATTGAAGCTTCATCGTTCCTTTTCATCTTTTGATTCATGTTTTGAAAAGCCTTTTTAGGAGTATGAGATTTCCTGGCAAGTGAGTGTTACTAGCTTTACTCTGCAGCAGGGAAGATGTAAACGATTTCCACTCAGAATGGCTGATTTTGGCTCTGAGTGAGAGTTTCCTTCCCCCAACAGGAAGTGGATTCAGCACTGGACGAGCTATCAAACTGCTTAGTAGGGCTGAGTGGAGTTGATCTGCTAGAGACTAAGGGGTGAAGTTCACTTGCCCCAGGCTGGAGCCTCTTGGGACTTGATATTCAGCTGACTGCGACCAGACCAGACCGGAAACAGACCTGCCCAGAACTCTCTAGTGTCTGCTGCCATGCAAATTGGCCCTGGAAACTCTTGGCTCCCAAGCCGGCTCCCACTGTTGAGATTGAGGCTAACCCAGGCAAATCCTCCTGCCTGCAGGATCTCAACTCCAAGGAAAAGCCTGTACTGCGGGTTGGGGCTCACTAATGCTGGAGATCTGTGCCTTACCCTCGGTTTGGACTTCTCCTCGGAACCAATTTCTCTCCGCTCTGATTCCCTGGCGGATACAGACCTTTGGGAGACTGCAGATTTTCTTGTGGTGGTTGTTCTCTTCTTATCTTTATGAATTATAGCAGTCAAGACTATTTTTGAGGCTCGATATAATATTGATAAAGAGGGTAAGAGAAGAGCTTAGAAAGTCGCGTGTGTCTTTTCCGCCATCTTGGCTCCGCCCCCTGGTCAAAGGTGATTGGAGTATTAACTCCAGTTTGCTCATTTCATTGGACTTGAATCCTACATAATTCACTATACTCCAAAAGCCACAATAAGTTTTGTCTAGGTTCTAAACATGGCCTTACTATAGATTTCCAATTAGTAAGTTGTTAAGATTTTATAAGCCAAATTCTAGTAACATCTTAACATAAGACGATGTAGCCCCATAAAGAGTGCAACCCTTTTTCAAATTCTTGATTTTTTCCAAATCACAAGGAGTATATCTTCTCCTTTTTTGACCTCAACAAGCTGGCAGAGGCAGAGAACACAAAGGACTGATGACAGGAGCTCAAGTTCTCGGAACCAATGAGAGAGATAGGCCTCTAAGAAAACTACTTTTAGTCATAATGGATATCAATTCAACAGTTTGTACCATATGGCAGTTGGGTTATATAGGGAATAGAGTACTAGCTTAGATTCAGAAAAAACTCATCTTTCGGAGGTCTTGCTAGCCTTAGATACTTACTAGTTTTGTGCCTTTGGATAAGTCACTTAACCCTCTTTGCTTCAGTTTCCTCATCTGTTAGACTGATCCTTCTCAGGTAGAGAAGGAAATTGGCACCATTCCAGCATTTCTGACAAGTAAACATCAAATGAGGTCACAAAAAGTGACTGAAAATGATAGGGGAAAAAATATATCATGGGTTATTAAACTGGGATTCACAGAGGAGTCTAGGGTTAGATTCTAGGGAATCTATGGATCCAAGAATTTAGGAATATACACATGCATACACACACAAATATTTTTCTACTAACATCTAACTGAAATTTACAATTTTCTTTAATTATAAATGGAGACAAGAAAATATTCTGTGAAGGGGTCCATAGGACTTTATCAGACTATCAAAAGAGTTCATGTCACCAAGAACATAAAAAAGAAAACAAACAAAAAAACTTGTCCTAAGCAGGGAAAACTGAATTTAGAACTCAAAAATGTTTAAAATTGTTCTTAGATTTATTAGGGGTAAATAAAATATTATTTTAAAAAAGAGTTCCATAAAAAGCTGAGATTATATTAAATTTTGGGGCAAAATATGAGGAAAGTTCATTTACAAAGTCACTTGAGACTAAAACAAATGGAAAACTAAGATTTTTTCAAACCCAAAACTTATAAAAAGACAACTAAATCAAAACTTCATACAAAGAAAAATCAATTCAGACCAATTCAGGTCTCATGCCAAGGAAGAGTTTGAGTTTTGATCTTCCCTTGTCATTCAAGTAACTTTCTTTAGTCAGAATCTTTTCCTGCATTTTGCTCACTTTTCTAGCTTCTTACTTGCTTTAAACTTTACACTAAAGTGAGGTTTGCTTCCATAACTGAAAGGGTACTGTTCCAAGCCTCAGGGTTTTTGTGCAACAGTTTTTTAAAATAATTCTGGTGACCTACAGGTTTTTACTTTTTCTAAGGTGATATGATCTAGGAAGAGGTATGTTTGCTACTTTTCTGGCCTGGACTCTGGTTTGTGAGTGACCACAAACAATATTTTCTGTCTTGGATCTTTAAACTAGATCTCTTCTTCCATGCAGCCACAAACTCTAGCGTCTAAATGTTCCACATTGCCCTGGTACTGAGACCTAGGGCTGAGATACAGATCCAAATATGGGAAATGTGACGAGTTCTGCACTTAGTACCAGGAAAGGAACACCTGTAGTTTCCTTCCTACCAGTTATCTGATCCTTTTACCATCTGGAGGTTAAGACATCTTGAAACTACCACTCATTCAGTTGTCCCTAGGACCTACTGCTTATTTACTGGGACCTAAGCTATGCTCCACTCTCACTGGGTGCAATAGACCATTTTTTGCTGTTCTTCTAAGTTGTCTCAATTATTTCTCCCCATCCTTTCATGAGTTCTACCACTCCAGAATTTATTTTGAAGCATTATTTAAAGTTATTTGGAGGGTTTGGAGGGAGAACTCAGGGAAGTACCTTCCCTTTCTCTGCCATCTTTCTGCTACCCCTAATTAAAGGAATTCTTAAAAATTTCAGGCTATGTGGTCCTGCAATAGGTATAGCTTCAAAGGGGATATAGAATAGTTGAGTCAAGCCAGAACTTCCCATGTTTCTTATCTTTAAAAATGAGAAAGTTGAACCAGATGGCTTCTATTGTACCTTTACTTTCCTTAAAGCTAATCAGGATCATTGGAAAAAGATAAATTAGAGACCTCCAGAGGAAGTTCAAGTCTGGAATAGGGCATCTCTGAGTATTTTGCAATAGCCTTAGTCCAACTCAAACTTCTGAACACGTCTAGAAGGGGAGTTACCAGATGACAGAACCCACAAACTAATGGTTTGGGATAACAAAGAGAAGGGATAAACAGCTTATGCAAATCATTTGATTCTGTAGCATCACAAGTCAGAATCCAGAGAGAATTTAAAATTCCCCAAGGGATCATTTTTTTACTCCTATACCAGGAGAAATCTCTGGTTGTAGCCTTATAGTCCAAGTGAGTCTAAGTGGACTATGAGATTTGTTGTTTGTGTTGGTTTAATTGCCAGAAAATTATACAATTCTTGGCTGTATTCTTCTGATTTAATAAATCAAAAGCTTCATTTAAGTAAAATTCATCAGCATTCTCCTTACAGATGAATTCTGGAAAGACTTTAAGTTTTAATTTTTTTCAACTTAACTGTAAGAAGGTATTTAATAAATGAGAAGTAGCATGGCACAGTACAGCTGGGTCAAATACATACTCCCCAAAGATTAAAATATAATTGGGAAATACTTATCAAAGTAAATAAAAATCCAATTGAAAACATAATATTGATATGCAGCTTTTAGATGGCCCCTGTTTCTATTTGTGTTTAACTCCACTGAGTGGATGCAGTTTCAATATCTGAGTCAGAAAGACCTGGATTCAAGTTCTACTTCTAATTCATATTAGCTGTATAGTCTTGAGCAACATCTCAGTGGCCTAACAAACTCTCTAAACAGTCTCCCTGAAAGAATTTGCCTATACTAATGAAATATGTCCATCCCAAAATAGTAAGTACTTATGGATTTGTAAATGATCTTAGTACTAGTATCTAAATTGTTGCAATGGGAAAACTATTAGCAAATTTATGATACTTTATGATGAATTCACACCATTGACAAAAAGCAGTTGTACCAGATGGAAAGTCTGAATTGTTTTCATTATTATCCCAGTAAACAGCTTGATCCCAAAGGCTATTTGACTATCTGTAGTGCCCAAGAAAATTGACAAATCATGTTCAGAATGTTGTTTTTCTTCTTAAAACTAGAATCATATATGGGTTCTTAAAGTTAATGGATATTACAATCTTGACTGGTTGATTAATGGGTCTCTAGTATCACTGAGATTGTGGCCCCCAAACAAAAGAGAATGGTTGAATAGGATACCTGCTGTGTGTACTGCAGGCAATCTGTAAATATTAATTGACAATCATGGTGTTGATGGCTGCTTATCTCTACTCTGTAACCAGATTTCTCTCAGTCTTTAAATGAGGCTATAAATTACAGAATTGCCGAAAATTACCCTTTGAGGAAACTGATGAAAAAATTACCCACTTCCATACAGGCAAAGAAGGAATCTTGGCTCAAGTCCATGCCTCTGATGTGATTTAAACCAATTTCCATTGATTTAAGAATTAAATGAAATAAGTGATTAACCAACAGACTGAATTAGTGAATGAACTAGCAAAAAAGAAAGAGATGAAAGGAAAACAGCATGTGGCTCATGCACTGGCACAAGAATGGGAGACTGAGTAAAATGTTGAAAAAAGGTTATTGGAAGAAAATTAAATTCTGTAAAATATTTAGTTCATTATTTCCTTGACTGAATCATTTTCAAGATATTCTCAGCTCATTTTTTCATAACATTCTTGTTATTTCTTTAAGGAAAATATGTACTCCTTCTTTGGTGAAGGCTTAAAAAAAACCTTCAGAGAGCTATGGAGAATGAGGTCAAGTCTATCCATATGTCTATAGACAAGAAGTGGTCCACACTAATGATTTTTCTGTTTAATGCCTGAACATGTGCTGAGGAAAACAAACAAAAAACTTACAATGTAATTCAAAAATGGGAGAATTTAAAGTACAATTAAGATTATAGTACCACTCACTGCACCTTTGTCTGGATTTAAGTTACATTTTCTTTTATGGTTCCTAAATAAAAATAAAGAATATTTGATCATCATACCCTGACAATATCAAGAAATTACAAGTACACTATTATTTTCTCCATCATATAAAAACAAATGAAATCTTGTCATCCCAGAATCTCCAGTGATTTAGGAATTGGCTTCAGGTTCTTCCCATGTATTACCAAAGCAGAATTCAATTCATTTCAATTGAACTGATATTTGTTAAACCTTTACTAGGTGCTAAGCGAGCATTGCTCTAATGACTAAAGCAAAAAAAAAATAGTCCTTGCCTTTTTGGGATCTTACACTGGGGGATGAGATGTATGGAGATGGTGCAACACTTGTACACACATATTAAAAGTATGTGTGTTGGTAAAAAAGGGAATAAAAGTCTTTTGTAAGAGGTGGATCTTAAGCTAAGTTAAAGGGAACAAGAAATTCCTAAAAATAAGTTGGAGGAAGGAGAACATTGCAAGTATAAGGGAATAGTCTGTTTAAAGATACAGACGTGGAAGATTGAATTTAAGGAACAAGGAACAGCAAATAACTTAGTCTCTGTGTAAAGTAGTTTGAGAGAAAGTAATGTATAACTCTTGCAAGACAGCTTTTAAAATGCATTTTTTTTTTTGCTTGTTGTTTTTGACCATATTTGTAATTTTGTTGCTTTTGGGAACTACTGATGAAGAAATTCCTCTGATTTCAAGATCTCGCTTAAGAACTTTAGAACTGATTGTATAACATGGGAGACACTGACTCAGCATGGTATTCCTCCCTCAGAGACGTTGGGCTCTGTGAGCAAAACAGAATTGAATTAGCTCATAAGAAATGTGCGATAAGCAAAGTTAGAGTATCTAACTCAAATGTTCATAGGGACAGTTTGTATCCAACATGTGGCAGAGCATTCTGAACTTGTGCTGATTTGATCAATTGTAGAAACACTAACTTGACTCTAACATAATGATGCCATTTTGCTCCTCTTTGAAAACAATGGGCACGAATAAACAACCAACCAACCAACCAACCAACATCTATTCTCTAATTTATAATTTCAGACATTCCCTTTGGGACTGAGAGAACAAATTGCTTACATAAAATCTAACAAATAGGAAGTGGGACCTGAACCTAGTTAGATCCTCTTGCTTCCTGGATCATCTTTGTATCTCCTATGCCACATTATTTCTCAAACTGATAAAAGATACTGAGTATTATTTTGGAAAGATTAGCCTCATCTCCAAATGTTTAAGTAACCCAATATTATTTTTGTTTTTTCTTATTATTTTATGATTGACCTTTCCTATGATTTATATATCTATGCAACTGTTGGGCAGGTCAGTGGCATAGTATATAGAATTCCCTGGCTGGAGTCAGGAAGACTGAGTACAAATCCAGCCTCATATACTTACTAGCTGTGTGATCCTGTGTGATTCCTCAACTTTTTTTTGCCTCATTTCCTCCTCTGCAAAATGAGCTGGAGAAGGAAATGACAAACTCCTCAAGTATTTTTCCCAAGAAAACCCACAAATAGAATCATGAAGAGTATGATATGACTGAAACTACTAAACAACAAAAATGCATCTATCTTCTATGTATTATCTATTTGTATCTATCTACAATCTATCCATTTATAAATTTATTTATTGATTGAAAATGTTAGTAGGAAAGGATTATTTTGTTGTAACTATGCCAACTTTTAATGAGGAAAGATAGTCTTTCTCAATAGGTTTGAGACATCAATAATGAGTGTGAATGAAGTAAAACAAAAGTAGTTTGATGTGGAGTTTATAACAGGAGAATACTAATCTATGATCAGATTTTTGCTTGGTGTGGTGTCTATTATCTTTGGTGTATTTATCATTGAAGTCTTTTCATTATCAAATAAATGTTCTGTGTGGTAGAAGAATTCAAAAAGAAAATAATTCATTAGAAAATGTTCAATTGGGTATGTGTTTAATAACATATACTTTTTGCTTGCCATTTAATTTACATGACCTATCACATTTAAGTTCAAGGAACACAGCACATGCTCCTTTGTCTATGAATGAAGTTTTAAAATTATTAACAGTTTAGTAAAGAGGGAATCCATGGGTCAGATTGGTCCACAGGAGAAAAAGTGATTACAAACTGCTTCTCTTCACCAGTATTTTTTCTCTGTTAAAACTGGTATTTATTTAAGTCTGATTAAAATAGTCCACTCACAGTGAATATTGGCCAAAAGACTTTGATAAGTTTGGGATTAAGTCTATAAACTAGGTCTCAAAACAGCAAGAATATGATTGAATGATGATATACACTTACAAACATACACACATAAACATACATATACACTCACAGAGAGTTTTTGCAATTTTCTCTTAGATACGGTAAAGTTCTGTACTTCTGACTACCAGAAAACAAACAGCAATGAAAATTAATTCCTTTGCAATACAAAACCCAATCTACAAACATAGACAGCAGGACTTAAAGCCTTTGTGACAGCATAAGTGAGGGTGGGGTGGAAGAATAGAAAAAAGAGAAGGGAAGGGAAGGGAAGGCAAAGAAAGAGAAAGGAAAGAAAGGGAAAGAAAATGAAGGGAAAGAAAGGGAAGGAAAGGAAAAATAATACTGTTTTCTGACTTGTATGGAATTGAAAATGAGGTTCTTAAACTTGCTTTGATGCTGCTAGTATATCGGTGATGAAGAGTCATTGGATTCCTACTGCTTACCCCTGTGGATTAATGAAGGGTGAGACAGAAATTGTAGAACTGCCACACAGAATGACCTTACCTGATAAGATTGTTCTGCCTTCCCTGCAGTAGGTGAGAAGGGCAGGCAGGACACAACAGACTGTTTTTCTCACACCTTAATGAGAAAAATTGACCTGTTTATCCACCAGCTGTCTTCTTTGTTTCTAATTCAAGTAATTTCTGAAAAAATCTTTCTGTTCTTAAATGTTGAAATCAAGCAGAATCCCCTTAAGAATGCCCTACCATTGACAAAATACATGGACTTCCTGCAGAGGTAAAGAGAAGAACTTGCCAAAAGACTCTTACTATAAGAGAAAATATTCATTTACTATCCTCAATACATAGACTAAAGAATATGAACATAAATTATGTGATATGTCAAATACAATAAAAATGATTGTAGAGCTTGTCACCTATATAAGGAAGCACTATTTTTGTTGTCACATCATATTTAATGGGGTATGTCCAATGCTTATTTTGGCCATGTATCTTTTCTTTGGATTAAAAAAAAATCTAACAAAAAATTTCCCCTCCATTCCACTTAATAAACTAGTTTTCTCTACAAGAACATTACACAATTCATTTTTGTTTCTCAAGATATAGGATAAAAATTGGAGATATTCTTATAGTGATTTTTATTATGCTGGACAGCTAGGAAAATGGTAGGAATTTTTAAATAACAGAAAACATTCTGAATTAAACTGAGCAGATACTACAAACTTGGAAATTAATACCTTTGCCAGTTCACAAATTGTAATCTCAAGAGCAAAAACACCACATTGTATAGATTCAAATTGATCCTTTGGTTCCCTTGACAGTTAGCTAAGGACTTTTTGGATCATTTGTCAGGTTCTGGGAGAAAAACCCAAGAAGTCTGTTGCAAAGCTAGACTTAGAACTCTATGACTGCTAAATTCTAAAAAGCAAATTTATAGATTAACCCCTAATCTACTCTAAATTGTTGGTTTTTCTTCAAATGACTTGAATAAAAGGTGTCTCTTTTTTATTAAAGTTTTTTTATTTACATAACATATGCATGGGTAATTATTCAACACTGACCCTTGCAAAACCTTGCATTTCAAATTTACACTTCCTTCCCCTCATGCTCTTCCCTAGATGGCAGGTAATCCAATACATGTTAAATATGTTAAAATGTATATTAAATCATACACACACACACACACACACACACACACACACACACATACATATTTATACAATGATCTTACTGCACAAGAAAAATTGACTCAATAGTGGAAAATAAAACTGATAAAGAAAACGAAATGTAAGCAAACAACAATAGAAAGTGTGAAAATGCTATATTGTGATCCACACTCAATTCCCACCGTCCTCTCTTTGGGTGTAAATGGCTCTCTTTATCACAAGACTATTGGAACTGATCTGAATCAGCTTATTGTTGGATGTCCATCTTCTTCCCTGAAAGATAATGCTCATTTTAGTTGGATAACTTATTCTTGACTGTAATGCAAGTTCCTTTGCTTTTTGTAATATCTGATTCCAGGCTCTTTGATCCTTCAAAGTGGAAGCTGCAAGGTCCTGGGCAATCTTGATTGTGGCCCTTTGGTATTTGAATTGTTTCTTTTTGGATGCTTGCAATATTTTTTTCCTTAGTCTGATAGTTCTGAAATTTAGCCAAAATATTCATTGGGGTTTTTAATTTAAGGTCTCTTTCAGGAGATGATTGGTGAATTCTTTCAATGGCTATTTTGCTTTCTGATTCTAGGACATCAGGGCAATTTTCTTTTATGGTTTCCTGAAGAATAATGTCTAGGCTTTTTTTTCATTATGGCTTTTAGGAAGTAAAATATCCAGGTCAGTTGTTTTACCTAGGAGGTATTTCATATTTTCTTCTATTTTTTTCATTTATTTGGTCCTGTTTGACTGATTC
This sequence comes from Sarcophilus harrisii, assembly GCF_902635505.1. NCBI lineage: Eukaryota > Metazoa > Chordata > Mammalia > Dasyuromorphia > Dasyuridae > Sarcophilus > Sarcophilus harrisii. The sequence continues at coordinate 208,896,736 of NC_045428.1, forward strand.
TTGAAGTCTTATTGAGTCATTCACTTCCATTTATTCAATTCTAACTTTTGGTGTATTATTTTCTTTAGTTACCTTGTTTATCTCCTTTTGCATTTGGCCAATTGAATTGTTTTGTTCATTGCATTATTTTTTCCATTTCACAAATTCTGTTTTTCAATGAATTGGTATCTTTTTCATATCTATTTTGTGAGGAGTTATATGCATTTCCCATTTCGTCAAATCTATTTTTAAGTAGTTTTCTTCAGGTAATTTCTGTCTTTCCTTTTCCATACCCTCTTACAAAGATCTTACACATTTTTGTTCAAACTCTTTTAAAATACTTTTTGAAATCTTCTAAGGCCTTGTGAAATGGGGACAAACATATCTCCCTTTGGCACTTCATCTGGAGTTGATTTGCCTTTGGGAACCTCAGGGTGTGAGGTCTGTTCTCTCTATATATAAAATTGAATATGGTCAGAGTTCTTTTTGCTTTTTTGTTCATTTTTTAAGGATTGAGATCTTCTCTTAAGGCAAAAGAGCAACAGCTACTTTAGTTTGCTTTGGGGCTGGTGTTTCTGACTGATTTCTGGTGCTAGGTAATTGTGGTCATGTGCTGCATTCTTCCAGGGCTTAGAGGCTTATAATTTGCCTTTTGTATTGACGTTTGGGTATCTTGCAGCAACTCTAATAAGTATCTTCTTGCAACCAGGGTAGAGTAGCCTAAGAGATTCACAGAAGGTTTCCTAGTCCACAGACACACAGAGCTCTGGCTTTCTCTCCCCCTCCCAGCTCCTTGCTCTGGCTCACTATGCTGTGGTCTGGGCTCAACAGACTGTCCCCCCCCCCCGCCTGACTGATACAGTCCTATTCTGAAGTTCTTCCAAGGTATCTTTTTCTAGAAATGTGTTATACTCCAAATATTTATGGGTTCTGTCACTTCAAAACCAGGTTAGAAGCTTAACCTGCTATTGGTTTGAGAGAAAGTTCAGAGGAGGTCATGGAAAGTCCTGTCTGCTCTCTGTCATGCTCCAACCCCCTCCATCTAATTGTTGGAAAGAATCATGTCCATCAGAATTGATCATTGTATAATCTTCTTGTTGCCATGTACAGTGATCTCCTGCTTCTGCTCATTTCACTTAATATCAGTTCATTAAAGTCTCCCCAGGCCTCTCTAAAATTATCCTGCTGATTGTTTCTTATAGAACAATAATATTCCACAACATTCATATACCACAATTTATTCAGCCATTTTCCAACTGATGGGCATCCACTTTATTTTCAGTTTCTTGCCACTACAAAAAAGGGCTGCCACAAAAATTTTTGTGCATGTGGGACCCTTTCTGTTCTTTAAGCACTCTCTGGGATATAAGCCCAGAGAAACACTGTTGTATCAAAGAGTATGGACAGTTTGCTAACTTTTTAAGCATAGTTCCAAATTGCTGGATCCATTCACTGTTCCACCAATAATGTATTAGTGTCCCAGTTTTCTCACATACCCTCCAGCATTCATCATTATCTTTTCCTATCATGTTAGCCAATTTGAGAGGTGTGTAGTGGTATCTGGTAAGACAGAAATGTCTTAATTTGTATTTCTCTGATCAATAGTTATTTAGAACACCTTTTGTGTAAGACTAGAAATGGTTTTAATTTGTTCATCTGAAAATTGTCTGTTTGTATCCTTTGACAACTTATCAATCAGAGAATAGTTTGAATTCTTATAAATTTGAGTCAATTCTCCATATATTTTACAAATGAGGCAAAAGTTAAATCTCTTAAGAAGGATTAAATGTGATAAGATTGTGAGAGGAAATTACCTTCAAAATACAGGTAAAAGGATGAAGACACTAGGGAAAGGTCAGGTTCGACTTGCCTAAAGTTTTTTTAGACTAGAGTTCACAATTTCATTCTTCTGAGGGCTTCTTTACTATTGAAAAGAGCTTCATGCAATTGGAAATCCTTCTGAAAATAATTATCAATTGTTTCAGTGTCAGTACATGGAAGCCAGCTGTGAATATCATTTGCATATTGCAGCTAACCATGCCAGGAGAAGAGTGCAATAAACCATGATGTTAAATGGGAACTAGTTTACTGTAATTGAATTGGTATCATCTCCTATTTTCATTAAGAACAAGGTGTGCCCATAAAAAATATTGTTGCTATTTGCATCTGGCTTTGTATTCAGCATTCATCCAGTGACTGATGAAAGGTACAAACTAAAAAAGCACAATACTTTCTGCCTACAGTTCTATTTAATAATATACAGGGATTTATTAATGGATGAATTCATAATATAGATGGCACTCCAATGGAAAAAAGACTAGGAAAAAAACTAAAAAACAACCCCCCCCGAATTGTCAATTAGTATTTTGCTTAAAAATTAAGGGATTAAAAATGAGTAATGTTTTCTCAACTTCAATCTCAGAACCAAGATATTCTCCATAGCATTTATATGATTGGTGCAGTCTCACATTAAATGCCTTTAATTCTCAGTACCTTTTGCCATGTCTCTTTCAGAAATTCTGTATCCTTTACTCCAGATGTCAGTGTTTCAGCTGTAAAAGATTAAAAATATTTGTATTATTTAAATATTTTCTGAGTCTTGGAAAATGCTTACCTGAAAACTGACTCTCAAGCCTTCCTTTTTTCCCACCTCTGGCTATTTTCAGGATTCATTTTCTTTGTTCTGAGATTTGCTTCCACTTCCCTGTCACTTTCTTTCTTCTTCTAGGGTTAAGTGTGTCATTTATTTCTAGAATTTTGTTCATTCGTTTACTTACTCATTCTATGTATCTTCTCCTTTTTTCTTTTCCTTTTTGTCTTTCCCTCCCACATACCTTTCTCACTTAAACATTATAATTTTTTCCTAGAACAAAAATGAATTTTATTTAAACATAGCTAATATATTAAAAATGTAGACTATGTACTCTTTAAAGAATCACAGAATTTTAGTGTTGGGAAGGACCTTAGAGATCATTTTGCCTAATCTACCTGAAAATAGAGTTGTAAGTGTTTTTGTAGACTACCCATATTTGATAAAAGAGAGGGCTTTTCAGTTTAGTAAGGGTGTAAATTTGTTGATAGTGATAAACACATATGCAGTGAAGGAGAAGGTAAAATGGCAAGCTTTATTCCTGCTTTGGTGAAAACATTATAGATCAATAATCAGTCAACTAGCATTTCTTAAGCCCCCAGGATATGCCAAGATACTGAACTAAGCCCTGCAATATAGAGGTAAAACTCAGATAATCAAATAACAAAAATTAGTCCTTGCTCTAAAGAATCTTACAGTCTAATAGAAATGAACAACTTATAAAGAGTTATGTACAAGCAAAATGACAAGAAGATAAATTGGAGGTAGTCTCAAAGAACAGACACTGAAACACTGCTTGTCTGAAGTTGAAAGAAATCAAGGAAAGTAGAAGGAAGAAACAAGGAGGAAGAGGGTTTTAGACATGGATAATAATTCATGAAAGCCCTAGGGGTTAAGAAATAGAGTGTTGCATGTGAGGAAAAGCAAAGGTGTCAGTACTATTGGAATGCAGACTATATGGAAGTAGTAATATATAAGTAAAAAAGGTCTGGCTTAAGAAAAGATTTAAAGAAAATTTTATGTTTGATCAACGAGGTAAGAAATGATCAATGAGGTAACAAATTGTAATTTGTTGAACTTAATGGGTTACATGTTCAAATTTGTACTTAAAGCAAATTAGTCAATAGCTGAGATGTATTAGAATGTGGAGATGCTTGACATAGGAAAATCAACTAGTATACTAATGTAATACTCTAAGTATGTATGACATAAGAGCCCACACCAAATGATTTCAATGTCAAAGGAGTGAAATTAGAATATACAAGAGATGATAACCATGACAGAACAACAGGACTTATTGGATATGGATGCTAAAAGAGAGGAAGAAGTTAAGAATGATATATACATTGTGAATCTAAATGAATGGGAGAATGGAAGCTCTCTTGATGGTAATAAGGAAGTCAGGAAAAGAGGGTATTTTGAGGTGAAGATAATGACATCTTGAATTTAGTATGTCTATGAGACATCCAGTTTAAGATATTTAATGTGAAGTTGGAGATTCAGTGCTAAAGAAGTGGTGAAAAGTTAGTGCTACAAAGTAAATCTGAGAGTCATCTGCACAGATAATTGAAATTATGGTAGCTGATGGAATCATCAAATGCAATTTTATCAAAATATATATAATAAATATTTGTATAAATATATGTGTGTGTATGGAGAGAGAGACATGGAAAGAGAAAGGAAAAGAGAGAAAGTGAGAGAAAAGGACACACAGAGAGAGTCACACACACACAGAGAGAGACATAGAGACAGATAGAGAGAGAAAGAGAGAGACAGAGACAGAGACAGAGAAGGTAAAAGAAGGATAAAGAAGAAGAAGGAGGAAGAAGAAAGAAGAAGGAAAAAGAAGGAAGGAGAAAGGAGGAAAAATGCAGAAGGGAAGGAGGGAGGAAGAGAGCGTAGGAGGAAGGAAGGGAAGGAGACCTAAAGGGATACTCATGATTTGTAGACGTGATCTGAATGGAAATCCAATAAAGGAGATAAAGCAGTGAGATAGGTAAAAGGAGAATTGGGAGAAAGTAATTTGATGAAAATATAGAAAAGAGAATATCAAGAAGAAAACAGTGATCTACATAGCAATAGATGCAGATAGATCAGAAAAGATAAAGATTAAGAAAGGGAAATTAAATTTGGCAATTAAGGATCATTGATAACTTTGCAGAGAGCAATTACAGCTGAATGAGGCTCGCAGCTAGATTACAAAGAGTTAAGTAATGAGAAGAAAAGAATTGAAGACATCTATTGTAAATGGTCTTAATCACCAAAAAAGAGAAGTGATATAAGTTGATAGTTAACAATGATGAATGGATCAAATGAAAATTTTTTGAAGGAGGAAGAGATATAGGAATGTTTGGAGGCAATAGGGAAATAGATGATAGAGGGTGATCAAAGATTAATGAAAGAGCAGGAATAATAAAGAAGGGAGTGTTCTAGAGCACATTCAGTGTATTAGGATCATTTTTACATAGAGAGATTTCCTTTGGCAAGGAGAAGTGCAACATTTTCATGTAAAATAGGAGAAGCAGAAAATAATGAGAGAAGGTATATTAATGATATAAGATAAGGAATAGGGGAAAGGCAACAATTGTGGTGAAAATTTTTTTTCAGTGAAATATAACAAATTTCTCAGCTGAGAGAGTGGATGTAAGGGGATATATCAAAAGTTAGAAAAGGGATAACAAGATTTGGAAAAGTCATTGTGGTGAGCAGAATAGTGCATAAATTAGAGAATTTTTAGAGGATCACAGTATTTTAGTGAAGGCCCAGTTAAGATTATATAACATAGACTTGCAATGTTTCAAGTTCTCATGAAGTGACCAATAGTATGAACAATCAAGATTCATGTTGGGCAAGAAAGATGGGTGATAAAATAAATAAGTAGGGGAATTGATTAGATTGTAATTAATCTAGTAGACCAGATGACCAAAAGGAAGAAGGGAGAAGTTTGTGGCTAGGGTGTAGGGATAAAGAATAATATTTGAGGCTTAAGACAGAGGGGGATGTGTAATGACAATAGATTGTTACCAAATAAGGGGATTTCAGAGTTCATAAACATGGATGTGAAACATTTGTGGGTGATAACAAATTTGAGGGTATTACCATTTCTATGTGTAACTTGATTTTGTTTGTCCTATTTAAAGACAGCCAAAGTGACATCAAGATGTTGGAGTCAACATCATGTGTTTAACTATGCTGATCAAATCAAGGCAAGCTAAGAAATCTTTATCACAGATTGGACACAAATAGTTCACTTGAACATTTAGGATGGAAATATCTCTAGATTTATGCATTTCATGTTTCCTTTAAGCAATTCTGCTTTACTCATAGATCACAGAATATTCTTTGATGTGGTATGCTAGATTGGGTGGTCCTGTGCTTGGTTCTGCCATGACTCACAACTGATATAAAAGTTTTTCAAAGAGACTTTAAAAGGGTCCTTATATTGTTTCTTCTGACCACCTTGTGATCACTTTCACATATATAAGTTCAATATAGAATAATATTTTAGATAAACATAAGTTTGGCACTTAAGAAAATTGGAGTTTCATACTCTATAGCAGCATTTGAATGATTAGAAGTTCAGTTCAAGAGAGGACCTCAATCCTGGTACCTTATCTTGCCAGGAAATCTTCAGAATATTTCTAAGAAAATCCAAATGGAAGCAATTCATTTTTCTGTTACATGTTTATCTATGTTGGGTTGAATAAATAAGTCATGTAAAATATTGAGAAATAGGGAAGTTAAGAATATTAGAAAGAATATCAATATGTATGTTGAAATCCCTAATTATCAAGGCAGGAATTGGGGAGGGGAGAAATGCATTAAAGAGGAAAGGAAAATGTTTTAAATGTCTACAAGCAACACTAACCAGAATCATGAATGATGATTAAATCTGGACTAAATGGAACTCAAGGATGAAAGGCAATTGAATAATATTGATAGAAGAGTGGCAACACAGAACAAGGTGTATTCCTGAATTTTCAACACAACATAATTGTAATAAGGTTATCAAGGAAAGTTATGTTATCAGAAGGGAGCCAGGTCTAAAAGACTTCAAGAAGATGAAAGATGGAGAATGTTTGTTTTTCACTTGATCAGTCATGTCCACCTCTTTGTGCCTCTAGGGCCATAGCACTCTAAGACTTCCTATCCTCCACTATCTCTTGAAGTCTGATAAGTTCATGTCTATTGTTTCTCTGACAGCATTTTTCCATCTTATATTTTTCTATCTCTTTTTCCTTTTTTGCCTTCAATCTTTTCCAATGAGTCCTGACTTCTAAGTATATGGATGAGGAATTCTCAAAGTATTTTAGCTTCAGCTTCCCTGAATAGTCTGAATTTATTTCTTTAAGTATTGACTAACTTGGTTTCCTTTCTGTCCAAGGAACTCTCCAAATCTTCCCCAGAACCAGAATTCTAAAGGGTTATTTCTGTGATATTTTGCTTTCTTTATAATTCAATTCTCACAGCCATATGTTGCTTCTGAGAGACCATAGCTTTGATTATAAAATCTCTTTATTGACACTTGTTATGTGTGCTTTTTAGAATCTTTTCCAGTTTGGCCATAGTTTTCCTACTAAGGAACACTCATCTTTTAATTTCATGGCTGCAGTTATTTTCTGCAGAGATTTTGAACCCAAGAATATAAAATTGACACTATTTCCATTTCTTCTCCATCTATTTGCTTGGAATGGATTGGGACCAAGTTCTTAGTGTTTTTTGATGTTAAGCTTCAAGGCAGTTTTTATACTTTCCTCTTTTACCATTGAAAAAAAGATATCTTGATTCTACTTCATTTTCTATCATCAGAATGGAATCTACTGAGATTGTTAATATTTTTTCCTAGTAATCTTAAGTGTGAATCACTTTTTAAAATGTATTTATGTAGTCTGACTTTTTACATCACATACTTTGAGTAAAAGTTAAATAAATAAAGTGACAATTGTAATATTACTTTTCTAATCTTAAATGAATCAGTTGTTCCATGTTCAATTCTAACTGTTGCTTCTTGGCCTATATACAAGTTCCTCAGGAGATAAGATTACTTGTCACTCCCATCTCGTTCAAGATTTGCTACATTTGCTGTGATACACACTATAAAACTTTAGTGTAATTAATAAGCAGAAATAGATTTTTTTTTGGAAATCCCTTGCTTTTTCCATAATCCAGCAAATGTTGACAATTTGGTCTCTAGTTCTTTTGCCTCTCTGGAAACCAGTGTACTCTTCTGATAATTATCAGTTAGCATATTGCTTTTGCCTAGCTTGCAGGATAGTAAGCACAAATTTGCAGGTGTGTGAAATAAACACAATTGAACATTCTTTCACACTAAACTTCTTAAGGATTAGAATAGAAACTCATATTTTCCAATTCAATGACCACTGTTTAGTTTTCTCCTCACTTTCTAATTTTGGTTTCCATGATTTTATTTCTGCCAAAACTTTAAAAAATTTTTTTTAAATAATTAAAACCATCCATTTTACTTCTTGTGATTCTGTCTATATCATGTTTTGTTATAAGTTTTATTATCTATATATCTGACAAGCAAATTAGGAAGTAACAAATTTAACATAGAAAGTACAGTGGAAGGAGAATTGAGTAACTTCAAAGTGAGATTTTTTTGTGATATGGGTGAATGGAGGATGAAAAAGAAATCAAAGATTTATAAATAAAACTGAGCACTGAGTACTGTTCTCATATATGGACTTAATATGAGTACTCTTTGGTTTAAAAAGTTATGAATTTTCAAATTTTGTCAGTGATTCCTAATGCCTTCATATGGCTAGCCAGACTAAGTGGAGACCACTTTCAACAATCTTCGTCATTTACATACTTTGAAGTTTGCCCTATGTTTACTATATTGGGGTTGCCTCCTCAATAGAGAGATTAGACATCCAGTACTACAATACACCCTAGATTCCTGAAGAATAATTTAAGTTTTCACTCTAAAGTACAAGGATAGAGTTAGAATAGGGAGGAAACAAAGGGCTACCCAAAGTACTAACACAAGTCAGATATTTAATAAATAGTTTTCTTGTCATAGACAGCAGGAAGTAGACATTAAGTACCTACTATATGCATGGCACAGTGCTAACTACTTTATAAATATATCATTTGATCCTTATACCAATCTAAAGAGGTGGGTATAAAAATTATCCCTATTTGACAGAGACTTACATGATTTGCTTATGATTATATAGATAGTCTGAGACTGAGGCTAAATTTGAGCTGGTCTTCCTGATTCAATTCCCAGTGTTCTATCCATGCTCTATAATACCTAGCAGTAAAGAATCACAGCATGAGAACAATTGGTTGAAAAGCCAATTTTCAAGCCTCATTGAGATTTTTGCAACAAAACTGCTAATCAGTCATTTTACATCATACCTCTACTCAGTAAAGTCTAATTAATGCTAAGTGGGTTCTTTGGTTTCTGGTTTTTCTCTTTTATTAATGAATCTTTCCTTCTCTGAATTTCCCCAATGCTGTTGTCAATACAACTTCCAATATTATAGTACTTACAACTTACCAGGTATTGCTTACTTCAGTTTCTTCATTTTTTAATTACAATTTTTATTACAGCTTTTTATATACAAAACATGTGCATGGGTAATTTTTCAACATTGACCCTTGCAAAAACTTCCCTCCACCCTCTCCCCTAGATGGCAGGTAGTCCCACACATGTTAAATATGTTAAAGTATATGTTAAATGCAGTATGTGTATACATATTTATATAGTTATCTTGCTGCACAAGAAAAATCATATTTAGAGAGAAAGTAAAAATAACCTGAGGAGAAAAAACAAAAATGCAAGCAAAAAAATAACAGAAAGAGTGTAAATGTGATATTATGGTCCATACTCATTTGCCAGTGTTCTTTCTCTGGCTGTAGCTAGTTCTGTTTATTACTGATCCATTGGGACTGATTTGGATCCTCTCATTGTTGAGAGCTATGTCCATCAGAATTGATCATCATATAGTATTATTGTTGAAGTATATAATGATCTCCTGATTCTGCTCATTTCACTTAGCATTAATTTATATAAGTCTCTCCAAACCTTTCTGTATTCATCCTGATGGTCATTTCTTATAGAACAATAATATTCCATATCATTCATATAACACAATTTATTCAGCCATTCTCCAATTGGTGGGCATCCATTCAATTTTCAGTTTCTAACCACTACTGAAAGGGCTGCCACAAACATTTGTGCACATATGAGACCCTTTACCTTCTTCAAAATCTCTTTGGGAAATAAAAGAAATAAAACAACCTATTAATCAACTCCCTAAGAAAAAATCCCCAGAATCAGATGGATTTACATGTGAATTCTGCCAAACATTTAATGAACAATTAACTCCAGTGCTATATAAATTATTTGAAAAAATAGGAAATGAAGGAGTCCTACCAAATTCCTTTTATGAGACAGACATGGTACTGATACCTAAACCACGTAGGTTGAAAACAGAGAAAGAAAATTAAAAACCAATCTCCCTAATGAACATCAATGCAAAAATCTTAAATAAAATATTAGCAAAAAGATTACAGAAAATCATCTTCAGGATAATACACCATGACCAGGTAGGTTTTATACTATGAATGCAAGTAAACCTCTGGAGATATCAAATTTCTCCTTATTACCACCTTAGCTGCATCTCACATATTTTAGTATACTAACCTTTTTCTAAAATGGGACTATTTAACCAATTTATTTCCTCCTCTGTTAATCTGGGCAGCCTATATTTTTGAAGGTATTCATCCATTTCATTTAAGTTACCAAATTTATTGGCATAAAGTTGGGCAAAGTAACACCTAATTATTGCTCTAATTTCTTTTTCATTAGTGGAAAATTTTCCCTTTTCATTTTTAAGACTAACAATTTGATTGTCCTCTTTCCTTTTTCTAATCAAATTTACCAAGGATTTATCTGTTTTGTTTTTTTTTTTCATAAAACTAAATCTTAGTTTTATTTATTAATTCAATAGATTTTTTTTTTTTACTTTCAATTGTATTAATCTCTTCTTTTATTTTGAGAATTCCAAGTTTAGTGTTTGATTGGGGGGGTTTAATATGCTCTTTTTCTAGCTTTTTTAGTTACAACCCTAAATCATTGATTTTCTCTTTCTCTATTTTATGCAAGTAAGTCTCTGGAGATATCAAATTTCTCCTTATTACCACCTTGGCTGCATCCCACACATTTTAGTATATTCTCTCACTCTTGGGTGAAATTATTAATTGTGTCTATGATTTGCTCTTTCACCCATTCATTTTTTAGGATGAGATTATTTAGTTTCCAATTACTTTTTGGTCTATTTTCCCCTGGCTTTTTGTTGAATATAGATTTTATTGCATTGTGATCTGAAAAGAATGCATTTACTATTTCTGCCTTTCTGCATTTGAATTTGAGGTCTTTATGTATCACCTTGCTTCAAGTGTGTTTCCTGTGAACAACATATTGTAGGATTCTGGCTTTTAATCCAGTCTTCTATCTGCCTCTGCTTTATAGGGGAATTTACCCCATTCACATTTATGGTTAAAACTACTAATTCTATATTTCTTGTCATCTTATTATCCCTCAATTATGCTTTCCTTTTTCTTTCCCTCTTACTCCCCTCCCCAGTATTAATCTTATGAGCACCACTTGCCTCATATAGCCCTCCCTCTTTAGAATTACTCCTTCACCCTTCAAGTCCCTCCCCTTTTCTTAAAACTTTCCCTTACTATTTCTGTATTCTCTTCTATTTAGCCTACTCATTCCCTTTTTGCTTTTCCTTTCCCACTTTTCAATGAGATGGGAGATTTTTTTTTGTAAACCAAATATGTCTAAGATTTTCTCTTTGAGCTAATTCTGATGAGAGTAAGATTCATAGTATGCTCAGTCCTCTTCCTTCTTTCCCTCGGATACAAGATTTCCTTTGCCTCTTTGTGAGATGTAGTTTCCCTCTTTTTACCTCCAATTTTCCTTTTTTTCTGGTATAATTTCCTTTCCACCTCTAGTTCCTTTTTTATATCATAACAGTTAAATCAAATTATACATGTACTTTTTATGTATACCCATAAAAGAAATATAGTTCTTATGTGTTATTTTTACTTTTTTTAGGCTCCTCTTGAGTCCTATATTTGGAGACCAATTTTTTTGTTTAGCTCTAGTTTTTTTCATCAGAAATAAATGGAATCCACCTCTTTCATTGAATTTCCATCTTCTTTCCTGGAAGAAAATGATTAATTTGTCTGGGTAAGTTATTCTTGACTGCATTCCAAGTCCATTTGCCTTTTCAGGCCGATCCTTTAATGTGGATGCTGCTAGATCCTGAGTAACCCTTATTTTGACTCCTTGCTATTTGAATTTTTTTCTGGCTGTTTGTAGTATTTTTTCATTGGTCTGATAGTTTTGGAATTTAGCCAAAATATTTCTTGGAGTTTTAATTTTGTGATCTCTTTCAGTTGGTGATTGATGAATTCTTTCAATAGCTATTTTATCTTCTGATTCTATGGCATCTGGGCAGTTCTCTTTGACGATTTCCTGAAAAATAGTGTCTAGGCTCTTTTTCACATAATGCTTTTCAGGGACTCCAATAATCCTTAGATTATCTTTTGTAGAGCTATTTTCCAGGTCTGTTGTTTTCCCAAGTAGGTATTTAACATTTTTTCTACTTTTTTTTTTTTTTTTTTTGCTTGACTGATTTTTGGTGTCTGCTTGAGTCACTCATTTCCCTTGGTTCAATTCTGATTTTTAATGAATTATTTTCTTCATTTATTATTTTTTAAATTTCTTTTTGTATTTGTCCAATTGAGTTTTTAAATGAGTTGTTTTGTTCTATGGGATTTTTTTTCCATTTCACTATTTTTAAAGGAATTATTTCCTTTTTCCAATTCACAAATTCTGTTTTCCTGGGAATTGTTTATCTTTACCAATTCGCAAATTCTGTTTTTCAGGGAGTTGTTTTCTTTTTCCACTCTTTTATGAGTTATATGTCTTATCCTGACCCTCTTGCAAGGCTTTCCTTTCCTTTCCCCATTTTTCTTCTGGCTCTCTTTTAAGATCCCATTTTATTTCTTCTATGAGAGCCTTATGTGGTGAGTACCAGATCACATCCACTTTTGTATTTTCATCTAGAGACACATCATTTTTAGTGTCCTCAGCGTTTGAAATCTGCTCTCTTTCAGTATAGAAGCTATCTATAGTTAGAGCCCGCTTTGCCTTTTTGCTCATTAAAAACAAACAAACAAATCAAAAAAATGCTTCTGTCTCCTTATGGGGAATAGTGGGGTATTTCCCAGCTTTCTCTACAAACAACAGGAAGTGGCAGTGAAGGGGCAGTAGGACAGCACCCACTGGTTGTGCTGAGATTAGCAATTGTGCTGAAATCAGTGGCAATGGAAAGGCAGTATCTGTGCTGGGAACACTAACTATGGTTGTGGTTGGAACACAATGAGTCACTCTGGGTGTTGGGTGTGTATGGCCAGGTCCCAAGAGACTCTAGTATTTTGGGGTTATAGTCCTTACCCTTTGTGTTTATAGCTTCTCTACTGATCTACTGGCTTGCTGCCAGGGCAGAGTAGCCAACACTGTAGTAAAGTTCTCCCCGCAAATTTTTAGACAACAAACATCACACTAAACCCTACTTTGGTCTGCTCAGAATGAGCTGTTTTCCATTCTCTCACTGCCTACCTGCTTGAGTCTGTGCCTAGCCTAGCCCCATTCTGTCCCTCTCCACAAGCCAAAACAGGCCTTTTCTGGAGAATTTCAAGATTATCTTTGGTTGGTAATATGTTGTACTCCCAATATTTGTGGATTCTGACAGTCAAGAACTAATTTAGAGGCTGAATTTCGTTAAATATTTTGAGCATAAAGGAGAGCTCATAAAGACTCCTGTGTCCTCTCCACCATCTTGGTTCTGCCCCTTTAGTTTCTTCATTTATAAAATGGGGGTAAATAATAGAATCTACCTCCTAGGTAGGGATCAATGATCAAATGATATAATATTTATTAAGGGTTTTCTAAATCCTAAGATATTATATAAACACCAGCAATTAATATTGACAGAATGTCAGAAGCACCATTACTTTTTATGGTACATTATTTCTAATCCAAGTCCATCTATGAACTAGCTTATACACACATATCTTTTGATGTATGAATTATTTGGGGATTCCTGGGAAATAACTCTTTTACATTGTAGCATTACTCAAAATCTACTCATATATAGATAGGATGCTTTTTGGACAAGTCAAAGCATTTACTGTAATGGTAAATGCAGGGATGGAAATAAGGTGATGGCCTTGGAAGAGATGCATTTTTTAGTTATCTTGATAAATAGAGAATGAAAATGATGCAGTTCATAAGCCTGATGAGGCATTAAAAAACCTTTTAACTTGATTCTCCTGTTTAAAGAATACTAATTCATTAGTGACCTTAAGTCCTCACGATATGACAAAGCTTCATTCAACTAATAAAGGAAATGATTTTTTTTTTATTTCAAAGCATGGCTTTTGATATGAATTTCTATAAAATTAAAAATCAAATTCAACATACCTAACTCTGGTATGACATAGGCTGATTCAATGGCTGTGCCTCTCCAAAGAAATATTTTTTGGCTCATTTTGACCTTATTCAGATTTCCCTGAGAATTTCTGAATATTACTTATGTATAGGGCTCTGATGATATGGGTAAGAGAGTACTGGTCCACATGTAAGCTCTCAATGTACTTTCAGGACCTCCTAATCACAACTATCTATCTTCTTTCTACAGATGATGCTTTCTTTCCATTACTTACTTCTATCCATATATTGCTTTTCTAAGGGTTTGGAAGCCCTCCTAAAAAATAAAAGAATTTGGAGATGTTAGAGAATTGATGAGAATATGTGTACAGTTCTCTGGTGAAGAGATGGGTTAGAACAGATTACAAAATAAAAATTAAGCATCTTGACTTTCAGATGTTGCCAAATGTATGTCAATTAGTCATTCTGTGACTCCAACTCCTACCCTCTACTTTCATTTTCAAAACATTGACCTTAGTTACTTCCCTTTATATATAATTTTTCATAATTAGAATGTATGTTCCCCAGGATGTAGCACAGAATCAGATATATTTAGCACGTAATAAATTCTTTTTTTCTTTTTATTCATTTGATTGATCAGTCAACAAGCATCTAATAATCAGCTACTTTATGCTAGGCACAGGAGAGAAAATAATGAAAATAAAACAGCTCATGCTCTCAATAAGTTTAGCGTATATTGTTTAGGATATAGGGTCAGACAATATGTAATAATGTATATGAAATTATTCTAAGCAATATAAATTGTTATACAAATACAAAGAATCATTATTAATAGTAATAATAAAAATAAAATAAAAAAATTAGTTTCTGGTTGTGAATCTATATTTGCAGAGTAGAAAGTAGTAGATGAGGAATTTGGTTGGCTTTTTTAGGAGAAATAATATAATGAATTAGAAAGATAATTGTAGAAGGAGAATAAGATTTAGTTAAGATATCTAGGCTCTAATCTTGCTTCAATTCCTTACTTACTGTGTGAGCAGGATCAAATCATTCTTTGATTCTCAGTTTCTGCATGTGTGTGAGTGTGTATGTGGGTGTGTGCATAAAAGAGAAAGAGACTAGCAGAGATAGAGACAGAGACAGATATGCAAAGACAGAGATAGAGACAGAGACAAAGAAACAAAGATAGAGAGATTGAGATGAACTCAATAATTTCTAAGACCCTGTATATAGTAATTCCATGAGCCTGTGGTTCCTAGTTATCTATTCATTTCTGGTGTTTCTCAAATGACTCATATATGATCTACATCTTATGGCTTCATTTCAATGGAACATCTCACATTGAAATGATATTTTCTTTTGACTAAACTTGAAGACTAAACAGAAATGGTTTGCAAAAGATAAATTGATAGTTGCCCTCACTCTTTGAAAATGGAATCATTGTCTCTTTGTAATATTTTATTTTTTTTTATTTAAAGTTCCACTCAATCCATGCATAACCTGTTCTTTGATTGTTTGTTTGTTTGGTTAGTAGCTATGACCATTTTTGCAGAGTCTGTCATTGTTTGCACTTCATTTTTTTTTAACCTCAAAGGTTGTGTGATGCTTTTGTTGGAAATAAGCCACTTGTTCTGTGATTGCTGCCCCCCCCCATTGTCTCTTATTCCCTCACCATGGTCCATAGTCATACTCTCCTGCTAAATTTCTTTAGACCCTTATAATACTTTTTAGATCTCCTGTGATTGAATTTGATACTCTTCAACTTAATCACCTGGCAATTCTATAGTGATCTTGCTGTCATCTTAGGTCTTTGCTTATCTGACTCAGAATAATTGGGTTATATAGAATATATTATAAACACTGGGAGAATAAATCCATTCCAGGATCTCGTTTATGCTTCTCCTCATCAGTTAGTTAAGAAAAACTTGTAGGTGTCATGGATGAAACCATTCTCAATACTGGTAAGAAATTGGAATAGATTAAAATCTATGTCACCCAATAAGTAAGATTCTCCATACTTTTCACACATTCATCTTAGTGTATATATATATATATATATATATATATATATATATATATAATGCCTTTTTTCTTAATTGTATTCAGTTAGCCAGCCTTTTAAAAGATGAACCAAATTTATTGGCTTTCAAGTTTGAAATTGTTCAAAGAATCATTTTATGGCAAAAGAAGAAAACATTATTTCATAGTATAAAGCATTGTAGCTAAATTCAATGATTGCCTTTCATTTAGTGTCAGAACAATAACAAGGTTGGATTAAGATTTTCTGGGATAGATAGGTTTATGATTTAAGATTGTCTTTGAAATGGCATTTCTTGACTCCTGTGAATTATGAGATTCTTTTTAATTCTTAGACTCATAGAAACATACAAGATTCTATAAAAATAAATCTATTAGGGAGTGCCTAACCATTTGACAGAAGAAGGGGGCTCAGAAAGAGAAATAATGGAAGAACGATGGGGGTAAGCAGTTAGATAGAGAGAAAAGAAGGCCTGAGAAAGAAGGGAAGCTGACCAAACAATAGGACTCTGAAAGAGCAATGTGCTTTTATAATAAGCAGGGAGCAAATTCAATAGTTTTTAATACATAATAGGAGAGTAAATGTTATGGAGGAGTTGTAACTTTCATTTCTTCTTCTACTACAGATTTTTGCTTCAAAATAACTATGACCAATACCAATGAACCAATAAAAGTTCTGAACTCCACTTCACTTGGTCTGGTGGTTTTGGAAATAGTTGATCTATGCTATGTCATTTACTAGTGATTAAGTTGATTGTTAACCACAATGATGCTCAGATTTTGTAAATT
The DNA here is from genome assembly GCF_902635505.1 of Sarcophilus harrisii. Taxonomy (NCBI): domain Eukaryota; kingdom Metazoa; phylum Chordata; class Mammalia; order Dasyuromorphia; family Dasyuridae; genus Sarcophilus; species Sarcophilus harrisii. The sequence goes on from NC_045428.1 coordinate 208,913,631, forward strand.
CATGTGCTAATTATGAGTGACAATTAATGGATAGGGATATCCTCATAATGTCAATAGAAGACAGTAAATACCCTCTATATGTTGACATAGATATCAAATGGGCAAATATGTGGAAGTACTTTGAAAACCATAAAGTGTTATATAACTACAAGTTGTGATAGTAATAGTTGTTGTTATAACTCTCTGCATGCCATAGGAGGCAAATGCATATTTTCTGAAAATGACAGTTGTACTCTTTGCCTCTGCTACTTTTATAGTACTGAATAAAATATCTAATTCTCACTTTTCCTTAACTAGTGCCTAAAATGGATACTTCTGACTGCCTCAAGTCATTGCCTGCTGTTTTCTGTATGAATTTTCTCAGGCTTCATGTATTCTTAATAAAAATGGAATGTATTCACTGTCACCCAGTATCCCTTAAGCAAGGACCCATGAGATAAATTCCTTCTTGAATTTGAATCCATAAAGAAATGTGTTTCTGCTGAAGAAATGTTTATTTTTTTTTGTTTGGCAATGAAAACCAGGTAACATTGTATTTCCTTTTTTGTCTTAATTTCACAGAAACTGTAAGCCAAAAAGAGGGTCCATCTATCATAATTAGCTCTATTCAGGTGCCTGATAACAATGCTCTCTCTGCTCACTTCAGGTGCTGTCTGTCCTGAGGTGTGTTGTGTTTTTTTTTTTTAAACTTGACTGTTCTATTTTAAATGATGTATATCTGTGAAAGGAAATTATTTCTGGAACAGGTGATATTATCCTGAGCTTCCTCAATAGGGCAACAGGGGCTTCCCACTGACTGCATTGGGGCTGGTAGTTCAGGCTTCCACATTGTGCTGAATGGACAGGCCAAGATCAGTAATGTTCTGGTTAGCTCTCTGGAGGTATCAGGACTAGCCTTGGTTTCAGCTGAATAATAACCACAAAAATAGTTAGGAATAAAGTCCAATGTCTTTATTATCTCCTTCACAGTCTGTCTCCTTTGGTGGGGCTGGTCTAGCTTTTTGGGGGACCTTCAGATGGGTCATGGTCTCAGTGGAGGAATGCAGGAGGCAGGAGCCACCACAAGGCTGATCAAAGATGGAATCTCTGTGGCTGACTTTGTCCTCAGTTTAAATACTCTATTACAATTACATCAATTGTAAACTATTACATTATCATGCTAAGTACTAAGTATATGTAAACTAGATAACCATTATATAATCAATTTCACTGAGTTAACACCTTGTTGTAGGATTAAATCAATCATACTGAACTAGAGAACTCACATGTTAAACTAGATAACCATTGTCTTACCAATTCCACTGAGTTAACACCTTGTTGTAGGATTAAATAAATTATATTGAGCCTTAGGTATATTTCTCCAGAGTTCCTGCCCTTTACATCTCCTGCTTTCTTTTGTTTTAGAATAGAGGTGGTCACGCCCTCCCTGACTTTTCAGGGAAGTGAGAACCCCCAAAAAGAGACAATCATGCCTTTCCTGACTTCTCAGAAAAGAGGATGAAAACACCAAAAAAGGAGGTGATCACATCCTCCCTGACTTCTTAGGAAGGGAGATGAAAACACCAAAGGGAAATGGGGAGTCAAACCAAATTTTATTAGTAGGTTTCTGTAGGGTCTCATTTGAAACAGGTATACATAAATCCATCAGTATGGGAGGTATTACACAAGCACATAGTAATATAACATAGGATAGTAGTTATGTAACAAATAACATGAATCAACATGAGGAATTATACATGTCCATAAATGCTAAAAATAGTCCAAAACTAGTTTATTGTCCATTATTTCATGTGTCAGGGAATCCAATGATTCTTGAAAGTTTTGAAATCTTGCAATAGTCTTATCAGCAATTTTTCATCTTAGGGAATGCAATGATTTCTGTGGGTTTTGAAGTTCTGTAATAATCTTATCAACAATTTTTGATGTTCATGAGTCAATTGCCATACACATTGGGTTAACGGTCATGCTTTTTCAGTGGCACAAGTAATCAAAAATGGAAACACACAATGTTTCTTGAGTTTTCTCCTTTATTTCAAGGGTTTTTTTTCTTTTTCTGTCTCTCTCTGATGGACAAGGCAAATACAGCTCATTGGCACCTATCTGACTCCTTCTCATCTGTAGAGATACAAGCAAACCCTCTCTTACAAGCAGTTAACCTATCTGGTCCCTTCCATTTACTACTTTCTGGATCTCTCCACATCACTGGGCAAATATATTGGAGCTGCTCACACTGAACAGTGCCCTTCTGGTGGGTTATAGAACCTGTATTCTCCTCAATTGTAATCCCTTTCTCCCATCAGATTGCTTTTTTGCCTGATTGGTCATATCTGAATATTGAACTTCTAAACTCTCCAGATGTAATCTTGGCTGCCATCATGCCCCACTGTTTTATTGGCTGGGGCCCTAGAGTTGGGCCCTACCTCTCCTTTCCCTGAGTCAATCTACATTCTGAGGCCTAATGGAATCCTCTTTTGCATTTTGGACATAGAGTTTTGGTTCTTGTTCTGTCACCTTGTCCTCTCATTCTGTCTCTGCTAACATTGAGCTTTCAGATGCCCTACTTTACCACATTGAAAGCATTCATGAATCTCTCTGGAAGTCTCTGGCCAAAGGGACCCTGTCTTCCCATGTTCTGTATCATAGCCTGGGTATAAAAGGCATTTGTGTCCACTGTGGCACAGTGTCTTATGATCTCTCCTAAAGGAGTATCTTTGTGTAGTCCTAGTATAATTCTTCTATAAACCTTATTAGCATTTTCTCTAGCAAGTTGCTTTATCATTATTCCTGTTGCTGCATTTTCACCAGTAGTTCATATGATAAGTTTTTTTTTTTTTTTTCTGGAGCTTTGAGCAATTTGTAGTTCCTTAGTGATTCTATGGTCTTTTGCAGACATGCTTCTAACATTTGTTTCTCAGATGCACATCCCATTATATCATTCATGTAATGTAATAACATTACTTTTGGAAATGCTTTTCTTACTGGAGTGAGAGCGACAGCAACATACATTTGATGCATAGTAGGGACATTTTTCATTCCCTGTGGCAAAACTGTCAATTCTTGTCTTTTTTTGTTTATTTTGAAAAAAAAATTTCTTTACAACATTATCCCTTACACTCATTTCTGCTCCGATTTTTTTCCTCCATCCCTCCACCCTCTCCCCTAGATGGGAAGCAGTCCTATACATGTTAAATATGTCACAGTATATCCTAAATACAATATATGTGTGCAGAACAGAACAGTTCTCTTGTTGCAAGGAAGAATTGAATTCAGAAGGTAAAAATAACACGGAAAGAAAAACAAAAATGCAAACAGTTTACATTCATTTCCCAGTGTTCTTTCTTTGGATGTAGCTGCTTCTGTCCATCATTGATCAATTGAAACTGAGTTAGGTCTTCTCTTTGTCGAAGAAATCCATTTCCATCAGAATACATCCTCATACAGGATCGTTGTTGAAGTATATAATGATCTCCTGGTTCTGCTCATTTCACTCAGCATCAGTTCATGTAAGTCTCTCAAAGGCTCTCTTTATTCATCTTGCTGGTGATTTCTTATAGAATAATAATATTCCATAACATTCATATGCCACAATTTACCCAATCATTCATTTTCCAGTTTCTAGGCACTACAAACAGGGTTGCCACAAACATTTTGGCACATATAGGTCCCTTTCCCTTCTTTAATATCTCTTTGGGGTACAACCTCAGTAGTAGCACTGCTGGATCAAAGGGTATGCACAGTTTGAAAACTTTTGGGGTGTAATTCCAAATTGCTCTCCAGAATGGTTGGATTTGTTCACAACTCCACCAACAATGCATCAGTGTCCCAGTTTTCCCACATCCCCTCCAACATTCATCATTATTTTTTCCTGTCATCTTAGCCAATCTGACAGGTGTGTAGTAGTATCTCAGAGTTGTCTTAATTTGCATTTCTCTGATCAATAGTGATTTGGGACACTCTTTCCTATGAGTGGAAATAGTTTCAATTTCATGATCTGAAAATTATCTGTTCAAATGCTTTGACCACTTATCAATTGTAGAATGGCTTGATTTCTTATAAATTAGAGGCAGTTCTTCCTATATTTTGGAAATGAGGCCTTTATCAGAACCTTTAACTGTGAAAATGTTTTCCCAGTTTGTTGCTTCTCTTCTAAACTTGTTTGCATTAGTTTTGTTTGTACAAAGCCTTTTTAATTTATAATTAAAATTTTCTATTTTGTGATCAAAAATGATCTCTAGTTCATCTTTGGTCACAAATTTCTTCCTCCTCCACAAGTCTGAGAGGTAAACTATCCTATGTTCCTCTAATTTATTTATAATCTTGTTTTTTTATACCTAAATCATGGACCCATTTTGATCTTATCTTGGTATACAGTGTGAAGTGTGGGTCCATGCCTAATTTCTGCCATACTAATTTTCAGTTTTCCCAGCAGTTTTTTTCAAATAATGAAGACTTATCCCAAAGGTTAGGATCCTTGGGTTTGTCAAACACTAGATTGCTATAGTTGACTATTCTGTCTTGTGAACCTAACCTGTTCCACTGATCAATTTCTTAGCCAATAACAAATAGTGTTGGTGATTGCTGCTTTATAATATAGTTTTAGATCAGGTACAGCTAGGCCACCTTCATTTGATTTTTTTTTCATTAATTCCCTTGAGATTCTCGACATTTTGTTCTTTCATATGAATTTTGTTATTTTTTCTAGATCATTAAAATAGTTTCTTGGGAGTCTGATTGGTATAGCACTAAATAAATAGATTAGTTTTGGGAGTATTGTCATCTTTATTATATTCACTCGGCCTATTCAAGAGCACTTAATATTTTTCCAATTATTTAAATCTGACTTAATTTGTGTGGAAAGTGTTATATAATTTTGCTCATATAATCCCTGATTTTTCTTTGGAAAATATATTCCCAAATATTTTATGCTATCGATGGTTATTTTCATTGGAATTTCTCTTTGTATCTCTTGCTTTTGGATTTTGTTGGTGATGTATAAAAATGCTGAGGATTTATGTGGATTTATTTTGTATCCTCCAACTTTGCTAAAGTTATGAATTATTTCTAATAGCTTTTTAGTAGAATCTCTGGGATTCTCTAAGTATACCATCATATCATTTGCAAAGAGTGATAGTTTCATTTCCTCATTACCTTCTCTAATTCCTTTAATCTCTTTCTCAACTCATTCTGCTGAGGCTAACATTTCTAATACAATATTGAATAATAATGGTGATAGTGGGGAAACTTGCTTCACTCCTGATCTTACTGGGAAAGGTTCCAGTTTTTCCCCATTGCATATGATGCTTACTGATGGTTTTAAATATAAACTCCTGACTATGTTAAGGAAAAGTTCATTTATTCCTATCCTCTTAAGTGTTTTTATTAGGAATGGATGTTGGATTTTATCAAATGCTTTTGCTGCATCTGTTGAGATGTTCTTATGGTTTTTGTTAATTTGGTTATTGATATAGTCAATTATGCTAATAGTTTTCCTAATATTGAACCAGTCCTGCATTCCTGGTATAAATCCTACTTGGTGGGGAGCCAAGATGGTGGAGAAGCCACACACAACTTTCTAAGCTCTTCTCTTACCCACTTTATCAATATTATATCGAGCCTCAAAAATAGTCTTGACTGCTACAATTCATAAAGATTAGAAGTATAAGAACTGACCAGCCGAAGAAAATCTGCAGTCTCACCAAAAAAGGTTTGTCCCGGGGCGGGGGTGGTGGGGATGGGGGGGGGGGGTAAGAGATCAGCTCAAGCTGGGAGAGGGAAGGCTTGAGGCAGTTGCGAACCTGCACAGCAGGAGGGCACAGCCCAGGTTAGCCTCTAATATGTGCAGTGAGGGGCTCGGCTTGGGGCCATAGAGCTTTCACAGGGCCAATTTGCATCGACTTTGGGGCAGACTTCTGGTAGAGCCGGGCTATTTGCAGTCAGCTGCTAATACCCACAGCCCCATAAGGGGCTCTGGCCTGGGGCAGTGACACTTTCACCACTTAGTCTCTAGCCTTAGAGCAGTCGCTAACCCACACAGCCCAAGTGGGCACTTTGATAGCTTGGCCAGTGCTGAATCCACCTTCGGTTGGGGGAAGGGAAAACTCTCACTCAGAGCACTCCCATACCTCGGAGCTGGAAGCCAGTTTACATCTCTCCCTGCTCTGCAGAGTAAGCTGGTAACCCCCTTGCCTAGGAGGTATACACTAAAAGCTTTAAAACATGAATAAAAAGATGAAAAGAACGATTGACAGCTTCTATGCAGAAAAAGAGCAGGTCAGCAAACCTGAAGAGACTAATAGCAAACAGGCATCAGACAATACCCCAAAGGGGAATCTCACCTGTCCCCTTTTACATGATGCTCTCATAGAAGAGACCATTAAAAGTCTCAAAAGAGAGTTAGAAGAAAAATGGGGAAAGGAAAGGGAGGCTTTACAAGAGAGCAACAACTTCCTGAAATATGAATTGGAAAAGATAAAAAATTCCCAGGAAGTGCAGGGAAACAAAATTTATGAAGTAAAAAAATCTCTGGAAAGTAAGATTTGTGAATTGGAAAAGACAAAGAACTCGCAAGAAAGTAGGATCTGTGAATTGGAAAAAGTAAATAATTCACTAAAAAAAAATTAGTGAAATGGAAAAAAATTCCATAGAGCAAAACAATTCATTTAAAAACTCATTTATTTTGCTAGTTTATTTTACAAATGGGGAAACTGAAGCAAACAGGGTTGAGTAACTTGACTAGGTCTCATAGCTAGTGTTGAAGCCACATCTGAATTCAACTCTTCTTGACTCCAGTCCAATCCATTGTGCTCCCTAGCTCCCTTTAATTTAATAATAGGGAAAAATCTCTCAAACTCTTAGACTTGTTCAAGTAAGGTAATTGAGATGAATTTGGCAAGAAACCCACTAGTTTCTGAATTTGCAGTTGTTAAACTACTAAATTGCCAGATCCTAGAGAAAACTCAAGAATCCTTATAGACAGACACAAGACATATACAGAAAGAAGTAAAAAAAAGCTAATGAAGAAAATAATTCTTTAAAAATCAGACATGAATAAATAGAAACTAATGATTCATTGAGACAGCAAGAATCAGTCAAGCAAAACCAAAAAATGACAAACTGGAAAAAACCATGAATTATCTACTTGCAAAAACGACAGACTTGGAAAATAGATCTAGGAGAGATAATCTGAGGATTATTGGACTTTCCGAAAATTATGATTAAAAAAAGAGCCTAGATACTATTTTACAAGAAATTATCAAAGAGAACTGCCCAGATGTAATAGAATCAGAAGGTAAAATAGGCATTGAAAGAATTCACCTTCTGAAAGAGACTCTAAAATAAAAACCCCAAGGAATATTGTGGCCAAATTTCAGAACTACCATATTAAGGAAAAAATTTTACAAGCAGTCCAAAAAAAAAAAAAAACAATTTAAATACCGAGGTGCCACAATAAGGATCACCCAAGATCTGGCTGCCTCCACATTAAAGGATTGAAGGGCCTGGAATCTGATATTCCAAAAGGCAAAAGAACTTGGAATGCAGCCAAGAATAAACTACTCAGCTAAGCTGAGCATTTTCTTCCAGGGAAGAAGATGGACATTTAATGAAACAAATGAATTCCATTTGTTTCTAAGGAAAAAACCAGAACTAAACAAAAAATTTGATCTCCAACCATAGAACTCACGAGATGCAACAAAGGTAAAAAGAACTCTTGAGAATTGTATTTCTGTTGTGGATATACAAAAAATACATGTATAATTTGATTTTACTGAAATAACATAAAAAAGGTAAGTAGATATGGAAAAGAGATGATGGCACAATAAGGTGGGAAGGAGGGATCAAAAGAGGGAAACCACATCCCACGAAGAGGCAAAGGAAACTTATCATATCTGAGGGAATTTAGAGAGGGGGAATTGTGTGAATCTTACTCTCATCAGAGCTGGCTCAAAGAGAAAATAATTGACATATTTGTTTTAGAGAAAATTCTCTCTCACCTCATTAAAAAAGGGGGAGAGGAAAAGGGAAAAGAAAAAGAGTTATAAGGGAAGGAAGGGGAAAAGATTCAAAGGGGGAGGGAGGGATTCTAAAGAGGGTAAGCGTCGTGATACAAATGGGGTACATAAGTTTAAAAAGGGGAAAGAGGGTTGGGGGAGCCAAGAAAAAATAAAGCATAACCTGGGGTTATTAGGATGGCAGGAAATACAGAATTAGTAATTCTAACCATAAATGTGAATGGGATGAACTCTCCCATAAAGAGGAGGCAGATAGCAGACTGGATCAAAAGTCAGAATCCTACAATACGTTGTTTACAAGAAACACATTTAAAGTGGGAGATCTCAACCTTGTACTCTCACAACTAGATAAATCAAACCACAAAATAAATAAGAAAGAAGTCAAAGAGGTAAATAGAACATTAGAAAAGTTAGGCATGATAGATCTTTGGAGAAAAGTGAATGCAAACAGAAAGGAGGGTGCTTAGTTCTCAGCAGTTCATGGAACTTAGAGAAAAATTGGCTATCTATTGTACATAAAGACCTCAAAATCAAATACAGCAATAAAAACTACATTCAATAAAAAATGAGGGAAAAAAAGAGCAAAAAGTAATTGGAAACTAAATGATCTCATCCTAAAGAATGAATGGACGAAACAGTAAATCATAGACACAATTAATAATTTCATCCAAGAGAGTGACAATAATGTGACAACATACCAACATTTGTGGGATGCAGATAAAGTGGTAATAAGGGGAAATTTTATATCTCTAAAGACTTACTTGCACAAAATAGAGAAAGGGAAGATCAATCAATTGGGCTTGCAACTAAAGAAGCTAGAAAAAGAGCAAATTAAAATTCCCCTATCAAATACTAAACTTAAAATTAAAATTGTGAATGAATCCAATCATTTTGGAGAGCAATTTGGAACTATGCTCAAAAAGTTATCAAACTGTGCATACCCTTTGATCCAGCAGTGTTACTACTGGGCTTATATACCAAAGAGATCTTAAAGAAGGGAAAGGGACCCACATGTGTGGAAAACTTTGTGGCAGTCCTTTTTGTATTGGTAGGAAACTGGAAACTGAATGGATGCCCATCAATTGAAGAATGGATGAATAGATTTTGGTGTATCAATGTTAAGGAATATTATTGTTCTGTAAGAAATGACCAGCAGGATGAGTTCAGAGAAGCTTGGAGAAACTTACGTGAATTGATGCTAAGTGAAATAAGCATCACCAGGAGATCATTATACTAGGCAACTACACAATTATATGATAATCAGCTCTGATGGATGTGGCTCTCTTCAACAATGAGATGATCAAAACCAGTTCCAATTGTTCAGTAAAGAAGAGAATCAGCTACACCCAAAGAGAGAACTATGGGAAATGAGTGTGGACCACAACACAGCATTTCTATTCTTTCTGTTATTGTTTGCTGGCATTTTTTGTTTTCCTTCTCTGTTTTTTTTCTTTCTTTCTAGATCCAATTTTTCTTGTGCAGCAAGATAACTGTATAAATATGCATACATATATTGGATTTAACATATTTTTTAACATATTTAACAAATATTGGACTATCTGCCATCCAGGGTATGGGGTGGGGGGGAATGAGGGGAAAAGTTGGAACAGAAGGTTTTGCAAGGGTCAATGTTGAAAAATAACCCATGCATGTGTTTTGTAAATAAAAAGCTATAATAATAAAATAAAATAAAATAAAACACTTTACAAATCCTAGAGTGCACACACATGTAGTTTCTATGTTATTAATATCAGATTGTAAAGAGTTTAGGCACTGGAATTTTGCCTTATCAAAACTGTGTTTGTTATATTGTATATGTTCTATTCAAAAAAGCAGTCTAATAAATATTCATTTTGTTTTGCAAATAAAAAGAATTATACTATAAGCAATAGTATAGAAGAACATTAATATTAGAAAATCATAGCATAGTTTACTTCTCAGATCTATGGAGACATATGGACTTTGTGCCAAAGAAGAATAAGAACCCATTATTGAACACTGAAGAAGAACTGGAGATCATTATTGATTACAAAATAGATAACTTTGATTACATTAAGTTAAATAGGTTTTGTATAAACAAAACTAAGACAAATTTAGAAGGGAAGCAATAAATTGGGAAAACATTTTTACATTTAAGTATTCTGATAAAGATCTCTTTTCTACAAGATATAGAGAATTGTTTCAAATTTATAAGAATTCAAGCCATTTCCCAATTGATAGCTGGTCAAAGGGTATGAATAGACAATTTTCAAATAAAGAAATTAAAACCATTTCTAATCAAATGAAAAATGTTCTAATTCACTATTGATCAAAGAAATGCAAATTAAAACAACCACTATACACCTCTCAGATTGACTATGACAGGAAAAGGTAATGATGAATGTTGGGGGGCATGTGGGAAAACTGAGCCACTAATACATTGTTGGTGGAATTGTTAATGGATACAGCCCTTCTGAGGAACAATTTGGAACCATACTCAAAATGTTATCATACCCTTTGATCCAGCAGTGTTTCTACTGGGCCTATATCCCAAAGATATCTTAAAGGAAGGAAAGGCACCTACTTGTAAAAAAATATTTGTGGCAGCCCTTTTTGTACTGGTGGGAAACTAGAAATGTGGATGCCCATCAGTTGGAGAATGGTTGAATAAATTATGGTATATGAATGTTATGAAATGTTATTGTTCTATAACAACCAATCAACAGGATGATTTTAGAGAGGCCTAGGGACTTACATGAACTGATGCTATATTAAATGAGCAGAACCAGGAGGTCATTGTACATAGCAACAACAATATATCATTATCAGTTTTGATGGACATGACTCTTTTTAACAATGAAATGATTAAGGCCAGTTCCGATCATCTTGTGATGAAAAGAGCCATCTACACCTTGAGAGGGGACTGTGGGAACTGAGTGTAGATCATAACATAACATCTTTCACTCTGTTTGTTATTGTGCACTTGAATTTTGTTTTCTTTCTCATTTTTTTCTTTTTGATCTGATTTTTCTTGTGCAGCAAGATAATTATATGTTTACATATAAAAAAAAGAAAAAAGAATATAAGCGCCTTTTGAATAAGAGCTTTGTCATTATTTGTAATTTTATTTCTAGTGCTTAGTACAGTATTGGGTACATGGTGTCCATTCATATCAGTTATGTCTGAATCTTCACCACTCCATTTGTGTTTTTCTTTTCAAAGATACTGGTATGTTTTGCCATTTATTTTGCTAGTTTATTTTACAAATGGGGAAACTGAAGCAAACAGGGTTGAGTAACTTGACTAGGTCTCATAGCTAGTGTTGAAGCCACATCTGAACTCAACTCTTCTTGACTCCAGTCCAATCCATTGTGCTCCCTAGCTCCCTTTAATTTAAAAATAGGGAAAAATCTCTCAAACTCTTAGACTTGTTCAAGTAAGGTAATTGGGATGAATTTGGCAAGAAACCCACTAGTTTCTGAATTTGCAGTTGTTAAACTACTAAATTGCCAGATCCTAGAGAAAACTCAAGAATCCTTATAGTCATTGATTTTTCTGAATCTATGTGGTAATTGTAAGAGAATATTTATATTTTCAGAGACACTATTATGGGGAATTACTCTATCTAGGAATCATATTAGTGTTTATCCAGATTGGAACAAACCCATAAGGACTTTGATATTCTTGGTGTAGCCAAAAGTTATCTCAGCATAGTAGAAAATTCACTTGGAGGTAACAGAGGAAGAGGCACAAGTGTCAGGGATTAAAGTAGAGGTGGTGTCAAATTTTGTTGTAAGCACACCATATTCTAAAGTTGTCTGTCCCAAAATTTCAAAGCATGACAGCTTTTAGATAATCCCTCTAAATTCTAAGACAAAAGTCTTAGTGGCAGTTTTATGGCTTAAGCTAGCAGCCATTTTCTTTAAAATATACAAAATAAAATTGCTTTGCTTTAGGATAGATTAGAAATCTCCTTGTCTCTAATGAATCTTCCCTTCCCCCATTACCCTATCCACTAAAACCAATCCACCATCTCCATTCCTAATCTTTACCTTTTGTAGATCTTTGACCTTATTAGGTTTACTGGAACCTATAGGGAATATTGGGTGTGGGAGTATGAGTCAAATAATCAAGAAAAGAATAAGAGTGCTCCCCAAAATCAATGATCCTCTGCCAAAGATCATGATATGAGCAAAAATTGCACTTGAATGCTGGAAGAGTAAGAAGAAGCAAATAGTAGTTTTCATTGTAACATAATTTGAAATTGAAGTTAAAGATTTATTTGACTACAGAAAAAAGGATGATTCTCCTATCAACCAAACAGAACTTTGGAATGAAAGAAATGAAGCTGTCGGATCAATGGAACAGATAGTCTCATATCAGTGTGTACTGAATTATAGATATATAGAGTTGAGATAGAATGGTCAAGCAATATGGACAACCACTATAAACCTAGTTTCCTGGAGAAATTACTATGCACCATTTTCTGTATAATGGCAAAATGAAGAACTGCAATGCAGAGGTGCCATAGGAGTACAGTGAAAGTGGAAACTGAGTTATAGGAAATGGAAGTATAACTTTGATGGGTTAGGAGGCACAGCTAGGCAAGAGAGTGAGCTGGCCCTCCTAAAATTAAACATTTTGTTCTTTTTGAAATTTAGAAATATTTTACTTTTTCCAACTACATGCTAAAAAATTTAACTTTTGGGAGGTAAATTTTGAGTTCTAGATTCTCTCCTCCCTCATTCAGAAGGCAAGAAATTTTATATAGGTTATATATAAATAACTTTTCTCTTAATTCTATTAATATGACATAGATTTGGCCCTTTTCCCTCTTTTTAAGAGTTATGTTCATCTCAGTTTTCTTGAATCCATGGGAGACATTGAACAATGAGAACAGAGAAATGGAACCAGTCATTTGCTGAAACAAAAGCCAAAATTGCACTCTAAGAAAAAGAGACAAGATGGGATTCTGGGGAAAATGATATTATGGGGAGGAGTCTTGACTTTCTATGGTTTTGGATATGGGTGCATTTTCTCTTCATTAATTTGAAGGTAAACTTGTTTATAATTTTGGCTTTGTGAGATTTAGTATTTATAGGGTGAGCTGAGCTAACACTGGAAGCAGTACTAGGTATTTCAACTTCCCACTTTAATATAATAAATATGAAAAAGGTGAAAGGTCTCTAAGATATGCCTTAGTCTTTAATATCAGAACTAAATCTGGTTGCATTGTTCTATGGAAATATTGACTCTAAAGTCAGCAGTGAATATCTTTGTACATATCCAATGATAGTTTATCAGCTTTTATCCTAATTAATCTTGGAACTACATTTTGACCCTAATCCATTTTCTCTTTGAAACATGGTGCTCCCTAGTCTTCCTTCCCCCCCCCCAATATTTGTTATTCTTCCATTAGCTAGCATTTATGGGTGGTTAAGTTTGCAAAGAACTTTCCAGATGATATCTTATTTGATTCTCACAACAATCCTGTGAGGTAGGTGCTGCTATTATTGGAACTTTACAGATTAGGAAACTGATACTGAGAAGTGTTTAATGCTTTGTGAACCATCACAAAATTTATAAGTGATTGATTTGAACTTGGTTCTCCCTGATTCCAAATGCAGCACTATCTACTCTGCCACTCAATTGCCCATTTCTCAATCATCATTCTTCATTTTTCTTTATAATCTCTTCTGAACCCATCTGTATTTATTCCCAGGTATTAAATCCAATTTCTAATTTCTCTGTAGTTGCCTTTTTGGAGAGATTGCTTATATTTTTTCAACCATAATTTTTGTGTATATCACTCCCAAGTATACTTTTATAGCATTGGCTTTAACCTGATGTGCTATTTATAGAACATCTATATTTGGATTACCAGATAAATCACAAAGTGTTATATTAAACAACAGTCATTGGTAATGTCATCATCACTCTCTCAAATCTCTAATACTGGATCCATCATCTCTTCATTTATTCCTCATATAAAATCATTCACCAACTTAATTCTCTTTAATAGCTTTTGATCCTCAAGTAGTTTCATTTTCTCCTTTTTAAATAGTCAACATCCTAGCCACAACCTCTGTACCTCAATCTATTTGTTATCCCCTTTTCTTCAGATAAGCCTTCAAGAGTTTCCACCAACTGGTGGAGTTGGTTAGGTAGTACCTAACCAAGCCATTTCTTGTTAATCTCAGTACTTTTTATTGTAATTCCTTCCAATCTCCATGGTGGTCTCCTTACTGATCTTAAAAAAGAACCTATTAATTTTGGTTGTTCTTGTTCTCTCTTGGAATGCTCTGCCAACTCTTATTCATCATTGTCATTTTCTTCAAAACCCTCAAGGCACACTTCTTCTAAAAAGCCTTCTCTAATTAAACTCAAATCAAATTACTCTTGCTTTGTTCAGCACTTTTATATGGTTGCTAGTCAATTATTTTTAACTGCTTGTGTATTCTTAATTGTAACATATACTTTAAAATGAAATTTTTGTATCCAACCTCTCATTTTATAAAGTAGGAAACTGAGGAGCAGAGAAGTTAAATAACTTTATATGATTGTACAAGTCTTAAATGGCAGATCTGGCATTTGAATCCAAGTCTTTTGATTCCAAATACAATGTACTTTTTAGTATAGCACACAGTTCTAAAGCAAATATTTCTTTTAACATTTTAGGATTTTTGAAAGCAAGAACTATGTTTTCTTCTTCTTTGGTATACATTGGAATACCAAGCAACACATATAGCAAACTACTTATAAATGGTTTTTAGTTGAGGGATTTAAAAAAATGATATAATTGAAACTCATGTTTCTATTTCATTGATTTAACCTTTTAATACAGTAAAATGATGTGACAATATTGTCAAACCATCTTCTGTCTCTGCCTATAATTCCAGGTTGTTGAATCATATTGTACCACCTAGTTCCATGATAAATTTATTTCATCTAATCTCAAACTAGCCCTCACAGTTTTATAGCCAACTTCTTTTCCTTCTTTATTTACTTGGTCTTCTGTCTCTTCAATGAATATTTCAAGTGTTCTATTCTCTCTCTTTTTCCCCTTTATAAATACTTCCTGTAACTAATCATTACCAAGTCTTATTGATTCTACTGTCATGATATTTTTCAAATTCCTCTACTTCTTTTACATGAGTATAATGCTTATTTCATGATCTTATCATTTCATTCCTACACTACTGTGATAGTCTCTTATGTGGGGTGTATGGTTATTCAGAATGTATTAGCACCTCCAGTATACAGGGTTATTTACTGAGCCCTTTTCAAGGTTGCTCATAAACATTTGGCTTCCACCTGTCACTGAACTCTTACCTGTGGTTTCAAGAAGATGAAAATGCACAATAACTCCAATAAAATGAACTTGGCAGATGGGCTAAACCAGTTTGAGGTAACTCTTAGGCCTAAAGTCCAACAATGAGTTAGAAGGCTGTCTACCGCAAGTACATGAAAACTTGACCTGGTGGAATGGGCAATAAGAATAATTTGTTCCAACTGCCACAAAGGTAATTGTAGCAGGTTCTGTGGAGCACTCAGAACTTGATTGGACATCAAAGAGGTCAATGTTATCCACTGCATCATGGTCCATTCCCAGTCATCTGAACTTTTGTTTTGCCACTAGACTTTTATGACTCTGGAAAAAAAGAGTGATACTGATAACTGTGTGCAAATCTGTCTTACTTAAATCTAGTTCATACACAATATATCATTGATGTTGATATATATGAATATATATATATATATACATATATATGTATATATATATATATATATATATATATATATATATATATATATTTGGATCTCTTTGAAAATGAAGCATGAAGAACAGCCTCTTCCTTTGTTTCACTCACTCCCATCTTCAATTTATTCTCTACCTACCAATTGAAATAATCTTCTTAAGATAGCGGTGAGACCATGCCATACTCTGATTTCCAAACTTTTGATGGTTTCCTTTTGTTATAGAATAAAATGCAAACTGTTCAATCTGACTTTTAAGGCTTTGTATAATATTGTTATATAGTATATATATATATATATATATATATATATATATATATAGTATAATATTTCTCTTCATGAACACATATTCCAAACTAACTTCTTGATTTTATCTGAACTAACTCCCATCTTCTACCACATGAATTCAAACACTATTCTCCTCTCCACTTTTCCATTTTATTTTATTTTTTTCATAGCTTAGCTGAGCTATCACCTCTTCCACAAAATCTTCCCAGTTCACTCCAATTCTTGGCAATTTCTTTCCTCAATTTTTATTATGTTGAGCATATTAATATATTGGAGAATTTGGTAAAATGTGTGATGGGCTTGTCATGTGGTAAGATAAAGGGATTATAGATATATAGCCTAGAGTTTCCTTTGATATCCATATGACATAAAATCATCTAGAGTAAAACCCTTCAAATTTTAGGTGAGCCATCTATGGGAAATTTATAAGGACAAGTATTACACAGAAAGAGAAGGAATTATTGGGTTGTTAATAAGGTTATTGAAGGAAGTAACATCATTTTGATTATAGAAACACAGAGAAATCAAAGTATATTTATTTAAGTTCCTCAGAGATTATTTTAGAGGCAGGTAGGCCTGAAGACAGGAACATGACTTCAAATTTGGACATAGACAATTAAACTGACATGAATGTGAGACAAGTTACATAACCTCTGTTTGCCTCAGTTTATTCATCTATAAAACAGAGATAATAATAGGTACTTGCCTCCCAGGGTTTTTGTGGGATTCAAATGAGATAATAGTTGCAAAGTGCATAGTATAGTGCCTGCCACATAGTAGGTATTTCTTGTTTCTTTTCTTCTCTTCTCATTTCTACTTCCTAGCACAATGCCTTGTGTACTGTAGGTTTTTAATAAATGTCAGATTGGTTGAACAAGCATCTATTAAGTGTTTATTAAATGAAAGCTATTCCTATTTTGGCCTTTAGAAATATAAAAGCCAAAATTAAAGAAGTTACTGTCCTTGGCTATACAACTGTGAGGGCTTACATTTGTTATATTTTGATAACTTCCTCCCCCCTCCCTTTGAGTCATTCATTTATTTCATGCAATTAGTCAAACAGTTGGATGATTTATTTAGAATCAAACTAAAGATTCTGGTATCTAAAACCTTGCTTCTGTTTCATAGCAATGGCTAGGTATTTAACTATAATTCTTGCTTCCCAAACTTTCAGTGAAGCTGCAAAACATCAATCTTGTTCATAAGTGCCTAGCTTAAACATCTCCAACTATAAAGAAATCTTCCATGATTTACAGGTTTTCCTGTTTGTAAAGTGTCAGTTATACAAATATTGGGATTTGTGAGGTACGAAAAGAAAAGAAAATTCATCTAACTGTGACTGTTAATGAGGTTTATGTTTTTGATAGAACATAAAGTGAGATGAAAACTTGAATTTACACCTAATGGGGGGATGATTTGAAGGCTTTATGAGAGAGTCTTCTATCCTAATGGGATTCTTGAAACATGTTATTTTTTATATATATGAAAATACATTTAAATTTTTCATTGCTAAACTATTGATGAGCAGGCTACTTTCTAAATAAATTCACAACTAACAGAAAACAGAGCTTGAAGAGATAATTATGAAAACATGACTAAGGGCAGAAATCTCTTTCCAGCTCTGGCAGTGGTGATTTCTTTAAAGAGTTGTGTCAAGTGAATAATGTGAAGAAAGCCAAATGCAAAAATGATCTGGGGCAATAGAGATGTCTTTTAATATTTTTTATTTGTTTGTGTGATAATTAAGCAATTGTAATTCTTGCAGAGATTCTTGCAGGGCTATTGTCATTACAAGGAAGTTGTAAGTATATTTCTAAACCAAGAATTTTGCTAGTTATTGCAGAATATGCCAGCTCCCAAGAGACTTTTCTCCATGCGCCCTCTGGGGTATTCCATTGGAATCATTTCTGGGTTAGTAATCAAATCACAATTAATTGAAACAAGTATCTCAGTGGAACCCCACAGCATGTTCTGGAGGTGGATATGAAACCTCGCATGATTTTTACTTTGATATTTTGTACACAAATTTAACTTAGGGGAAGAAACCACCATTTTTTCAGGAGATTGAATAGGAGCAGAGAACTCCAGCAGAGAACTCCAGCTGTCTGAAGTTAGTCAGTCAGCAACATTTATTGAGTGCCTACTATGTGAAAAGCACTAAGCACTGTTGGTGGGTTGGGGGAGGGGGGAGGGAGAGTATAACAGAAATAGAAGGTATGATCTGTCCCCTCCAGAGTTCACAATGTGATTTGGGAAGACAGAATACACATGTAGAAAGCTATGGCAGAGCACTTTCACCAAGCAATATATCAACAATCACAAATTAATAGAGTTTATACACACACCCATACACACACACACACACACACACCATGAATACATGAGAAGGTAGTAAAGAGTGGTCTTAAACCCCCAGTGAATTTCACCTTTGAAGAGTCTTTAAATTAATGTTGCCCTCCCTTATGGGGAGCTCTTTTTTACATCTTTTCATGAAACAAGGAATGAGTTCTTTGACATGACTTGCTTCACACTCCAAAATGACAACAGAAATATTTCCCTGGGGATGGCCTTGAAAGTGTAAAGTCTCTTGCATTCATCCTAAAGGACTAAATGGCAAATATTTGCCAAAGACAACTCTTGTCTCCTTGTGTTTTCTCTCCTCTCAACCTCGATTTCATCTTACTACCTTTACACTTGACTTTAGAGTATCATTATCTAGTGCTGTTAGTCAAATATGACATTTTGAAATCATATCTCTTGCTTTGGGGCATACATCATTGATGAAAAGAGCAAGAAATAAAGAATAGCATTAATTTATTGCCTTTCTGTTGGATAGTTCATACTTAAGTTTAAAAAATATTTTTTACTCTCTATGAATGTTGGAGGCATACTTAGAAGGAAAGCATTGTGGTAACTGCCCATAAATGTAGAAAATGCATTTGTACGCATCTTCGAATCTTTTTAATGTACTAAATTAGTTGATTCAAATTTGAGCTCCTTCATGCTGCACTTATGCTATCTAATAACACTTATGCTAGAAAGACAAAATGACAATATAAGAATTTCAGAATTGGAAGAAATGGCATATATCATTCTTCCAAACATTTCCATTCTTCTGGGTACTGGGAGCACAAATACAAAATAACAATAACAACAGCAACAATAACAACTCTATTCCTGATCTCAAGGAAGTTGCATTGTGTAGGGGTAAACAGTAATATTCTGATGTCTATTTGGAAAAAAAAGTATGCTCTTTTTAACATACCTGTAATATTGTCTTTTAACTTTTATGTAAACATCTGGGGAAAATCTCTCTACTCATTTCATTTTTGGGTAGTCTAGCATTCTTTAGGATAATTCCAATTGTAACGAAGTTTTTCCTTGTCTTTTTCCATCTCTGGTAATGCCTCACTCCGTCTAAACTTATTCTCCTTTCTAACTGTGACCTCCAGTTCCTTCATCTCCTGTTCTAATCATACTTTCTTACATGTTTGCTAGCAGCAGGAAAGGAGCTTGTTGATTGAAAAATGTTAACATATAAAGATATGGGTATGATTTTGAAATGCCATTTGGAAAAAAAGGGATGGGACAGAATAAAGAGTAGGACTATGAGGACAGAAAGGTTTGTTGAAAACTGAAGTTAAAAAGGAAAAAAAATGTGTTGATGTATGTATGTGTGTGTGTGTGTGTGTGTGTGTGATTTTCTGAAACATATAGTAAGGAGAACAAGATACTCATATATAATGGACTCTTATTTTCTCAGTGGAAAAGATTGGATGAGTGTAGTATGTGAATCTTGAGGAAAAAAGAGAAGGCTTACCATAGTCTTAAACGTGGAAGAGAGAGATAGTTAAGGGAAAATAAAAAGACTGTCTTGTAGCAATAGCAGTCCATTTGAAATTAAGTAACATAAATTTAAAGCAGTCCTTACAAGCAGCATTATGTGACTTTTTTCAATACCATGTAAATTTACCTGAAAGAAGATGATGTTGGAGATAATCAAGGCATATCTAGGCATAAACGACAATGGGGCAAAGACACAAGGAATTCAAGACAATAAAACAAAGTAAAATTCCACTGGTTAAGTAGAATCAAGCTTGTAAAGGGAGGAAAGTAAAGTCAAAGCATAAGTGAAGACATAGGAGAGCCCTGAGGGATAAAAGAACTGAAGATTATAGTGAGATAGAAGAGGTCACAGAATAAAGCAGTTGAAGATATGGAATGAAAAGAGATTTTTATTAGCATAAATAAATTTCAAATCTTTTGACCATGGAAGTGAAATACCTATGGGTTAGATATCAAAATCAAGGGTATGATTTGTCCTTCTGTGTGATATGTTAAATGGAGCAAAGAAATCAAAGAAAGTGAATGAATCATGGAAATGACAAAATTAATTAATTGGAAAAGCTTTTGTGTGTGTGTGGAAATATCAGCATATACCGTTGCTTAAGTCCCCTAATATAAGGGCAAGGATTGGGTATGGCAATCAAGATTTCTATTCAAGTACTGAAGCACTTGATAAAGAAGGGAGTAGATAACCATGGCAAGGATCTATAATCTATTTAGGAAGAGAAAATATGAAGTGAGAAGAAACCATTGAAGGATAATGGCAGAGGAGCAGTCTACCCATTGGAGTGGAGGTTGACATCCCTTCCCCTTCTCTTGGATCAGTGGGTAATATGAGAGAAGGTGCACCCAGAACGAGAGCATGGTCATGGATGTAGTGATTTGGTTAAAATAGCTGCTGAAATGAATTGGTGACTCAGAAATATTCAGTCCAATCCCCTGTGTTTTCTACATTCAGAGTTATAAGCAATGTGAATTGATGTACTAACCCTGAGGCAAGTGCTCCCTCACCAAATCCAGTGGGATTTTCTTGTTGTTGTTATTGTTGCTTTGCTTTTCCCCCCTCCCATAACTCATCAATTTTTGAACTCTATGCAATTCTTCATGCTACCAAGCACATGCTGCTACTGAATGCTTCTCCTATTCTTTGGCTCCAGAAAAAAATTAAAGAAATACTTTTTTCCCTGCCCTCTATAACTATTCTCTTTCTGTGTCATCCTTTTTAAGGTGAGTATTCCTGAAAGTGTTTGAAATCTTTAACATTCTTCTTTTTGCACATTTGACAATCTCATTCACTCTTGTAACTTCAAATACCACTTCTTTAAGCAATATTTCCAGTCTAATTTCTCTTCTAATATCCTATCAGTGCATAAAGCTTTTTCACATAATAAACATCACCATTTACTAAGTTGTTCTTATTTGTTGACCAGACTAATATATACAAAATGCTTTGCAAATCTTAAAGTGTGATATAAAATTAGTTATCATCATGATTATGGCCATTTTTAAAAATTCTTCTTCTACTCCACCTCTTATTGCTATTCATTTATGCAGTCTTGTCAATTCTTCCTCTATGATATTTCTTAAATCAATCCTATCTTTATATCAATTTCCACCACTGATTTTAGAATATCATTTTTATTTTTCTGGATCAAAGCAAAAGATTTATAATATATTTTTGCTCCTCCTCTGTCTCATACATTAAATGCTTCAGATGAATTGGGTAACTCTCTTTCTCCTTAAATCAGCATGGATTTTTATCACATTATCCCCTATTCTTGGAATGTCTTTCTTCTTTCTCTTTGACTTTGAATTTCACTTCCTTTATTTGGATCTTTTTTTTTATTATTATTATCAGATATTGTTACATGATATTCCTTTACTTCATTAGAAATTGTAATGGAGCTTAAAATATTCATTTTAATAGACCATGTCTTTAATATTCTTTCTATCCCTTATTCAAATACCTCATCTAATAAACTAAGATCTTGGTGAACTCCTTGGTAAATACCAAACTTAGGTATGCTACCGAGGCAAATCCTGGATTAATTTTAATATTTAGAGAATTCATATCCAAGTGGAGATTACTTTGACTCCAAAAGGATGTGGCCTTATTTAAAGGGAATGTATGTTTGATTGATGAGAGAGTGGGAAGATGGGATATATCCAGGAATATCTGAGCTGCTGAAACCTTCTTAAATTGCTGAAGATTGAATTGTGGAATTTTCAGTCTGAATATTTGTACTTAAGAAATTTATAAATTCTAAAGATCAGGGTTTGATTTATAGTTTTATTATTGTCTAGATTTCAAAAAATGGTGGCTAAATGTTATAAGGCAGATTAAACTTAAAAATATGTCTTGTGTATGCATATGCGTACACACAAAAACATATACACATATACATGCACCCAGTTATATGTAGTAGAGGATTAATTCATTCAACTTTTACCAGAATCTCCCTACATATAACACACTTTATCTGGGATAACTAATCATGGACCTATATGAAACACAACTACTCCATCCCCTTCATTCATAATAATCTAAAACTTCTCACTTCTGCAACCTCTTATTTCTGGGTCCCCATAATCCAGTTGTTGAGTGATGTTATAGGTAGTTCTAAATTAATATCATTCCAGGAACCCACAGCAACTGCATAAGCAACAAAAATTCCCAATTAACTTCTCCCTTCCAGCATATCACAACATCTCAATATCCCTACCTCAGATCACTTTATAGCTGCTACAGGTGCTCCAGCAGGTGGGATTTGTATTCTGGGATAGTGGCTGGCTGTCTATGAGTCAAATTGTTCTATCTTTCAAGTTTGGATTTGTTTTTGTGGTAAAGTGAATAAAAAAGGATGAGCAAGCACCATTTGGTTTACTATTTCCACTATAGAGCTCATTAACTTATCTTTCCCCCCAACCTTACTCCTCTTCTTTACTTCTGTATTTCTCTCAAGGATACTAATAACCTTTCATTCATCCAGGTTCTGAAACTCAAACTGAAACTGTTTTCTTCAAAGGCACCAGTGTTCTCTTAGTTACCATATATGATAGCTTATTCTCAAGTTTCATTCTTCTTTACCTCTTAGTAGCATTTGACAGTTATTTATCTTCTCCTCTTAGATATTTACTCTATTATCTAGGTTGTTCAAAGTGATGTGTATTACTTATATTCAAAAAAAGTGTTGGCATACTTTGAAAAGTTAGAAACAGAAATTTTAATCTATTTAAAAATCTTCTAAAATGGAGAACTTCAAGCGGATTTGAACCCATTTAAAAATATAAACATTCAACACATTTTAATTAATTTGCAAGGGGATATGGAAGTTTACATCAGAGAAGATGGAAGTTTAATGGTTGATTTTCAATAAAAAACCTTTACAGATTTAGTGGATGAGATGAGAAAATGGGTACCATATCTTAGCAAATGCATCCTGTAATACCCTTTTCCCATTTGGTTCTGTTTCTGTGAAAGGTATTTTCAGTTATGACAACTATTAAAATGAAAGAAACTGAAATTAGAACCAGACCTCCAAAAAGCAATGTTGCAATGTGTCAGACTAAAATTTTCAAAAATAATGAAGCATAATCACATTACTCCCACCAGAAAAAAAATTATTAATGATAATTATGTTTTCTACAAAAAATATTGTGTCAATGATACATAAAAAATTTAAAAATATAAATTCATCTTGAGTTCATCCTTTAAATATTATTTTCAAAGAAACCATATAATGCACATAAGAATTAGCATATTAACACATGTATATAATTTATGGATAAGTGAGTACATTGGGAATGTGTTCAATATTATTGTACTGATAGGAATGACTGACAAAATATATATATATATATATATATATATATATATATATATATACACATATACATATATATATATAAACTTCTAGAAAAGAAAAGTCAGTCTCACTATAGCTAAAATGATATTCAGTCTATCTGACTCTAGGAAAGCTGGTAAAAGGGTCTTTATCACAGCAAATCAGCAACTAAGACCTTCAATCCTGGCTCAGAAGGGAAGTACATTGGTGGGGCAATATCCAATCCTAGCTCAGAAGGCAAACTCTGGGAAACCAGGATATTCCTGAAAAAAGTACCCCTACAACACAAGGGGCCCCTGTGTTCAAAGCCAAGGCTCAGAGCTGCACAGAAAGCTTGGGATAGCATTTCATTTAACCCAGAAATAGTGCTCCACCTTAAAAGTAAAGAAAAGAGGAAATACAAACAGAAAAAGAAAGAAAATGAGCAAGAAACAGAAAAGACCCTTGACCATAGAAAGCTACTATGGTGACAGGGCAGAACAAAACACAAATTCACATGAGATGGAATGTCCACAGAAGAAATCTCAGAGTGATAGAAATTGTTCTTAAGCCCAAAGAGGCTACTTGGAAATGCTCATAAAATACTTCAAAAGGCAAATAAGAGAGATAGAAGAAAAAATTTGAAGGGAAATGAGATATATATGAGAAAGTCAACAATTTGCAAAAGGAAGGAAAAAATTGTCTGAAGTAAACAACTCCTTAAACAGTAGAATAAACCAAATGGAAAAAGAGATACAAAAGGTAACTGAAGTAAATCACACAAAAACTAGAACAGGACAAATGGAAGTTAATGACTATGACACAGCAACAAGTAGTCAAACAAACTAAAGAGAATGACAAAATGGAAGAAAATGTGAGATATCTCATTGGCAAAACAGTTGATCTGGAAAATAGAACCTAAAGAGACAATTTTAAAATTACTGACATACCTGAAGGCCATGACCAAAAAATGTAGATCCTGGTTAGTATTCTGCAAGAGGTCATTAAAGAAAATTGCCTCAATATTCTAGAAACAGAAGAGGACATACTCATTGAAAAAAAATACATCAATCATGTCTAGAAAGCTCCCATAAGGAAAACCCCAAGGAATATTATTGCAAAACTCCAAAATTATAATCTTAAGGCAAAAATTCTGCAAGCTGTCAGAAAAAAAAATCAAATAGCAAGGAGCAATAGTCAAGATTACCTAGCTTTAACACTTGGCTGCATTTGAGGTGATTAATGTGTTCTTCTTTTCTAAAATATGATGGTTCTCTGGGAGCAGGTTTCTTGGGGGGTTTCTGGAGGCAGTCTTAGTTTCATTCACATCAATAATCAACTCAAATACAGCCAGCTGTTAAAAGTTCAAATCCTTTATGGTCTCTTCCAAAATAGCCTGCTTAGTTTTCTTAGAGGCCTATCTCCCTCTTTGATTCCAAGAGGTCTTGCAGCTTGTCCTTTGTCTCTTCCAACTTCAACTTCAGTCTCCAGCTCCCTCTGAATCGCCAGTTCAGAATCTTCTCCTGACTGAATTCTGGCTCTGTCAATCTTCCAAACTGACTTACTTCTGACTGAGGCTCTAAGAGGCTCTAATATATGATCTCTTAAAGGTGTGAACCCAAAGGCTGACTCCTCCTCTGAGAGAGTGGGATTGTGGGAGGTGTAACTTGTGAATCTCCTGAACTTGTGAATTCTAACATGTGAGCTAATGTGGGAACTCTCAAAGGTGTAAACTTAAGTACATAAGCATTGTTTCTAATCAATTCCAATGAGTTAACACTTTGTAAGGATTCTAACAAACCAGGATCTGGCAGATTGTACAATAAAGGATCAGAGAGTCTTGAATAGCATATTCCAGAAGGAAAATGATTAAAGTTACAACCAAGAATTGACTACCCATCTAGACTCATTATTATTTTTCAGGGGAAGTGATGGAACATCTTTTGTTTTATTATAGCTTTTTAGTGACAAAACATATACATGTGTAATTTTTCAACACTGACCTTGCAATAACTTCTGTTCCAACTATTCCCCTCCTTTCCTTAACTCCCTCCCCTAGATGGGAGGTAGTTCCATACATGTTAAATATGTTAAAGTATATCTTAAATACAATATATGTATACATATTCTTACAGTTATCTTGATGCATAAGAAAAATCGAATTTAGAAACAAGGTAAAAATAACCTAGGAAGAAAAGCAAAAATGCCAGCAAACAATAACAGAAAGAATGTAAATGCTATGTTGTGGTACATACTCATTTGCCAGTGTTCTTTCACTGGATGTAGCATTCATTACTGATCAATTGGAACTGATTAGGATCCTATCATTGTTGAAGATAGCCACTTCATCAGAATTGATCCTCATGTAGTATTATTGTTGAAGGGTATAATGAATGATCTCCTGGTTCTGCTCATTTCACTTAGCATCAGTTCATATAAGTCTCTGCAAGCATCTCTGTATTCATCCTGCTAGTCATTTCTTACAGAAGAATAATATTCCATAACATTCATATACAACACTTTACTCAGCCATTCTCCAATTGATGGGCATCCATTCAATTTCAAGTTTCTAGCCACTACAAAAAGGGTTGCCACAAACATTTTTGCACATACAGGTCCCTTTCCTTTCTTTAATATCTCTTAGGAATATAAGCCCAGTGGTAACATTGCTGGATCAAAGGATATGCACACTTTGATAACTTTTTGAGTATAGTTCCAAACTGCCCTCCAGAATGGTTGGGTCCATTCACAATTCCACCAACAATGCATCAGTGCCCCAGTTTTCCTACGTCCCCTCCAACATTGTAATTATCTTTTCCTGTTATCTTAGCCAATCTGACAGATTGCCTTAATTTCCATTTCTTTGATCAATAATCATTTGGAACACCTTTTCATATGACTAGAAATAGTTTCAATTTCATTATTTAAAAATTGTCTGTTCATATCATTTGACCATTTATCAATTGGAGAATGTCTTGATTTCTCATAAATTAGAGTCATTTCTCTCTATATATTTGGAAACGAGGCCTTTATCAGAACCTTTAACTGTAAAAATGTTTTCCCAGTTCATTGCTACCCTTCTAATCTTGTCTGCATTAGTTTTGTTTGTACAAAAGTTTTTTTAACTTGATATAATCAAAATCTTCTATTTTATGATCAATAAAGATCTCTACTTCTTCTTGGGTCACAAATTCCTTTCCCTCCACAGATCTGAGAGGTAAACTATCCTATGCTCTTCTAATTTATTTGTAATCTCATTCTTTATGCCTAGATCATGGACCCATTTTGATCTTATCTTGCTGTATGGTATTAAGTGTGGGTCAATAACTAGTTTCTCTCATACTAATTTCAAATTTTCCCAGCAGTTTTTGTCAAATAGTGACTTCTTATCCCAAAAGCTTTCTGTGCAGCTCTGAGCCTTGGCTTTGAACACAACCGCCCCTTGTGTTGTATGGGGTCTTTGGGTTTGTCAAACACTAGATTGCTAAAGTTATTGACTATTTTATCTGGTGAAACTAACCTATTCCATGGATCATCAAATCTATTTCTTAGCCAATAACAAATGGTTTTGGTGGCCGCTGCTTTGTAATATAGTTTTAGATCAGGTACATCTACCCACCTTCATTTGATTTTTTTTCATTAGTTCCCTTGAAATTCTTGACCTTTTTTCCTTCCAGATGAATTTTGTTGTTATGTTTTCTAGGTCATTAAAATAATTTCTTAAGAGTCTGATTGGTATAGCACTAAAAATAGTTAAGTTTTGGTTTTACTGTCATCTTTATTAGATTAACTCTAACTATCCAAGAGCACTTAATATTTTTACAATTGTTTAAATCTGACTTTATTTGTATGAAAGCTGTTTTGTAGTTTTGTTCATATAGATCCTCACTTTCCCTTGGCAGATAGATTCCCAAGTAATTCATAGAATTGGCAGTGATTTTAAATTTCTCTTTGTATCTCTTTCTGTTGGATTTTGTTAGGGATGTATAAAAATGCTGATAATTTATGTGGGTGTATTTTGTATCCTGGAACTTTGCTAGAGTTGTGGATTATTTGTAATAACTTTTTGTTAGAATCTCTGGAGTTCTCTAAGTATACCATTATACATCTGCAAAGAGATATTTTGGTTTCCTCATAACCAATTCTAATTCCTTTAATCTCTTTTTCATCTCTGATTGCTGGAGCTAGCATTTGTAATAAAATATTGAATAGTAATGGTGATAGTGGGCAACTTTGTTTCACTCCTGATGTTACTGGGAATAGTTCCAGTTTATCCCCATTACATATAATGTTTACTAATGGTTTTAAATAGATGCTCCTGACTATTTTAAGGAAAAAATCCATTTATTTCTATACTCTCTAGTATTTTAATAGGAATGGGCATTGGATTTTATCCAATGCTTTTTCTTCATCTATTGAGAGGTCATATGGTTTTTGTTAATTTGGTTATTGATATACTGAATTATGTTAATATTTTTCCTAATATTGAACTAGCTCTGCATTCCTGGTATAAATCCTACTTGATCATGGTGTATTGCCATGGGGGTGATTTTTGGTAGTTTTTTGCTAATATCTTATTTAAGATTTTAGTATCAATATTTATTAGGAAGATTTGTCTATAATTTTCTTTCCCTGTTTTTCTCCTACCTGGTTTAGGTAGCAGTACCGTGTCTATGTCATCAAAGGAATTTGTTAGGACCCCTTTAATCCCTATTTTTTCAAATAGTTTATAAAGCATTGGAATTAATTTTTCTTTAAAAGTTCGGTCGAATTCACATGTAAATCCATCTAGTCCTGGGGATTTTTTCTTAAGGAATTGATTAATAGCTTGTTCTATTACCTTTTCTAAAATGGGACTATTTAACCAATTTACTTCTTCTTCTGTTTATCTAGGCAACTGTATTTTTGAAGGTATTAATCCATTTCATTTAAATTATCAAATTTATTGGCATAAAGTTAGGCAAAGTAACTCGTAATCATTGCTCTAATTTCTTCTTTATTGGTGGAAAGTTATCCCTTTTTCTTTTTGAGACCAACAATTTGATTTTCTTCTTTTTTTCTAATTAAATTGACCAAAGGTTTATCTATTTTTTGTTTTTTTCAAAAAACAGCTCTTAGTTTTGTTTATTAATTTAATAGTTTTTTTTTGTTTTTTTACTTTCCATGTTATTAATCTCTCCTTTTATTTTTAGAATTTCAAGTTTCATGTTTGATTGGGGTTTTTTGATTTGCTCCATTTTTAGCTTTTTTAGTTGCAAGTCTAATTCACTGATCTTTTTCTCTATTTTATGCATGTAGGCCTCTAGAGATATAAAATTTTTCCTTATTACCGCTTTGCTTATATCCCACCCATTTTGGTATGTGTTCTCATTATTGTCATCCTCTTGAGTGAAATTATTAATTGTGTGTATGATTTGCTGTTTCACCCATTCCTTCTTTAGGATGAGATCATTTAGTTTCCAGCTACTTTTTGGTCTATTTTCTGCTGGCTTTCTATTGAATGTAGTTTTTATTGCATTGTGATCTGAAAAAATGCATTTACTATTTCTGCCTTTCTGCATTTGAATTTGAGATCTTTACATCCTAATACATGTTCAATTTTTGTATAGGTTCCATGAACTGCCAAGAAAAAAGTGTAATCCTTTATGTCTCTATTCAATTTTATCTAAATGTCTATTATACCTAACTTTTCTGATATTCTATTGACCTCTTTAAATTCTTTCTTATTTGTTATGGGCCAGAACTCTGAAACAAGGATTCTTGCAAGATGTTAAGTCAGTGGAATTGATGATACAGTGGTTATCTAGTTTAGCATGGTGCTTAATAGTTCAAGTTCAGTATGATTGATTTAATCTTACAACAAATAATGGTTTCCTAGTGATATAATGATTGGTTTATACTTAGAATAGAACATATAAGCCAGGGGTGGGGCACAGAGATAGATTAATTCCATCTTCATCAGCACAGTGGCTGGCCTGGCCTTCTGCATTTTCTCCACTGAAACCAAGACTCCTCTGAAGGTGAAGAGAAAGATGGCTAAGCATGAGATGAAGGAAACAATAAAGATTTTGGACTTTAACACCTGGCTATTCTTGTAGTGATTACTGAACTGAAAGGAAGGCGGCTCCCAAATGTGGGACTAGGAACCTACATCTGTGACCCAGAAATTAGGGTAAGTGCAAAAATAGACAAGAAGGAAACTTTGTTAGGGGTTAAAGATGAAATGGGACAAATGTTTACAAAGGGGCCATTTCCACTTCAAGGAAAATATATCGAAAGCATAATTAAACTTATTAAAAGCCAAGGTAACTTGGGAGCAGATCATTGAACTTTTAGAAACATTACAATGCACATCTCTTTGGTTCTCTAAGGAAAAAAGAATTGGATCCAGGCAAGTGGAAATTAGTAGGAGAGCAACTATGTGAATACTACTATGATAATGGTACTGATTCAATTTCTAAAGAAATCTTTTATACATATGACTATACAATTGACTTTAGAAAATTATATAAGTATTAGAATAAGAAAAAAGAAGAAAGTGCAGGAGGGGAAAGATATTGACAAACTAGGTGAAAAGGATGAAGAATTAGACAAGAATGGAGTTAAGTACAACTCTGATTAAATTAAAGAATGTAGTGCTTCATAGTAGGAGCCATTAGGGCATTCTCCATCCCCTGACTTAGAGCTCTCAATTAATCCTTCATGAGTGAAAGGAAAAGGAGGATGGTGAGGGGCAATGACACCATCAGTACCACCCTACCACCCATGAAGGAGCTTTGTCCACCCCCATGACAAAATTACAAAAGACATCAGTTAAAGCTAAAAGAGAAGGACAGGATATATCTGATTTGATAAACAAATACCCTGTGATTGAAGAATTTGATTCTTCAGGTCAAGCAAGGAGAAGATATACTCCTTTGATCTGCAAATTATCAAAGATCTGAAAAAGGGTTGTACTCTTTATGGGGCTACATTGTCTTATGTTAAGATGGTATTAGAGAATTTGGCTTATAAAATTTTAACCCCTAGTGATTGGAAATCTATAGCAAGGACATGTTTAGAACCTGGAAAAACTTGTTGTTCCTTTCTGGATATAGTGAACTCTGTAGGATACAAGCGCCACAAAATAGGCAAATTGGAGTCAATATACAAATCACCTTTGACCAACTAGCAGATAAAGGTCAGTATGCAGATGCTATAGCACAGATTAATTACCCTTTGACAGCATATGAGCAAAATGCTTCTGCTGCTATCAAAGCATGGGGCACTCTCCTAGGAAGACAAGATAGAGAAGAAACCTTCACGAAAATAGCACAAGATCCAAATGAACCCTTTGCTGATTTAGTGGGACATCTGCAAACAGCTGTCATACAAACTATTGGTAAAAATACAGCAACGAGAATTATCATAATGAGAATTATGCGAATAATTCTCATAATGAGAATTATGATAAGACAACTTGCTAAGGAAAAGGCTAATGAAGTTTACAGAAGAATTATACTAGGACTACACAAAGATGCTCCTTTAGAGGAAATCATAATATGCTGTGCTACAGTGGGCACAAATGCCATCTATACCCAAGCTATGATGCAGAACATGGGAAGACAGGGTCCCTCTCAGCAAGGGACTTCCAGAGAGACTTGTCAAAGCTTTCAGTGTGGTAAAGGAGGGAGTCTGAAAGGTCAATGCAGGCAAAGTGATAGAGTGAGGGAACAAGATGGGAGAACAAGACTTAAAACCCCATGTCCAAAATGCAATAAGGACTTCTACTGGGCCTCAGAATGTACATTGACCCAGGGAAATGAGATTCACTGACCAGCTCCAAGACCTCAAACAAAAAACAGGCAGCTGAGATTACACCCAGAAAGTCTTTAAAATTTCAGAACTCGACTTCCGGCCAAAATGGCGGAGAGGGCACACACATCTACTTAAATCTCCATCTTTGCTCTCAGAATTTATTTCATGACAAGCCTTGGAATTAGTGCTAGAATGGAAAAAAAAACACCACAAATAATTACCAAAAGAAGACATCCTTTGAAATTCACCAGAAAAGGTCTGGTTTTGCTTGAGTTTGGGGACAGTTAGATTGGTCACAGGCTGAGGGCAGGCAGCAAGAGCACAGCAGGCAGCTCAGACTGAGCATACCAGAGAGGGATGGGGTGTGATCTCAGCCATTTCTGGGAAAAAAACAAAAAAACAAAACTTTACCACAATGTGGCTATTTTGCCTTGGCAGCAAGACAGTAGACCAGCAGAGAAGGTGTAAATATAGAGGGTAAAGACTATAACCCCAAAAAGCTAGGGTCTCTTGGGACTTGGCCACATGCACCCAGAGTGTTTCAGCATGCTCTCAGTCTCAGAGTCTCAGAATCTCAGAGTCTCAGAGCATAGCCTCAGTGCAGCCATTGCTGTCCTGCTAGTGTCTCACTCCTGCCCCCTGCAGTCTGTAGAGAAAACTCGGTAATACCATCCAGCCACCCTCCACACACCCCCAAAAAAAGAGACAGCATTTTTTTTGTTAGTTTGTCTTTTTTGATTCATCTCTGACAAAATGAGCAAGAAATTAAAAATGGATTCTAACCATTGATAGCTTCTATATAGATAGAGCAGAATTTAAACCCTGGGGAGACTAAAAACAGACAGTCTCCAGATGAATCCCCCAAAGGGGATATGATTTGATCCTCAACACAGAAGACTCTCATAGAAGAAATTAAAAAGGATCTCACAAGAGAACTAGAAGAAAAATGGGGGGAAAACAGGGAAGCTTGACAAGAGAGTCTGGCTAAGTCATCCCACTCATTTAAAGATAGAATGGATTAAGAAATCAAATCCTTGAAAAACAGAATTAGTGAGTTGGGAAAAGAAAATAGCTCTTTAAAAATAAAATTGGAAAAATGGAAAAAAATTCCAAAGAACAAAACAACTCTCTTAAAAACACAAGTGGACAATTAGAAAAAAATATATAAAAAAGTGAGTGAAGAAAATAATCCATTGAAAATCAGAATAGAAGAAATGGAATTGAATGACTTGAGGAGACATCAAGAATCAGTCAAACAAAACCACAAAAATGAAACAATGAAAAAAATCTTAAATACGTTCTTGGGAAAACAACAGACCTGGAAAATAGACATAGGAAAGACTATCTGAGAATTATTGGACTTCCTGAAAAATATGATGAGAAAAAGAGCTTGGACACTATTTTCCAGGAAATTATCAAAGAGAACTGCCCAGAAGTTATAGAAACAGAGGGTAAAATAGAAATTGAAAGAATTCATTGATCACCTACCGAAAGTAAAATCAAAACTCCAAGAAATATAGTGGCTAAATTCCAGAATTATCAAACAAAAGAAAAAATATTACAAGTTAGTAGAAAAAAATCAATTCAAATATAGAGGAGCCAAAATAAAGATTACCCAGAATCTAGCAGCGTCCACATTAAAAAATCAAAGAGCACGGAATATGATATTCTGAAAAGCTAAAGAACTTGGTATGCAGCCAAAAATAATTTACCCAGATAAAATGAGCATTTTTTTCAGGGAAGAAGATGGACATTCAATGAAATAAGTGAATTTCATGTATTTCTGAAGAAAAAACCTGAATTAAACAAAAAAGTTTGATCTCCAAATATAGAACTCAAGAGATACCTAAAAAAGTAAAAAGAAATCTTGGGAATTATATTTCTGCTATAAAGATATATAAAGAACATATGTATAATTTCCTCTAAAAACTAGAGGTGGAAAGGAAATTGTACCAGAAAAAAGGGTAAAGTGGGAATACTATATCTCACAAAGAGGCAAAGAAAACCTTTTATATCTGAGACAACAAATGGAGGGAGATTAACATAGTGTGTATCATATGCTCATCAGAATTGGCTTAAAGAGAAAAATATTAGACATATTTGATTTATGGTGAAACTTCTTCCATCTCATTGAAAAGTGGGAAGGGGAAAAGTGAAAAGGGAAGGAGTAAGCTAAGTGGAAAGGAATACAGAAATTGTGAGGAAAAATGGTAAGATAAAGGGAGGAATTCTAAGGTGGGGAAAGAGATACTAAAAAGGGAGGTTGTGAGAATCAAGTGGTGCTCACAAATTTAATATGGGGAG
The DNA here is from genome assembly GCF_902635505.1 of Sarcophilus harrisii. Lineage (NCBI taxonomy): Eukaryota > Metazoa > Chordata > Mammalia > Dasyuromorphia > Dasyuridae > Sarcophilus > Sarcophilus harrisii. The sequence goes on from NC_045428.1 coordinate 208,947,436, forward strand.
CGGGGTAAGGGAGAAGGAAAGGAGAAAAGAATAAACAGGGCTTAACAAGATGGCAAGGAATATAGAATTGGTAAATTTAACCATAAATGTGAATGGTGTAAACTTCCCCATAAAGAGGAAGTGGTTAGCAGAATGGATTAAAAGCCAGAAACCTACAATATGTTGTTTACAGGAAACACACATGAAGCAGGGAGATACATACAGAGTAAAGGTAAAAGGTTGGAGCAGAATCTACTATGTTTCAGGTGAAGTCAAAAAAGCAGGGTTAGCCATCATCATCTCAGATCAAGCAAAAGCAAAAAATTGATCTAATTAAAAGAGATAAGGAAGGGGATTATACCTTGCTGAAGGGTAGCATAGATAATGAAGCAATATCAATAATAAACATATATGCACCAAGTGATGTAGCATTTAAATTCTTAAAAGAAAAATTAAGTAAAATTATAATAGTGGGAGATCTCAATCTTGCGCTCTCAGAATTAGATAAATCAAACCACAAAATAAATAACAAAGAAGTCAAAGAAGTAAATAGAATACTAGAAAAGTTAGATATGATAGATCTTTGGAGAAAATGAAATGGAAACAGAAAGGAGTACACTTTCTTCTCAGCAGTTCATGGAACCTATACAAAAATTGACAATATATTAGTACATAAAAATCCCAAACTCAAATGCATTAAGGCAAAATAGTAAATGCATCCTTTTCAGACCACAATGCAATGAAAATTACATTCAATAAAAAGCCAGGGGAAAATAGAACAAAAAAATAATTGGAAACTAAACAATCTCATACTAAAGAATGATTGGGTGAAAGAGCAAATCATACTCATAAAAAATAACTTCACCCAAGAAAATGACAATAATGAGACATCATATCAAAATGTGTGATACAGCCGAAGTGGTAATAAGGGTTAATTTCATATCTCTAGAGGCCTACTTGCATAAAATAGAGAAAGAGGAGGTCAATAAATTGGTCTTGCAACTAAAAATGCTAGAAAAGGAACAAATTAAAAATCCCCAGTCAAACATTAAATTTGAAATTCTAAAAATAAAAGGAGAGATCAATAAAATTGAAAGAAAAAAAAAAACTATTGAATTAATTAATAAAACTAACAGTTGATTCTATGAAAAAACCATCACAATAGACAAACCCTTAATAAATCTGATTTAAAAAAAGGAAAGAGGAAAATCAAATTGTTAGTCTTAAAAATGAAAAGGGAGAACACTAATGAAGAGGAAATTAGAGCAATAATTAGGAATTACTTTGCCCAACTTTATGCCAATAAATTTGATAAATTAAATGAAATGGAAGAATACCTTCAAAAATATAGCTTGCCCAGATTAACAGGGGAAGAAGTAAAATGGTTAAACAGTCCCATTAAAAAAAAAAAAAGAAAGAGAATAAGCTATTAACCAACTCCTTAAGAAAAAATCCCCAGGACCAGATGGATTTACATGTGAATTCTACCAAACATTTAAAGAACAATTAACTCCAATGCTATATAAACTATTTAAAAAAAGAGGGACTGAAGGAGTCCTACCAAATTCCTTTGATGACACAGACATGGAACTGCTACCTAAACTAGGTAGGTTGAGAATGGAGAAAGAAAATTATAGACCAATCTTCCTAATGAATATTGATGCTAAAATCTTAAATAAAATATTAGCAAAAAGATTACAGAAAATCATCCCCAGGATAATACACTATGACCAAGTAGGTTTTATACCAGGAATGCAGGGCTGATTCAATATTAGGAGAAATATTAGCATAATTGACTATAGCAATAACCAAATTAACAAAAACCATATGATCATCTCAATAGATGCAGAAAAAGCATTTGATAAAATCCAACATCCATTCTTATTAAAAATACTTGAGAGCATAGGAATAAATGGACTTTTTAGAGCATATATTTTAAACCGTCAGTAAGCATGATAAGTAATGGGGAAAAACTGGAACCTTTCCCAATAAGATAAGGAGTGAAACAAGGTTGCCCACTATCACCATTATTATTCAATATTGTATTAGAAATGCTAGCTTTGGCAATAAGAATCAAGAAAGAGATTAAATGAATTAGAGTAGGTAATGAGGAAACCAAATTATAACTCTTTGCAGATGATATGATGGTATACTTAGAGAACCCCAGAGATTCTACTAAAAAGCTATTAGAAATAATTCATAACTTAGCAAAGTTGCAGGATACAGAATAAATCCTCAGAATTTTTATATATCACCAACAAAATCCAACAGAAAGAGATACAAAGAGAAATTCTATTCAAAATAATTGTTGATAGCATAAAATATTTGGGAATCTATCTACCAAAGGAAAGTCAGGAATCATATGAGCAAAATTATACAACACTTTCCACACAAATAAAGTCATATTTAAATAATCGGAAAAATATTAAGTGCTCTGAGATAGGTAGAGTGAGTATAATAAAGATGACAATAAAACCAAAACTTATCTATTTATTTAGTGCTATACCAATCAGACTCCTACAAAACTATTTTAATGACCTAGAAAAAAATAACAACAAAATTCATCTGGAAGGACAAAAGGTCAAGAATGTCAAGGGAATTATTTTTTAAAAATCAAATGAAGGTGGCTAGCTGTACCAGATCTAAAACTATATTACAAAGCAATGGTCACCAAATCATTTGGTATTGGTTAAGAAATAGATTTGATGATCAGTGGAATAGGTTGGTTTCACAGGACAAAATATTCAATAACTATAGCAATTTAGTGTTTGACAACCCTAAAGATCCCAACTTTTGGGATAAGAATTCATTATTTGGCAAAAACTGCTGGGAAAACTGGAAATTAGTATAGCAGAAACTAGGCATTGACCCCCACTTAATACACCAACATAAGACCAAAATAGGTTCATGATCTAGGCATAAAGAATGAGATTATAAATAAATTAGAAGAACATAGGATACTTTACCTCTAAGACCTGTGGAAAAGTATGGAATTTGTGAACAAAGAAGAAGTAGAGATAATTATTGATCATAAAAATTTTTATTATATCAAGTTAAAAAGTTTTTGTACAAACAAAACTAAAGTAGACAAGATTATTAGAAGGGTAGCAATAAATTGCAAAAACATTTTTACAGTTAAAGGTTCTGATAAAGGCTCATTTCCAAAATATATAGAGAATTGCCTCTAATTTATAAGAAGTCAAGCCATTCTCCAATTGATAAATGGTCAAAGGATATGAATAGACAATTTTCAGATGAAGAAATTGAAACTATTTCTAGTCATATAAAAAGGTGTTCCAAATGATTATTGATTAGAGAAATGCAAATTAAGACAACTCTGAGATATCACTACACACCTGTCAGATTGGCTAATATAACAGGAAAAGATAATGATGAATGTTGGAGGGGATGTGGGAAAAATGGGACACTGATACATTGTTGGCAGAATTGTGAATGAATACAACCATTCTGGAGAGCAATTTGGAACTTTGCTCTAAAAGTTATCAAACTGTGCATACCCTTTGATCCAGCAGTGGTACTACTGGGATTATATCTAAAGATATCTTAAAGAATGGAAAGGGATCTTTATGTTAAAAAATGTTTGTGATAGCCATTTTGTAGTGACTAGAAACTTGAAATTGAATGGGTGCCCATCAATTGGGGAATGGCTGAATAAATTGTGGTATATGAATGTTATGGATTATTATTGTTCTGTAAGAAATGACCATCAGGGTGATTCAGAGAGGCCTGGAGAGACTTATATGAACTGATGCTAAGTGAAATGAGCAGAACCAGGAGATTATTATATACTTCACCAACACTACTATAACAACCAATTTTGATGCATGTGTCTCTCTTCAACAATGAGAGGATCCAAATAGTTCCAATTGTTCAGTAATGAAGAGAACAAGCTACACCTAGTGAAAAAACACTAGGAAATGAGTGTGGACCACAATATAGCATTTCTACTTTTTCTCTTATTGTCTGCTTGCATTTTTGTTTTCTTTCTCAGGTTATTTTCACTTTGTTTTTATATCTGATTATTCTTGTGCAGCAAGATAACTGTTTAAATATGTATACATATATTGTATTTAACATATACTTTAACATATTTAACATATATTGGACCAGCAATCTAGGTCTGCATCTATGAGAGGGGGTGGGAGAAAAGAGGGGAAAAGTTGGAACAGAAGGTTTTGTAAGGGTCAATGTTGAAAAAATTACCCATGTATGTTTTGTAAATAAAAATCTATAAAAAAATTGATGCAAAAAATAAATAAAATATTAACAAGGAGATTTATCAATTTGTCAGCAGGATAATATACTATACCTAAGTGGGGTTTATCCCAAGAATGCAGGGTTGGTTCAATATCAGGAAATCTGTTACCATAATCAGAAAATTCAGTAACAAAACCAACAGAATTCTAAGATCATCTCAATAGATGTAGAAAAGGCTTTTGACAAAATATAACATCCGTTCCTGTTAAAAATATTTAGTGAGCATAGAGATAAAAGGAGTTTGCCTTAAAATTATAACTAGTATCTATCTAAAATCTGCATCATGTCTTATTTGTAATGGAGAGAAGCTGTACACATTCCCAATAAGATCACGGGTGAAAAAGAATTCAAGATTATACTAGAAATGTTGGCTTTAGCAATAAGAGAAGAAAAAGAAATTAAAGGAGTTAGAATAAGTAATGAGAGAATAAAACTCTCAGTATTTTGTAGATGACATGATGCTACACTTAGAGAATCTAAGAAAATAATCCAAAATACTACTGGAAATAATTCACAGCTTTAGCACATTTGCAGGATATAAAATAAACCCACATAAATCAATATTTCTGTATATTACTGAAAATGCCATCAACAAGAGATAGTCCTTTTAAAATTATTATAGACAAAATTAAGTACTTGGGGTTCTACCTTCAAGAGAAACTCAACATCTATATGAATACAATTACAAAACATTTCTCAGAGAAATAAAGTCAGATCTAAACAATTGGAAAAATATCAATTGTTCATGGTTAGGCTGAGCAAATATAATAAAAATGACAAATCTGCTTAAAGTGGTCTACTTGTTCAATGCCATACTTATCAAACTATCAAAATATTATTTTATAGAACTAGAAAAACTAATAACAAAATACATCTGGAAGAACAAAGGGTCAAGAATATCAAGGGAATTAATGAAAAAAAAAATCAAAGGATGATGGCTTAGCAATCCTGAACCTAAAGCTATATTATGAAGCAGCAGTCATCAAAACCATTTAATATTGGGTATGAAAAAGAGTGGTGGATCACTGGAATAGATTAGACAGTCAACACAACAATCAAAGCCTATATTATTTGATAAACCCCCAAACTCGAATTTATGGAATAAGAACTCTAATTGACAAAAAACTCTGAGAAAACTGGAAAATAATATTTATGAAACTTGACATAGACCTAAATCTCATACCCCACAACAAAATAAGGTCAAAATGGATACATAATTTGGACATAAATGATGATGCCATAAACAAATTAGGAGAACAAGAAAAAAAAATACCTTTGAGATCTTTGGAGAAGGGAGTAATTTATAATCAAAGAAGAACTAGAGAGTATTATGAAAGGCAAAATAGACAACTTAGATTACATTAAATTAAAAAGTTTTTACAGAAACAAAACCAACAGAAATAAGATTAAATTGAACTACAATGCTGGTAAAAAAATTTTTTTACAGTCAGTGTTTCTGATAGAGGTCTCATTTCTAAAATATATAAAGAACTGTGTCAAATTTATGAGAATATGAGTCATTCCCCAGTTGATAAATAGTCAAAGGACATGAACAGACACTTTTCAGATAATGAAATTAAACCATTTATAACTAAGTAAAAAAAATGCTCTAAATCACTATTGAATAGATAAATGCAATTTAAAACAGCTCTGGGGTACCACCTTACCCCTCTGAAATTGGTTAACTTCACAGAAAAAAATAATGATAAATGTTGGAAGAGATGTGGGATAACTGGGACACTAATGCACTTTTGAGAGAGAGAGAGAGAAAATAAAGAGAAAGAAAGAGAGAGAGAGCGTCACCATTATTTTTCTTTCTACTGGAAAAGTTTTTCTTGTGCACCTCTTTTATATGAGATAATTTCATTCCTTTTTTTTTAATCTCTTTCCCCTCCTCCCAGAACATTCATTTTTGTAGCCTATTCATTGTTTCATCATTACAAAACAATCAATTTGTACTCTATCCTATAAAGTAAATCTATTTGCCTTAAAAATAATAAGATTCTTAAAAATTACACATATTTTTTCCTATGTATAAAAGTAAACAGTTTAACCTTATTTGATCCATTCTAACTTCTCTTTCATATTTGCCTTTTTATGATTCTTATATTTTGATTTATATTTGAAAGTCAGGTTTATCTATCTAGTTCTCTTCATCAGGAATGCATGAAAGTACTACATTTTTATTAAATATTCATTTATTTCTTTAAATATTATGCTATTTTTCTGGGTAGGATGATTTCGGTTGTAGTTTTAGAATTTTTGCCTTTCAGAATATTATGTTCCTAGTTCTCTACTTTTTTAAAGTGGAAACTTCTAAGTTCTGAGTGATCCTCATTATGGCTTCACAGTATTTGAATGATTTCTTTCTGGCTATTTGATACATTTTGTTTTTGATAAGGAAGTTCTGAAATTTGGCTATAATATTCTTGGGAATTTTCATTTTGGAATCTCTTAAAAGTGATGATTGGTGTATTCTTTCAATTTCTGTATTTCCATTTGGTTCTAGTTTTCTTTGAAATATAATGTCTAGAATTTTTTTTAAATCATGACTTTCAGGCAGTCCAATAATAACAGTTACATTATTTGTCTTGGACATATTTTCTAGGTCACAGTTTTTTCCAATGAGATAGTTCACATTTTCTTCTGTTTTTCATTTTGTTTTATTGTTATTTGATGTTTCATGAAGTAATTGGCTTGCATTGGCCTAGTCTCAATTTTTTTAGGAATTAGTTTTCTTCACTGAACTTTTATACCTCTTTTTCCATTTGATTAGTTTTCTTTTTTAAAGGCTTTTCTTCTTTGGATTTTTGCCATTTGTTTTTTTTTTCTCATTTATGTATTATTCTTATTTCTTCAGGTTTCATCTATTCTCTTATTCTCATTTTTTTGTGCCTATTTTACCATTAGTTGTCTCTTCCCATTACTTTCTTGTAGTAGTTCCATTTATTTTTCCAATTTTTCCTTCACCTCTCTTATCTGATTTTTAAAATCCTTTTTGAACTCCTCTAGAAATTATTTTCTTTGGTGGAAGGAAGAAAGGCTAAGGCCAATTCATATGTTCCTTTCAGGTTTTGGAGACAGTTGTTTTGACTTTTGTATTTTGTGTGTTCATGTTTTGATCTTCTCTGTTACCATAGTAATTTCCATGGTCAAGTTCTTTTTATTTTGTTAATTTTTCTAGCTTATTTCTTTACTTTCAATTTTATGTTAAGATTGGTCTCTACTCCTAAAGTGAAGGGAACATCATTCCAAGATTTAGATGTTTTGTGTTGATATTTTCAGAGCTATTTCTTGGGGTTTTCAGTTCTTCCAAGGTAGTATGATTTAAGAAAACTTGTGGTCACTGCTTTTCTGTACTGTGTGAGTAACCACACATACTCTTTTCTACCATGGAATTGTAACTAGTATCTCATTTCTTTTGTAGTCTAGTACTGTGACCCAAAACTGTGTATGCATGGACAATATGACAAAGTCCTGTAAACTCCTGATTGGTTGTCTGATCCTCAATGTCTGTTGGATGAGAACTTCGGAAGCTACCACTATAGATTCAGTTGCTTCCAAGATCTGCTGCTGGCTTACTGGAATGTGGCCTGTGTGGCAGTATATACACTTTGCAGAAAATCTTCCAGGAATTCTGTTGGGTTTATATTCAATTTACATTTTACTTTGGGGTGTTGCCTGTAACTGCTTTGAATTTTTTGTCTTCATTTGAGGTTGTTTTTTGATCTTCTCTGTGACCGTGATAGATTTGGGGGGTTGGGTTTTTGTTTTGTTTTGTTTTAGGTTTTAGGTCTTATCCTTCTTCACACTCCATTTCTTGATTTTAAACTTCATAAGTGTAATCACTGTTCTCTTTATCTGTACTGTGATTCTTACCCAGCAAGGGCCGTTGATCCCTTGGGTTTTCAATTGATTCTGTTCCTCAGAGTCCCTGATCTCTAGTAACCAAAAGCAAAGCTGCTCCTCAAGACTCCTATTTCTTCTTGAATAAATGTGCTCCTTTCTACCTCTAAACCATGACCCAGAAGTTAGTATAGGCAATGAAGTTGCCAAACAACCTCTGGTCCTATGCACAATGCTAGCATAGGGGTTTCCCATGACCTCTTTCTGACCATTTGCAAGGTTTCCATACCATCTCTGCATTAAGAGTTCCCAAAGTTGTTGCTGCTTGTGTTGACACCACCAATACTACTATTAGGGCTTTGTGAGCTTTGGGTCATCCTCCACTTCCATTTAACAGACCTCTCTTTTTAACCTCTCTGGTTGTTTTGGGATGGAAGAATGTTTCATTTCACCTTTTGTTCTATCTTACTGGATGCTCATAACAGCCATGTGAGGTGCATAGTATTGAAACCAATTTAACGATGAAGAAACTGAGTCTGAAAGGGATCAAAATATTTGTCCTGGGTCACAGAGCTATTAAACATCTGAGGTAGAATTTTAACTCAGGTCTTTCCAAATCTAAGTCTAGCACTCTATTCATTATTCTGCCTAGCTGTCTGATACTTATCATGATACGAATTATTATAAATTTGTTGCTTATATAATTTTTATAAATAATTCATTTTATTATCTTGATACAATTATTATTAGAAGAGGAAGCTAATTATTATTCTAGATATTAGAAGAATTATTAGTGAATTAATTTCATTAGAACTATTATTTGTCTAGGGCTTTTCTCCTCCATTTATTCTTTGCTGTTTTGAAACATGTATCCACATAAAAAACATTACATACTGTAGTTAGATTATCACATGATTGAGGATAGAAATTTTATCTTTATTTGTGAATAAATATGAGGTTTAACATTGAAATATTTATAATTAGAATTCAAGGAATCAGCTCTCTCATTTTGCAGCTGGGGGATTAAGGTTCAGAGACATTAAGTCATTAGTTTCAGGTCATACGGCTAGCCAGTCACAGAATGAAACTCTTCTAATTTCTCCATTATGCCAAATTAATGAAGGTCTATTTCTAAGCTAAGGCAAAACTATTGAAGAGTTTGAAAAAGCTAGAGTGGCAATATCACACTTTTCCATGAAATGCACAGTGAAGAAACTATTTGTAAACTCCCTCTTTCTCTTATGTCTTCTATTAGTCAGGATCCTGGGCTACAGCAGAACTTGAACAGCCTTAGGTGAACAATTGATACATTTTTGTGTGTCCTTTATGGTACACTTCATGGAAGGAGTTGGTTGATGTATACTTCAACCTTAATTCAACTTTAAACATTAAATACTACCCGTAAATGTTAGAAAAACTCAATTCTATTTACAGGGATCTTATAATTTGCTGTCAATTAATTCAGTTTATGCATATGATTCTTACTAATAAGCTTCCTGAGAACAGATAAGGAATATAATTAGAATATATTACTTATTTCCTGACTATTGAAAATGTCACCATATCCAAAAGAGCCTGAGGTCTCCTTAAATTTATACCAGTATTATTAGCCTCTTTAAGTTGTTGAGTTATAGCCAAAAGTATAACTATTGCCATCATGTTCAAACACCATGGTTATCAAATATATGTGTTTGTTGGAAACAAGGAATAGTTTGGGGGATATTATTCTTAAGAGAGCAAATTATAGCAAGGACCTGCATTATCTTTTGGGGTTCCTATTTAGTTCCAAATATTAAAAAGCCACACCTTATGTCAAAACTTGAACTTACTATCTTTACATGAGGACCTCCACTTTCCTGGACTTCTAATAAAGAAAAAATATCAGTCCCAGTGTTGTGCCTTGACTCAGACTATAATCTTGACACTGGAAATGTCTATGAGAAACATTTTAGTGTAGGCTGCAATTTCTTGATGCTTAGATGCTTGTGATTGCCTACAAGTTGGTTCTATCTCTAGTCTACTGACTTTCTAAACCATCCTCTACAATGCTATCAAAGTGTGCCTCCTAAGTAACTAATTTGACCATGTTGCTCTGCTGCTCAACAACCTTTAGTTTCTCCTTCTTACTACAGAATTAAATTACACATGGTCTGGCTCCAACTTTTCCTACTTTACTTTATAGTACCCTGCTTCAATTATGCTAGCATTTCTCATTCACTATAAAAAATTTCCAAATCTCTGCACTAAATGTTACTTTTAAAAAAAATCTTCCTTGGGATAATCTTCATCATTACATTTCTGGTATGTGTCAAATTTATGCTCAAAATAAAGAAGACATATTTCCCCTTTTGCACTATCCCTGAAACATAAATCTCCACCAATCCACTGCTATTGGGGCACTCTGATGAATGCAACTATAGGGCCATGAACTTACCGTGTTTGGTAAAAAAGATCAAGTGGGAATTTAACGGAACACAAAAGAAAACTAACAACATACTTTGAATACAGCGATAACAATGTTATTTCATTTTATTTCATCGGTGTAGGATTTTAGAGAGAAAAGGAAAAGCAGTTACAGTGGCACCTGTTTTAGGGGGAAAACTCCAAGGGATGTCATAGGTTCAGTGAAATTTGGATCCATTCTGTACTTTCCAGTTGCTCTATTGTATAATGAGCACTCCAATAAAATGCATTATAGTTTTCTACTTCTTAAATTGGTAATCTATGTATAGTATGCAGTAAATCAGTTCATCTCAATATGCAATTAATTGGAATAATACAATCTTAATAAATAGATATTTCCAACATTTAGTATAATTTAGATTTCCATCTCTTAAGCATCCTACCAGCCCCCTCCATGATAGAATTTTTCATTTTTCAACTTGTTGATGCCTTATGGGCATAGTTTGAGTGAGAAAGAACATAAGCAAATTGGGTTTCTGGAAAGCTCTACTGCTGCATTTTCTAATTTAAATAGCAATCTCTCCATCAAGGGTAAGAGGATATTTTATTAAAATGCATTGATAAGATGTTTTTTAAAACCTAAAATGATTAAAATTCTGGCCTAATCATTATCAATCCCATTGGTACTACTGTAATAACATTTTACTGAATAGGCTCATTTGGTGTTAATATGAATACTATAGAAACTTCTAGGGAATTTCAGCTATAGTTTAGTACTATTAACAGGGCCATTATTTAAATGTGGTTCATGATCTTACACGTGAGATTTTTAAAAAGTGATTTATTATATACTACCAAATAGAAGAGCTTTAGAAATTTTTTAAATTCTACCTTAGGATAATCTTTAGCATTAAATCTCTAGTATGAGTCAAATTTATCCTCAGGATAAAGAAGCCTTGTTTCACATTTTGCACCATTCCTGAAACATAAATCTCCATCAGTAGCCTTTTCTTGAGTCACTCAAATAAATACAGCTATAGGGCCATGAACCAATTTTGTTTGATAAAAAGATCAAGTGAAAATTTAAAGGAACACTTAAAATAAAAGAAAATTGTTCCATACGACATTCTAAAACAGGAAAGAGAATAAAATTAGTAACTTAAGTGTCAGAGAAATTTTGATTACTTAAATATTCCCTGGCTCAAGTGCGACAAAGAAAAGATAGAGCTCAGTATTGCCTTGTCATACTTTGGGAAGTTAGTGCCAATTTTACCATTAACTAGAAATGTCACTTTTGGCATAATTTGCTGCTTATTTCCATGTTTCAGTAGACTGGTAAATATTTCCATATGAGTACTCTTATTAATTATACAAATCACAACGCACCCATATCTTGCTATACTGTGAAATTCTTAGGCACATCATTGCACAGACAATGTAAATATTCTTGGGAGTTCTGTTAGATCTTTTACTATTTTGTGAGTGTAGAATGTTGTCTCTTTAATGTTATATGATTTCCATATACATAGTTGACCCATTTTCTTTTTTGTTTGTAGATTTCCTGATGCCTTTGATATATTTCATGTGCAAATCATTATTGGTAAAATGGTAATGGTATTGGTAATGCATTACTGCTCAAAATTCTTCTCTGGCTCTTTTATTATATTTAACATTTTGATTTATTTAAGATTTTGATATTTCATAAATTTCAACCATATAATGCTAAGAAAATATAGAATTCAAATGATGAATTTTTGTGTTACAAAGTATCTAATTGCTTATTTAATTCTAAGTCCAAATCATCACCAATTAGTATCATCTAACCAACATATACATATTGATAGGTTAATAGTGGTTTGATCTTAGCAATAAATTTCATGGTCTGGGCAACAATGTTTTTATCTACTAGTCTTGGTTAATTTTTTGAGTGGTTGTAGCTCTCAATAAGAAGGCTTTATGCAATCAGTACAATGTCTTCAGCAAACAGGAACATATAAAATATCTTGTTATCTGGAGAGAAGCTAGGTAGGCAATGAACAGAGCACTGACATCTAAAATCAGGAAGATCTCAGTTCAAACAGTTTTAGACACTTAATTAGGTATGTAATCCTGGGCCAACTCACTTAACTTTTCTCAGTCTCAGTTTCCTCATTTGTAAAATGGAGATAATAGTAGTACTTGCCTTCCAATACTGTTTTGAAGATAAAATCAGACTATTTTTGCAAGTATTCTGTTTACCTTAAAGCATTATATAAAAGTTCTTTTATTATCTTGGAAAAAAAAAACTCCTTGTTAATCATTTTTGTTCTTCCATTTCCAGCATAAAAGTCATTCTCCTTGGAAAAGAAAATATAAGTAATTCAAAATTGAGCATTTCTGTTTTCTCTTTGTCAGTTATCGCTATCGCATTCATCCCAAGCAAAAGATCATTTTATTCTTTGATCCTCCCTTTTCTTCCAATATAATGAAAATAAACAAAAACATCCATTTGTCTTTAACTTCCCTTACTATCCTGAATTCACCCTAACCTTTAGCATTCCTGACACTTTCTATAAGACTATTATACCCTCTTAAATCTATGTGCTGTTATCTGACATTCCATCTTTTGTGTATTTATTTTTAATATTTGAGTTATTTAGAGTAAAACAAGACACAATTTTAGGGATTATGGAGATTATCTTCAATGATGTCCACAATATAGTAGCAAAAAGTTATTAAAGTAATTGACATGATAAATAAGGATGAGCTTTCATTTCTAAAAACAGGTGGAAGCCTCATAATATCTCTGTAGAACAGACTAACTGAGAAAAATCACAGCACTACAGATAGTCTTCACTGGGTTCAGGTAAACCAACATTTTTTTTTCAATAGTTATTTGTTTGAAAACCAACTCAGCAACAGGATCTTTTTATTATTATTATTATAGCTATTTATTGACAAAACATATGCATAGATAATTTTTCAACATTGACCCTTGCAAAAACTTCAGTTCCAACTTTTCCCCTCCTTCCTTCTACCCCCTCCCTAGATGGCAGGTAGTCCTAAACAAGTTAAATATGTTAAAGTATATGTTAAATACAATACATGTATACATATTTGTACAGTTATCTTGCTGCACAAGAAAAATAAGATTTAGAAAGAAGGTAAAAGTAACCTGGGAAGAAAAACAAAAATACAAGTAAACAATAAGAGAAAGAGTGGAATTGTTATGTTGTGGTCCACACTCATTTCCCAGTGTTTGCCTCATATAGTATTGTTGTTAAAGTGTATAATGATTTCCTGGTTCTGCTCATTTCACTTAGCATCAGTTCATATAGGTCTCTCCAAGCCTCTCTGTATTCATCCTGCTGGTCATTTCTTACAGAACAATAATATTCCATAATATTCATATACCAAAATTTACTCAGACATTCTCCAAATGATGGGCATCCATTCAATTTCCAGTTTCTAGCCACTACGAAAAGGGCTGCCACAAACATTTTCAGCAGCAAGATCTTAAACAATAGTCATTATCCCCTGATTTAATTCTTAGATTTTATGTAATCCATAAGGATCATGACATTTGGAAAGCTGGATTCAGCTAGAAATCATAAAGAAAGACTTTTAGTTTAGAATTTAATCACTTTTGATTGTGTCTTTGTTAGTTTTTAATCATATACCCTTTCTTATGCCTTCCTGCATAATAGTTGCTCAATTTTACATGAATATATTTTCTTAATACAACACTACTTTCTTCCTTCTCTTGATTGTCCTATTTCTTTTGAATAATATATAACATTTAGAATTATGTTCAATAATGAGTTTCTTTTTACTATATATTGATAATATTTTGAATTTCAATTTGACTCCTTGAATTAGAATATGTAATTCTTTTCTGTTGTCTAAAGTTTTAACATTTGCATATAGATATTTGAGGCTTCTGGTTTTACTACTGGTATATTTTTTGGAGTTTATTCTTTAAAACTTCTAGGTATCTCAAATATCATTTCTCTTTCTTCTTTTTAACTACTGTTTAATGACATGTAATTTGGTTTATATACAAATAGACGATCTTCTCCCTTTGGCATTCTTTTTAAAATTAAGATTTACGACACTATTAGAAAATGCATTTAATCAGACTTAGCTAGGTAGACTTCATCTCTGGCAAGGAACCTGTCATCCTTCTATGCTGTAATTATCTAGAAATCTAAATAATATCCTCAGATACTGATTTCAAAAGCAGTTGTTTTTCTTCTGTAAATTTTGCCTTTAATTCTGTTGCCCCAACAGGGAAATGAAAATATTTTTTAAAATTGCCATTTGGTCTCCAGTGTCTTGCCCAAACCCAAATTTATTAGTATGAATATGGTAGTAGCATTTGTTTGCAGGTGAATCAGCAGAAATAAGTTATTGTCTTCCATTTTGATAAGGCTTGGAAAATTTTCTTTTATGTCAATTTATTTACTGTGAATGTAAAAGAAAAATTTCCAAACCCTATCAAAATCTATTATTGTTAATAACTTAAAACTTTAAGTCAGTCCTTTTGAAAAAGGGAAACACCAATTGCTATTACTCTTTTCTTTTGCTCTTACTCTTCTGGTATGATAATCTCTTAAAAGGTCACTTTTTGTGACACCAAAATTATAAGGCTAAGCTGCTTCTTCTTGGAGGTGGAAGAGTAGATAGAGCTCTGGACCTGGCATCGGAAAGATGAAATGCAAGTTCAAATCTAAACTATGTGACCAGGCAAGTCACTCAGCCTCTTTTTTCTTCAGTTTCTTCATTGTAAAATGAAAATAGTAATAGTGCCTATTTCTCCATAATTGTAAAAAGCACAGTGCCTGGTACATAGTAGAAACTATATAAGTGCTTATTTTCCCCCTCTCTCCTTCTTCCTTAGACCATTCATTTTTCTTATTCTTCACAAAGAAACTCAAATATTTTAGAACACTTATTGTATGGGTGTCCTTTTTTTTTCCTTCTCCATGAAATGTGTCAATTTGTAACATAATGATAAAAATAGTTTCCCCTCATACACTAATATTGCTCAAGACTGAAACCCCATTTCTCTTAGGAATATTTCCTTTTTCCTAACAACCTGGAGTGTAAAGAGCCATTCTTTAAATCTTTTACCTAGCAGAAACAAAAATAAAAATCATTTGTCAATGTCAGAAATACAAATATTTCCTCCTGTCACTATGGAGAATAAGTCCCTTTTATTCTCCATAACAAATGAGATTCTTATCTTATTACTTGTGAATATTTTCACATCTAGACCAAACACTGTTTAGAAACTTTTATGGCTACTTTAATAACTTAAGGATTATTATATTTATACATTATTTATTTATTTATATATTAAAATATTTATATATTTAATAACTTAAGGATGTTAATAACTTAACATACTAAAGTTACTTTCTTTCTCTCTAGGACTTCACAAATCGGCAGCCCTTTTTGTAGTGGCTAGAAATTGGAAATTGAATGGATGCCCGCCCATCAATTGGAGAATGGTTGGGTAAATTGTGGTATATGAATGTTATGGAATATTATTGTTCTATTCTAAGAAATGACCAGCAGGATGAATTCAGGCCTCTCCAAAGGCCTGGAGAGACTTACATGAACTGATGCTAAGTGAAATGAGCAGAACCCAGGAGATCATTGCATACTTCAACAACAATACTATATGAGGAAACATTCTGATGGAAGTGGATATCTTCGACAATGAGAAGATCCAATTCTGTTCCAATTGATCAATGATGGACAGAATAAGCTACACCCAGAGAAAGAACACTGGGAAATGAATATAGACTACTTGCATTTTTGTTTTTCTTCCCAGGTAATTTTTACCTTCTGAATCTGATTTTTCTTGTGCAACAAGAGAACTGTACGGATCTGTATATATATATTGTATTTAAGATATACTTGAACATATTTAACATGTATGAGAATGTCTGCCATCTAGGAGAGGGGAGTCGAGGGATGGAAGGGAATAGTTGAAACAGAATATTGAAAAATTACCCATGCATATGTTCTGTCAATAAAAAGCTATAATTTAAAAAAAAAGATGACAAGGACGTTGGTTGTTCTTTATCTGTTGTTTTTACTCTCTGTGCCTAGGTTACTACTGAATCATGTGCTTTATTTTCACTATTCACAATAGAGTCACTTTGTGAATAATAATAAAAAAAAAAAGAATTCCACAAATCTCTGCTTAACTTTGTACTAACCTCCAGTTTCTGTAGATTACCATATCTACCCATGGAATCTCATTTTTTCACTTATTTTTTTATTACTTTGTTTTATTTTGTAAATTGTCTTACCAATCTACATTCTTAATCTTCAAGTTCTTCTCTTTAATTCTGTTTAAACCTCCTTATTTGTCCTTGATCCACTTCTTGTTTCAATCAGTACACAGAATATATATAGCCCAATCTCTAGACCTTAAGATTGGTCTTCAAATTGTTTTTAATTTCTTCTAAATTTCAAAAAATTCTTCTTCCTCAAATTCAACATCTGATGAACCTAACTAGTCCAAACCACTTTAGGTCACTGATGCACTCTTTCTTTTCCTCATTTTTCTCAAGTTTAACAAATCTTGGTTCCTCTTTAGAGTAACATATCACCTTTAAATTTGTATTTTGCAATACTTTCTAGAAAGTACTTTTTTCATAATTAGCCATCAAAAACTGAAATGAAATCTCATATCCTCGATGGAAGTAACAAAGATATTCCATTTGAATATATGTCAAGTTATTGCAAATAATCTTGTCTGTTCCTGTCAAGTATTTTTAACAAGAATACCTTCTAGTTAAGTGTAGCTTATTTTTACTAAAAATTCATTGTAATTGTAAAGAAATTATATGTGTCAATAGTTACTGATGCTCAGTGTTATGTATATGTGTTTGTGTGTATGTATGTATGTATGTATATATGTATGTTTTGTGCTAGATTTGACATCAAGAGGATCTGGAGCTAAATCTTTTACTAAACACTTAATAGGTACACGACTAGGCAAACTACTCTTCTGAGCCTCAAGGAATCAGTCTTGATGATCACTAAGGTCTCTCTCAGGTTCTATAATTCTATGATCCAATTACTTCAAGATTTTTTTCCTTATCAGTTTTCCTCTTTGAGATGTCTTAAAGATTATTCCCTTAATATTTTCAATACAATTTGAGCATGGTTCATTTCTTACTATTTACATATGGTATGAAAGTTAGAACTTTTTTATGAGGAACTTAGTTTTTTTTTTTCTTCTAGTACTATCTTCAAAAGGTGTTTTATGATGGTAGAACCTACAAGAGCATGATTCGCTAACATTGCCTTCAACAATTCAGGGTCAATTTACCATTATGGTGTGGTGACAGAGGGGCCTTTTTCTGAGGTATAAAAGATACATTGGAATGAAGTTTTTGAGTAGTCTACAAGTCTTTGGCTCCTTTCTTTTCTTAACAATGAGGATATAACTTATGATAGTTTTGCCCTCAAAAAATTAAACATTTCTTAGGAAAAATAAAAAACCATATACAACTTTAAATAATTTGTTACCAATTAGAAATTTGACACATACTATTGCATAACATTTATATTATTCTGTTGTCCTTATCTCAGGCTTCATAGCAAACAGTTGTTTTTAATTCAAACAGTATCTAGGGTTTAATAAGAATTGAAATGTGATTGATAATTCTCAGACGAAGAAATTAAAACTATTTCTAGCCATATGAAAATATGCTCCAAATCATTATTAATAAGAGAAATGCAAATTAAGGCAACTCTGAGATACCACTACACCCCTGTCAGATTGGCTAGAATGACAGGGAAAGATAACGCGGAATGTTGGAGGGGATGTGCAAAAACAGGGACACTGATACATTGTTGGTGGAATTGTGAATACATCCAGCCATTCTGGAGAGCAATTTGGAACCATGCCAAAAAAGTTATCAAACTGTACATACCCTTTGATCCAGCAGTGTTTCTACTGGGCTTATACCCCAAAGAGATACTAAAGAAGGGAAAGGGACCTGTATGTGCCAAAATGTTTGTGGCAGCCCTGTTTGTAGTGGCTAGAAGCTGGAAAATGAATGGTTGCCTATCAATTGGAGAATGGTTGAGTAATTTGTGGTATATGAATATGTTATGGAATATTATTGTTTTGTAAGAAATGACCAGCAGGATGAATACAGAGAGAATTGGAGAGACTTATATGAACTGATGCTAAGTAAAATTAGCAGAACCAGGAGATCATTATATACTCAACAATGATACTGTATGAGGATGTATTCTGATGGAAGTGGATTTCTTCGACAAAGAGAAGATCTAACTCAGTTTCAATTGATCAAGGATGGACAGAAGCAGCTACACCCAAAGAAAGAACACTAGGAAATGAATGTAAACTGCTTGCATTTTTGTTTTTCCTCCTGGGTTATTTATACCTTCTGAATCCAATTCTCCCTGAGCAACAAGATAACTGTTCGATTCTGCACACATATAGTGTTTCTAAGATATACTGTAACCTCTTTAACATGTATAGGACTGCATGCCATCTGGGAGAGGGGGTGGAGGGAGGGAGGGGAAAAATCGGAATAGAAGTGAGTGCAAGGGATAATGTTGTAAAAAATTGCCCTGGCATGGGTTCTGTCAATAAAAAGTTAAAAAAAAAAAAAAAAAAAAAAAAGAAATGCGATTGATAAAAATGGTCATATTCCTATAGTCTGTGTGTAACCTTATTAGGCACTTTCAGAGCAATACATGATAATAAGCATTAAGAAATAATGACATAGATGTTTGTTCCCCAACACCTGGTGTGTCAATATGGTTCTATTAGATAATTAACTCTGCTCTTCTAAATACAATCGAGGAAAAAAATAATATGCAAATAGTTGTTCTCATTGCTTTCACAAAATGCTAATTTTCTTCCTGACTGGCTTCTAGAGGCACTTAAGTGTGTTTAAGATGATGTCTCAACCCAGGTGTTGCCAATTTTTATCCTTCTCTTACCATTTTCCCTTCATGCTCTTCATGACCTTCAGTTAGCCAATTGAAATGAAAACCTATAATAACAAATCAGCAAAAATAATAATATATTTTAAACACAATTACTATGGAAATATTATTCTCTAATGTACCATTCTTGATGCAGTAAAGAAAGTTTTCTGGCATTAGCAAAGTTGCAGAGAATAGAAGAAGAAAGTAAGAAATATAAAGGAAAATGACCTGGAGCAAGATGATTGTATTAACATGAATCTTTGTGCTCATGTAAAAAACAACATTATGTAATTAAAGAGGACTGGATTTATCATGTTAACTTTATTGAAAGCTAAGCAATGATTCTTACTAGTTGAGTTTGGAGGGAAAAATCACATTCTTTGAAACCTCAATTTCCCCATCTCTACAATAAACCTAATAATAGCTTCTTATTTAAGTGTTATGCCCAAAAAAGTATTTTTTGAAATTAAAGTGCTAAAAATATGTGATTTTTAAGATACATTATTGTCTTATTCTATCATGTTGCAGACAAAGAAATATAGAAAGGCTAAGCTAATTTGCATGTGATCAAGTAATGTTTTAGGGAATAGACTAAAAATGGAGAAAAAAAAGTTTCAGTCACTAGCTTCCTTTGTGACATAAATATAAGATTATTCAAGAAAGCATGTAATCATGAAATATTACAAAGAATTTACTAGATACCAAAAGTGTATAATCGCTCCATAAAATCCTATGGCAGTTTTTTGTCTTGCTATGGAAATGGCTGTGGATTCACAAATAATTTGCAAAAGAATTTAGATTCTTGAAATTTATACTATTGTGGAAATGTTTCAGTTGTGTAACGTCTGGACTAGATATCTGGAGGACCTCAGAATCAACCTGAGTTTTTGGTCTTAATGGAAGAGTGAAGGAGGTAAGACTGCCACCATGAAGCTGGTTAAAGATGGAGTCTGGTATCTGCAGTCTGGAGCCTGAAGTCTTCTCTATGTCTGTGGCTGAGAGAGCCTTCTGTATCTGACTCCCTTAAATATCTCAGTACGATTACATCACTACAGCAGACTGAGCACACACAAACATTACATCACTATAGAGAACCATTATTTCACACTGAGTAGGTGTTTGACTATAAGCATCATGCTGACCTAGATTCAAATATACAAATATACCTTTTCAGAGTTCTGGCCCTCTACATCTCTAGCTTTCAATTGTTTTAGAACACAAGTGGTCATGCCCTCCCTGACTTCTCAGGAAGAGAAATGAAAACACCACAGGGAAATGGGGAGTCAAACCAGATATTGTTAGACAATTTCCTCTGGGCTGAAATTGAAACAGTATACATAGATCCATCAGCATGAAAGGTTTTACATAAGCACATAGTAATATAACTAAGGCTAGTACTGATGTAACAAACAACATGAATAAACATAGTGATATAACAAACAATTAGAATATATATATATCCATAAGTCCTAGAAGGAGGATATATAAATAACAATTATACATACACCTCCTTAAGCAGCCAAGAGATAGTCCAAAACCAATCTTGTAATGTTCTCTTCTCTAAAATATAATCATTCTCTGGGAGCAGGTTTCTTGGGGGGCTTTTGGAGACAGCCTTCCTTGCAGTTCAGAGTAATAATCACCTCAAATGCAGCCAGCTGTTAAAGTCCAAATCCTTTATTTTTCTCTTTCCAAGTCTTGAATCTTTTCTTGGGGCCCGGTTAGCTTTACTAGAGGCCAGTCTCTCTCCTTGGTTCCAAGAGCTCCCTCCAAATGTCTCCAGCCAGCACAAAAGTTGAATATGGAATGAATCTGACTCTACCTCTGAGATTGGGATTGTGGGCTTGTGACTTGTGAATCTCCCAGGCTGAATCCTGATTTATGAATCTCCCCAAAGCCTCTAGTGGGCTTGTGGGAGCTCCTCCTTATATATTATCTCTTAAAGGTGTGAACCCTAATGTGTGAACCAATGCATGAACTCTCCCAAAGATGTGAACTAATGTGTGAACTCTAAAGGTGTGAACTAAGTACATAAAAATTGTCTCTATTAATTCCAGTGACTTAGCACCTTGTTTCAAGTTCTGGCCCATAATGAATCAATTGTCCATTACTTCACATGTCAACGAATCCAATGTTTCCTGCAAGTATTGACGTCCTGCAACAGTTTCATCATGTGTCAGGAAATCCAATGATTCCTGCGAGTTTTGAAGTCCTGCAACAATATTATCAACAATTTTTGATATTCATGATTCAATTGCTATAACTGCCATGCTCTTTCAGTGGTGCACACAGTTAGTGATGGAACCACCAGATGTTTCTTAGGACTTCTTCTTCATTTCAATGGTCTTCTCCATCTCTCTCTAGTGGACAAAGCAAATATAACTCATTGGCACCTGTTTGATTTCTTCTCCATCTGTAGAGATACAAGCAAACCCTCTTCCCCAAGCAGTTAATCTATTTGTTCCCTTCCATTCACCACTTTCTGGATCTCTCCATATCACCTGGTGATTTTCTAAAAATAGTGGAGCTGATCACACTGGACTCTTCCCTTCTGATGGGTTATAAAACCTGTCTGCCAAAGACAATGCATCTTTATCTTTTTTTTTTCTTTCTTTCTTTTTTTAATAGTCTTTTATTTACAAGTTATATGTATGGGCAATTTTACAGCATTGACAATTGCCAAACCTTTTGTCCCAATTTTTTCCTCCTTCCCCCCACCCCCTCCCCTAGATGGCAGGATGACCAGTAGATGTTAAATATATTAAATTATAAATTAGATACACAAATAAATATACATGATCAAACCATTATTTTGCTGTACAAAAAGAATCAGACTCTGAAATTTTGTACAATTAGCCTGTGAAGGAAATCCAAAATGCAGGCAGGCAAAAATGTAGGGATTGGGAATTCAATGTAATGGTTCTTAGTCATTTCCCAGAGTTCTTTCATTGGGCGTAGTTGGTTCAGTTCATTATTGCTCCACTGGAACTGGTTTGGTTCATCTCATTGCTGAGGATGGCCAGATTCATCAGAACTGGTCATCATATAGTATTGTTGTTGAAGTATATAATGATCTCCTGACTCTGCTCATTTCACTCAGCATCAGTTCATGTAAGTCTCTCCAGGCCTTTCTGAAATCATGCTGTTGGTCATTTCTTACCCAACAATAATATTCCATAATATTCATATACCACAATTTATTCAGCCATTCTCCAATTGATGGGCATCCACTCAGTTTCCAGTTTCTGGTCACTACAAAGAGGACTGCCACAAACATTCGTGCACATACAGATCCCTTTCCCTTCTTTATGATCTCTTTGGGATATAAGCCCAGTAGTAACACTGCTGTATCAAAGGGTATGCACAGTTTGACAACTTTTTGAACATAGTTCCAAATTGCTCTCCAGAATGGTTGGATGTATTCACAATTCCACCAACAATGTATTGGTGTCCCTGTTTTCCCACATCCCCTCCAACATTCTGCAATGCATCTTTATCAAAAAATTAAAAAAATCAATAGTGTAATGAGCTAAATTTAAAAGTTCTCTAGGGTTACCTGTGGCCCCCCTTTCTTTTGTTTTTGGAGGAGTGTCCTGATGTCTCTACTTCTCCTCTATACTATTGCCTGCCCTTGAGGATTAAAAGGTATGTCAGTGGTGTATAAAATCTGATACTGTGCACAAAAGTGTGCAAAATGTTTAGAAGTATATGCAGGTCCATTATCTGTTTTTATTGCTTGTGTCATACCCATAATTGTAAAAGCTTGTATAAGGAATTCAGTGACCACTCGGGCTGTCTCTTTTGCTGCTGGTATTGCAAAAGTAAATCCTAAAAAGGTGTCTTCTGCACCAGGGATAAAAGACAGACGACCAAAAGATTTATAATGGGTCACATCCATTTGCCAAATTTCATTGGGTCTCAAACCATGAGGGTTTGAGGTTCCCTCAAACCAGGGAAACCTGGAGAGAGCACAGGAACATGGAAAGGAAGGCAAGCCATACAGGCTTTTACTATGCTTCTCATTTCCTCTTTTGTTATCTCAAATTGTAAATGGAAAGCTCAAGCAGCCTGATAATATTTAGAATGAGATTCTTGGGCTACCTGAAATAAAGGAGTATTGGCTAATTTGGTTAAAAAGCTAT